>NC_080067.1:65328127-65928127 GCF_949987535.1 Balaenoptera acutorostrata | reverse complement strand
TCCAGCAAAGTTGTAGGAAGGCCCATTGTCTCTTTTCTTCAGTCCAGGTGAGTGCTGGAGAGACTGAAAATAGCACAGCCAATCCTCTTTAGCCCTCTTTGCTGTATGTGTGAATTTTAATAAGTACTTTCTGTAGTTAGGCTCAAACAGTCAAGTAGAAATGTAGTAATAGCAGGCAAGAATCTTCCTAAAGGCAAATACTTGCCTGGAGAGATCCCCCTACTCAGTGGTTACTTCTTATTCTTTTGAAGCTGATCTGGAAGCGAGATTGGAGGTGTTTCCTCCTTCTTGAGCTGTAGAGGAATACTTTTGTTGACTCAGGGGCTGTGGTGAGACAGAGGGCACCATGATCCACGGTGAAGCCCTTGCAGGTAGAGACTTAATTAAGGATGTTTTGACTAAACTTCCTCCAGCCTTAAATTCATGATACAGACATTTTATCATACTTTGAAATGGGGTAAGACTACTTTTCCTCATCTGATTTTGGCACTTGTGTTCACATATCAGAGTGGTGGAGGAGCCTGAGCTTTAGAGGCAGATTGAAAAAGAAGCTGAGTTTAGTTGCAAGCTGCTGTGACTCTCGGCACATTACTTGTTTCTTTATTTTGTAAAATGGGATTCATAATACATTCTGGATAGTGAGAAGATGAGTGATACATGACATATAGAAGGCATATATATAATATATGACATATAAGATACACTCAGTAAATGGTATTATTATTAACTGTAATGCTTAAAAAGATTTAGGGACGCTACTTTATATTCAAATGGCAGGTATCTATGTAAACATGTCCTAAATCTATGTAAACATGTCCTATGTAAATCTATGTAAACATGTCCTAAATTATCCTTTTGCTTGGACCCATATTCCTAAAATGTTAACAGTCTTCCTGCCTGAGAAATGGCCTTCCTTTAGATAGATAAGACTGTAGTCAACTTTGCAGAGACATGGGCAATACCACAGCAGGAACAAACCTTTAAAGGTAGGGTAATGCAAACTTCTTACCCTGGATAGAGTGTGCTTATATCCCATTAGCATTCTGTGTGCCAATGTGTCTTTGAAGTTACATCACTTCTCTGTGCGTCATTTTCTTCATCTGTAAAATGAGAGTGTTAGCTATCTCCGAATTCCCTGCTAGCTCAAACCATCTGTTGTTTTATTGGCGAGGTGAGAGATAGCATGATTCAGAGACTCTGGGTTTAGGAACTATGGGTTTTAATTGGGTTTTAATTATGAAATTGTTCCCTAAGAAGAAAGTTACGTTCTGTGGCCTGACCTAGGAGGTAGGAGAAGGCTGTAAGTCCCAAGAACAGAGTATTACTATTTTAACCACAAAGCTTTGTTGTACAACAAAAATACAAATTACCTGCAAATTCAAGGAATTAATTGGACTGCAAGACACTAAGTATTAAAAACATCTCCTGAAGCTAGGAAAACAGGCTGGCTTCAGAAATGTGGCCAAGACCATTTCCTGTGGCTTATTCATTTCCGCTTTTTAAGACACAACCACTGAACACATACATTTATTCCTTGAAAATCTTTTTCACACAGGTTATTGGACATAACCTGGGTATCAAGTGTTAATAAGCATTTTCTACCCACACTAGTTGAACAGTGTGACATCATTCATGCTATGACAAGCCTTGTATTTAGAAAGCCAGAGAAATATTAGTAATTTACTCTAAAATTTTTTTTGATTATGGTACTTTATAATGTTTAAAAATAAATTAATTAATTTAAAAAAATTTTTTTAAAAAAAGGGAATTCCCTGGTGGTTTAGTAGTTAAGACTCCGTGCTTTCACTGCCGAGGGCCCAGGTTCAGTCCCTGGTCAGGGAACTAAGACCCCACAAGCTGCGCCGTACGGCCAAAAATAAATAAATAAATACATGAATGAATAAAATAAATAAATATAACGTTTAACACTATATTAAGTAGGAAATAAGAATAGCAACAATAATGATCTCTGAGCTTCCTGAAGGCAGGAACTGTCTTAGTCATCTTTATTTCCCCAGTTCCTGACACAGGCAAAAGGATATTTAAATATTGAAGAGAATGTTTACTATTTGTGCCATGGATATTTGAATTGAATTGATTTCTTGAGTTAGTAGAGCACTTTCTCAAGTGTTTTGCTAATTTTTCTTAAGTCAGTACTTTCATGCTGATATCTCATTTAGTCTTAAAAAAAATAAAATTCTATGAGTTATTTTGAAAACTAGGACTAATTCTTCACTTGGAAGCTAATAGTGAATTAAAAGTCCATCTACCCTTTAAGACCAGTCATTTCTCTCTAGTTCCAACTGTTAAATGCTCCTAAAGAACATGTACTTTGGAGCAAGGCAGACTGTTGCTTTCTAGCTATATGAGTTGGAAACTTAACCTTTACTTAACCACTCAAGGCTCAGTTTCCTTGTGTGTAAAATGTCTGCCGTTATTTGTTTTTGTTCTTGTTTTAGTCAATATTAGACATAAGGTATATAAGCCTCTAGCACAATGCCTGGCACATGGGGGAGCTATTATTACTGTCTTATTATGAAGCTATTTGCCCCAGTAGTAAGATATGACATTTTCTGCAGGAAAATCAAGCAAGACCTGCTGCTGTCACTTTATTAAGTCTGCCGATATCTCTTTTTGACTTGAAGATAAGATGTGGAATTTTGGAATTATCACATGAGATTAAAAATGCTACAACTCTCCCCAAGTTCCTGAGCATCCACTAAGTCTGACCTACTGGAATAAATAAAAGTCAGGACAAGGTCCCCACGCAGAGCTGCATGATTAATGTGCAGACACCCTCTCTGATTCATAACGAGGGAGGAAATCACCCTGTCATTCCCAGAAGCCTGCAGAGCCAGCCTCATTTGGCAGAGATCGTGAGGGCTCCCAGCTTCCGGGCACAGAGTTTGGCTGCGTTCTGAATTCTTGGTAATGACCAAATTGCTGAGGAATATAGCTGAGCAGCAAGGCTGACAACTCATGAAGGTACTGTGGGTAATTAAAGATTCATTACAATCCCATAGTTTGTATCATGGCTCGGGGTCAACCCAGGGTCACTGCACATGGCAAACTTAGGGAGCTGTGTCTGGAAGGATGACGCCAGCTAGGAGGGGCTGGGAGAGTGAAGCGGACAGGGGTGAGGAGCCGGGGGGTGGGGAGTGGGGGGCGGCTGGGACGCAGATACACAGCCAGGGACTGGCGACAGCCCGGATGTGGGGCAGTGGGCCCCGCGGGCTCTGGGGAAGGGAGCAAAACACAGGCAGCTGAACTGGCTTCCCCACCGCCATCCCTGCCATTTCCAATTAACCTTCTAGGCCAAGGGTTCCCAGAGACTGGCATGTTAGGGGCCAGTCCAATTTCAAAAAATAATTGGGGCCTGACGTAGGGTAGCCAACTTTTTATTTTGCAGAGTGAGGACATTGAAAACAAACAAAACAGTTGCCATCCACTATCACCATCATTTCACAAGAGAAAGGGGATTTTTACACGAAATAATGTAAGAAGGACATAATCTCAGGATAAATGACAGTCATGTAAATTTAATTAATTTAGCTCACCAAGTTGTGGTTATTTTTCTCATTACCATGAAGACTTATGAAAACTCTCTTGCAGGCCGGCTTTAGGTTTTCCCTCCAGATTTTCCACAATGGCAAGACCCAGGGAACAGTTTTATAGAGAATATTCATGAGCAGAAAAATAACACTACACACTTCATGAACTTTAGGAAGAGAAACTTTATGAAAATTTCTTTAAGAAGAACTTTATGGAGAAAAGTGACTTCCATCCCTTCTCTATACAAAAAGAGGGGGGGAAGGAAAGGAAAAGAAAAGAGAGGCTAATCTATTAAATCATTTCATTACAATGGTATTCAAAGTTCTGTTATAAAAATGTTCTGATGGATTTAAATAGGATTTTTGACCATGTATTTCTTCCAGGTAACATAGCAACAGTAACATACCTATAGCACTCTTTCATTTGTAAAGGATTTTCACATTTATAATCTTATTTGATTCTCCAAACAACCCTATATATTTATAATAATCCTGTTATTTTCCTATTACCCATTTTATGGATGAGGAAACAGGGTAAGATTTGCTCAAGTTTATACATTTGGTAAATTATGGGGCTAGAACTAAACCCACGTCCTTTGGTTCCAAATTCTGTGCTCTTTCTCTGTCTACTCCATGTGTTAAGGAAAGAAGGACATTCTTTGACATAATTTTCCCATGCTCAATCTGTTTTATTCTCCGGAACAAGATTATCACACTTTGGGAAAATCCTATAAACAACCCAAATTTCAACCATGGTAGACCTGAAACGAAAAGCTATGCTCTCAGTCCCAAGACACCCTAATTACAAAGAATGGGTATCTCAAACCTGGCATATATAAAGCCACATTTTGATACTCCAAGTGGACGACCCTGTGGGGTGGGATTACACAAAAGAGAAAAGCAGAAAACATTTAGTTAATAAGACAAACAAAAACATGTTAGTGCCTCACCTGTAGTTGATTTTGTGTTTTTTACTTTTAGATTTTTTTTTCCTTTAAAAAACTTTTGTACCTCTTTCTGCTCCATCAAATTGACTAACTTGATGCAAATTTGTTCACATTCAGATCTGGGAGATGTCTCCTTGCTCCAATGCATTCTTTCCAAAAATTGGCGGCAGGGAGGCTGTGGGGCAAGGGGAATTTGGTTTGGGTGAGGGACAGCTGGGATGTGTTCCCTTGTGTGTGTCCAGCTGGATGCAGGTGGCTTCTGCACCTGCACAGACTGAGGGAGCCCAGAACACGCGGGCCCTCCCTAGGCACAAGGGATGGCTTCCCTCCATCCGTATCTGGGTCTCCCGTACACCTCTGCCCTAATAATCATCTATCTAGAGTTGAAACACTTCTTGAACTCTGGGCCTGCCCTCGACTTTATTTCCCCTCCAGTACTAATGAACAGCAATATCCAGAACTGATAGAAAAGGAGGAATTAGTTTTTCAGGGAAAGAAGGGCTTTGACCTTAGAGATTAAAATCAGGGATTCTCTTGTCTACATCCCTTTGAAATTGTGAAGGGCTTTTGTGTTTTGCTTTTACAGAATAGTAGACCAGACTTCTAGGTAGGTTGGAACTTATAGCTTTTTAAATTCTAAAATTCTTTGAAAATGAAAGGAATTGTATAATTTATGGTTTTCATACACTAATGTGTAAGTGTCTCATTTGCCTGATTAATGGAGCCAAGATATGATCCTAATTAGCTCCTAACCCTAAGATTAAAAAATCCTTCATGTGAATTCAAATAAGGTTTGTATCTGAGTTAATGGAATTGCGCCATTAACTCAGATACATTAGTGTTAATTTCTTCGTTTTGAGACTACACTATGGTTATATAAGATATAATCATTGGTGGAAGTGCGGTGAAGGTTACATGGAAACTGTACTATTTTTGCAAATTCTTCAGAGTCTTAAACTATTTCCAAATCAAAGTTATTAAGAACAACCCAACTCTTTATATAGCTTTCTCCTGGAAAGCTAAGAAATCTCCAGGAAGTCGAAAACATCAGCGGAAAGGGGATGTGTCATATATTTATATGCTCAGAACGCTGAGGAGTTTTTTGTCTAGATAGTTCAAAACAATAATCTAAAATATTTCTTTGCATGGTAATTACCATATGTTTCATGAATAGCTGATTATTTTCTCATGTATTAACAGGCCAAAGGGTCTTCGCCAAGAACTAGTAAAAGATACCTTTCTATTTAAGGAAACTCTATAAAAGAGGCTTTTGGGAATTAATAATAGTTACCATCCATTGTGGAAGGTACTTGGCCTATGGGCTTCCTATACATTATCTCGTTTAATCCTCACAGGAAACCTGCCAGGTAGTTATTGTTCCCTTTTTACAGAAAAAAACCCTGAGACACACACAAGCTGAGTAACTTACGCAAGGCCATCGGCTGTAAGTGCCAGACTCGCTCCAGAACAAGTTCTTGAAATTCTTATGCCAACACAGAAGTTAGTCACCCACCGGATTTTGATGAGAAAGTGTATATTTTCTAATTCACTCAGCTATTCTTTAACATATATTCTACTGCAAATTTATTCTGTGCAGGTTTATTCTACTGTAAATTTATCATCCAATCATTCAGCGATTGACTCAGTCATTCAACAAACACTTATGGAGTGCCTAAAATATGCCTGGCAAAAACAGAAATACAGAATAATGCCCCTGCCCTCACAGAGGTAAACAAGTAGATAGATAAATATTTTTAAAATAGCAATAACCCTATTCAAGAACAAGGAGAGACGGGTGAGGGGAATGGAGGATGCAGTGGGTGTGAGGTGGGGAATGACACTGCTATTTTAGATGAAGGCCTGGGGCAGGCCTCTCTGAGGAGAAAGCAGATGAGCAGAGACGTGAAGATGTGAGGGGAAATGCCCTGGGAAAAGGAACAGTGAGTACACAGACCCTGAGGAAGGAGGGACACGGAGATGCCAGTGGGGCTGGAGATCAACGAGCCAGGAGAGCGGTTAGAAACACGGAGGGGAAGTATTAGGCTAGATCACCGCAGGTTTGGTAGCCAGTGACAGGAAGCCACCGGAAAAAGACCTGGTCAGATTTACATCTGAAAAGAATGACTCTGGCTGCTGCCTGGGGAAGTGTGAGCAAGGGGGCCCGGGTAGGAGCAAGGAGACCTTTGGTGGAGGGGCTAGGGGGAGCCAAGCTTAGATGAGGGCGAGTTTCCTTCTACCCTGGCTCTAAGATCTGTGACTTCCTGACAATAAACTCTAATACTGAATGTCTTTTGGCTTTACAATATAGGGATCCCAACTTGCCAGAGCTGTGGGCAGAGAACAAATAACACATTTTGTATTCTCAGTGTCTCTGGGAAAGGAAGAAAGAAATGACAGGCAGAAGGGAACAAAGCGTGTGTATGTTTTGCCATTGTCTCTAAAAGTGGATAATGTACATTCAGTTGCCCTCCCCCTTTCAACTCCCATAGTGCTTATTTCTGCCTCACTAATTTTTGCATAATTACATGTGGCCTTTCTGTGCAACTTCCTTTAAGGAGATAGATCTCTTCTTTCCAAGAATACTAGAAGCTCCTAACAGTAGATACTGTGTTGACATAGCTCTTATATTCAATGACTAAAACATCAATGTAACGTAGTGAATGTTAAGAATTTATACGTTTAGAATGGATTAATATTTAGGCAATTGAATGGGTGCAACTGAAGTGTGGTATTTATTTATTAAAGTGGATGGTTAGAAAGTACCTTGGCTTTGTTGGCTGTCTCCTTACTCAGACACATCCTTTCCAAAGGACATTCCATGGATTACTGTTCCACAGGATGTTAACAGGTGGTATTTGACAATAGGGTTTTGTGGTCAGATAGTTTGTGGCATCTATGGGTGAAATGAAATGACATAAATTTCTTCACTATAGGACTTCTCAGTGGTTTTACCATGCTACTATCTGTTGTGACTATCCAAGGAGTGACATAATTTTAGTCTTTCCCTAACTTATTTGACCATGGAACTCTTTTTTCATGGAATTGTTTTTCAGAGAGCACCTCCTGAGACTGGAGTAATAAAATCTTGCAAAAAAGTTCAGTAGAAATCATGATAGATGATAAAGTAGGTAGAATTTTTTTCTGACTCCTTTAAAGACCAAAGCCTCTAGCAAGGAAGAACAATTAGCAAAGGCTTGAATTGTCTTTTTGCAACTGATCATCAGAAAGACAGCATTTAAACATGCTTTCTACTCTAATCTTAACAAAATATTGACTATGCTTATTATCATGGTGTGAAATACAGAATTCACTCAAGTCAAATTTTGTATCAGAATCTATTGTTAAATAGTCAATTAATTTGTTGGAGTCTAATAAAAGGATTCACTTACCAATTTTTTCAACTATGAAATAAAATTTAAACTATGAAATTTTAGTTAGCTAAAATCAGTACCAAAGTTTGTTGCTGGAAATGATTTCTGCAGACCCACAGTTGTGGTCACTACAGTACTTTATTTTTACACTTTCACCTTGGCCTGAAAATACTGAACCTGATCCATTTCTGCTTGCCTTCCATGGTGATGTGACCAAGAAGCAACTGTGAGCACAACACACTGTTAAGAAGAGGCTGCAGTGGTCTGGACACGGTCTCGAGATTAAGCCATGAGTATCATTCTGGGCATAGTTATGTGTCCAGACTTACAGCAGTTATGAGAATGGTCTGTTAAGGAGTCAAAAGCAACACAAACAGAGCATTTAGAGACTAATTTGCTGCTAAATAGAGTGGTACTCACAGTGTATTATAACTGAAAGATCCTACTGTTTTTAACTGAGAGAGCTGGTACCCACCTTTCTTCCATTAGCATCCATCAGAACCTGGTTGAGAATGACAACTAAGTAACAGGTATACTGAAAAAGACTATAAACGGAAAGAACTCAATAAACCCTAGTGAAGATGGCATTATACCCCAAGGAGCCAAGAGGCAGACATTTTACATTACAGTGACTCTTCTATGACAGATACCAGATCTTACGCCGAGGGCAGCCCTTCTACTAAGAGATGAGATCTTAAGAGTTGTGGCTCACTGTTTGGCCTTTATTCAGTTAATTTTCATGTCTATTATCTGGGAGAATATTAACTGAGCTAACTTGCTGTTTAACCTTACGTCTGTAGCTTATAACTCATAATATATTAATAATGTAATCTGATTAAGTTTTTTCGTCAGTTTAAGCAGTTTTATAGATCTCAGGCAATGAAACTTAATGTATGGCATGAAGTGCTCTCTTAAGAATAAGCAGTTGATATCTGCTCCATTTTAGAAAGAGAAACCAAGATGCCAAGGGACAGAGGTTTTGAAAGCTCTTCTAGGATAGATTCCTGGCTTTGTGAGCTTTGGTCCAATACATTACGTTGAACCACAATATACTTGTTATGTCACCGTTTTGCAAGACCTAGTGTGGCAGTGGTACCACCTCCTCTGAGATGCCTTTCTGAGATCCCACTGCCTGGGGTGAAGTCCAACACTCTTAGTGTGGCTTAAAAGGCCTTCTGCATAGCACTTTACACACACTGTTACCTTGACGTGGAAAAATCTCCAACTCTGATTCCCTACCCATCCTTGTGACTCCCTTTCTTTCCTCTAGGCCTTCCCTGACACCACTTGCACGCCTTAATTTTACCTTCCATTCCTCACCTATCTGATGCAAGTGCACGCGCGTGCGCACACACACACACACACACACACACACAGGTAAGTACTTCGGCTGGCGGTATATTGTTTAATGTTTATCTTCCTCACCGATCCCTAAGCTCCTTAAAGCACACATCACACCTCTTTTATTCATTGTTGCATCCCTCCCATCTAACACAGTGCTAGGAAAATAGTTGCTCAATTAAGGAATAAACAAATCAATAGAGAGTGTCGCTATGATGTTTACAGTGTTCAAAACTTAGTGACTTTCCTGATGCCTCTATTATGGGGGCTTTTCTTTACCCTAGCTAAAAATTAATAGTACTAAAGTTTAAAACATTAAAAAAAGTTTATAAGCATCAGTTAGGATTCCTGCAGAGTAGTCAAAGGCTTCATACCTGAGAAGAATGTGGGTTCTAGAAAAATTGTCATAAAAGCCTCAAGTCCTATCAGTAGCAAACATTCTTTACTTTTTGCAAGTTCCTTAGGAAGAGTTAGTATACATTTTAGGTCTGATGTATGTAGAAATAGAAAGCAAGTCCTGGGCATCTGAAGATTTAACACTTGCCACGTTAGTTAGTCAGCCTAGGGTATGTAGTCATTTGCAATTTTTCTGAGGCACCAAATTTAGTCACATGATCTGTGCATCTGGGTTGTGAAAGTGAATCATTTTTGTGTTTTTCTACTCACTATTTAATATAGTAACTCTTAAGAATTAAAAATAAACTTTATTTATGTAACAATACCCAATGAATGAGAAACAGACATAGTGACAGTTGAAAAGGCAATAAATTTGTGGTGTGAAGACATGCACAGAAAATAATTGATGGAACATCCAGGATCATTCCATTTTCTCTAGTAGGGATTATTAAGGACTTGGGGTATATCCTTCATAAATGTCGAGGGTCTTTCATACACATTTGACATTTTAGCACAGTATAACTGTCAACCCAGGATAGAAGAGAATTGTTGCCACTGATTATATTATAATACATTGGAAAATCCTTCTGTGCTTGAAAAACATATTTAACTGTATATTGCCTGGAAATAACACTGACAACAAACTATTATTTTGTGAGGGGCCAGAAAGTGTTTTGAATGCTCTGGCAAAATATTGGCCAATTTGACCATCTTAACTAGTCTAGGCTGGGAGTGGACTAGAATGACTTTTTTGCTGTATTATTATCCAGTTCTTCTGGGGTGTGGGACTTTTCTCTTCTCTCACTCTCCCCCCAGCCCCCGTCTCTCCCCTTGCAGAGCTAGACTTCCTGGATGTTGCTCCGTCATGGGAAGGGACATAGTCTTGCCTTTGGTGATTCAAAAGCTGGGCTAGGTTCATGGACGTGTGACCTGTGCGGTCACACAGGGCCTCCCACTCAGAAGGCTCAGTGCTTGGTTCACTACTTTCCTGTTGCTATTTTTAAATTCTTAATAATTTTATCTTTGAACTTGTGTTTTCTAAGTTATGTCCAGTGGGGCAACGGAGCATGAGCTTGAACAAAGGAAACACACACCATCTGAGTGTCACCATTCCTTTCTTCTTCATTCTCATATAGTATTCACAATGCCCAGTAAGCACAGACTTTTGGTGGACTCACAGTGTGTGGAAATTCAGTTAGACTCAAACTCAGTACGGAACCTGCTTCTAATGCTGAAACAAAGCAGTGATGTTCTAAGAACATGAAAGCCCAAGGAATCCATGAGATTCTTTCTTAACGTCTGTTACTTCCTTGTATTAGCCACCCACTTATGCTGAAAATGATGACAGAGAAGGAAAGGGAAAGACAGGGCAACCCATAGTTCAGTCTTCCCTTATTCATCAGTAAGCCAAAGGAAGAAAGTATTGGTAGAATGTGCATATATCAAGAAGTGAAATAAAAGCATTTACTTAGTTTTGTGCAATGTTTCCAGTGTTCTGATAACAAAATACGTATGCATGTATGAACTAAGAAAAATGAATTGTGTAATTTCAATGCGTCTGCATTTGAATCTGCATTTGAGTTAAATGCCCTTTTATAAAACTCACACTGTATAATAAAAAGATGAATGGTAAAATTCATGCTAATAATTTAAATTCTTGATATTGTTCTCTACTTAGAAAGACATTAAATAGCAAGTAAAAAACACCATGACAAGTCGAGAGAAAGAAACCACAGAGAAAAAGGAAAAAACTTTTTAAATCCCTTTAATGACACATTTTTCTTGCTTTTTAAGCAGGAGGCCCCACATTTTCATTTTGCAATAGGTCCTGCGAACATGCAGCTGGCTCTTGTCACTGGGTCTCTCTGCTGACAGCCACTGGGACTGCTGGAGCCTCTGACCTCCACTCCCCTTCCCAGACCCTCTTCCCTACAGAGAAATCATCATAAAGAGGCTGGGAGTTGCTCATATTTGCCGAACCCACGTGGATGGGAGAGGGAGAATTCAGTTCAATCAGGGAGTCCAGGTGTATCCAGTGCAGTGGTTTAAAAATTTCCAAACACTCTGCTATTTAGCAAGTAGTGCTACTAGTTGTTACCCTGATACTTTGCATGAAATCGCCGACACCTTGGAAACTGCTTAATGATACATAAAATTCTATTTTTTCTGTGTGGAATGCCACGGGGCAAGTGGGTATTACTTATAGATGTATAAATATTGTGCATATTAGCATGAAGAGTCACTTACAAGTCAGTAAGCTTTCTGAACTGTAGAAGAACAAAAGAGAAAAAAATCACAGAGAAATGAATAATTTCATAGGATTTTGTTCAATGATTTCTTAACCTTGGTAAGGAGAACCATTTCTATAAAAGAGTGACTTTAATTTTATTTCGAAGGTAAAACAAAGGCAACATTAAATTAGTTTTCCATTTTACCATTTAGCCTTGAAAGAAAAAAAAAATATTTGCTTTCATTTTAGAATCCTGAAAGGAACAACAGAAGATTTTTGAAACATGGCAAAGGTAGTAGTTCTCATTGTTGCCTCTCTTTAATCCTTTTTCCCCACTTTGTTCTTTGGATCTGCTCCATGCTGATTCGCCTTTATTTATTTATTTGTTTATTTATTTTTTCATGCAACAACCCTAGGAACATATTTGCAAAGCCATTTATAAGGACAAGTGCACCAGCACAATTATTACTTGCTAGCATTAGAGATCAAGGCATGGCCTTTCACACCATGGGGCTTACCCTGTGGGACAAGTCTTAGGTTTCAGGTTCCAATTCCAGAAGCTAGAATCTTTTTGCTTTTGTTTGATGTTATTCTCATTACCTTTGTATGTCATCATATCAGTGTGTCCTATGGAAATTCATACATGGAAATTGGGGTGGGGGGGTGTCTCAGAAAGTTGGGTTGAATCTATTCTTGTAGCTTGTGATGGTAACGAATTAGTCTTATGGGGCCTACACTTCTCATTCACAAAATGAAGAAAAATCCTAGCTTATGGAGTTGCTGTAAAGGTTAGATGTGATGTCTTATGCAGAGTTGGGTTTCTGGCACATGTAAGCCCTGCATGACTTTTTTTCTTTTCCTTTTTCCTTCCATATAAAACTTTGCACATGCTTAAAAATCAACTTCTTTATTATTTTTTTAAAAAGTAAAGTTATCACTATATATAAAAATTTCAAAAATGTGTACCGGTATGTCCATAATGAAAAGTATAAGTCCACCTTCCCACTCTGTTAGGCCTGTTCCCTAGGTAACCATAGAGCAACTTTCTGAAAATTCTCCTGGTATATATAAGGATCTATTATTTATCTAGCTAGCTCCTCATTTTGTGTAATCAAAAATGAGGTCATGCTATACATGCTGATGTGCAATTTATTCTTAACATCTTTACACAGTAGCCTACAGTTCACAGTTCTATTCTTTTTAACTGCTCCACACTATCCCATTTTGTGGATGTTCCACAGTTTATTTTTAATTGACTCTTGGTTTGTTTCCAGTTTTTTGTGATCCCAAACAGTGAGTATCATTATACACACATCCTTAAATCCATCTGGGTAAGTACTCATGTGGGGTGCATTTCCAGAAGTATAGTTGCTGAGTTGAAAGGCATATCTATTGTTACTTTGAAGCTTTTCTGTGTCCCCCTCCAACTCCAGTTCCACCATTGATCTCCCTATCCCACCCCTGTCAAAAGAGCTAATCTAAATCATCTACAATGATAAGTTTATGTAATAATAATAATGCCTTTCTATCATTTCTTCGAGTTTTGTGAAAAACAAATACTCTTGGTGAGAAGCCTATGTTAAATAAAATTTGGTGTAAATTAAATTGTAATAAGTCAGGATATGTGGTAATAAACTTTACTACTTATAATCAAGTGAAAGGCCTTGACCCTTTAGAAATTTGGGACTAAACCATCAGTGGAGGTTTTTGGGGAAGACTAGAGTGTTGTTCTGAAATCATTCCACATGTGTAGACACCTACTCTGTGAGTGCTAATCCTGTAAACTACAAACCTTCTCTAGACTCCTTTTCATTGAAACCATTCTGGATCTTAAACATAAGGGCCAAACATAAAGTAACATGAATGAGGCCCTCCCTCAGTGGGGCCTTCCATTGCGTTATGCATCCCGGTCACAAAGGGAGACACTCATGTTTTTCTCCAACTTGGTGAATTGTGAACTTCCCTAGGTGGTTTTAGAAGCTCAAATTACAAACAGCTTCCTAATTGCCTTTGAAAACCACCCTTCCTATGAGCGTTGTTGAGTTATTGCTGATTGAGTCTTATCCTTGGGCTTTACTGTGTCCTCGCTGACAAGTCCTGGATCCAAGGAAAATACAGAGAAATGCTCTGAAAGCAAACCTGTTCCTACCCATAAGAAAATGCCATTGTTCCGTTGCTGCCGTAGACTCGGGAAAACAATGCGTGCCTTTCATCCCTCTATTTCTCTAATAGTCCTCATTTTATCTGCCTTGTCCACAAATGGGTTCCACCATGCAGGAAGTGACATGGCATGGTGAGTTTAAGAATACTCTTTATTTTTGTTGAGTTGGGTAACATTAAGTGTCTAGCTCTATAACGCGAAAGGTTATGGTAACTCATGTCACGGTGAAGATGGCTCACTAATCCTCTGATTAGCTCATCTGGACAAATTTTGGCAATTGAAGCAATGTCATAAATTTAAATCATGTGCCTTCAAGTCAAATTTTTCTGTAAGGATCTTCTTTTGAGTAATTATAAAATAAGTAGGTAGTCCCCTTCATAAATAAAAACATTTCCAAGGTCACATAGCTAGGTCAAACTCAAATCTGTCAGATTCCAAAATCTAAGTTTTTCTGTCACACTAGGTCATCTCTCAAAAGGGGTGCGTGGCTTCTATGTAAAGCTTTAATTTTGTAATACTTGAGCTCTGCCCCTAAAGCAAACATTTTCTTCACAAATCAGTGATCTTGGGGAAAGAGTCTTTATTTTTTTACTTCTCGATAATATCTATAATTTATATTAAATTGCAATCTGTTTATTGATTATCACATCAGATGAAAATGGCTAGGAAGATTTTTACCAAACTTGAAGAATGTGTCTGGGCTTATCTGACTTGAATCACAGGCTATAGTATATACGAAATTTATTCATCTGGTTTAATTGGAACTAGGGCACCCAGGAAAAACCTATGTGGCTGCCAGCTGGCAGAGACAAGGGACAGAGGAAACACAGAGGACAAAGAAAACAGCAGGGGTTCTATAGGAGCTCCAATCCAGAAGTCAGAAAGGAGCACTCCCCCGTGCAAGTGTGACTTGTCTGTTGAACGGCTTCTCACATGGAAGCCCTGTGTGTTGTGGTCTGGGGTGAGTTGCAGCTGGGATTTGTTTACTTAAGGATGGTTAGTGATTCTGTAATATCTTGGATTAATAAAATAATAAAATAAACCTCAGTTTGGGTTCTCTCTAGTTGCAAAACTTGGCTTCCAGATCTCAGCATTTACTGGTCATTCTGATTCTTCGAATTATTAAGGGGTATTAGACAGAAATGTACAGCAGGCATCATGCCCAGCCACGCATCAGGGGTTTTCAGGATCAACAGCTAGGGTGAGTCTATGTCCCAAGCCAAGAAAGTCCCCATTTAAATCTGTTGTTTGTGCTGAGTTATTGATGGTGCCCTATTTCCCTTTCAGAATCTTCTGGGTTTGCTCAATGAATTATAGGATTGCCCTAACCATTGCTAATATGACTTTGCAGAACTTGGGTTGAGTTGTGAGAGGTTGTTGGGCCCTGGAAACCAGGCCTCCAGCTAGCGGGAGCTTTAACGGCCAACCTCGGACCTTGGCTCAGACCGCAGCCTCTTAGCAAGGAGCTGCCCACCAGGAGTGGAGCCGGAAGCCCCTCCTCACAGCACAACAGGCCGGTCAGAGAGCAGGCCGCTCTCGCCAGGACTGGCGGGAATTTTCCCCTCCTGAAGGCTCACACTTGCTTGGCCATGGCTGGTTCCTGCTAGGTCTGAGGTTTTAGCCGACAGGCTGGGTGGGCTCATCCTCTGGATGCCATAGTATCCTCTTCATCCCATTACGCCTCTCAGACCTGCTGTTGCTGCTTACTGTTCTACCTGCAAACCCTCTTGCCATCTAAACCTTTCACATCACCCCCCTCCTCTGTGCTTCTTCTCCATCCGACCTCCTGAGCTCCTGCCCTCAGGCTTACCTGTCCCTCAGTAAGATGGTCAGCCTGCTGAGGGCAGACACCACTTATCAAAATTCTTTGGATCCCCAGTACCTCAAATCTGAAAGATACTCAGGAACTGTTTATTGATATGACAATTTTTATTAACAAACTCTATCCGCCACTTTCTGGTGCCAATGCCATTCTCCCCTTCCAGCTGGTGTAAAATGCCTACAGAACAGCAGTCTTCATTTTGCCAAAAAAGCTTACATATTTTGTACATCTCTCCACCTCATTGTATCTTACTATAAAAATGAACCAACGTCACGAATTCTTAAAAAGTTTTAAAACACTCTGAGAGCTTCTGAAGAAGGAAGCTAATATGGGAACATAAATAATTAGAAAATTGTATTTCTCTTGGTTAGACTGAAGACGGGCAGAGTTTTTAGGAAGGCCACTGACACAATGTATATATGTTACTTGGAAAGGGAAGGAGGACTGAGAACATAGTCTTCTCCATTTAACACTGCCAGGCTTTGTTTGCCACCTTGGCTAATTGCCACCGCAGAGTGCCCTCGGAGTCTTGAGGGGATGGGACCCAGGATGAATACTTGCTTGTGAGTTTCTTGAGGCCAGGGTCTGACCGTTTATCATTTGTCTCTGCAATCACTGAAATGTGGCAAGTGTTCGATAATCTCTCCTTAAATACGATGGTGGCAAGAAAGACCCACAGCTTCAGGCACGGTCTGAGGATTTTACACAAGGGTGGAATAGGATTCTGAATGCTGGAGGAGCCATTACAAAGGGTTTCTGAAGGTGCAGGCAATACTTCAGCTTGGGATTGGCCCTGTGGCTTTCACATCCTGGAAGACCAGGGCCTGGCCGGAGACTAGTTCTTATTCAGAGCAATCCAAGATTCTTATTCAACTGTGGCACACAAATCCCGAGGGACCTGCCACCCACTGGCCTTATTCTCTACCCCACCCCAATTTAAGAGATTTTGTTGAAGAAACACCAGGCTGCTCCCTACAGCACTGGACCGACTGTTTTTGTTGTTCCCTTTGTCCTGTCAGCTTTCCCACCTACAAAATACTTACTTCTCGAGCCTCAGCCCAGGCACTGTGTATGGCAGAAGCCCCCTAAGAGCACCCCGACCTCTTCTGTGCTCCTGTATCGACGTGGGCATAACTTATGCCATTGTATTGGAATTGCATATTTGGTTTTTTTGTTTTTTGTTTTTGTCTCTCCCATATAGTAAACTCTGTAAGTCAAGAACCTTCTCATCTTCACCCTGGTGCCCCCAAAGCTCAGCAGAGTTCTTGGCATAATTTAGGAGCTCAATTAAAGTTTGTTGAACTGAACTGAGCCTTGTCTGCATACAGGTGAACATCACTATGTATTAAAACTGCATGGATGAAGTATTAAATATTACTATAAATTCAGTGCTTTCTATCTTATCTTCTTTAACAAGCTAGAGGCTAAAGTTAGACAGTTCCTTGCTAGTGTATTTATTTGTAATAAATTGAGGATTTTCAGGGAAAGAGAAAGGAAAGTCGACCTATGAGTTTGTTTCCCCCATCCCAGATCATCTTCTATAATGATGATACCTAAGAGCTGAGATCAGAGATAATTGTGCCTGTCTTAGAAACCCCCAGGTTATTTTTAAGTAAAACAAAGTGGGATGATTAGAAAAGATTATGTTTAGAAATATAATTATTTCCTAACTTCTGAGCCCATGCCTTGAGAGTGCTTCTATGAATACATGCACTGACAAATATTCCATTAAAGGATAGACTTGCTTACAGCAAAAACATTTCAGTGCAACAGGGTTATCCACTCGACATTTTCTGACAGTACATTGTAATTATAGAGTGTAATTTTAAAAATTCTGATTAAGGGAAAAGTGTGAATTCTAATTATTTCTGAAAGCTTATATATTAAAAATGTCCAATTTAAGGTAAAGTGGACCAAAGTTAGGATGTGTAAACTGAAGAATCTTAGTGGTATCTTCTTGAGAAAGAGATTGATAAGATATAATTAATAAAAAGTTTGAAAATAAATATTGCCTTTTATCGCCTCACTGAAGTATAGCCAAATATACTTTATATCTGCACAGTTGACCAGCCAGTGGCTAACTACTGTTATGTGAGACACCTCAGGCCATATTCCAGGAATTTAATATAGACAACTCACCTTTCATGAGAATAACTAGACAAGACAGATACCAATTATGCAGAGACTTTGCAATGATGATTGGTTGTCACTTACCCATCATTCCAAAGGGATATCTTTCCAGCAATTAGGTCACCACCCAAGCTCTGTTACTGTTAGAAGGTCAAGATCTCAAAGTAAAAACTTTCCATACTGTGGAGGAGCTCCAGAGAACTGTCCACTATACCTCTGAACCTGAATGCAGACCTACCTCTGAATATGTCAGCTGTGGTCAAGGATTCTGGAATAAAGAGCATGGACTGGAAAAGTTCCTGCACAGTTTTGCTCTAAAGTTGTCTTATGTGGGCTGACAGAATTGAAAGGATATAAAAAGATCTCAGTTCATTCAATAAGTATTTTTCTGAGGGTCCATGAACACTGTGCAAGACACAAAAAGACACTGCATGGTTCCTGCCCTAAAGTAACTAGGGACTAATTTAGAACATGTGATTTAAGTGCAAACAACATTTCAAGAACAGCAAATGAAATCCATTTTCAAGAAGTGTCGAGGGAGATCAGGGAAGTATCAAGCAACAGGGTTTTGGAGTAATGAAAAGTGTCAATCTCCCTGCCTACCTGGGGCTGGTTTCCAGGTCGCAAATGTTGCAAATGTAGATTGCAGGATTCACTTGTACTCTGCGGTCTTGATGAAGCCCTGATTTCCGAGAAAAATATCTGTCCTCTGCTGATAAGTTTGATTGAATGATGCCAAGTGGAACTTGTGGTTCCATTTTGATCCAGGGACTCCTTGCCTTGAAATGGTAAGACCTAGGTTTTCAAAAAAAGTGTTTGAACTGGCTCTGTGGTGCAATGGATAGCGCATTGGACTTCTAGCCGGCCTCGTGTGGTTATTCAAAAAAAGTGTTTGTAGACCTTGCACTGTTCTGCCAAAAACAGACAAATGGAAGGGCCACCAAGTATGTAGTATGGGAGAATTAAGTTGAGAAAATGCATTTGAAGATGAGATTTTTAAATCGCCACGTTTGAGAGAGAACTGTGAAGCAGCTCTGATTTCAGATGTTTCCAGTCATGTGCCACATAGGAAAACAAGCCTGAGATTCACAGGGATCAAGACCTCTGGCGAAATTCCTGGATCAACTTAATTTCTGATGAGGCAAAGAAAATTCAGAAGTTCTCTTCATTTTGACACTTCTAATTAGATGTATTCTAAAATGAAGGCATAGATTCAAATGTACAAAGGTTTTCTAACACTTAAGTCTTTTTGTTACTCTTATTTGTATAATTTATTGGGCAAATATTTAAATGCCTATCTTTTCAAAATTAGGTATCTTTACCACATTTTTCAGTGTGCCAAGTTGCAGCTTACATGCATAAAGGGACTTCAGGGTGTGGTGGAAATCTGTCCCTTTTGCCTCCCAGCATCCATTCCTCCTTTATAAAATTATATTACTGCACTCTGAGGAGTTGTCTTGCCCTCACTGCATGTGGTTTCCTGGGCCTACTAGTCAAAGGACATTGTCCCCTCCTCCCCAGGCCAAAGTGGTGAGAAACTGGTCCAGGCCTGGCCCATCTGAGTATCCCACTGAGCCGGTCACATTGAATGGTCTACTAGAATCCTTCACTGGGATTTTATAGATAAATTCTAGGAAAAGAAGCTCACTCTTTTCTCCTGGGGTCATTAGGGTGTGCTGTAATCCTGAGGCTGTCTTGCCTCCCTGGCTCCAGTTGTACAAGGACGCTTATCAGCTGCAGGAAAGAATGAGGCCAATAATCAAAGAGAAAAGAAAAAAACAGAGACCAGAGATGAAGAAAAAAGAGAGTGAGTGTGAGCATGTACACATATGAGGGAAAATGAGCTGATGACACTTTTTAAGTCTCTTTCAGACTCTGGGCCCTGCTCCATCCCTGAATTTCTCAACCCTATTAACCAAATATTTGCCTAAGCTAGCTTGAGTTGGATCTCTTTTCATCAATAGCAGAAAGAATCCAGTGTTATACATAAGGTTAAAACTTTATATTTTTAAGCCCATCCCTACTAAAAAGGCAGTAGAAACTATCCATCCATTTGTCCATTCATTTATTCATTCATCCATCCATCCATCTATGCAATGAACATCTAGTGGGAACTTGCTGTATTCCAGGCTCTCTGCACAGCACTTTGGATACAAAAATGACTAAGGCATGATCTCAATCCTCAAGAAGTTTCCAACCTTAGAGAGAGAGATGGATATGTGAATGAATCATTCATGATCAAGTGAGAGATTTAAAAATACTGATATGAGTAGCCACACATAGCTCTGTGGAATCCATTACATCTGCCTGGGAAGTTAGAGAAAGTTGAGCAATAAAGTAATAAGCAGGGGTGAATAGACAAAGAATGGTTTGAAGAAGAAGCTAGAATGTGTGAATAAATGTATAATGCCTTGAAAGTTCCTGGTGCTTCTGGGACCTGGTGAGATGGTCACTGTGGCAGAAGGTGGGTATAGAAGAGGAAGTGGTGGGATGTGCAGCTGGAGAGCTGGGTTATGGTGGAATTGTGAAGGGTTTGATACGTGAGGCTAAGAACTTTGGATAATCCTAAAGTCAGCAATGAATAGCAACTGGCTTTTTCCCCTTTGCATGTTGTCTTGTCTTGTTTTGGGCAAAGGAGGACATTTTCAGCTTATTTTTCAAGAACCTAACTGTGTTGTCTGTGTGGAGGATGAACCAAAGCTGAGGAGAGTGGCTCAGAGTGGATTAGGGTGTGAGGTCAGGGGCAGTGCTGTCTTCAAGAGACATCTAGGAGATTGATGGGAGTGGTGCTTACCAAGGCAGTAGACAGAGCAGGGGTTGACCGTAAAACCAGTAACTTGAATTTCCAGGTGGAAATTAAAGGCATCAATCAACTTCAGGATTATAAGGATAAGAGCGGGTATGGGGGAGAAGATAGCAGGTCCTCTTTTGGAAATATTAACTTGTGGGGTGTGGAAGAGGTGATGTTTAATAGGCAGCTGTTAATGTGGGTATAGAACTTATAGAGTATCATTTTCAGGAAGTCTTGAAAATGTAGAGGGTAAAGCCCCAATAGGATGGATGAGATCTTTCACAG
Organism: Balaenoptera acutorostrata; assembly: GCF_949987535.1. Lineage (NCBI taxonomy): Eukaryota > Metazoa > Chordata > Mammalia > Artiodactyla > Balaenopteridae > Balaenoptera > Balaenoptera acutorostrata. Next base: position 65,907,102 of record NC_080067.1, on the reverse strand, counting down.
GAGAGCTTTAAGACTGAGGAGAGTAGTGCATCGAGGATGAGACCTCCTTGGGAAACATCAATATTTAAAGAGTAGGAAGAAGAGGAGGAGCCAGTGTTATAGAAAAAGGAAACGGGAAAACCCAATACATAAGAAGGGTTCCTCTTATATTTTTGAATAAACGAATGGATGAACGAATAAGAACAGGAGGACTATAGAAATTAGGAGAGGAAAGAATTTTGAAAGCAGGGATGCAATGCAATGGTACATAAATGGAAGATAAAATTACAAATGATTTAGACTGATCTGTTCCCATTGCAATGTTTCCTGAATTTTTTTTTTTTTTAGCTGTTAAGTCTAATGGCTCTACAGCCTGTAGCATTAGACCTTAATATTTGCTCAAGTGGAGAAAAACAAATACCATATGCTAACACATATATATGGAATCTTAAAAAAAAAAAAAAAAAAAAAGGTCATGAAGAACCTAGGGGCAAAACGGGAATAAAGACACAGACCTACTAGAGAATGGACTTGAGGATACAGGGAGGGGGAAGGGTAAGCTGTGACAAAGTGAGAGAGTGGCATGGACATATATACACTACCAAATGTAAAATAGATAGCTAGTGGGAAGCAGCCGCATAGCACAGGGAGATCAGCTCGGTGCTTTGTGACCACCTGGAGGGGTGGGATAGGGAGGGTGGGAGGGAGACGCAAGAGGGAAGAGCTATGGGGACATATGTGTATGTATAATTGATTCACTTTGTTATAAAGCAGAAACTAACACACCATTGTAAAGCAATTATACTCCAATAGAGATGTTAAAAAAAAAAAATTTGCCCAAGTGGAAAAAGTCAGAATATACCCAGGATATTCAAGGGAAGAGCCCATCACTAAGAGTATGATGCCTTTGTATTGAGGAACAGCCTCACTGCGTCACTGGGGGCTCCTGGCACTAGCCGTTTTCTCATTGACATTCACGCCAGAAGCTTCCACTGAGTCAATGTATGGAGGAGAGCACTAAGGCAAGCCTTAATGTTAGTGCCCAGAAGGGGTTGCCATGGCACACTCAAACCACTTTCTGAAGAAGGGGGTGTTTCCTTACTGGATGGCATCTTCTTGATTCTGAGAATCTTCCTCTCTGCTCATTGGAGGAATAGCTGACATTTTCTTCATGCTCATGGCTGTAAATTGGAGACAACTGGGGAAAAAAGGTTCATAGAAAAAGAAGAAAAAATCTTTTTGCAGCATCTTTTAGAAACCGTGACAGTTGCATCTTGATAATTATTCATTTAGTTTCAGAGGTTTCAGGAGTTCAGAGAGAGCATGATTCATAAAATTTAAATAGTAGCAGGTGAAGTCAGATCTGTGACGGGGAGCAGGAGGCTGCCAGGGTGCAATTAGAGATTTCTGGATCACAGGGCAGAGAAGGTGAAACTAATTAAAATGGCTGCAACTTCAGGCCGTGGCCTTACTCAGAAGACTTTAAAATATTCTTGAAATTTCAGTTAGCACATTTAAATGATTAGCTCAGATGGTGCTCCAGTTTGCTCAAGTAAAAGTTGTCAGTAGGTCATAAACTGTGGATGCTGGGCACAAAAACTTAGAAAAACATTCACGGTATGACTCACATAGGCAGAACAGAAAATGACCTGATAGGTCTTTTCCAAATAATAATTAACACACATAGAACCTACCAAGTGCCCTCCACAGTTGTAAGTGCTTTAGTTATTCATTTAATTCTTACAACAACTCTATGAGTTAGGTTTCATTATTATCCTCGTTTTGCAAGAAAGGACATTAAAGTACAGAGAGTTAGGAACTTATCCAAGGCCATACAGCTGGTAAATGGCATGACCAGGAACTCAAACCCAGGTTCTCTAGCTCCAGAGTCTGAATCCCCAGAAGCTTGGGAATGGTATGCATTATTTCTGATTAAAAAGTATCATGTAGGACAAAGTGCTTTGTAAAAACTAAAAACTCCATCACAATAGAAGGAAAAAAATGTGGAGAAGAAGACAAGGGGAGTTGGAGAAAAAATATTAAGAAAGAAGAAGTAGAAGAGGAAGAGGTAGGAGAGAAAGAAAAAGAGGGAGAGGAAATGGATGGAAATAAAAAAGATAAGAGGGAGAAGCCTTCTATGTACTGGCAACATCAAGGTTAACTGGCTCCACTCTTACTGTCCAGTTGGATGCCCTATGGCGAATGTCCAACACATGCCTTAACTCCAGCCAGGATGACACGATGACCCCCAAGTCATTACTTGTTCCTTCTAATTCCTGCTGTCCTGAATGTGTTCTCCTCCCCTCTCTCAGATTCCTTCCACACATGCTGACCTTCTCCATCCTTCAAAACCACTTCAAGTCTAGCTCAGCCGGCAAACCTTTGCTGACTATTCCAGCTTTTAGTGAGTTTTAGACTGTTTAGAGAACCACAGAATTTTAGAATTTGACCACCGTTAGGCATTCTCTGGTTCAAATTGCTCATTGTACAAAAGAGGGAAACTGAGGCCCATGGAAGATAAATAGTTTACCCAGGGTCACCCACCAGCTGTGACAGTGCTGGAAGCCACTCCAGGTCGCCTTCCACAACACGTTACGGCCCTGAACCTATAAGCTGATTGCATGTGTCTCCTTGCTCTAACCGGAATGTCACACTCACGGACCAGGACCAGATCTTCCTTGCCTTTGTGTTGTCTGCTTCACGTAGCACAATGTTGCACATACTAGGTGCTCAACAAATGATTGACTGATTAAGAACTAATGAACGTTCTCCTTGGACAGCAAAAAACTGCTTAGAAATAGTAAAGAAAGTTAAAAAGAGACCATAAGCTCTGCTCTAATGCAGAATATTTTCTGTAGCACTTACCTAAGAGCAATTACAACTCATACATATTAGAGATTGTCTTCAATTTTTAAGAATAATTGTGTCTTTTAATAATAATCTAAGCCAATGCATCCTCATTAGCCCTTTTTGTATTCTGTTATGCAAACGGAATACTTGTTTCTTTCTCAGGGCAGTAGGAAACTTATCTTGTCACACAATATATGAATTTGCCTTTCTTAAGTTTCTCCACAAATGGTAAATAGAGCAAAGGAGCATCTTAAACCATGCCAACAAAGACCTCATTAAATACTTGCTGGCAATTGATCGAGATTAATGTGTGGGTATATTCATTGGGCAAAGTGCATGGAAGGCTCTTACTTAATAAACATAACAAATTACAAGGAAATAAATTGGTTCATTACTTTTAATTGGAGCATCCCCAACTGACCACATTATCAGGGTCAAATAGGACAACAGATATGAACCTTGGGCGAATATCACTTTATACTACACATTTATCAATTATCCCCATAGTAGTATTAATAACCGGTAATAATGACACTCTTAAAAGCAGTACTGATAGTACTAATAGTGTTGTGAAACCAGAAATCACAAGAAGAGGCAGGAGAATGAGTGACAGACCACACAGACATGTAGTGATAAGAGAAAGTCCTCTAGTTCTAATGGAAACACATATGCTGAAAGCTGTCCAAAAGGAAGGTAAAAAGGAAAACAGGAGAAACCAACAGGTATTAAGTTACTATTCTGTGCTGTGCTCTTCACTGTATCACAAACATGGCCTTGTTTAACCCTCACCAACCACCCTGCAGTAGATACTTTCAGCCCTATTTTCTAAGTGAGGATACTAAGATTTCGAGAGGTGAAATGGTCTATGTATGTAAATGGTGAGTCTGGATTCGAACCCAGTTCTGTATGACTTCAGATATCATGGTGGACATTGTTGGTGTCCCACTCAGCATCCACTGCCACTCTTCTTTGTTCACTAGACAAAGGTATGGAGCAACTTTGTGTATCCACGGCAACTGGCCTTCTTACTAGCCCCACACGGTAAATCTTGACTTGGCTTGTGACCTCTTGCCAGTGATCGATTTACAGTTTACAGTGACCCACCCTTGGTCAATGGAACATGAGGACCTGTCTGCTCTGGAGGCTTCTGGGAATATTTTTCTTGCTCTTAAAAATGGGCCCACAGAAGAGAGACACTCTGGCCTTTGGATATTGCTGTCATTTGCAATCAAAAGGGATATAATTGACCTGCTGACATGAAGAGGGAGGAAAGATGGAAAGTACCTGGGTCTATGATTGTGCATTTGAATTGCTGAGTTCAATGACCTAAGATGACCCTAGCCTCCAGCCTTCTTGTTATGTGAACTCATACATTTTCCATTTTGCTTAAGCTACTTTTAGTTTTGCAGGCCGAAACATCTTCCCAGATACAAATTCCATGTCCTTTCAACAAAACTGAGATTGAATTAGAAATGAAACAAAACACTGCTGCCTAAGAGAGATTTTAGGCAAGTGGAAATTGTCCAAAGCACGTGAGGAAACAAGGCTCTCAAAGAAAATAGCAGAGGACAGTCGGACAGGAAAGTATGTTTACAGTGCCTGTGTGGGCCAAAGGCTTAATACCAACTGCAGGTTTCACCTCTAATGACACCTTTCTTCTGCAAAGCTTAAGGGACTTAGGGCAGAGGGAGCCCTTTGTTTGGGGTAGCTTCTGATGAATGTATTCTCTTTGGTCCTTTAGTTCTCTTCACAGAATGTACCATCCTTTTGGAATGGGTCCAACCTTGCAGAAAGGAGTAAAAATTGGCCAAGCCGGAAACATGTCTTACCATCCCTTCTTGTCTGCACATTCCATGGTATGTGTGCATTGCCCAGATTATAGAGGAAATTAAATTACCATTGTTTAGAATTGGTTCCTTGAAAACCAGTCTTATGGGCCTTGATACTTGGCAAGACTGGTCCAGGTTATTGCAGCTCTTTTAAGTAAGGTGGGTACTCCTGGCACTGCTGTGGACGAGCTCTTAGCGTGCTCACAGCAAAAAATGAGAAACATCAGAGTTGCCGTACCTTATAGATCCTTGTGGTTGTAAACCAGAGCAGAATATCTGGGAAATAAGAGTATGTATACATATAAACACATTTATATATAAACAAAGCAAGACCAGCTGCAAAAAAAAATCAGTGTGTGCAATGTGGAATTAATGAGAAAGAATAGAAATGATATAGCCATTTAGACTTGGGTGCAATTCCTGACTGGCCATTGTGTAACGCTGTGACCTTCGTTCATTTATCCAGACCTTGTCACTTTCAGTTTCCTCCTCTGTTTGTTGGCAGTAACAATACCAAGGTCATAGGAGGGACCTAAGGTTTGGAGATGTCATTAACTTACTTCCTGAACACTTACACAGTACTCACTGCTCTGTCATGTGGATTCACGTGGATTATCTCAGTTAATTCTCATAACCTTATGAGGTAGATATTTTCGTCCTTTGCCCGTTTTTTCGGATGTGGAAACTGAGGCCTAGAAAAGGACTAATAACTTTCTGACAGTCACACAGCTAGTGAGATGGAGAGAGGAGTTGAACGCGGGGCGGCTGACTCCATTCACGCAGGCGGCGATCGGGCAGTGCGGACACGGCGCTGAAGGTCCTCCCAGCCCCGCGCCCCGCCCGGCCTGAGCCTCTTCTCTCCTGAGGCTCATCGCCTGCCCCACTTGCAGGGTTTCTGAGCACTGACCCATTCCAGCCATCACCCACTCACTCGTTCCTGCCAGAATTTTTTTCCTTTTCGTAATTTGGCCCCAAACTACAGTTAATAGTATCGGGTAAACTTTTACATCCAAATATCAGCCTCCTTTGATTTTAAAAGGGTTTCTTCTTTCTGGTGAGATCATCTGTTGTTTGAAGGGCTCATGTCGAGGTCTCTAAGAGAAGAAGCCATTGAGACAAAGGCCTCTGCCCAAAGCAAAACTGTCCAATTAGAGGGCATCAATGTGCTGGGATGGGTGTGCCCTGTTTTGCCCTCTGGGTGGCCCACACACCCTCCCCGCCACTTCACAGACTCAGCCCATCTTGTTCCTTTCCCTCCTGCCTGCCTCTGTCAGCAGTGAGTGGCTGTCGGGAAAAAGCCCATTGCTGTTTGCTACCACCACTCACCCACCCCCATCCCACCCCAAACCTTGATACATTCCACTCAGCAGCCTTTGTGGCTGGCCCTTTGAGCCAGATGAGCCTGAGGAAAGCCAGAAGTAAGATGACTTGCTCCATTCAGCTCAGTGATGCAACAGGAAGCAAGAAAGTACTACTTAGAGCAGCCGGCTACATGCAGGCGCTTGGCTATCTCCTTCCCTAGGCGACTGTGAACAGGATGGGACTTCTTGGCCCGGAATGACCTGTGGAGAGTCTGCATGGAGACAAGAACAAGGTCTGGGTGGTATTTAGACATCCCTTTTCGTTGTGTGTAGGGCTAGGTTTAAGAGGATTGACCCCAGGGAATTCCTTCCCTCCAGCTTACCTTATGAGCTGTCCCAGTCGGCCACTAATCACTCGGGGTGAAGATTCCCACACTGAAGGCTAATCATGCCTTCATCAGAATTTATATGATTTGCTGGTTCTGCAGAATCCTCTTTCTGACCGACCACACATTTACAATGTACTGTTCCTGGACACTGTCTGCATGCCCTGAGCTGTGTCAAGCATTATTAACATCTACAAGCTTTGCTCAAGATTGATGTTTTCGATCATCTGGGTGGTTTTCCCTTTCACTTCACTCCATCTGAATTGATATTTTTTACTTCGGTCTTTCATCCTCCCTCCCCCTCCCTCCCTCCCTCCCCCTCCCTCCCTCCCTCCCTCCCTCCCTCCCTCCCTCCCTTCCTTCCTTCCTTCCTTCCTTCCTTCCTTCCTTCCTTCCTTCCTTCCTGTCTTGCATTTTATCCTACTCATGCAACTGTTACTAGTTTCCACTGCTGTATTTAAAGATAACCTGACATCAGAATAGGGTTTCTTGGGGCCCTGGGCATGACTGTGGGTCCTGGTTTCCTATGACGACACATTCCCATGTCAGCTACAGAATAGGGGACTCCAGGTGCTCCAGGTAAGGCTAATTTCTAGGTAAATGGGTACAACCCAGGGAGTCCCAGAAATTGTGACACACAGCTCAGGGTGGGTCATACTGTACGACCCAGTTTAATATTGCTTTCTCTGGGAGGCCTTCTCTAAATCTGAAGTCCACATTCCAGGCTGGCTTAAAAAAAAAAAAAATCCCTCCTCTGCCCTCCCATGGCACCTTTTGTATTGCTGTTAGACTTACTTGTCTGTTTCTCCACATAGACAGTGAGATCCTTGGGGGCAGAAACTGGGTGTCAAACATCTCTGTATCTCAAGTACGTAGCACATTGTCCAGCAAATTAATAAGTGCCCAATAAAATGTTTGTTGACTCAATAAATGAATGAGGTAGACCTGTGAATTCTCGTTGGAAAACACTGGTTCAAATTGACTTCACTTTCTTCTCTTCGGGAAGAAATGCCCAGGCTGTATCAATACATAATTGATAAAAATGATGGACAAAACACATTACAAAAATAAATGCTATAGAATTAATTAATTTAAAATACCTCAAGGTACTTCATTCAGAAACTGTTAAAGGAAAGGATACATGCCCAATAGACGATCAGACAAGAAATAACAGGGTTTTTTTTGGTTTGTTTTTAGCAAAGGTCATTGGATAGATGTCTCTGTGTCACTTGCTATGGATCTCAAGTTCTAGGTTGTTTGGGTGACTAGGTATATTATAAGTGATGCCCTAAGTGCTATAAAGTTATAAAGGTGAAGAAGAGGACATTTAAGGCATAGCCAAAGGAACCTCTGAAAATGAAATTTAAAGATATGCTTAAAGGTCTGCATATAAAGGTATGCTGGCTTCCCTGGTGGCGCAGTGGTTGGGAGTCTGCCTGCTAATGCAGGGGACACGGGTTCGGGCCCTGGTCTGGGAGGATCCCACGTGCCGCGGAGCGGCTGGGCCCGTGGGCCACAACTGCTGAGCCTGCGCGTCTGGAGCCTGTGCTCCGCAGCGGGAGGGGCCACGATGGTGAGGGGCCCGCGCACCGCGATGAAGAGTGGCCCCCGCTTGCCGCAACTAGAGGAAGACCTCGCACAGAAACGAAGACCCAACATAGCCAAATAAATAAATAATAATTAAAGTGCTAAAAAAAAAAAAAAAAAAAAAGGTATGCTTAAACTATGTTCCCAGAGTGTCTTATCTCCTTACAAATCCTGCCTCCTTGTCCTGTGTGCTTCCCTTTCTTGGAGTCAGTTGTCATCTTCACCTTTTCAGTCCCTGCACACATTCGTAATCTCTGCCTCCTTCTAGCTCTCAGCTTTGCCTGGCCTCTTCCATAATCTCTTTTGCAAAAGATGTCTCTGGAGGAGTTAACGGTAGGGATGCCCCTTACAGATCAACCAGCACATGCCCTGAGCATCTTTGCACATTTACCTGTCTCTAACAAGCAGCCAGACCTAAGTGGTTTTCTCAACTTAATGGATGACTTGTTGCCCTTTCCCTAAGAACAATCCTGGAATTTGCTGCAGGAAAATTCATAGGCTACTTTTAGGAGGTTTGTAATGGATTGCTACTGGTTGACAGCACCTTACCTTGGTTTCCTTGAGAGGAAACAATCATGCACTTAGACATGAAGCAAAATTTGCTTTCTGATGCCAAGCTGGCAAAAAACATGGTCCCAGGTATTGATCTGTGAAAGGGAAAAGGCATCAGGATGAAAGTTTCTAATTTATTACATCTCTTAAAAATAAATAGTTGACAAATTAATGGGGTTTTTTTTCCCCCAGAGTACTTGCTTGAGCTGAACTCACCTTGCCAGTCACTCAGCTCTCTGGAAGTTAACAAAAAGGTTTTAAGATAGAAACTGAACTATTTAGCCTTCATTAATCATTCATACTGTTCAAACACATCATCCAGTAACTGAAGAGGGGTTAATGTAGCTAAGCTTGAGGCTGTTGTCAAAAGTAGGTTTAACTTTCTATGAACTCACTGGACACAAAGAATGCTGCCTGCTTACTATTCCAAATGTCACCAGCTAGGAGCAAACGGATGACTACTAATGGTAATTAAATACCTCTGAAGCCATTTGTACCAATAACAAAGAGTTACTGTCAGAACTTGAATGAGGTCCATCTGCCCATTTTAAAAGAATGTTAACATTATATAAGTGATAAAGCAGACAGCAACAGCTAAATAAATAGACAAACAAATAAGTTTGGTGATAACATTTCTCTAGATGAACACTTGATTTCTTTGGTCTTTTCTTTGGAAACAAGAGATTAATGAAAATATTCTGTAGACTTTAGTTGTTTCAGCCCCACTTTGGCCCATGAAGTAATTAGAAGGAGGTTTTTAGTAAAGGTCCTCCATCTATATTTTCAAAGCTGTGGAAAAAAATTTTGGTATTCTATTTAATGTTTTTTCTTTCTGCCTTGCACACTTCCTGGATTCAGTTTCTACTATTGACTATTTAATTTCACATGCTCTCATCTCCTTAAGTGAAGGGGGAAAAAAGGAGTGTGGATTTCTCTGCTTTCTGTCTTCAGAGCACAGAATCCCACAGTTGCTACTTCTTGCACAGATGCACAGACAGCCCAGGGTTTTTCTTTGGTGGGCTCATCTATTCAATTGCCCCTGAGGCCCCTGCAAGGGGCTGTCTGACTTCTGCTGGATGTCCACCGTGGTTTTCTCTGCATCTTCATCTTTTTCTACTGTGACGAGACAAATATGAAAAGATATTGCATGAAAGAACCAAAGGGCGAAGGGTATCTAAATGCTTTTGAAATGCACCTAAAATCCTAGAGCAGCCAGAATAAAAGTGTACAGAGGGTTCTGAGAGGAAGCTAATGCATTCAATCAAGCCTTTGGGAAAGCAGTTTCTTGTAAAGCTATGGACTTGATTAAATCAGTCAAAGGGCCTTTAATAGCTCTCTTTTGCCAGGAGGTAGAAGTACTTGTATATCTGGTGGCTCAGTTCTAGTGAGAAGAGAAAGTGGCAGGTGAAGAAGAGGAATAGCAAGGGCCTTAGTGGCAATTGTGTAGTGTGGGTAAATGAGTAACGAGAACTGAGACAGTTATCTCTGCCCTTACATAATGCTTAAAGCAGTGCTGGAGAAGGAATAACAAAACAACATCTTGGAGACACAGAGATCAAAGCTAAGAAAAAAAAATGGGTGTGTAAAATGTAAAACGGCAGCCTGTATGAATTAGGTCTTTTTATGTTCCAAATAACAGAAAACTTAAACTGTTTAAAACGAGAGAATTTATTGACTTAACGGAACTGGGAAGACTGGAAGTAGGGCAGGCTTCAAGACTGGTTTGATCTAGCTCAGAAATGCCCTGAAGAACTCTTGTCTCTTTGCTCTGCCTTCTGTTCATGGTGTCGGTTTTGTCTTAAGTTTGATTTCACACATGGTTGCAAGATGGCTGCCAACAGCTCCTGGGACTGCAATCTTTCTCATAAATGTCCAGAAAGAGAGAGAGAGAGTTAGAGTCTCTTTCTCCCAACCAAACAAAAGTCCTGGGTTTCACTCTGATAAGATCAGTTTAGGTTATGTTTGTGATGGGAATGGGCTCAAACTGGGTTGCAATCCAGTGCTCACATCAAGAATTGGGGGAAAGGGATCAATGACGCTCCAACTGTAAAATGGTGGTGGTGGGGACAAGAGCAGTGGAACAGACGTGACAGGCAGCTCACAATGTTTTCTGTGACTCAAGTTTATCAATTCTGCATGGTTCCCGAGAAAGGAGACATTCCATCACGTAAATGTTTTCCCTGTTTCCTTAATAGAGTTATCTTGGAAGAATTTACAATATTTCTCAAAGTATAGTTCATGGACCAAAATTATAAGGGTTGATTAAATGAAGATTCCTGGGCCCTTCCCAAGACCTGATTCATAATCTCTGTGAGTGGAAGCTGGGAATTTGCATTTTTAGTAAGCTTCCTGGGTGGTTTTTATGCCCATTAAATTATGGAAATTTCATAGAAACTTGCTCAAAGATAAAGGTATCAGGAGACTATCTTCTTGCTTTAGGAAGGTTTGATAAAGTTTCTTACAGTACCTTCGCAAACTGTCTTCAACAAAAATAGCCATCAATAATTGCCACCCTAGTAACATCTCATGTTAACATGGACCTTATTTTATCTTAGTAAAATGTTAAAATCTTTTATTATAGCTATCTACAAAATGTTTTATATATTTTATGGGGAGGGGGAATACATCTAGCTCTTTGGCATCATGCAGGCAAAAAAATAATGCGTTTCATTATTCTCTTGTTAAGGGAATTAAACACATACACTTAAACTTCATCTTAACTTCCTTTTGGATCCAGTGATGGGTATTGCTTATAAATATTATAAACTTATAAATAAGTTTATAATCAACTTATAAACTTATAAATCTCTCAACTTATAAATACTGATGAGAGATGGTTCTCTACTATATTTGGAAAAAGGGCAAGTAACTTCTAACTTTACTTGGTTTCTTTTTTATCATGTAGAAATTCATTTTCTCCTGAGAAAGACGAAAACAAGAAGGAGGATTTGTCGTCTGGCTGACCAATGATTTACAGGTAAAATTTTTTTCACAAAATTGGTTGATTTTGATTAATTTTTCCTTATATACTGAGATAGATAAATAATGTTATTTTTATTATCATCCTATGTTATCCACTGGTGACAGTGAATCTCAAAGCATGAAGAACCTGAATGAATTTTCCAATGGATTGGTATCATAGGGACAAAACTTCTAATGAATCATGTGCACGTATTTTAAACTTATTTGTTCATTCAAAAATATTATTGTGTATCTAGAATATACTAGGCTGTTGTGCTAAATGTTGAGGATATAGTCATCAGTAAAACGTATGTGGTACCTTCTCTCGTGGAGTTCATAGTCTAATACTGTGCTATTCAATATGGTAGCCACTAGTCACATAAGACTATTTATATTTAAATTCAAATTAAAGGAAATTAGAATTTAGTTATTCAGTTGTTTTAGTCACATTTCAAATGCTTAACAGCCATATGTGGCTAGTGGCTATTGTGTGAGACAGCACAGAAATTGAATATTTTCATTGGACAACACTGGTGGTAGAATCAAACAGATTTCACTTCAAATCATGGTTCCAACACTTAGTAGTTGTATGATCTTGGAAAAGTTACTTAATTTCTCTGAGCCTCAGTTTCCTGATTTGTAAACTAGGGATATAATAGCTATGCACAGCATTATAGTGAAGATTACATGAGATAATGTTGGGATAAAAATTAAATGAGATAAAGATTTTTAGGTGAGTAATTAGCATATGGTAAACACTCAGTAATTCTGGACTATCATCATCATCTTGAGCACTGAAGAGTCTGTTGATCATAGAAGCATTTTATGCTATTCAGCAGATGCTGGATGGATGGGAGAAGATGGATCTTGGCTGTGGTGTCCTTGTCACCCAGACTCCATTCTAGAGTTCTCCAGTGAAGTGCTTTTAGATTTCTTGTGCTTGTTTACTTGAACTATGAACTGCATGGGGTCACAAATCACCCTTTCAATATATTAGACTGCTTTTAAATATAAGAGAGTTTTGAGAACCACCCAACTCTTTCTTCTAATGTTAAACAACAAACCAAGGGACATAATGACATTGTGGCTTTTAAAAAATGATATTGTAGTAAGTGGGCACAGCTAATGGGGTGAATTTATTAACATTATCTTAGGCAGAGTTACCTGCTAGTGCAGAGTAACAAACAGTTTTTATCTCCAAGGCCAGTTGCAACTGATTTGTAATAGGTTCCTATAGAGCTTTTGAGAAGTATTATAAGGCCTATCAAAACATAGCAAGGAAAAAAATCTGTGATCAATTAGTGATGTCTGCCAAGGGCACTGGAGTTAGGAAGGGTTGGCATATATTTACATATTTATCAACCTTTTTTAAAGGACAAGTTGATTACAGAAACAAGTAGGTTTCTTGTTTTTGGTTGCTATTGCTAATTGCAGCCATCTTTAATAGATTAAAGTTTATCTGTCTGATGTCTAAAATTACCTCAGGCCTATTTTCTCTAGGGTATAAAATCCTGCACTACTTGAAGGCAGGGAGCAGGGACAGTGTTTTACATTTCACAGTCCATTAGTTCAGGTGACAACTCTTGAGATATGCAATTTATGCTATTACTTAGCTCCCAAATTAGTGAGAGGTGGAAGGAAATAATAAAAGACGTAAAAATCTTTCTAAAGTACGATTACGCCGTGTCACTCCCTACTCAGGAGCCCACAGTGGTTCCCTGTTGCTAATGAGCATCTCCTTTTAACTTTGGAGATATTCTATAAGCCAGCTCCACATCCTATGTTTCTAGACTTATTTTTTACAACTCACCCACAGCAGTAGTCCACTCCAGAGCATGCCAAAGCTACACAGTGCCCAGTTTATTTTTCTTGATAATAGTTCCATATTTGTTGGTTTGATCTTCCCAACCAGATTATTGGCATTTAAAAAATAGGGTTACATCGTACATGTCTTATAAACTTCCCAATGCATTGACTGCAACGAAAAGTAGGCACTAAATGATAAGACCCCTGAGGATAGGGGCCTTCTTAACAGTCACTGGGCTCAATAAATATTTGCTGATCTTGTTTCTTGATTGCAGTAGTTCAATAAATATTTGATTGATTCCCTGATCGAAAAGAGAAACTGAAGTATTCCTGTTATTTTTCTGTTATAAATTCATTGTAGCAGGTATTCTGTCTGTTTGTGTAAAGGAAATAACATGATGTTGTCTACAACAGGGATTGATTGACATTGAAAAAAAAAAAAAAACCACATCATTCTTCTAACAGTTTCCCTGAGGCAGCTTTTTGGGAGAGACCTGAGTATCTGACTAATTTCTGAAGGGTGATTTATGGTATATATGGCTAATGAGAACAGGGCAACTCTGGATATATATCTGTAGGTATATCTTACAGCTATAAATTATGGTTAATAATCACAAACTAAAAATTCCAAACCCTTAATATGTTAAGAGATTTGATTCATAAACACTTTTACCCCAATCTTGAAAAATTATATTACCTCAATATGTTGTAAAGCAGCAAAACAATTATTAGAAAATTGGATTCTTTTTGCAATTATTTTGGACTATGGATTAAAATTATATTATAGTCATTTACAGCCCCCAAAGTTATTTATTTTCTTTTGTTCCAACTAAAGCCATGAATGATTTAAAGGAGAAAGATTGAGAAAGGGTGGGCATGTATGAAGCTAAAGTGATATTGGTTTTATTAGTAAAACATGTTTACATAGGAATTGTTAAATATAAAAGAAAACAGCTTTGTTTAGCAACAAATAGGCAGGTGTAGAACTATAACTTTATAATATTATTGATGATTGTGGGGAAATTTTACTCTTAGTACTGTATTTAAATCACAGAAGTGTTGTAATATGATTTGAATTCTGTAAATACTTTCTGTGAAAGTATGTGACATTCCTTCCCTCTCTCCTCTTTCTCTCTCTCTCCCCCCACCCCCTGCCCTGCCACCATCTCCCCCTTACTCCTGAATTCATCTGATTATATTAGATCTACCTTCTTACTCAAAACAATAGCTTTACAAGAAAATTCCAATATGGAATTAAATCCTGGCATACAAGTACACAGATAACCTTTTTTGATGAAGGAAGGTTTGTTTTGGGGCCCTCCCCTGTAGGCTAATATCTGAATACTAGAATGAAGCTGTATATGAATATTCCTAAGCAGGAGGAACACTGTGGCTCTGGTCTTATTCAACTACTTAACAACACCCAGCGCACAGGACTCTCTCTCCCTTCCACGCCTTTGTACATGTCATGCCTTATTGCTATAACAGAAGCACACTTTCCTGCCTGTCTCACCTCGGTAACTTCTATTTATCCATGAGGTCCTGATTAGCCCCCATACACCCCAACACCTCCCCCCAACACACACACCCACACACACACACCCCTACCTTTGGCTAGGTCAGGGACCCTTTCTCTCTCAGTGTGCTCACAGCACTCTGAACTTGCCTCTTTCATAGCAGGTGAAACCTATATTGTCACTTGTCACCTTACTTGATTTTCTTCACACTTGCTCCTTAAGGACAGGGAGATGTTTTAATTTCCACAGAATGCCAGCACCTAGTCCAGTGCCTGGCATTGAATAGAAACTCTGTGTGTATTGGTTTAATGAATGGATAGTTGGTAAAATCTTATTCAAAATTCTTCACAATTACTGAATAAATACAAGCAGTTTTATTATTAGATTATTAACTCTTCAAGGGTGAGAACTATGAACTAAATTTATGAACCCTCAGTGCCTACAGCAATCTTTTGCACACCGATGTATTGAAAGAAATGCTTGCTGCAGGGTTGAATTGCTACTTTCAGATATAATCAATAACTATGGTAAGGTCCTTGATATTTCCTAATTAGGAAAAGCTGGGGCAGAGGAAAGTTGGTTTTCTCAACAGAGGATACTAGTTTGTAAGTTTTATAGAAATTATCTGTTGTTGCTTCTAGAGCAAGCTTTCCAAAATTTATCTGATAGTGAGAATCATCTGAGGGCCAGTCACAAAAATATAGCTCTCTTGTTCCCACCCCAGACCTACTGCATTAGAATCTCCAGGAGTGGGGATTTTCCTCTGACTTGGGAGGTTTGGGATACTATTCACAGGACTTAAAAGCAGTTTTACCTAAGTGCTCTGATAGCCACATTTTATATTCAAAATGATAAATTTGCTTTTTCGTCAGATTATACAAAGTACATTCTATCTTAGTGCATCAGAATGATTCCAAATACTAAAAAGTTTCAACTTAGTAGAAGTCCATAATAATCAGCATTCCTTTGTGAGCCAGATTTTCTAATTTGATTAGCCTTGGACCTGTTCAAATTAAATTTAAATACAAGCTCAAAAAGAGACAGTGAAACTTCAAAAGCATCTCATCAAGGAGAAAACTGAGAATGGCTCCTTTTCCAGGGATTTGGCCATTCCTACAAACTGATGGTACTCACCAGGTGAGTCTTTAACCTTCTCCCTTGCACGCCAAACAGGCACACATGTGTGTAACAGCTCCCTGCCACCACCGTAAAGCAAATTAAGAGGAACAAAGGACATTAGCCTTCCGGTGCTTAGGAGGGAGGTACCCTGCAGAAACACACAGGGGACGCAGAACAAACAAGGAAGAACTAAGTGGCTAATGAACAGGACAGGAAACTAAACCAGAAAAATAAACAGGCAGAAAAAGCAACTGGTGACCAAACAAAGGAGCAGGATGACTCCGCCGAACCCAGGGGCCTGGTGCTCACCTGGGGCACACCTGCTGAACAGGTGAAGGGAAGCGGCTGGGGCTGAAGCCTTCTGTGGGTCCCAGCTCCCATCCCTCCACACCCTGAAACAGCGAGGGTGGCAGAGTAACCAGGAGAGCTGTGTCTGTGGCTCTGTGCTCTTTTGCCCTGATGGAAGACCCATAAATTCTTTATTACGAAGAGCCCATAGACAAGGCGATGGTTACAGCAAACAAGTAGCAGGAAGGACGGACTGAAACTCCTCAAAGCGATAATGTTCACTTAATTAAAAGAAAGCTTCTGCTTCTGCTGGGTAACTAGGTTCAACTATAGCCACATTAGAGGTGAGGATGACAGTAAGAGTGGTTATCAATAAATATTTGTAACTTGTTTGCGATACAAAAATCCTTTCTTTGGGAGGCTCCAATGTAAGTGGACACACACATATTAAATATAACGAACAAATATTTATTAAGCACCAATGCTATGTAATGTACATATTAAATATATTTTGTTAAAGACAGTCAACCCGACGGTGATGCTGCATGTGTAAAAGTGCCTGAAAAGAAAGGTTTGATTATTAACATGTTTCTCAAATGCTCATTTGAAGTTTATTTGGGGTGGGGTAGAAGAGTGGGTGGGGAATTGTCAGAGAGTATTCAAAAGATTGATTCTCTTTATAAAGGGACACAATGAAATTTGCCATTTTCTGATTCATACAGAGCTTTCCATGAAAAATTCTATTTTTTTAGTGAAATTATATTTGTCCTGCTTGAAAACACTCTTGCACATTTTCTTAAGGAAAAAACTTCAAAGGTAAGTTAGAACCATTTCTATATTTCTTAACTTTAGATTAATCAGAGGGGGAAATGTTTTTCATGGCTATAGAGCCAGAAGTGAGGTTGATGCACAAAATTTGAGCCATGAAATCTTATGTTTCCAAAATGTGAGGCACAAATTTGCCTCTGCAATTTCTAGCAGCCAATGAAAAGAGGGAAGCACTGCCAGTTACAAGATCTAGTATATACAAGAAAGCAAAAACAAAACCAATTCTTCAAACCAAGAACAAAAATATGGATACTGAGACCAGAGAGAAATGTCTCCCATACCTGCTCTTAGACAGGATTCTGAGCAACAGAAAAAAAAAAAAAATCTGTATAGTCCTTATGATAAATATCCTTTGCTTCAATTTCTTATTTTTTATTTAAGCTATCTTGCCGAATTGTATGAATTACTGTAAGAATTTAAATCTGTTTAGAACAAGGTTGGGATAAGTCAAGAGAGAGAAAAATATACCTGTCTGAATTAGGAAATGGAGACCCAACCTTCTGGAGCCCCTTTTCCCTTAGTTTTCTAAGTATCTGTTCAGTCTCACTGTTTTACTTTTCTAAGAAAAATTTTGAGAATGCCTTCGTCACTCTACAAATAAAAGTCCTTTTGGATTATTGTACCAGAGAAATACAAAGGTGCGGCTTTCTTAGCCCTGACAGTTCTGGGCCCGCCCTGTGGATGTCCAAGAAAAGGAGCTAAGTCCATGTCTCTCCATTCATGTTGACCTTTAGACAGAACACACCATAGGGAATAGCCTGGCACTTGAGCTTATCAAAAAAGTAGACTTTTTTTTTCTCACCCTTGGACATTTACTCTTTTCCCAAAACCGCCCTGTACTTTCCCATCTCTGCACCTTTGCCTGACTTAGTGTCTGCCTCTGGAATGCTTTTCCCTTCCCACATCTGTGTCTTGTCAGCTTGTAGAAATCATACATCTTTTCTAGGTCAATCCAAATGCCACTTCTTCCAGGAAGACTTGTCTGCTTACCCAAATGCAATCACCCCTGCCCAAATCTCCCAGAGTCCCTCAACTAACATACAATAAGAACACAGTCTGCACTGCATCTGAGACACCTATGGATAAGCTTTGTTTTGTCGATTTGATCAAAAGTTCCCTGGGCTTTTTTTTTTTTTTTTTTTTTGCAACCTCCCGTGAATCTGTAATTTTTCAAAATAAAAAGTTAAAAACAATTCCCTGAGGATATTCATCTTTATACATCTCTCCCCAAAGATCTAGGACAGAGACTGGCACTCAGCAGTAGACCCTTGACAAGGACTGTGGAGTAATGTCCTGAGTGAACATTGAGGTGCTACATGTGAATGGGCTTTAAACTTAGAAAACCTGGGTTTGAGGCTTAGCTTTCCTTCCTACTTGGGAAAATCTGGGACAAATCGCTTAGTCTTTCAAAGCCTCAATTTTTCATCTGTCAGCTGAGAATAATAGTGTCACTTCACTGGGCTATTATGAAGATTAAGTGAGATAATAAATGTGCTAGTATTTCATTAGCTGTAAGCACTGTGGCCATGTTAGTTATTATTATGATTGGTACTAAAGCAACTGTATATATACAACCCTCAGAGTTGCCCTCAGTGCCAGTCAGTTGTAGGTGGAATAATTCTATGACAGTTTTAGCTTGTCATCCTTCCTATCTCCTTGTCATACTTTGTGACATTCTAGAAGCACTCTTCATGGGAAGAAACCCCATTAACCAAGAGAATGAAGTTCACAGACTGGATGCAACAACAATGGTGCATCATGCTGTGTCCTACTTAGATAGTTCTCAGGCTTAGGCCTCATACTACCACTTTAACAGGAAAAATATATTAAAATAGCTTAATTACTACAGAAGAATGCTAAGAAATGCAAGTCAGAACTTCTTTGTGAGCCCACTAACAGAGTGTAATCAAGGGAGAAGGAGGCTCAGTATCTTTTTCTCTACAGTTCAGAGACTACTAAAATCCAAATTAGAGCAAGGAATAGAAGTTTTGCTACACATCAGAAGGGACTGATGATTTCCCTGGTGTGACTTGGGCCCCATGCGGCCAGTGTTAGAAGCAGAAGAGGACTTCAGTGTCAGAGGAGTTGACCCTGTGCCCTGGGACATGCCTCGTCATCTGAGACCACGTGGGGCGGACCTCTTGTGGTGGCTATGGGATCTGTACCTTAGAGCACACATGAGACATACCATAAATGCACCATGAACTTGAGAAAGAGTGGAGTTGCCACTATTCTGTGGGTAGGGACCAAGCCAGACAAATGCTTTTCAATTTTATTAATGTAACCCTCTCAAACCCCTCCCCAGGGCTTGGGGAACCATGGGTTATTCCCATGTAATCAATCTCACTAATTGACTTCTCTCCATGATCCAACTTTACCCACTCACCTTTGCCATCAGGATCACCAGGAACTCATGCTGGCCCAAATCCATCTCATTTTGCTCCTTCTTCTTTAGCTCTAGTTTCAACTGCTCTTTTTTCATCTTCATGCTTGTGTTCAGGAAAGGAGGTGGAAGGGGCCAAGAGGAAGTGTCCTTTTGTCCTGAGTTGAAACAAGGAATCCCCTTTCCTATGGAAACACAGCTGTTCATAGTGTGTGGCTTCCAAAGAGCTCTGAGAATTCTAGACTAAGAGGTTTTGCTGTGATCTAAACTTTCTTACATTGATTATATCATTCCCATGGGACTATGCGATTTGTATTCCAACCAACCAATTTCTTCAGCCATATCTTCCAGACTGAGAGGTCTATAAGGAGAAGAACTTGACTCACTTATTTTACACTCACTCCATAAGAGGGACTTGCTTCATGTTGGTTGAATTGTATCATGTAATTTAGGGATCACCTATTTTAGGCAATACAGCCTTGAGATAGGAAAAACTTTTTCTCAGCCTCAGGGCTTCAATAGTCTGCTTTCTCTTAATTCAAATGACATTTTCCTGTTAAGTACACGGTCCACACCACTGAGTTCTATCATATATTGTCTATCATTCATCAATATTGTGATGTAAATATAATTAACATGCCTTCTCTTAATTTGGTTAAGTGCTATACTTGGTGGCATTTTTACTCCATCTCTACTGAATTCAATAGTTAGATATGATTTCTTTTTTTCTTTTTTTAATCATCACCTTTTTTGACCAGGATTCTTTATTTATTTATTTATTTATTTATGGCTGTGTTGGGTCTTCGTTTCTGTGCGAGGGCTTTCTCTAGTTGCGGCAAGTGGGGGCCACTCTTCATCACGGTGCGCGGGCCTCTCATTATCGCGGCCTCTCTTGTTGCGGAGCACAGGCTCCAGGCGCGCAGGCTCAGTAATTGTGGCTCACGGGCCTAGCCGCTCCGCGGCATGTGGGATCTTCCCAGACCAGGGCTCGAACCCATGTCCCCTGCATTGGCAGGCAGATTCTCAACCACTGCGCCGCCAGGGAAGCCCTAGATATGATTTCTTTTGTGCTAAAAATAACAGAGATAGTATTTGGAAGAAATCAGAATGGACGAGCTGATAAATTATTTATAGCAATTTCCAGCAGCCTTCCAATCTGTTTTGTAATGTAGTCGAATCTTAATTTTTAATGAAGGAACCTATGAAAATCTGCTGGGGTGAAAAACATGACCTCTAAATGATACCACAAAGGAGCCCATCACGTAAGTGGGCGGACCCTTCCTTTCCCATCACCTCACGAGGGCTTCACCTCCAGCTGACCTTACCTGGTCCAAGCCGAGGGGAATTGGTTGGTACAAAACCTAAGACAGGAAAGGTGGAGTGAGGGAGAAGCCCAGTTCTGAAAGGGGATAAAACAAACCACCTTGGGGGACCATTGTGTGCCATTTCAAAAGTTTGTTTTGACTAATGCTCTGTGCTATTCAACTTTATATCCTTAATCTGTTGTGTCTGTTTCTAGTAAAAATAATAATAATAATCGGGGGAAGCTAAGGACAATGAGAGAGTGTTAGTGAATACAGATAGAGGAGAGATGAAAGCAGCCCTATGGAGGAAATGCCGCTTTATCTCTGATGATACATCTTAATGTGAATTTTGTCAATCCCATTTTTACCAGTTGTGCTTCAGTAAAAAAGCATTTGACTTGATATAGTCTTGCTCCTGATTAAATTCCCCAAATTGTTAATGGACCTTTTGCTGTTCAGAGAAATCCAACAGACCTGCTCACTTTGAGCTGTTGCATATTAAATGTTAGAACTTGTATGATCTTGGAGATCATTTGCTCCAAACTCCTCACTGAGCAGATGAGGAAACTGAGGCTCAGAAATGTTAAATGGCTTGCCCAAGGTCACACAACAGCTAATGAAAAGGTCATATAGTAGTTCACGTCCTTTGAATCCTGGCTTCATCCTTTCTAGTACATATTTTCTTCCATACCCTGCCATCTCCACCAGAGACATATGCATAGGGTCTGAACCCTACCACATGTTTATTTTAAACCATGCTTTTCCTCAATATCCTGTTGTTTTACTTCTTTACTTCTTTACTTGCTTTACTTCTTTACTTACACTACTTCTTTACTTTACTTCAGCCTTTCTTCAACAAACCTAAGGAAGGGCACTCTATGAAAAAGAGTCATACTGTCTTTTACCGTGGGGTTCTCTGAATTTAAAATAGTAGAAGGCAGTGAAACAGTGATAATACATTTGAGGAAGAGGGCAAATCAGATGATGAAGAGAGCAAAAGACTCACCTGCATTAATACCACTCTGAGGGGAGCAAGGGAGACTTCCTTTGTGAATGGCAAAGAAAGAAGTTGTGACAGGGTGAGAGAGTGGCATGGACATATATACACTACCAAATGTAAAACAGATAGCTAGTGGGAAGCAGCCGCATAGCACAGGGAGATCAGCTCGGTGCTTTGTGACCACCTAGAGGGGTGGGATAGGGAGGGTGGGAGGGAGGGAGACGCAAGAGGGAAGAGATATGGGAACATACGTATATGTACAACTGATTCACTTCGTTATAAAGCAGAAACTAACACACCACTGTAAAGCAATTATACTCCAATAAAGATGTTTAAAAAAAAAAAAAAAAGAAGTTGTGATCTGTTTGTGCAAAACTTCAAATCATTTAACCAGACAAAACAGAGTTTAATTTAGCCGACAAGAACGCTATGAATCACTGGGGTGGTGGAAGGTGAAACTCCCTTTGATACTCATAATTAGAAAATTGTGAGCAGAAATTGCTCACGTAAAATAAACTTTCAGTTGTGTTGCAACATGTTGGAGAAACAGGTAGAGACGGCTTGAGGGTTCTTAATGGTTGAAATTCCTGCAGCTTTTGCAAAGGGCTGTATGAATTGAAATCTAAATTTATCATCATGTCTGTGCTCCATGACTTAGTATAGTGCACTGGGTAATGATCTAGTCTAAGGAATTGACAGTTGTATTGATAATATTATAAATTGTGCATTTGTTAAATGAAAACTTCTTTTAAGATGTTATTGTAGCCCCAGTGGCCCTCTATTTTGCTATCAACTGAGTTAAACTTGGAGCAATATAGTGAAGAAATAAAAGGACCTATTTTCTATGAATTAAAACAAGATAGAAATAAGAAATTAAGTTACTATTACTCATCAAAAATAATTTTGTCCTTTTATGAAGATTTTCAAAGATAATAAAATAAGAGAGATCATATAATATACATTTATGTACCCATCACTTAGATCTAATAATTTTTAACATTTGCCATATTTGCTTCATATTGATACGTTTTGTTTCGGCTGAATTCTTTTGAAGTAAATTTCAGACACCATGACATTTCACTTCTAAACACTTTAATATACATCTATAAAAATATGAATATTTTTGGTATAACCACAACACCAATATCTCTACTAATATAATTGACAAATATTTCCTAATAGTGCCTAAAACCCAATTGATAATCAGTTTACCCCACATATATTTTATAGCTGGATTTGTTTAAACCAGGATCCAATTAAGACCACACATTACATTTAGCTGTTATGACTCAAATTTCTTGTAATCCAAACCAATAGCACCTGTCCACTCCCCCTACCAACATACATTTTTTTAATATAACATTGACTTTTTTACATGACTACAGGCTAGTTGTCCTGTAGAATGTCATATTGTTTTTGGTGATGGTTTAACTTTTTCTTCTATTCCCTGTGTTTCCTATAAACTGGAATTTTTGCCTATAGGTCTAATTAAACTCAAGTGAAACATTTTTTGGCAAGAATATTTCATAGAAACTTAACAGTTCCACTCCTACAAATACACCTAAGAAAAATGAGAGCACATGGACACCAAAAAAGTCTCATTACAAGAATGTTCATAATAGCATTATTTACAATCACTCCAAATTGGAAACAACCTAAATATCCATTAACAGAAGAGCGAGTAAACAAAATGCAAGATATTCATACAATGGCGTACTACTTAGCATTTAAAGGGAATTAACCAGTGATACACACATTAGTATGGATACATCTTAAAAGCATAGTACTGAGCGAAAGAAACCATTCGTAAAAGTGTACATATTCTATGATCCCATTTATTTGAAGTTCAAGAACATTCAAAATTAAACTATGATGTTAGCAATCAAAACAGTGGTTGACTTTGGAAACAGGGGAAACTGGCTGACTATAAAGGGGCAGGAGGGAATTTTCTGGGACGATGGAAGAGTTCTATATCTTGACTTGGGTGTGGTAACATGGGTGCTCAGATTTTTCAAAACTCATTGAACTACCTTGACTTTTACAGTATGTAAATAACAGCCCAATAAAAGGAAAAAATAGGTGGCTCTACATACATCATATTGCATTTCTCAGGATACACACAGTTATTATTTGTGACACTAAGATCGATCACTAGAAAACATAAACATTTTAGTGTACTTTTTAATTTAAAAAAAAAGCTGAGTGAGAGCATGGTGAGAATTCTAAGATCACAGACACCTTTTGGATACAGTCCAAATTTTTTCCTCAAAATCAAACTAAGCCCTCTGAAAACGAAAAGGTTGTTCTTACCCTTTTGTGAGAAAGAAGGGCAATGTGGTGGGAATGGATGAGCTGAAACAAAATCTCATGGAAAAGTAAGGAGTAAGGAGATGCTGATCCAGAAAGATGAGAAATTTAGGGAAGAGTGAGAGAAAAAAGGTCCCAGGGACCCACCCGCCCACAAAATCACAAGGCAATCACAGTGTACTTTTCAGAGAGAGGAGGGCTCAGGAGCCGAGTTGGTGGAGATCCGCTGTGATAAGCAGCACCTCCCTAGCTTGGGCCCTGCAGAGTCTCCCAGCGCAGGACCCTCTGCCGACACCTGCTTGGTGCCCAGCCACCCGTGTCACACCCTGGACTTCAGGGCCTGGAGCTGAGCCTGAAGAGGGGACCGCACTGCCCAGTCCTAGCAGCTGCATGGCACTCAGCACTTCTCAGGATAGGGGCCTGTGTGTCTCCTGGTTAGATGGGGTAATCTGAAAGCTCACTAAAGGGTTTTGTCCTCATAATTCCCAGAGGGATTATTGCTTCATTGACAGTTTTTAATCATACCATGTCGTGAAACAATATCGACATAAAAAGAAATATTGACACAACCCAGAGGGCTGAGGCTTCTGAGTTTGACATTTGTAATGGTGGGTCTGACTTTAAGAAAACCTGAGGTACCAAATCCTAGATGCTAAAAGCTGTTTTCACAAGGCAGGCTGCAGGGAAGGTTCACATTCACATTGCAAAAGGATGTTTCACTTTATAAAAATGGTTTACCACCGGTTTCCTTAGATCATCCATCCATCCGCCCTTCCCCCCGACACACACACACACACACACACACACATTGGTCACAGGACTCACAGTCAGTCGTTCCTTCTCTCCCAGCTGGCGGGAACACAGGCCGTGCATCACCAAGCCATAGGCAACTTTCCAGAGACGGGATGGGATTTATGTTTTCTTTGTGATGTGTGCGCTGTATCATGAAGTCTTCTTTCTATTAAGTATTTCAGAGCCTTAAGTCTATAATCTTCCAAAAGTTCTCCTTAAGGAAAGGTATGGAAGAATGATTATTAAAACATGTATTGAATGAAAACATGTTCTATCTTAACAATAAACTATAAATCAAGTTAAAAGGATATTGTCTCACCAGAAACCATATTATTGAAATATGATAATGCTCTGTGGCCTCCTATGATTTGAATCATTTAATCTATTTATTTATTCATTTATACCCTCTTTCCAATATGTATTTGAAAATGTTTACAAAATACATGTGATTCCAAGGGATAAAATAAGAGATTGTCAAATCAAGATAGAAAGAAGATATGGGTATGGAAATAACACCAGGGCAAAGTTTAACATGTGTTGTCATGTCTTGTCCAGTACTAGAGGCAGGAACAGATTTAGCCCTGAGCTTACTGGACTCAGGTATAGCAATAAAACCTTGCTCAGGAGAAATTCCTCCAGTGGATCCTCATAAAGGGGGCAAGGTGTGATGAGAAAGACTTTTCCCATCTCCACCTCAGATAGTAAAAGTTTCACTTAATTACTTCTCATGGTGCCCATCAGTTCATGGCTAAGGCCAAAGTTAAATGTAATAAAAGCAATTGTCCAAAAAACTCCCACCTCCGAAAAACCAAAGTGTGATCTAAGTATGTAGCCTTTGGAACAGTGGCTTGATTTAGAGAAATGTATGGGCGGCACATCCTTCAAATTGTCTTCCTTGAATACGGTATTTCCTACTTGTGTCATTTTCAAGAAATGCAGAGTAGAGAGTTTAAGGTTATAGTCTCTGGCAACAAATGAAATAACAACTGAGCTTTTATTGAGCATTTAATATGTGCCAGACATTCTAAGCACTTGACACGTATTATTTAATCCTCAGGATGATGTCATGAGGTTATCATTCTCATTTTTAACAGATGATGTAAAGAGGCATGGGAAGGTAGAAGTTGAACACACTTTTACCTTCCCATGCCCCTTTAAATCATCTGTGAAAAATGAGAATGATAACCTCATGGCATCATCCTGAGGATTAAATAACACTGAAGTATTAGGGGATAAAAACTGGGCAGTCTGACTCCACTGTCTTATACTGATTTTAGGAATATGGCTCTGGTAGGTCACTAGTGTAGGTCAGAGCCTAGAGAAGGAAAGACTTGGCTTAGGTCTCCCCAAACTCAGAAACCTGACCAGGTCAATTGCCTGAATATTTCCATCTCACCTCTACATGAATGTGATTTTGTCCATTTTTAAAAATAGCCTCAAAATAATAGTATAGATCCAGAAAGATATGGACAAGGAAAAGATAGCCACCCACCTTTTACAGGATACCTTTCTAGGGCAGAGGAAAACACATCTCTTCCCAATCAGAGGAGTCTCCCCAGGTCTGTCATCCAGTCTGATATGTTTTAGAGCATTTTAGGTTAACCTAAAAGTGCAGTTAGAAGCCTACTAAAGTGAATTGACCTTGCTATACGTCAAGTGCTTTACATTTATCTTTAGTTCACTGAAAAGCCTTAAAGTCATAACCCAGTGGTTCTCAAAGTGTGGTCCCTGGACGGGAAGCATCAACGTATCCTGAGAACTTACTAGACATGTAAATTCAGGGACCCCACCCAGACCTACTGTTTCAGAAACTCTGCGGGCAGGACCCAGCAATCTGAGTTTGAAAATGTCCTCCAGGTGATTCTGATGTACCCTAAAGTCTGAGAACAGCTGCCCTAAACCAGCTGCCCTCTTTAGCAGAAAGAGCTAAGGCAGGACATGGCTTTTGTCTCTCAAGGGATGATAGTATGATGGAATTGGAAGGAACCTTGGCAATGACCTCCCAGAACCAATTCCCTTCCTCATAGATGAGAAACCAGAGGCTCAG
The DNA here is from genome assembly GCF_949987535.1 of Balaenoptera acutorostrata. Classification (NCBI taxonomy): domain Eukaryota; kingdom Metazoa; phylum Chordata; class Mammalia; order Artiodactyla; family Balaenopteridae; genus Balaenoptera; species Balaenoptera acutorostrata. The sequence continues at coordinate 65,880,266 of NC_080067.1, read as the reverse complement.
GGACGTAGAGTGATTTGCCTGAGATCACACAGCAAGTGAATAGACAAAATGGGCTTGACCCAATTTTCTTGACTCCAGGTCTGAAGTTTTTCCTCTGGCACCAATTCTTATTTGTCCTCTGACAGTTATATTACCTTCAGTGGTGATTTTTCTCTCTTTTCTGCAATGTCTCTGTGGGCGGAACCTTATAAAAGTGGTTGCTGTAGTCACTCCCCTGAATCTTTCTCATCCTGACATCGGATGCACCTAAGAAGGTGAATGAGCAGGTACTACTGTGGGTGATTCACTCTCTCATGTCATCCTGTTCTGTGTACATTGAAAATGCTCCAACCCAGTGAACTCCTCTCTAGAACTACTGACACTCATGTTTTTGAAAGCTTAAGAAGAACTTACATTCCATTTTCTGAAGAACCCTAAGATGAGCTTTCAAATCATTAGTTATAAGGATCATCAGAGAATGCAAAAATCCTAAATGATGCCTTTTTGTTCGGGTTTCTAGTTTCCCTGAGTTTTCCAAAACTTTTAAACACATAGAAACCTGGGAAGACAAGTTACTTAACTTTCCTGTGCCTCAGTTTCCTTGTGTAAAATAATGCTTCACTTAAAGAAATGTTATGCAAATTAGGTAAAATGATATACACCAAGCCTGAGGCCTCACATAAAGTAGATGCCTAATAATTGTTAGTTCATTCTCCCTCCTTTCTTCCTGGTCTTGTTGGTCTTAATATCTGACAGGTGATTGGAGGTACCATGTAATTGTTAATGACTTTTCAAAGACAAACATAGGAGCAGTTCATCTTGTTCCATAAGAAGCTGCTGGTTGATGTCTCCTTTTTCATATTTCCCTGTGGTTGTTCTAAGGGATTTGCTCTGTTTTGTATTAATTGGATTCATATGTCCTAACCTTTCCTTTATCAACCTTCCTTCCTGGGACAGGGAAAACCAGATGACAGGGCCTACCAAAGAAAAACATGTCATCTGTTGGCTTCAGGAGAGTGGACCTAAAGGGGCGAACTCTGTATTATGCTCTTGAGGTACATCAGTAATTTTTAGACCAGTAATTTAGGTTGACATTGAATAAAAGAAACTTTATCACATATGATTTTCCCATGGCATGTTTTGGGTGAGCGCTAGAGAAATAGAGGATAAAAAGAGTCCCTTGAATTGTGTTTTGGTTGCTCAAGTTCTGCAAAATTCAAGCATGGATTTCATATTTTTGAAAAGAATACGTATTTTAAAACAGTAGAAGTTGAGCTTTATGCTGCATTGGTGTACCAAGCTTGCCTTTTTTTAAAGTCTGTCTATGAATCCTCACCTATCATTTCACTTACCTTTTGACTCTTCATTTTACTGGTATCACAGATATCATTTTTCTATAAAACAACGTTGCCCAGTGTATGTTTTCTAACCATCAAGGCAGGCTGCCTGACCTGCAAACCCAGTTCTTCAAGCCATCATCAGTATTACTTAATATTCACCATTACAATCTGTGGAATTAGGAGGTAATAATAGTATTCACAACAAACTACAGAGGTTTGTGGTAGCTTACTCTGATTCCCCACCAAATGTCCTAGAATGCTTATGGAAGTTTGAGATAATATTCCAACTGCCTTGCGATACTTCTTGGAAGTAGCTGTTTATTTTGTTCTGGTGTTGTTTTAAAGTATCTTAAAAATGTCTTGAAGTATATATTCTACTTCCACTTCACTAAGTACTGATTTGGTTATTTAATAGTTGACACTCCCTATCCAAACACTAGGTCAGACTCTGAAATTTCGTCTTGTCACTTTCCTGTGAAAATATACTGCTCAAATTAAAATACAACTGACAAAAAGGTAATAGAAATGGATGGTTATTCCACTCCAAGAGACGAAGGGAAAAGAAAATCACCTTTGCGAGGGTTAACTTTCTCAGAATCAGATATTGGTCCTAGCTACAGTTTCATGTCCCCCACCGGCTGCCAGAAGGGCAGTGAGCGAGGTAAGGGCGATGCTGGAGATAATTGGTGGTTTCTCATGCAGTTCTGTTTACCTCGGAGAATGGCTCAGATTCATGGGGTGGCTCATCTGTTTGTTTCCCAGGAGTGTCCTCCGCATCAGGTACAAATGACTTGTTGTTCCCCCCGTCCCGTCTGCCTCCTTGGTGACGGATAGACGAGAACTGTTCCCTGTGCTCTGGGACTCTAATGTGATCTGGGTCGTGCTGGTGGCAGGAGGGGAGGGGGAGGGGGGCATCGAGGGGAACAAGGGGAAGTTAACACTAGGGGAACTACAGTCTTTCTTGGAAAAGAAAGTGTGTTTGTGTTCTAGGGCTAGTGCCCTTCTCTCACAGCTGCTATAATATTGATCTAGCCGTGATTCAGGGTTCGATGTTAACATCACCCTCGTCAGTGGGAAAGTGAGCCAGGGAAATGGAGAACTCAGTATTTCTTCTGATGAAGCAACTCCAAGAAACTAAATATTACAAGGAGGGTGCGGGAAGGAACACCACTTCTTTGAGTCTCATGGTAGATACAGGAGCCTTGAAATGAATAGTAATACCTCTGGCTTTTATAGCTCCCCTATAACCCAGGGGCTTGAAGCTTATTGTACATTAGTCAAAATCACCCTGTCAAGGGAGGCGATCTCAGGATACATATTAAGCAGGAGGAAATCGAGGCAAGAAGATTAGCTGCTTACCCAGATTCCCATACTAATACTACCATTGGCAGAGCTGGGAACTCACAATGCCCCGATTATCCCATGACCTGTGGTTTGGACAGATGGCCACCTCACGGGAGCTTGCAGGACGCCCTAAGAGCTCATTGCTCAGTCCTCAAGCATTTCCACTATTTGCTTGTTAGCATGCCTTGAATTTCCACCACTAGCAAGACAAGTGTTTGAACAAGTTATTGTATCTCTACAAGAATGCCCTTTAAAGAATCTATTAATAACCACCATGCTTTGAGTGTCTACTATGTGTTGCCTAAGCACTTTTTATGCAATATTTCTCATCCTTAAAGTAGCCCTGCCAGGTAAGTATTAATATATTAATGTAAAATTAAGAAGCAACTGAGGACCATTAGAGTTCAGGGAACTTGCCCAAGGAGGGTAGTGAAGCTCAGAGAATTTAAATAACATGCTCTAGGTCACACAGGTAAGAAGTGCTGAAGCCCCAAATTGAGGGATGCCAGGTTCCAAAGCTTGTACTCTTCTGTGGAGTCATGCTTCCTCTTTTAACCTTTTCCAGGGGAAACTTAAGCCATCTGCACCTTTCCTTGATAAGTTTATCAAAGATTAACAGACTAATCACCTTGCAAACTGGAGCAAGATTGAGAAAGGGAGAGAGGCAGGTGGTGGGTTTTAGGGACCTGGGTGGAGGAGAAGAGGGGAGGTGACCTAATATATAAGGCACACTTTGCCTCATTCATAATTGTGCCAGGCCCCTGCCAAGTTTCCTTGTAGGTGAGTGTGCCACTGCCCAATGCTGCAGCTCAGCTTCTTAGGCACCTGCCTGTTCAAGAGAGAACTCTTTACGTGTTACATTTCATTCATCACAGCCTTTCTATGCAGATTGACGTGATTGTAACCAACTTCATTACACAAACTTTACATCACTTCTTGGTGGCTCCTTAGCCATCATTCCATTGCCATCTAGACTGTGAGCTGCTCCAGGGTGAGGTCTGTGTCCTATTTACGTCGGAGCCACCATGACAGTGTCTTGAAACGCATAAATGTTCACAGGGAAGAACCATTAGAGGAGTGTTGGTAATGACTTCATTTTACTGGCTGTCTTCATCACCATGGCCGATAGGAGATGAAAAATTTGGTGCTGAGGCAAGAAGGAACAGTGAGATCTTACCTCTAAAGTTAATCACTTAGATATTTATTAAGAAACTACTATAAGCAAGGTATTGTGGGAAATACAAAGATTTGGAAAACTCTTTGGCAGCATTTGCAATGTAGTTAAGGAAACAGAAAGATTAAGAACAAAGTATAATAGAAATTAAGGTACCTAAGAGCAGAATTCAACAAACTGTATAATGCAGGCTCAGAGATAGCATGGTGGAGAAACTGGCTAAGTCAGTATGAGAAATGTTTAATAGAGACGACATATGTGACCTTGACTTTGAAGGATACGTAGACAGAGGACAGGGATTGCCGGAGGGAGCTATTCTGGTCAACAGAAGAAAGGTTAATCAGAGGTGACTTTGTTTAGAGGAATGGCAAGTAAAGAAATACACTTGGAAGATAGAGCACACGGAGCGATGTAGTGGCAGATGGGAAAGAAAAATAGTTTATGGAGAGCCTAAACCTTATTTTAGAGGAAGAAAGGAACCAGGGAAGATTTTTGAGAAGGAAAGCAACGTGATCGGACTTGTGTTTCAGAGCCACCCTGTAGATAATATGGAAAGGAAATTGCTCTGTGAAAGCAGGCAGGCTAAGTGATTTCTTGACTATTTTCTTTGATCCTAGGGTAAGAGTCCTTTGCAACATTTACTTTGCAGAGGCCATAAAACCACATCAAAACGAATCATGCACTATCATCCTCTAAGTTTCTGGTTCCAGTGGGCCTGATGCAATGCTTAGGTTTACTGAAATTTCAAGTAATCAGAGCGGGAGGGAAATCATTTTAGCAAACACAGGCCATTTGTGTAGAACACCAGATGCACTCACCATCAAAGTCTGTGTCAAGGAGAGTGAGAAGCATCACCGGGCAGGTTAGGGAGGGCCCTCCTATTTCCTCTGCACAGTGTCGAGCTGAGTTGGGGGGGCGGGGGTCCATTCTGTCTCACCCAGGACAGTTAGGACTTGAGACACCTTCTGTGGTGAATCTTGGTACCTCGACACCAGGAGCACTTCGCCTGGTTTGGGTAGTTTGCGTTTTTGTTCCATCAGGCATAATGCTGCCGAGCACTTAGAGGCACATTTTCCGCACAGTGTGTAGGGATTTAGTGGTACAACTCCGATTCACGTTAATGGAAATCCCGCCAGGAAATCTCCATCTGGGCCACACTGAAAATTCACCCCTGATTGTTCCGTTTGATTTGTTTCACCTGTGTCTTCCTCCCTTCTGCTCTGAGGATGTTGGTGGGCCCGTTAGTGGCAGCCCGAACTCCGCACTGAGTTTTAATCCCCCGTCAAAGTGAGGAGGCTCACAGGTGTCTTTATTGCACAAGGAAAGGGTGGATTTAGAGTGGTTTCATTTGAAGCTATAGTGGTTCTAAGAAAGTCAACGATCCCCTGGGTGCTGCTTTCAGGGCAGATATATGCTCACCTTCAAAGGTGAATTTTGTTGTGTTCGGTACAGAAGTGAGAGAAATCGAGTGAATCCCCAGTATGATGCGGGAGCCCCTGGAGCCAGCTGCCTGGGGGTCCAGGGCACAGTGGAGTCCAGTCCTGAGGAGACGCAGGCTGGTCAAGTGCCCCAGTGTGGAGAGCTTCTGGCGAGGGGAAATCAACCGTTTCACTCCAACACGCACTCAGTCATCGTCCTTCTCACACGATGTGCCTGCCACATGTGCACTTTTGAGGGTAGCAAAGATTATTGCTAAAGGTTGTGACTTGTTACATATTTTTCTCTCAAATATGTAGTTTCTTTAATTTAATAGTGTCTTTCAGAGAGGCTTGATTTGCTCTTGCCTGTTTAGGTACCACAGCATGCTGATTATTGGACTTTTCATGATGTTGGGACATGGTGGCTGGTTTGACACCAGGACTCAGCTGACACGTTGTTTCTATTCTTGGCCACTGTCCTTGTCCCGTCTGATGTTCATGCTGGTCTCAGCACCCCTTGTCTTTATGTCCTTTCCGTGGGCTCTTGTGTACTGACAATTAAATGAGACCTAAAGATGTGAGCTGTGACTCTTCCCTTAGGATCTCAGTGCTGTATATTTGGGAAACTCGACTTCAGATTCAGGATAGAACTTTGCCTTACAGCTCCCTCACCACTTAAAAATGTGATTAAGACTATGGACTCTGGAGTCAGACTGCCAGGGCTGACATCCACTGTGTGCCCATGAACAGATTATTCAACCTCTCCAAGTCATTGTTTTCACCTCTGTAAAATATAGACAATAATAGTGCTATGAAGTAGGCACTAGGGTAAAACTTAAATGAGATAATCCATGTAAAGAACTTAGTACTGTGTCTCCTTTATAGGAAGAGCCAAAAACTATTGCTATTATTAATTATCATTACGTCTGCAATTCCAAATAACCGTGCAGGTATTTTATATATAGAAGCAGAAACAATTTAAAGGAGACTTTGAGTATGCTACTTTTCATTCTGCGTATCGTCTGCTTCTTTACGTAATGTGTTCTTTAAAAAATAACCTTTAAAGGTTAGCTATAATAATAATAAGGCAGCATTATACATGTGTAACACTCTATGGTTACTCCCAGCCACCATGCGAGATAGGCAGCAATGATACACTCTCCCCATTTCCCAGGTTGGGAAACTGAGTCACAAAATGGTAAATGGCTTCCTAAATGCACATAGCTAGTATGTGATGTGACTGAGACAATCTCAATTTCTATTTCACTAAATATGGTGTGTTTTATACTTGCAGGGAAGACACACAATAGAAAGAAAACAATAAGATTTTCTGAGCAAAGGAAATGGGAGGGAAAAAAATCTGGGAAAGCTGATGTAATTCACTATCAGAAGAAACCAAACAGCATTGTCCTGATGCCCTTGTAAAGCCAATCATCTTCGACCTGTAGATGTTTAATTGGAAATGATTTGGAAAAACACAATTCACATTCTGTGGTAGCAACTTGTTTCCTTAAGGGTAATTTCACTCTTAAGTGATCTCAAATTCTACCAGAAAGATATAAACAAGAATATTGTACCACAGCCTTCCCAAGGAGCAGCGTCTCAATCTGCATTTTTATCATCATCATGAATTATTTATTAGGAAACAAATTGCTTATAGGGGCACGCTAAAAACACTGTCCAAACAGACAGTGAAAATCTCCTAGATCTCATCTTTGTCTCTGCAAGTTAATAATCTAATGCAGTTCCACAAAAGTAAATGCATATACAAACAAACGAAATAACATTAAGCCAAATGGGTCAATGATAAGCGAGTTATACTGTATAATTGAGAGCCTCTGGATCTCTGTTAGGGATTTCATTTTTCGTGCCAAATTTGAGTCTGAATTATTTCTGAACTGGGAGGAAAAGCAGCAAATGGTAGAGACTGCTTATGTTTTCAGCCTCTTGAGGACTGGTCTGAACTCTTGCTTTGCCTTGTACCTCAAGCACTTGTCATAGAGTTGACACATACTAGATTGTGGGTAAATGACGCTGGGCAAATCAAGTGAGATAACAGGATAGGTACGCAATTAGTCGGAGCTATATTGACAGAGGGAAAATTCCAAAAACATCCTGAAAAACTTCACGGAAGAGGCAACTACATTAAAAAAAGGAGCTTGACCATTATTTCACTCCTGGTGAACCGCTGTGGAAGTCTAGCCACACAGTCTCAACTGTAACTTGCTGGGGAAAGGAAAAGTAAGAATGTCCCTACTACTCATTCTCAAAGGAAGAATAGAGATTTTTAAAAATTTATGCTAAAATATTGTTTTACTTTTAATAGAGTTATTACCTAGTATAATGACATGTGAAAAGCTCACTTTATTTTGTTGTATATAGTCAAGCATATAGCAGAAAGTTCAGTTTGTAGATTAATTTACCAACAAAATAATTCTTTGGCTTCCACTGATCAGTTAGACGAGAGAGGAAGAAGGGAACTGTAGATTGATCCCTGGAAAAGAAACTAGAAAGAATTTCTCTCGCAAGGATTGTCCATCTCACTTAACTCTTAACTTCCTGATTCAGAAAGCCATTCAAATGAAAACTTTAATTGAAAATAAGCAATAGACAAATTGTCTCCTCAAAAATCCCTCTACTCTAGAGTTTGAGGGCTCCTCAATGTTCCAGAATTCCATGTTCCCTTTTTCCTTATCTCCTCCTGAAGAGTTTTGATTCACTCCTAAGAAACAGTATCTCCTCTCCTTCAATGAATGTCTGTATTTCATGCCTTCTCTTTGGATGCCATATCTTAATTGTAATTATACTCAGAACCAGTTTGGCTAAGTTGGCTGATTTAGCGGTTACCAGGCAGAAGAGTCTTACTAGCTTGCATGTCAGCTCAGACACAACAAGGAGGTGGTCACGGGGTCCTCGATGGCTCCTGGTAAGAGGTAAGGTTGTTCAAGCAGCATTTGGAGTGGAACTAGAATTCCCAGGAAATCTCATGAAGACTAGATGTTCTTTTGTTAGAGCTTGATCTTGTTTCAAAAGCTCTCTATAACATGGGAGAATGTGCTTGTTAACAAATGTGTATACTTTCCTTTTTCTGTATACAGTGCCCCCATTGAAATGAGAATACTTTGGCTAAGTTCATCATTTTGCACATACACATTCACTTACAAGAATTCCAGACCTTGTCCTCTGTGCCAAAGACCTTTCAGTGCTCCCTCCAACAGGAAAAAATAGTCCCCAAGGAAATTTTGCTGCTGTCTCCAGTGTTTTGATTTGGTTTGTTTAATAAATATTGAAGTTACGCATAATAGAGGGATGAGGTTCAGGACAGATAAACAACCAAAGTTCAAAGCAGAAAGGGATACAAAACACAAAAATTATGGGGTAGCATGCACACCTATCACCGAGTTAAAACTATTTTCTAATGTTTGTAGGACTTCGTGGTGTTGTTGGGACTGTTTGTTTTGTGGCAACAATATTGTAGTTATGATGTGCTTTGTGTGATTTTTCCTATTTTCTCCAGTTGCTAATGGTTTGGGACTCTAGTGCATCCATACCAACTTTTGAAATGTATTGGACGTTTTTGTTTACTAAATTTTAAATCAGAAATCAGAACCAATTTGGAGAAATACGGCTGATATGATAAATTTCTCTGACATGACTGGTATTTATTTCTTCAGTTATAACATCGCTATCCTTTTATGTCTCTGAGTAATGTGGAAAGCAAGTCTTAATCTTAACTGAGTACGTGAAAATGAAAGACTGAAAACTTATCTGCCCATTAATAATGTTGCTTCCCCCAATAAGTCATAGTTGAACCCTTAATCTCCACTAAGTAACTACTTTTTATGTTATTTTATTTAATCCTCATAAGAATCCTAAAAAGAGATACTATTGTGTTGCATTTAACAAATAATCTAGAGATATTAAGTAATTTACCAAAGGCCACACAAATCATAAGTGACAGATTCCAGGATTCAACCCCAGGCAGTCTGAGTCCAGAGCCCCCATGCTTAGCTGCTTTGCTATGTCATTGCTTTATGTTGATTCTTCACTCTCTACCAGCCATTTCATACTAGTCTTCAACATGCTTAGGTGTTAGTAGATCTGTGCCTTCTGCTAGATTTTAAATATTTTGAGTCTAAGGATTATTTCCTTAAGCAAATGTGTAATCCCACAGTTCTTCAAATATAGTAGGTGCTCAGTAAATTCTTATTAAATTGGGGATCTTCCCTGGCGGTCCAGCGGTTAAGAGTCCATGTTCCCACTACAGGGGGTTCGGGTTCGATCCCTGGTCAGGGAGCTAAGATCCCACATGCTGTGCGGCACGGCCAAAAAATTTTAAAAAAATAATAAATTCTTATTAAATTGAATTTAGTCCTTGATGCTCCTCATAATCTACATGTTCTCAACATATGGATGAATTAGCTCCAAGTTCCTTCTTGAGTTCCTAACCAATTAAAGTGTCCACAAGACATCTCCAGATTGAGTGACCTGCAGCTGGTGCCTCCACTGCAACTTGTGCCAAGTCCAGTTTAGCATCATCACCTTTCCCTTTCCCCAGATTATTTCTCTTCTGTGTTCTCTGTCTCCGTTTACAGCACCCCTATCCACCATGTGCCTAATCGAAAACTTAGGAGACATTTTCCACATCTTTGTTTTCAACACTCTTTCCCCATCATCCAGGAAAAAAAATGAAGCCTTTTAGAAAAGCTATCACACATTTTATCACAATTTAATATTCATCCTTTCCTTTAAAATACATGTATTGAACACCCACTCTGTGTCAGGTGCTTTTCTAGGGACACAAAGATGAGTAAGATGAAGCCATCCTCTGAGAAGACATAATATAGTGACAAGGAAAGTGGTTGGATAGAAAGGTGGATTCTAGTTATTTATTTCTGTTACCCTAGAGAGAAAATAACCCCATGAAAGCAGGAGTTTTTAAAAATCTCTGATGTCTAGCATAGTACCTGACACATAGTAGGTAACATATATAAAGGCTTAAATAATAAATGAATTAAACTATGTACTACCTATGGTATATTATGGATTCCTTCTCTTGTACTTCACATGATATGGTACTGATGCTTGCTCCCATCTAATTCTTATTTGACTCTGGTTTATTCTATGGTGAGTTGTTGGATATCATCTCTCAATCTAAATTATAAGCTCTCTGAGTCAAGGGATTGCATCTGTAATCCACACAGCTCAGTGCAGCGCTTCAGGGGTCAAGAGAGACTCAATATTTATTGAACTGAGTGGGCACCTGGGCCCCGTTGGTAGACAGTATGGGAGTCATGGGACACTCTGAACATTTTTCCTTTAAGTTCTAGTTTGTGCTGTGTCTCAGTAATGGGTCATTAACAGGTTGGCCTTCAGGGTTTCCACCTCGATTATTTTACTATAGGATTGAGGTTAGGAAACAACCGGTTTAGGGCAAGATCACTCACTGAGTTCAGAAAGGGGCCATATGCTTCTTCTGAGTCGGGGTTGGAGCCCCATTTAGTTAAGTGGTAGGTAAACAGTAAGTGGGGCACAAGGTAAAGCTTGATGGTGTCTGCCAAACCTGTCCCTTCTCTGTGCAACTCAGATTTGCTGCAACCTCACCCATGCATGAGCCAGTGAAGAGGGAACAATCAAGTTATTTACTTATTTACCACTGGAGTCAGCAAGATTTTTTTTCCCCCTTAAGCAGTTAAAATGAATAGCACAGTAGAGAGAGAACTGCAAACACTGGTTCCTTATAAAAGAATATGTGAACTGGTTTTGATAACACCAATGGCTACCTGACATACATTCTTCCTACAGTGTTTTAACAAGCTGGACTATTTTTAGGGAAATTCTTTGCCTTGAACTAAATTTATGGCCTTAAAGTCTTCTCGTCTATTTTTTGTGTGTGCGTGCTCCAACGGTTCAATTTATAACTGACACCTTTACTACCTACCAGCATATCGGTTTCATCTCCCAGAGGAAGAGAAAACCAGACCCTGTGACTAGTGAACTGGATTGAAAATCTAGTCTAATGCTGACAGATAAATGCACTAATTTTCTTCTGTGACCGGCTCTGCATTGCAGGGTGAGCCTGCTTCTAACAACTCCCTCAAAAGGCTCTGTAACCCGTCCAAAAGATGATGTCAAGTGCTACAAGGACCCAGGTCAGCCCGGCATCATAGGTAACAGTTACCCCAGTGATAAAGTTACCAGGCAGGTTTTGAATGAGATTGTGTTTTTAAATGAAAGACTGGCTGGAAATGTAGACTTGGACCAAGCATTAATAGGGGAAAATTTGAGACAAACAGAGGTTAGCATTGGGTTTCTTTGTGATGTTCAGCAAAGGTCAGGGAAGGTTCTAATACAGAAGGAACCCAAAGTTTCAATGAGGAGTAGTGGCGTTCCACTAATGTGTGAGCACATAGCCTAGACAGAGTGAACTCTAGGTGTAGCCAAGAGCTGTTTTGTGACATGGAAGCCCTAGTCATTCAACTGGAACTAGTCACTTAATTTGGATAAACCCCTGAGCGGTTGAAGACCTGCTGACTGTCTTGTTTAATTTTATTCTAAGGAAGGAATAACCACCCCTCTACCCCCATGCCAACTGTTTAGGTCAAACGGGGAGGGAAGACATAAACAGCAGGCATGGAACGTGTCAGATAGCCTTTGAGACTAGCTTTATAATTTTCCTCCTTTACTACTAGAGTCATGGCTTGGGGTGGGGCAGCTCATGAATGGACCAGAGCCCAAATGGCAACCATGTTCCCATTATCCATCTGTTGTGTTTCTTCACAAAGGTTTAAGTACAAGATTGATTGTGCATATCTGACAATGTGAAGTATCTCTGAGTAAAGAAACTAGAAACAGTTTCTCACTCTGGACAAAAGAAAGAAGACGTACATGCAGAAGATGAATGGTGGAAATCGAGGCAGTGAGGACATAGAAGATACTTGTGTTGTTAAAAATAAGAAGAGGAAGCAGAAGGAGAAGGGGAAAGAGAAGGAAAAGTATTGAGAAATCTGGAATTTGAAATACATGGGTTTAAAGTGCCTATACAAGTTGACTTAGAAAAAAATAAAGCTCTCTTTAAAGCAAACACAGCTAGTGAGAAACCGTGTCCCCACGAGAAACAAGCTGTATGTAGAGAAGAGGAAAGAATTTTAAAAGCACAAACCTAAAATGAAACTAACTGCAACTAAAAGGAAGAACCGGGTCGTTTGCTCAAATGAAGAGTTTATTACTGTTGGCGTAAACAAAGCTAAAATATTTCCAATTTTAAAAAAGACAACAAAAACTGGGAACTGTGTTGTGTGGATGGTAATCAACACGGGGATAAAAAACACAGAAACACGGAGTATCCGTGCTGTGGGGCACCTCGCTGTTCAAGGTGCGGATTGGACTCGCTGACACTTGCTGTTATAAACCCAGGAGGACGCGTTCCCTGACGCTCCACCAGCTGCTGCCCAGCCTTCTCCCGCCCAGGCCGCCCACACAGGCTCAGCCTCGCTCAGGAGAGCCGGTGGGTCCACGGTGGTAAAGCCCGGCCCCGCCTCCTTCCTCCGCGTCACCTGTTTCTTTCTCTATGGCCCTTCTTGATTGGGAAGAGAACTGTTTTGTCAATGATTCTTGACTCCACGGGACTTTAGAGGGGTCTTCTTTCTCTCCTGCTTCATCATAAAAGTGAACTTTGCTTGAAATCTTTCCAGTAGGAAGACAGAAAAGTCAGAAAAATAATACCATCACAATATAGTACTTTACCTTCAAAGCCCTTTCCCACACTTTATCTCATCCAGTACTATCCTGTGAGGTGGCAGGGCAGGTGTTCTTCAGCTCATTTTGCAGATGACGATGACCCTGAGGCTCAGAGAGGTAAAGTGTTTTCCCCAAACTCACACAGTGGGTAAGTGAAGTCCAGGGCAAGACACAGACTCCCAGTCTTGTACTTTTTCCAGAACACATCAAATTTCATCACAGTAAGCATATGCTGCTTTCTACAAAGAACTTGGGAGTCATCTAGATGACAAAATGTGTTTTTCAATTGTTTACTTGTGTGTATTGCTACTACTGCTTTACTTTCACGTTTCAAAGTGATTTACTTCTTGAGAGGCAGGTAGTTATGTTTTTATATAAGTTTTCATTTATATAATCATAGCTTTAGTTATATGCTACTTATGTGTCCTTGGGATCTCTCGCTAGATAGAAGGATAGATAGATACCAAATAGGGATTATAGACGTGGACTTTTAAGATATCCATTTCTATTTGTTTCCTAAAGAAGTAGTTTTACTTGATGGCATTTTGTGTTTTTCTCAAGTCTCATTTAAAACTTATGCAAATTTTTAAGGCCCAGAGATTTTTGAAACAAGAATTTAGGAGGAATTCTTAATCACAATACACCCAATATCTTCCAATGATTTTAAAGTTTCACTAGAGGGCACTCCCACTTCATGGCCAGGAGGCAGCAAGGACAAAGGACCAGAGTGGTCTGGATGCTTAACTCGTTGTACACTACTATTTTGTTTTCTTTCTCACTCTCTCTCGTCCCATTTCTCACCCATTGTATAAAAAACAAAGTGAAATTATACAGGTCTTCCTTTAAATATATGAATAGAAATGAACTACATTGAAAAACTAGCAAACATCTCTAACTGAGAATTATGGTTCACCTTGTGACATAGAACACATTATTCGAAATCTTCGGCATTGAATTTTTGGTTGTCAACATAAATAAGAGTACAAAACATAGTGTGAAATGTTAGCTTAGTACGTCAAGAAATATGTCTTTATTGGGCAACCTGAGGAGGAAAGCCACAGGTTGCCCAGCACTTACTTCCAGCTTGTAAGATCTTTATGGTCACCTCTTCTGGTAAAATTTTGGGTAAACCCAAATTATAAAGATGTGTGTGGTCAGGAAACAAGGAAATTAAAGAAAGATCCAAATGGGCAATCAAATGAAATTGCTTTAGAGTAAATTAAACATTAAGCCCAGCTTTCTAGTTCATACACTTTTATGTGTCAAAGAATCTGAAGATAGTTTAGATTTTAGCAGGTATTTTAGCAAAACAATAAATAGAGCATTTCTTGTGGGAGGAAAGTAAGGTATTTCCAAGTCAGAAGGAAAGTAGCCTATTTGCCAAATGTAGAGCCCCACAGAGCCCTCAGGCTTGAAGTTTTAAACTGATCTCAACCCTTTGGGGGTTTGAATTTCTTTACTGTTGGCAAAACACAACTTCCTGCTTCAAAGAGGAATGGCATTAGGAAGGCCTGTTACAGAGAGATTCAAAAGACTTCTTGGACACCAAATCACTCTTACAAAACACCATTTTGATGAGTCTAGTAAAGATTAATCAGAAACATATGGATTAAGTTTTTCTTTTAAATTTTGTTGGTTTATGAAATAAGGGAAAAGGGGCATGGTAAAATATGTTTCAGCCTTTGCAAGCCCCAAAACATTTGAAAAGTGAGTTAAGATGCTGATGGACCCAGGGAAGCAACCAGATTTTCCTTGTGTCCACTTGAACCATCCTTACTTGATTTAAATTTATATCAAAGGCAAAATAAACATTATGACTTTGTGCCATTATTATCCACAGAGGGAAAGAGGGAAACACACATTTGCTTCAACCACGGACTTATAAACTTCAGTGAAAATGTAGGCTTATGCATTTATTTCACAATGATGCAAACTTAATTATTCATATGACCTAAAACATTTCACATTGTTTGAATAGAAGGCAGTGCCTCTAAGACCTAAGCTGAAGACTCCTTGGGAAATTTATCTCAAATAATTAGTTACTGGAATTAAATTCTTCTCTGAAAGCTCTAGAAGTAAACCATACCTGATAGAAAAGACCTACCATGACCATCACTGGGGAAAAATTCCACTGTAATGGGTAATATTAGAACAACGTTACTACCAATCGCCAAACCAACCAAGAGGGAATAAGCCTTAGACAAATCGTGTTTTAAAGAAATCTAAGGTGAATAGCAAAGCAAGCACAGATAATTAGGAGTCGATGACAGAAATCACTAGAAATTGATAGAGCCTACTGAACTTTCCCCTGTAGTTCAAGTAATCATTTAGAAATGTAGCACAATTAAAATAAAATAAAAGTTGGGATACAACTAAGAGATTTTGTAAGTCATAAAATATAAGGTTTCTCCCTCCTGCAAATAAATCAAGGGATATTTTCATGGTTGCCTTTATCTTCGGAAAAATATATGTATAATATATAACATATATAATATATATATATCTTTACCCTATTAAGTGCTTAATAATCATTTGTAGCAAGATTAAGCAAATTTAGGAAGTCTTTTCTTCAGAAATATTTCTAGTTAATGTTAGCCTTTCATACAACCAAATAAAAATGTTTTCCCCAGGGAGTGTGGTGATGAACAGTTGGTCTATAATCAAAAGGTTCTTGCTAGAAAGCATGTCCGGCATTCCTTTTAAACAAGTACATGGAAAATAATACCAACTTCTATCAAGCATTGGATTTAGCCCGTTATCATGTGCAGATGTACCTGCCTATTAACTTACAGATTGGGCAGGTATTTTACTAAGGTGCAGTATTTCTGTCCCATGTCATAGCTTGAGTTATTCTTCCTTTCAAGGTCCCCAAAGCTTCATCTGTCACTCTTATTGTCAATGTTCTATTTTTCCTTTCCCTGCCAGCAGTGATTTCAGTTTGGGCTTGACTTCAAGACAGGCCACATTGTATCTGTGATGTCAGTGGAAAGGGGATAAAAGTCATTAAAGATATTTGTTATTTTGAAAGGTTAAAAGAGTTTTTCTTGGTGGGTAACACTTTCTCTGGAAAGAACCTCAACTAATTGTCTGACCAGGGAATGGGCACCTAAGTGAGAAAAAATATACTTAATAAAGCATTGGCGTCTATTATTTTTCCCCTTTTATTGTCCAGTGCCTCTGGGCCTGGTGGGCTTTCTGGAGGCATCTGAGCTCAATATTCCTTCAAACAGCAGAGCAGTGATTACACTGCTGGCTGATTCTCTTTCTGTCTGCCCTAGGTACGGAATTCTACCTTCAAACACAGTTTATTGTAGAAATTGTTGCTAGGGTTCTAGAAATTGTGTGTGTATCCTTGAAAGAGCCCCCAAAAGACAGAATTGGAGGTTCACTTAAAATACTATTTTGTTGTGCTTAATACTCACCTCACCTAACATCCATTGCTCCCTAGCAATAGAGTAAGAAATTTAGAACGTTTTCTAAAGGGCCAGTGGTACCCAGATGATTTGAGTTCTTCCAAGAAAGGCAACAATTTTAAAAAGCAATGAACTCAAGAACAATAGACCAAACTCACACCATCACACAACATCCATCTGTGCAATGCTTTGAAAAGAAGGGAAAAGAACCAAGTTGTGACATTTACATCTGTCAGGTTATGGGGGAAAAAAACCCCACAAAACAAAAAGGCAACACTTTTAGTTATATTAGATTTTTGACTTGTTTTAAAGGACCCTCGTGGATGAAGGACAATCAAAATGGAATAGGCTTATATTTGAGTGGGAAAGATAAAATTTTTTTCTCTTGATATAGTTCACACGTGGATGGCAATGATTCTCTGATAGTCACCATTTTCTAAAAGGTAGTTACCCGAACACATCTGAATAACACAAAAGAGAAAGGAACATTTTGATGTGTTGAGGAAAGTTGTTTTGACAAATGTCAATGCCTGGGTCTTGCTGGCTGAGGCCTGTTGTTAACTTCCCAAGACTGCATGCATGCTATAGCTTATGCCAGTCTGTCAGAGGAAATTGGACATACCCAACACAATTTCATTTCCATTTCTCTACAACATTACAAGCTTCCTTGGCAGCAAAATCACATATTCTTATCACAAAAATAAATGAGAGAAAAGAAGACATACATTCCTGTCAAGTTATGTCAAGACATATTTGGTATGTATTTCACTTCACTATCACTGACAGCAAAGATGTCACGTATTCTTAATACAAAGTAAAGAAGTATTTTCCTTTTTTTCCCCTGCTAGGCATCAATTTCATTTTATTCACTTACAAGCACCAGTGACAGGAAGGTGTCTTTTTAAAACAAAGCTTTTTAAAAAAGCAAAAAAAAAAAAAATAGTTTTTGTGTTTTGCTAGATTTCTGAATGGACATATTGTACATGAATTTATTTGACAATATCATAACAACCACAATAATAGTCATCTATCACCACTCTATTATCCATTTTCACAACACATATACATTGTTCTGATTTACTTCTTTCCATGCATGTGATGGGATCTGGGTTAAAATAAGTCGTGGAGATATTCATTTTCTGTTAAAGGTACTAATGGAATAAGAAAGAAAAAAAGGAAGGATAGAAGGATGGAAGGATAAAAGGAAGGAAGGAAGGAAGGAAGGAAGGGGGGAAGGAAGAAAGGAAGAAGAGAAATTAATTAGTTCACGCAAGAAATGAAATAGGTTCTTAACACTAAATAAAACAAAAATCTTAAAAGACCTAAATGTGGGACTTCCCTGGTGGCTCAGTGGTTAAGAACCCGCCTGCCAATGCAGGGGACACGGGTTTGATCCCTGGTCCAGGAAGATCCCACATGCCGTGGAGCAACTAAGCCCGTGTGCCGCAACTACTGAGCCTGCACTTTAGAGCCCGTGAGCCACAACTACTGAAGCCCACGTGCCCCAACTACTGAAGCCCACGCGCCTAGAGCCCGTGCTCCGCAACAAGAGAAGCCACTGCAATGAGACGCCCACACGTCGCAACGAAGTGTAGCTCCCACTCACCGCAACTAGAGAAACCCTGCATGCACCAACGAAGACCCAACGCAGCCAAAAAAAAAGACCTACATGTGATATACTAAGGAAAGTTAGCATTGAATTGTCATTTGGACAGTTTACAATGAATGATTAATTTTCAACTTTTACTACATTATGTTCTTTTTAATTATGATATTTTGATAAACATGCATTAGACTTGAATTCAGTTAGCTTCCTTGCTGGAAATGGGTGGAGCTCTAGCTTCTGAGAGTGGACACCCAAACCACACTCACTGGGCCAACACCACCCAGGAAAGTAGGTGTTCCCCCAGCCAGCCTTGCTCTGTCTTCAGAAGAAGCCTTCCCTGGGAAACTTTGCTTATCGCTCTTTGAATGCCACAGGACTCATATCTGTGACACTTATAAATCCACAGAATTTAAGGGCTGAGAATTATTTTAGAAACTCTTTAGTCAAACAACCTCATGTCATAGCTTAAAAATGAAAACCTAGAGCAGTTGGGATCAAACAGTTTGTAACCAAGTTAGACTTAGGAACTAGTACCTAATCTAATAGTAATGAAAGACCATTCAAGATTTTTATGTAGGAAAGTAATATGATAAAAGTAATGGGTGTACATCACTGTTTTCTACAGTTTTGCATTTCACAGTCCAAAAACGTTCTGAGAAACTCATAGACTTCCAGATATGTACACATACAACTAAAAATGGGGGAACCAAACACAGTGTTACATCTTTTTTCTTTTGTCAGCTAGAAAAAGAAAAGCAAATGGACACACAATAGTCACTGAATAAATATTTATTAAAATTTTATATGAGAGATTTTTAATACAGAAAAAGTTATGAAATTCTGAAATTTTTTTCAGAACTGAAATTTAAATCTCTCCCTGGAGATTTTGATTCCACAGGTCAAGGTTGAGGCCAGGTTTGGGGGAACCATTCCATTGATTCATTCCACCTTGTCCTCCAAGGCAGGAAGCATTCCCCTAATCTCAGAGAGACTAGGGCATAGATTCTGCTGGATGCCTGCTCCATTTCAGCCCCTTCCTCTTTGAAAGAGTTTTTAAAAAAAATCTGTGTCTGCAAAAAGCTGGAGGTTTGGGGTCCAAAGATGGACACCACAGGATGGACACCAAAGATGGACATCACATTTTCCTAACACATAAAAAGAGGATTATAAGAAGACATTCCCATATCACAGGACTGGACTGTATTGAGGATTAAATGGGAATATAAATGTGAAAACGTCTGTGTAAACTATAAAACACTATACAAATATTAGTTACTGTTAATAGTATTCAGGAGCTGGCATTTGATTTACCAGTTCTCTCAAGGGTTGAATTAAAAACGGAATAATGTCCCCCCACCCAAATCATACATGAGCACAAAAATTCTCAAAGTAGAACATGCTAAACGGATATTTTATCCTAGGAGGGACCTGAGGTGATTCTTTGGATTTTCCTCACTTTAACATTAAAATAACTGAATACCAGAGGGACATCTTGGAATTACACAGCTATTTCCTGGAATCTTCATCAGTAAGGAATACCACAATTGCCCCACTTCTCCTGACTGATGTTTATATTGTAGAATTAGAGGGCGTTCCTTTTCTAAGAACACCGAAACACAAAAGAATCCAAGGCAGTGCTCACTGGTACCCACACTAGCTGATACCTACAGCATCAGGAGCATTGGACTCAACCCTTGTTAGAGCTGAGAAGTACTTTAGCCTTCACAGTTCAGCTCCCTTATTTTACAGATGAGGAAAGAGAGACCCTTTCAGTGAGGAGGAGTGACTTGCCCAACAGCACACATCTCCCAGGCCAGGGTTCTTTCTGAAACACCACTGCTGTGAAGGCTTATTCTGTTGTTTCTATTCCACCTGCGAATGCTCCTCAGTGTACACAAACCACACATACACGATCATGTATTCATATATCAAACATACAAAAACAGCAAGGTGGCACGTGATGATTCTGCCTTCCTCCCTCCAGGGACCAGGTACATTCATTCACTGTTCCTTCCTTTGTTGGTTCCTTTACTGATTCATTCATTCAACCATCAAGTGATCCTCAAATATTTAGTGAACATCTACTATATGTAAAGTACTGGGCTTGGGAAAGCAGAAAATAGGAAAAGCAAAGGCAGAATGGCAGAGAAGACTTATACATGTGGGAAATAAACCATCACAGAAGTGTAAAGGTCCAGTGTGAAATGCAAGAGTTAGAGCAAGACAACCCATTTCAGTAACCCCAAGAATGATATAGATGACTAATGGAGTGAATTTACAGCAGCTTGCAAAAGAAAAGCTGGGTGACAAACATCCATTAAAAACAGTCAAACAAATAAGCAAGGAAAACCAGTTAATAAAGGGCTCAGTGAAATGCAAGCTCAGGTATGTTTCATGCACCAGCGTAGCATCAGTGCCTAGAAGATGGCCCGGCGTGCAGTGGGTGTTCAGTGAATATTTGTGAACTGAATGGTATAGGTTCAGGATGTCCACTTCTAGAACGCAAGCCCTCAGTGCCTATCCTGGGATGGGAAATTAAACCCATAATTAAGTGGACTTGAGACGCAATACTTGTTAAATGTTTGACCCAGAGCTCTGGGCCTTCTCATTATTGCCGGTTTTGAGGAAGTGACAGAATCTGAGGAGTGATTCTTATGTGATTTCATTCCTTGAGGAGTGAACAGACAGCAATTTTTTTTTAAAATTTATTTTTAGCTGTGTTGGGTCTTCGTTTCTGCACAAGGGCTTTCTCTAGTTGCGGCGAGCGGGGGCCACTCTTCATCGCGGTGCGCGGGCCTCTCACTATCGCGGCCTCTCTCGTTGCGGAGCACAGGCTCCAGACGCACAGGCTCAGTAGTTGTGGCCCACGGGCCCAGTTGCTCTGCGGCATGTGGGATCCTCCCAGACCAGGGCTCGAACCCGTGTCCCCTGCATTGGCAGGCAGACCCTCAACCACTGTGCCACCAGGGAAGCCCCCACCAATTGTTTAATGTTTCAATATTTCTTAACAACTTTAATGTTCTGGAAAAACTGGATAATTAAAAACCACATAAGATGTATTTATAAGACTGAACAATTTTTACTTTCATCTTAGGCTCCAGTATGGCTTGGCATGGTACTGGCCTTTTCAAAATTTTGATATTTTGTTCATCATGGATTTTTTGCATTAATTTCAATTTTTAAAAATATTGCATTAAAAATAGTATTTATTTCAATTATGAATTTTTTGCCCCCCCCTTAAATTTTGTGCCAGTGTCTTGCTTGCCTTAAGGTAATCCTAACCTAAAGAACAACCTCTTCCACGCTGCTTCCCTGCAGCCTTGCCAGGGCTTTTTTATACCTCGGAGTCAGATTAATCCACCTTAGAAGACCCTGGAGGCTGAAGTGACATGGAGAAACCAATAGGTGGGCCCTGAAAAGTTGGGAAAACTCACACCTTTAACAATCAAATTGCATTTCAAATGCATTAGAGTGGATTCTAAAGGTGAATTTATTAATGTGAATTATTTTAAAGCAAGGGGTCACTTTTTTATCATGTATTTGATTTTATAAACTGCTTTTTACTCAAGGCACACACATACCTTCTTGCTCAGTGTGATTATTATCTTCATTTTTTCCCCTCATTAATATACAAGAGAAAGAATAAGGTGGGTATGAGATAGAAACTCACCAGTGGATGAAAAGAGGGAACAATTGGGGGTGCAATCTGTGAATAGCCTCAGAAATCAGAAACTCTGACTTACAAAAGGCTTGGGACTGGGAGATCTGGGGGTGGGAGGGGAGAGTGTTTAAAACTTATGATACAGAACCAGTTTTAAATCTTCCCATAATAGAGCTAAGTGGAATTTGTTATGGGCAGAAATAATTAGCTCCTTTTATAAGGTCTAAAACAACTATAACTGTGCAGGATAATTTTATTGTTTTTTAAACTAATTATAGAAGTATTACATGCACATAGTTTATAAAGTTAGAAAATATTACAATAGAGAAGAAAATAAAAATCACCTATAATCTTGCCAACCCAAAGATAGCCATTGTTAACATTTTAGTACACTTCCTTTTAGTCTTATTACTATATATGTGATATCATACTCCATTTGCAGTTCTGTATCTTTTTTATTTAATATTATGCCTTGAGGACTTCCCTGGCGGTCCAGTGATTACGACTCCGTGCTTCTAATGTAGGGGGCACGGGTTCCATCCCTGGTCAGGGAACTAAGATCCCACATGCCGTGCGGTGCAGCCAAAAAAAAAAAAATAATAATAATAATAATAATATTATGTCTTGAGTATTTCCCCCATATCTTTAATAATATTAACATATATCATTTATAAGAACTGCATAATATTCCATCCTGTGGATTTCACAGGTCCCCTGTTATTGGACATGCAGTTTATTTTCAGTTATTGCCATCACAGTAATTCTGTAATAAATATCTTTACATATTTCATTGGATGAATTTCTGTCCATTGGCTTAGGCTAGATTTCTAAAAGTGGAAATAAAACTTTATAGTTTTGAAGAACATATGGAAGTTTCAGCTCTGTTTTAATATTTTTTAGATATAACAAATACCATTTCACACTTTGTTATATTTATTCTCTACTGGTCTCTCTGCTGATTTACTGTCTACAAGAAATGCCAAGGTTATTATAATAATTGGGAAAATGTATCAGTGAAAATGCTAATACTAGATATTTCAACCAGATTTTTTTCTGGTGAAGTCAAATGTTATATTTTTTCTTTTGAATAAAGATTGGGTTATTAAGAGTTTGCCTATTTTTTCTAATGCTTTATTTGCTTTTTTACATTATGCTCATGAAAATAAATAGGATGACTGGAAGAAATACAGTCTCCTTTGTACTTCAACTCCTCAGACGTCGCTGGTTCAGTATTAGGGTTGGTGATCTGAGGAAATGACCATATTTCTTTTCCTTCCCAAGTTTAGCTAGTCTGGTATTTTTCAAAAAGTGATGATGTAGACAAATTTCCTAGCACTCCTTCAAGCTGCTGGTTCTCGCTTTCATGGATGAGAAACCAAGGCTGTTTGAGCAGCCCCTTGTCAGCTCCACACTCTCACTTGTCACAGGGGCCTTTCCTCATACATTCCCCAGGTGTCTGTACAAGTCTGGATGGGGCCAGATCCCTCAGGCCTCTGAAGAACCATCCAGTACCCAGTTAGTTTAATGTAGCTGATGAGAGTTAGATGCATCTTTGGGACCACCCGTGATTGTTCCATGCCCGTCCCACTTCCCCAGCTCCTGAAAATAATCAACGTTAATCTTTTTTTTCAGTACTTGTGTCAGAAACTGTGCTAAACTCTTTACAAACATCATCTACCATATCCTCATAGCAACTTTATGAAGTGGGTACTATTATTATTTCCATTTTACAGATGAGGAAACTAAGGCCGAAAGAGCCAGAGCGCAGACCCCAGAGCCCATGCAGTCACTGTGCTGTGCAGCCTGCACCCACATTCGTACACCTTGCTTTCACTCTCTGAGTGGGCAGGATCTGTTAGGTGCCTAAAGGCAAACTGAACTGATCTGACAGAGGATGAGAGATCAAAAGCTCCTCACTTAGTCCTGGGGATGGAAGAGTGAGGTAGAGGTAGACCAGCAACAAAATGTCAAAGTGGGGCTGAGATACTTCCTGAGTCTCTCCTACCCCTTAGGAGCTGCTCTGTGGGGAGCTCCTCCCACCTCCTCCTGCCCCCTCCTCCACCCCAGGAGCTTAGTGACCTCCTCCTGACTCTGCATTGCCCAAAGTCCCCCTCTTCAGCAATTTAATAGCTGCAGCTCCCGACAAAGTTCCTCCCACTTGAACAATCCCCTGGAGACTGAAGGGGACACTTCCTCTTTCACCTCTGCAGAGCTCCCCTCTGCCCAGACTAGTCTGCTCAGCTCAGTATTCACACCTTATAGTGCCGGGGTGTGTACTACATATAAGGCTACTCCAGCCTTCAACCATCTCCAAAATTAAAGTCTCTCAGAGGACCAGTGTGCGGTCGTCGAAAAAGCTCCAGGCCAGAGCATTGAAACCCAGTTTCTTGTCCTCCATTTGCCATGGATTCAGCAGCCATTTTGCTGAAATGGGGAGCACCCCAAAATAAGAAACATGGGTGCCTGTCCTCAAGAGACTCCAATGGGGAGCCATGAAAATTTGATCAAGTAAACTAACTGGAGACTCAATGTTATATCTGTGGAAGGGTAACTAGTATTTTCACTGTCTGACACACAGATCGGTGATATCTTCCTGTCCCATCTCCACCTCTGAAGGTGTTTTACCTCTCAGCTGCCAGAAGATTGCTGTAAAACACAAATACTGATTGTGCCACTTCCTCATGTGAGACCCTCAATGATGCTTTATTACCTTTGAGGTAAAACCCTGACTTGTTAGCCTGCCATGCAAGACTGTTGATGGCCTGTACCTGCCTGCCCATCCTGCTTCAGCTCCTTCTGTCCCACATGTCCCTGCGTGCAACCAGGCCAACTATTCCATGTTGTGTCCTGTCTCCTCTGCCTGTAACCTTTTCCAATCCCAAAGCCCAAAGCCTTCGGGCTCCCCCCGTGTCCCACGCTTATGTCTAGCAGCACTTCTCACTCCATTCGTCTCCTCCACTTGACTGTGAGGTTTTGGGGGTGGCAACTGTGACTAGCACAGCGTCTAGGTCATCAGAGGTGCTTAATAAATGTTTGTTGCATGAAAGAGGGAGGGAAAAACCCAAATGACTCTTAGGCTGTATGGAGTGGTTGTATTTCAACAGCTTGATCTTCCTGGTGCCCCTTAAATAATCACACAGCAGAACTACTGTCTGTTTATGTCCAGTCCTCATGGTGGGAGCAAGTAAATATCTCCAGGTCTCTTGCTGCTAAGGAAAGAAGCCCGTGACTGCCCATCTTCTTCTCCTCAAAGGAGCATTCGTTCTAGCACTGGAGGCCTCCTGGGCTACTATGGCTCAGTGATTATCCTCAAGTGTAGTTCCATAAGATAGAGCCTTGAATGACCCAGCCAGGAATGACTCAGAAGCTCAACACCTTTCCTATCTGGCCCCAGAATACAGTGCAGACAGCTAAGCCAGCAGGGATCGGCCAAGATAGTAGGTGACTCAAGACAAAGAAGCAGGGAGGACTTGCTGGGAATTGAATTGGGATATAGAGGTTTTCAGAAAGCCTCAAAGCTGTCTTTAGTTCTAGTTTCTTTCTCTCAGCCAACTCAGAAATACTTTCTGTGTTCCTATTTCCACATTCCCTCCACTCCTATCCCAGGCCCAATGCCTGGTCAGTTAATTCTCCTGGGGGACCTTGGGCCCAGATCTCTGCTTTCCTGATTAATTTCCAAGAGCACACCTTAATCAGAAAACCATCTCTAGAGACTGTCATACAGAGTGAGGTAAGTCAGAAAGAGAAAAACACATATCATATATTAACGCATATATGTGGAACTAGAAAAATGGTACAGATGAACCAGTTTGCAGGGCAGAAATAGAGACACAGATGTAGAGAACAAACGTATGGACACCAAGGGGGGAAAGTGGCGGGGCGGGGGTGGTGGTGGGATGAATTGGAAGATTGGGATTGACATGTATACACTAATATGTGTAAAATAGATAACTAATAAGAACCTGCTGTATAAAAAATAAATAAAATTAAATTCAAAAAAAAAAAAAAAAAAGAAAACCAACTCACAAAATCACCCTTGGTTCCAGTCCCGCTCCGGTCAATACCACCAGCCTGTGAAGTTTCTCTGTGGGAAAGAGGAGTGTATTCAAATGTGAATAAACTCATAGCTGACCTCTATCCTGTCAGGTCGCTCACAAAAACCACATCCAAAAATCCTTGGACTTTATAACCTGCAGATTATGGGCTATGCTAGCCTCTTAGCGTGATCATCTGCCACATTTATAAAAATAAATAGAGATCATTTAGACTAGGTTCTTCTTTAAATCTTGTATCTAATTTTAGAATTTCTATTTTTCCTTCCACTGACATGCCCTGTTGCTCTCCTGAACTTGCTTTT
The DNA here is from genome assembly GCF_949987535.1 of Balaenoptera acutorostrata. Classification (NCBI taxonomy): domain Eukaryota; kingdom Metazoa; phylum Chordata; class Mammalia; order Artiodactyla; family Balaenopteridae; genus Balaenoptera; species Balaenoptera acutorostrata. The sequence continues at coordinate 65,854,234 of NC_080067.1, read as the reverse complement.
CTCTCTCTCTGTCTCTCTGTCTCTCTCTGTCTCTGTCTCTCTCTCTCCATCTCTCTCTCTCTCTCTCTCTCTCACACACACACACACACACACACACACACACACACACAATCTTGATTGTTTCCCACTGTCATATCTTTGTTTATGCTGATCCACCTGCCTACTATTTACCTAAATCCAATTTCTCCTTCAAACCCAACCTAAGCCATTCTTCTTCCATATTCTTATAGTACAATAGTTTCCTCCCCCAAGCCCATTCTTAGCACTCACCACACCATTTTGAAGTGGGATGTTAATACGTCTCTCTCCAGTCTAGTTTCTAAGCTCCTTAGAGAAAGTCTCCACCTTATCTGAATCTCTCTCAGGATCTGGTTCGTAGTAGACACTCAGTAAATATTGGCCAAGCCCAACGCTTCCCTGGAGCTTTCCCCGACCATGGCAGCCCATGCCGATTCCTCCCTCCTTCCAACTCCCATTGCACACGCTGGTCAGGAATGTGCAGTTTGATGCCCAAACTGTTCTTGAGTTGGTTCGTGCTCTGTCAGTTCCGTCCTTGCAGTGAGGTACTCAAAGCTGGAGATCACATCATATATTCCTTCTGTTGCCCACACAGCGCCTAGAAGTGCTGGTTGGAGAGTGGCACACAAAGTAATTATAAATTATTTGCTCTCTCAGAAAGGAAGGGCTGATCACAAACTGATCATGAACCACAGCAAAACAGAGGGATTTAAAGAATTATGTGGCCTCTGATTTTCTCAGGAGTGGTATTGTCCTGGTCAAACATGATGGGTTTCAGTTTTCGCAACTAAGTCCCATTTACTAAGGATATTTTATGAGCCAGGCATTTTATTGAACACGTTATATATGTTAAATCATTAGATTTTCATGAAGACACTGCAGGACAGATCAGATAACTTTGTCCCCATTTTACACTTGAGGAAATTGAAGTTTGGTAGGGTTTGATGACTTGCCCAATGTCACTCAGTTAGACAGAAAAGATCCAAGAGCCAAACCCAGTTCTGTGAAACTCTACAGCCTGTACTCGCTCTGTGCATTACAGAGTTTAGCCTGGCTGAACACTCTCTGAGCCTTCTTTCCTACTGTTCCCCAGTCACGGCAAAGATCCCACCGTGTGTGTCTCTGGTTCAGAGAACCTGAAGGAGGCCAAGGTTACTGAATTTCTGTTGGTGAGCCTGGATGTCCAGTTCTCCTTGGGGCTATGCAAAGCCTAGAGGCTCCTAAAGTAATCTAGTTTACCCAGAATCCAAGAGGTTGTTAGTGACCTAGGGCCAGTAAGGAGGCTCCCAAGGGTCAGTGCTAATTGGGGCAGATGCCCCAGGGGTACATAGCCCAGACTGTTCCCAAGGAGTTCAGCTGGAACCAGATTGCCTCAGGAATGTGAGTGAGGCAAACAACTGCTTGATTGTTTGAGCCCCTACACTTGGTACTGGCTGCTGCTTCCCAGCTAAATGTAGGCCAACAGGATTTCTGAAAACTGTTTGCAAAGCTGAACGCAACACTTCCTTCATTTGCATTTAAAAAATAAACTCAGCCTTGAAATGGGCATTAGCCAAGCCCTTCCTGAAAACTGAGAGAGAGTGTAATGGAATAGACCTCAGCTCCCCAAAAGCTCCTCTCCCCAATTCACATGCAAGAAAGGTGGGTTTGTTTTGTAAGCCTCTCTTTCCATTTAAACTCTAGCTTGCGGCCTTGAACAATGAGCTACTGCCTTTCTTCTTCTGAGGTGAAATTGCCTCTATCGAGGGACTTGCAGGTGGTACCAGAACTTCTCTCTAGCATTACTGTTTTAGACCCTTCATCTTGAATGGCTTACATTTTAAGCACATGTTCATAATCATCCCCAATCCATAATGTCCATCACTCATAAATTAAGCTTAGGACAACACCTTGCTTCCCCTCTTGCTATCTCATTGAAAAGGCTCAGTATCATTCAGAAATGGCTACCACTTTCTCCTGGCTGGCCCATCTGCTACTGCCCTCTCATTCCCAAGCCCTTATACCACATGGTCAAATGAGAGTTTTGCGTGACATTTACTGGCTTTGGAGAAAGTGGTTGCTTCTCTATTACTAGTCTTCTGTATCTCTTGAATTAGCTCTAGTCTAAAAAATGATAATAACGTGCAAATAATAAAATATAAACTTGGCAAATTTAATCTCATCATAATATTCCCACTTTTCCAAAATCAAAACTCATTATAAAAGTACCAGGACGTAGCATTTGGGTCTCATTGATTTTATTTCAGGGAAAAATATGTCTGCATACAGCAGGAGTTAATACATATGAATTAAGGTTTCTAGATGAGTTTTGAGGATGTCCTCCATCTCTTTTTCTCCTTCTGGACTTTATTCACGTAATTGTTTCCTTAGGCATCAAAGATGTCACCACTGCCTTGATTGTTCTCTGTGGGCAGATGTGGCTGAAATGGACAGTACATAATCAACACGTGGCCAGTGTATTTATAAATAAAATGATAGGGACAATTTCTGGAAATATGTTTTTTTTCCTCCAAACCTAAAACATTTTCCTTCCTTTTTAAACTTACATTTATCATCCTGTAAGAATGGAGTTTTTAAGGAAGCAGTAGATAGAGTCATCTCTTAGATATTCTTGCCTTAGATGACTAAACAAAATTATTATATTTCACTGATTTGAATGCAGTTTTGGGTTGTGTTTGCGTGTTTGTTTGGTAATGTTCTTTATAAAAACTATGACTGTTGGAATAACTGTGGGGGGGAGGGTTGAAGACCTATCTGGAGAAGTTTGATTTGTTTTCTGTGTCTGTAATCAAATTACTTATAAAAGATACGCCATGTTGCATAATGTTTGCAATTTTTTTTTTTTTTTTGTCAGAAACACGTATATATACTTTGTGGTTGAATTCACCGAGGCTTCATTTTAAATCATGTAGGTCTCTGAGCCATTTCCACCAAAATGTGGTAAAGTGCAGAAGTTGGCAATTCAATTTTATTCAGCCTTTCAAGAAGGAAGGCCCAGATAAGCTTTGCTTGTTCACGTCAGTGATAATATTCATCAGTGAGGCCTAAATCTAATTCTGTAGGCTTGCTACTGCTTTGTTGTACTGTCATTTCTGAACCTCAATCTTCTCTCTCTCTCTCTCTCTCTCTCTCTTTTTTGATCACAGCAAAAAGTTTCTTAAGAGCTTAACTTACAGCCAAGTGCCGGCTCCCCTATTTAATTTGTCCTGCTTCCCCACAGCACTTATACTTTATGTTCAGGCAGAGGTGAGGTCAGTTCTCAGGGCCTGGCTCTCTGGACACCCTCAATGATGACCTCATTAGAGTCACAGATGTTTGCTGCACTTTGGGAGATCTGGAAAAAACAGAGCAGTAAACTAGGCCAGCTTGCAGTAAGGCTGTTACCCACAATTCAAGATAAAATGCTGGATAGTTCCCACTAGGTTCTGGTCGGCTAGGAAACGGCAACTTATTAATCTTGTGTCAGAGAGCCAGCTGCAGCCGTGGCAGTTACCATATTTCACCACCAACTCCATGTCTGGACAGCCATTGTCTTTTTTTATGAAAAAACTCTACAAATCAGCTGCGTTCTCTCTCTCCCTCTCCCTCTCGGTTCCCCCTTTAACTTAGCGAAGCCCCTGCTCGTCCTCCTTGGAGAAATGGCAGCCCAGCCCCTATAGAGTTTGGGTGCGTCGTCCATCCTGGGGTTGGTTTACTAATTCAGAGAGACTGCTTACTTTCCAACTTTAATGATATTCCCTCAGCATATCACTTTGGTTGCCTGGCGACCGGATTTGAGCTAGGCCTCTCATTTGATTCCCACACATCAGACCCTGAAAAGCACTTTTTTTTCTGTCCCTCAGCTTTTGATTCTTTCTGCTCTGAAACCCTTCCCCCTGCGGTGTCGGTATGGGTGGGCAGAGCGGGGTAGAGGAGGGCAAGGGTGAAGCGCGGCCTGTGGCGCACTGGTCACACATCAAGGCCTCCAAACAAAGCCTCCAGGAACCCTTCCTGACAAACACAAATTCCCCTCAGAAAAAGCAAATTTGGCTTTCCCTTCATAGTGTGGGTGTCATTTTAAGACTTTCCTTGGATACTTTATTAAATCTGATGCTTTTCATTGTTTTTCATGCCGTTTCTCACCAAAGACTTCCTCTTACCAACAAGTTGCTACAGGAGTGAGCAAACAGATTCAGGGAAGAACTGGAATCACCTAATAAAAGCAAGCCTGTCACCCACGTCTTTATAGGTTTTAATATTACAATGTATATCTCAGTATAGGAATTGTCTATCTTAATTTTGCTATAATGCACCCCTTTTCCCACAGTGAAGAACGCTTTGTGCTGAAATCTGCATGCTAAAATCCAAAGTGCTACTGCAAAAGAAAATGGAAGATTTGACTCTTTGGGTCTTTTTAAAGAAAAATAGAGATGCTTACATCCATTGTTTGAAAAGGCTCAAGTGAGAAAAATTGCAATGAGCATATATATGTGTGTTTTGTGGTTGAGGCGACTAAAAAAAAGAAGAAAAAGAAGAAGGTAAAAGAAAAATTCGTATGAAGTGCATTTGAATTTTTCCGTAGTACTATTTCAATCGTTTAAATGAAATTTTACGTGCTGTGATCACGTTCTCAAAACAGCACAGTAACAAAAAACAGTCGGAGCACTTAATGAGCCAGTTAGTTTTACTGACTAGAGTTAGTGCATACATAGATACATGAAGATTTCAAATCTATATGTACATGGTTTATATATGTATTTAAATACCTGTCTCTACAGTTAGACATGTATTTGTAGATGGCCCTTGAAATATTAAGATCTCCATACGCACGTCTTTTTTGATGATCAGTCTATTGTAAAATGTAGTTCAGATATTCTTGTTAGAGTTTATTTTCTCACAGATCCCTGAAAGATTTGCTCATGTAACTCCCATTCTCGTGTGCAAATCCCCTGTGTATTGATGGGAGAATGGACCTCTAATTCCACACTAGAGCTGAAAGTAGGATTCTTAACCTTTCCTCTCTTGTTGTTGAACTTATATAAAGGCTAACAAAAGTTCTTTACCCTTTTTTCAGCAATGATTAAAAATGTATACAAAGTTACTGCTTTTCCACTAACACTTTTTTGGATTCCTCCCCATACACTCAGCCCCCATACCATCCTTCATGGTCTAAACTTTCAAGGACTGCTACCTGCTATGTGATTACTTACTTAGCTCCTAAGTGGTTGAGGGGGACAGTTTCATACTGTACATCCCGGCATGCCAAAAAGGAATGTTTTCAGATTAGGGATTAAGCTTCATTTCTCTTCAGTCCAAAGTTGTAATTAATACATTATTTGCATTTTAACTGTGCAGATGGGCAAAGCAGATATCTATTTATAAATTCTATTGATTCAGTTATTGTAATATTTGGTAATTTTATACTTCATGTATGCCAGGAACATTCTGGCTTTTGAAAACTGCATGATATATATATATATATATATATATATATATATATATATATATATATATAAACCCAGTAGATATTGAATGAGTGCTATATAAAATATTTCTATGTTAAGAGCTACTAATAAAACAAGATAAGCAGGTTCCCTTCAATTTTATTTTTTCCTTCTGTATTGAATGATTGGTAGATCAGACCAAGAAGATAAAACTCAATACAAAAATATATTCCATATAAAAATTCAGTATAACTACACTAATGCCAGCATCTCATATTTGGGCTGTGATTAAGGAGGCAGAGGGTCAAGTGGAAAAGAAAATCTGATTGTTTGCAGGGAACTGGTGGGGGGGAGGAGGGGCAGTGAGGGTGGCATTTGGATACTGAAGGCAGAGTAAATGGAATGACTTGAATAACTGTGAAGAATATCTCAAATATCCTTACAAAAAAAAAAAAAATGTTGAAACTCCCAATAAAGAGTTGACCTGAGTTTCTGTGACTTTTCATTAATATTCAAATATTAAAAATGAATACGAAAATCAATGTTGTAGTATTTCTCTAATTTAATGCAAAGTACAATTATTTTTCTATTTGCTCTTTCCTCTACTTCCTCACTCTAACTGGACCTAAACTAGAAATTAAAAAAAAAAAAAAGGAACACTTTAAGAAAGGATTTCCTTAAAATATTTTCAATCTTGCAAATATCAAGTTTCTAAAAATCCTGTGATGGAAACCTGATCATTTCTAGCTCCTTTTCAGAGTGTAGACCACTGGATAGGCATGCACTTTTGGATGCTTGCCTAAATTGTTTTGTCTGCAATTCCCACCACTAATAGCAACTCACCTAGGCTGCAGAACTGTCCTCCGATTCTAAAGACCCTTGTACGTTTTAAAGGAACAGAGAACATGAGTAAGGAATGGGTGGTGTTTCACTCTTTTTCTCTGTAGAGGACAAAACAGAATCAAATTTGAGTTTGGAAAAAAAAAAAAAAAGCCTTATTGGTCTTGTTAATAAATGGATGGCCATCAGAAACTTAGAATTATTTTGTAGTTAGTTATTTTCATGGTGACAGGGTGTGCATTTAGGTAAGATAAAAGCAGGGAGAAAAAAATCTTTGATCCATGACTGTTGACCCAAATGAGTACTTCATTTGTTAAGAACTAATTAAGATTTATATTATTATCATCATCATCGATTTATATGCAAAGCATAGTTGTATGAAAAATAGTAAATATGTCACCTTCCCAAGTGGCACCTTGCTCTTGTTTACATGCTACTCTTATAAATGATGCCTGTAAATAATGAGCTGTACATAATAAAGAAAGGAACAGGAAAATGGGGAAATCTGGGGTTGTGTCCTTATCCTTGTCATAACACCTGAGCCTCAGTTTCCTTAGCTGTAAAGCCAGAGAACTGTGCCACGTAGTTTTCTAATAGTTTTCGAATAGCCCTTACTATATGTTCTATCGTCTCAATGAGGAAGGGCCTCAATGACAATTCCTATTTCTATGTCATGGAGAGGAAAAGAAGGTGTGCACGTGTGTGAAAATGCTTAAGAACCACATGACTATAGCAGCCTTTCTAACATGATACCACTCAACAGGGTCCATATGGTGAATATCTGCATTATCACAGTTTTAAAAAACAAAGGCTCATGAAGGAGGGGGGGATAGAAAAAAAGAACCCACCACCCAATGTAGACCTCCAGGAGAAATCGGAAACCCCTCAATTTACTTCTCTTTGTGCATCTGAAAGCTTTTAAAAGTCAAAACAGGCTTCTTTTTGAACATTTCTAGCAGATCTCACTGTTCTTGTTGTTGCACGCACCGAGTTTAAATTCCCAGCACAGATGAACACAGCCCAGCGGAAGTTCTAATCCTCAAAAAGTAGACAAATAACAGGGAAACTCCAACGGCCCCTTAATACAGCTGAGCTCTCAGGCCTCCCCGGGATGTGGGATTCTGAGTGGTGCCCGAGTTGGGGTTGCTATTTTGTTTGTCCCCATGAGCCCCACCTCAGCATGCCGATGCACTGATGTAAGAATTCCAAATGAGCTTGCTCAGAAGGGCCCAGATTAGCCGGGTTGCTAGGATCTCACCATTCCAACCCCCTTTTCCACTTCAGTGGACTGAGCTTTTTGACACTATGAAAAGCGCCATTTAAAATTAATTAAAGCTTCTTATTTGGTACCAAATCTCATCACTGCCGACCACATTTAATATGTTTTATGTGTGGCTCTAAGTCCCTGTCGCATCATGTGTTGTATGATCCTGCGATGAAGCAGCTGCAAGTTAGAAAACACAGAAGCAACCTGAATTTAGCTCTTGGGTATTTTATCTGGTGTGTTAAACTGCAAAGCTAGTCTTCTAGTCTCTTGGGTGATGCAAATTTCGCTAAATGATAGAATGGTGTCCTGTGTGGCTTTGTAGGCAGGAGATCTGAGTTCTAGTCCTGCTCGGTTACTAATTTGTTATTAGGATGGGCACAACAGTTAGTTTATAAAACTTCAGTTTCTTCATCAGTAGAAGAAAAGGGCTGGACTGGAGTCTCAGTGCATTCATTTTGAAGGTTTTAGGGTTCTGAGTGTAGGAGGCAGGGCTGTACTTACTGAAGGTTAGACTACCAAGTTTTGGGTCAAAGCCATCTGGGTTTAAATCTCAGCTTAACAACTTAGTGTGGGGACTTCCCTGGTGGCGCAGTGGTTGAGAATCCGCCGCCAATGCAGGGGACACGGGTTTGAGCCCTGGTCCGGGAAGATACCACATGCTGTGGAGCAACTAAGCCCGTGCGCCACAACTACTGAGCCTGCATGCTGCAACTACTGAAGCCCCCGCGCCTAAAGCCCATGCTCCGCGACAAGAGAAGACAATGCAATGAGAAGCCCGTGCACCTCAACGAAGAGTAGCACCCACTCGCTGCAACTAGAGAAAGCCTGCATGCAACAACGAAGACCCAATGCAGCCAAAAATAAATATAAATAAAATAAATAAATTTATAAAACAAAAACAAAAAGAACAACTTAGTGTGCAACTCTGAGCAAGTGACCTGATGGCTCTCCTGAACTCTCAGTTTCGTCATCTGTCAAACGGGGTCAACTGTACCTCCCTCATGGGGATTGTTGTGAAGATTAAACAACGTAGTGCATGTAAGCGCTTAAGCAGTACCTTGTGCGTATTAAGTCCTCAATAAATGTGCACTAGTATCATTATAAGAACTGTATAAGGAATTATTTGTTGCCATTGCATTTGGATTCAATATCATTGGTAATCAGAGTCATGTGAATTTTCAACTCCCAAACATCTGCTATAAACAATGTCTTCAAATTCAAGATATTTTGTCACTTAGATGAGCCACAAATTATTTTCCAGACTATTAGCTTCAAATGACTTATTGATAACTTTCTCCAAAAGTCAGAGGCCAACTCGTCCATCTCATTGTGTTTTTCCAGAAAATAACACGTGTCAATTAGATTAAATAATAGTAGTAAAAATAATAAAGGCTTTAAGGCACGGGAAAGTCTTGTGGGCGGACAAAAAAGAAGTAAAACCTTTTTAAAAACTGTAACAAAAATAATACAAGTAGTTTACTTGACTGAACTCAGTCTGAGTTTTATCTGCTTCCAGGAGTCTTGATTTTTTTATGGTATCATTTTTAACACAGTTTGTTTGCATTGCTAAATTATATTACGTACTTGTTTGGACTGTGGTAATCTCTCCTCGATCTTTCGTGCACTATGGTTTAACAGAAGGGAAAAAATAAAATCTGAGAAGAAGAGAGTAATGATAATCCTGAGTTGCATACCAGAAGACGTGTATATGTGGGAGACAAAAGTTTTTCTTTATTTATTGGTGAATCCAATGAGAAATACATGCTTGTATAGAACGAATATTAATGTATAAGTAATCCAGTACTTGAATGTTTCTTGAAGATTTAGCAAAACATGCCACATTGGTTATCCATGAAAAAAAAATTCTTGACATTGCAACAAATAGGGTGCTTCTTCAAACACCATTGTGTCTTTTTATTTTTATATTTTTATCTGGCTCACACTCTGAAATACAGTTTTAGAGAAGCATCAAAATAAAAACTACACAGTGGGAGAAAAATAGACTGATGTGCACAGTAAGTGGTGAGGAACCTTCCATTTACCTGATACAGCAGCAGAAAACACAGGCGGCCACTCTGTTAATACTGTAAGCAAGGTCAGGAATCAGCCCATGATTTAAACAAGTGACTAATTCAGACTGGAAAATTCTTTGGTTACAGGAGTTTGTGGAACTGTCCTGAATGGAAATGCTCTGCAAAGCTTTTCCATTCTTAGGTAAAGCTTTCATTATTAGGTATCTGTTGGGAAGTTTATAGATTTGTGTATTGTCTATTTCTAAAACTTTTGTCAAGTTACTACCTCTGGGTCTCAGTTTCTTCATCCATAAAATGGGAGGCGTAATAATATCTATTTCATGAGGTTGCTGTGATGTGTAATTCATGTAACATATTTGCAGTATCTGCTATATGTGCAGTGCCTGCCATGTGTGTGGGTCTTCACTAAATGCCATTTGCCATCCCTGGTATTATAGCAGGGCATGGAAAAGGGTTTAGATATTATTGTGCATTACCACCAGGCTGATCACTTCTGAGCCATCTCCACCAACATTATGTGTAGTTTGGCTTAATAGAAAATCAAAACCAAACCCTGAGAAACATATGATTATCTCAAAAAGCACCAGAATGCTTTTCTCAGTGTAGGAGTGCTACAAATACAAGGGGTTTTCTAGGAGGAGCAAATAAAACTATTTCCTCGCATAGAACCAGCCTTAACATTTAATAGCCAGCATACAGCTACTTTCAAAAGAAAGCCCTACTGTTCTGGACCTTTTGTTTCCTGGGTATGACAGAGAATCTCTGTGTATGACTGAGATCAACAGCTAGATATCCAGGAGCTGGCAGATCAAATACTATTTCCCTCTAATGTTGCTATTTGCAACTTAGCAAAATACTAGTATGTTTGTGTGACCCTCTATCTAGGTAAAACAATTAATTAATAAAAGAATCAAATGGAAGTGAGGAGGGAAAAGTTATACAGTTATTAGTTATACTTAAAAAGAGGAGATAGATATGAAAATGTTTATTCCCCCAGCAGACAATAGGAGAATATGCATTCAATTTAAATTTTATTCGTGTGTTTATCTGTGTTTTCCCCCAACTTTTATCATAAAAATATTTTAAGTTCAACTCGACTACTAAATGTTTTCAGTTGCAAAAAGATATGTTGTGTTTCTTAACGTATTGCTCTAACAATACAGTTTATTTGGTAGCAGTGGGGTCAACCGTGGACATGAGATTTGAAAAAAATATTAAAGTATGTCTCCAAACAGATCATTTTATTGCTAAATGTACCTTTAACTAAAATAATTACAAATGACTGTGCTTCTAAATGTGTATATATTTGCAGAAGTCTTGCCATATCACCCATCTAGTATTGCATCATGCAAAAAATGACATAAATACTAATTGTTTTTTTCTCCCATTTGGCAATTTAAAAATTGTTTTAAACCAGAAAGGAATAATCAAATTACTTGAGCTCTGATATCAAGCAAACTATGAATAAACTTTTCTGTTTTCATCCTGAGAATCTGTAATAACAAAAAGAAGATAATTAACAACTATAGATCAATCCTTTGACCTATAACTCTAGAAAGAAGCTGGTTTTGTTCCTCATATGTGTGATAAGAACAAAGTGAACTCACTAATACCTGCTCAAGGTTGGTAAAATGTGATCTTTCAAATAATCTCAATCCAGAGTCAAGGTGTCACTAACAAAGGGACAAACCATATAACCTGCACTGAGTAGAATACAAATGAGTAGAGATTTTGTAAGTCAAAATACAGCAAAGCAGTCCATTTGCACATCCTTTTCAAAATTAATGTTTCTACTAGAGGCTACCTGAATCAAAGTGGTAAAGCTATTCTATCACTGTTACACATATTTAAATGGTAATATTAAAATTAAGAATTATCTGTAACAACTATAGCCAAATAACTGCCCATAGAGAGTCCAAGATTAAATGCCAGGTCAGTTTGATATATAATTTGATCAATTTATAATTCCTCAGGTGATGTTTCTGTCTTTGCCACTCACATGACTAATATCCCCCCCATCTTTTGTTAAGCCCCATTTTGAACACAGATTTATCTCAAATAAATCTTTAAAGAGAAAAACAATGTAAGAACACATTCTCCTTTCCTGTTGGATTTGAATCAACAAGGGAATAATCCCTTGTTGCAGGGTTGTTTTTTTTTTTTTTTAATTCTCCCTACTCTTTCCTGCTACCCCAAAGAGTAGAAACTTCTGCTTCCCTTGTTTTCCTAGAAACTCTTTGAAAAACATCAATCCGCCCTGTAGGCTTTAGGAAGTTTGCTGATCCTATCAGCTTAGAGGCAGCTACATTCACAGGAAGGCCTAGCACGAAGGATCACTGTCTCCTTTCTGAAAGCGGGGTGGAGACATCAGACTCTCTGCTTGCCACTGGTGTATGACCGAGATTAAATAACTGGGTACTTGGAACTGGTAGGTCCATTACTATTTCACCCTCAAGTTGCTAAAAAATAATTTTCACTTTGAGCCAATCACCTCTCTTTAAACGCTGGCCCAGATATTAGAGTAACCATGGATTAAGGTAACCAATACCTAATTTTGAAATTCAGCAACCTAATTTTGAACATCCTTGGCTCAAAGGGTGGGGTTGCAGTGGCTCAATTTGGCATAAAGAATACCAGTGATTTCACACTTAGAAGTTGTTGAAATACTTTGGATTTGAAAAGAGACTTGTTTCCTGTGAAATTGGGTGAAATGTTCATTAACCATCAAGAAAAAGATGTTTCCAGGTTCTCTTACCATTTGCAAGGAGAAGAAGGGAAGCAGTGTCATTGCAATGATAGTATCAGATATAAAGCAATTCGAGCTTTTCATCTGTACCCGGTGAGGATGAGAGAAGGCAATTCCCTTACTTGGCTGGAAGAATGAAATCCTAGTTTCTACTAGTTAATTAAGCAATTAGTATAAACAGCTGGGATGCACCAAACAGCTCCAGTGGAAAAGTCCTTAGAACCAAGATAAGTAAGGTGTGCTTTCCTTAGCTTCATAAAAGTACTGGAAGAGGACTAAAGGAAAAGTCAGGTATTCATAATTTTGTGTACTTAGTCCCAAGCAGTACAAATAATAAATGTGTTTTCTGATAAATAAACAATCCAGTATTTTTTAATCCATTAAGATAATGTAATAAAGAGCAAAGAGGAACACATCTATAAAGAAAAACAGAGAATCTTTCTTCTGAAATGAACCATGCACTAGTGAGTGTAAAGCCCCCTGTGCCCATGCATCTTCATGACCTAACCCTTCAACCTTTTAGAAACCTAATACATTTCCTATTCTACTAGTACACCCCTGGAAGACTCTTCCTTATATGGTATGTAGCATTTCCTTACATTACTATAGCAACAGAAAGTCACTATATTATAATGTACATAGAATGAGTTGTGTCTCCTCTTTTGGTGTAAATGGAACTTGATATCAAAATTAAACACAAAAGGGAGCTGAATTTTTACAAGTCAGGTAAATGTCAAGTGAATGTTAGGGAAAACATTTTGCAAAATGGAAAGTGTGATAGCAATTAAGGGATTATTGCAACTCATTGTTTCCTTTAAGTGTTTATTTTCACTAGGAAATAAAATGGGGCCTTCAAGAAGAAACTCTTATTTTATACTTATCTGTAGTTTATGTTTTATTTTAGAAATGGGAAAATATAAGAACAAAATACTTAAATAAAAATAATTTTAAAAAAACCTTTCATCCATGTCATTTGGATTCTAAATTCTTTGTAGGGATTCTAAATTATACGGCAGACCTAATTTTCTTTGAGTGACCTCTGCTAGACATCTAAGTCACAATAAATGGTTTTGAGTATCAGTTTCTTAAATGCACTTGATTTGCTAAGAAAGAAATCACTAATCCAAATATTAACCAACTTACCATCATATATGGGAGGTAAGCAATCAGCTACTTTTTTCAAAATCACCTTTTCAAACCTCCCTTCTCCCCCATAATCCAGTCCACAGTATAAGGGAAGAAAAATGAAGGGGTTCTATTTAAGTTAATTCTGTTTAATTCCACATATTTTATCAAAATGTTTAATTTAGAGGTAATAATTTAGTTTAAAGAGAGCTGTTGAGACAAACTAGATGTGTTAAAGAAGTTGATACCAAAAATGTTGAGTGTCAGTGAAATGTAGCTGAAAGCCAATAGGATTGGCCATCTAATGGCGATTAAGTATGCTATAAATTTAAATCTTTGAAATACTTGTTGAGATTTATTCAGGCAGACAAACAAAGATAACAAAAGTCTTTTGTGTGTTTGTCAGTCATTTCCACTCCTCTGTTGTTGTAGTGTCAAATAATGTCAGTTATTTAAGGGCAATTACTGTAATTTTAAATTCTCAACAAATTAAACTATAAAGACTGGAAGTCCAAGAAGGACCCTACTCATTTTTCTACATTTCCCATCTTCCATTTTTAAAGGTAAGTTTTAATTGCTTGAATGTTTAGAGAGGGAAACATTTTTTTGTGTTTTGGTGATTTTTTTAAACTACCCATGTTTGGACATTTCTTTTTCATTGAGCTATGTTTTATAAAATTTTCCCAATGGCACTATGCTTTTTTAAATGAATAAGTGAAATGATTTTTAATTAGACTTCATTTTTTAAAATATTGAGTAGCTATATTTTTAATCCTCTTTTATATTTTGTATATACAATTTAATGAAGTTAGGTTAGGGTCTAGAAAAAGAATTGTTCAGGGAAGCAAAATAGATCTTGAGATGTGTGAGAAAAATATGCATTTAAATTGTGTTGGTAATAGAATGTTCTACCAATAAAAATCTTGAAAAAGAAATGAAAGCATAATTAATTTGAATGGGATCATTAAAGCAGTTTCAAAAAATAAAGTGAAGCACTTATAAATAAATAAAGTGAAGGAAAATAATTACCTCCCATCATCTTTAAGCTATGTTGACAAAGTTTAAATGTTACATAATTTAAGAGGAAGGATTCAATACATTTTATATTTCATGAGATCTTTTTTAAGATTTAGAGCAGCATCTAGGATTTCTTTGCAGTAATAAAGACAATGATCCATTATGTTCTTCTATTACTAATTATTCTGTAAAGATTGTCTGTTCCAAAAGATAATTAGAAAGGGTGAAATTTAATTCCATTAAACAGAACTCAGCTGGGACATAATGAAATTTTGCTGTGAAGTTGAAGACTTTGAAGCCAAATAAAAAGCTTTTACATAGATAGAGCAAATGAGATTGTAAAACTCACACCTCATTCATGCAGGGCATATTTAAGACATACTAGGATAGGATTATGTTTACTCATGATGAGTTTTAAGTGTTCAGTTAGCACAAACACTCATAAAGGATGTTTCTTCTCTTTTCTTTGAATGAGAGTTTTAGTGATGGACAGAGGTCCATTTAGATTCTAGGTTTGTTCATTCAGTTATTAAACAATAGTGTTTTGCGTATCCGCTCTGCACCTGCCTCTAGACAAGATACTAAGGGCACCAAGATTAATAGGGAGGTAGTGGCTGCTCTGAAGGAGACCACTGTCTCATTCTTCTATGATGATCAACCGAGTCCATTTCATTTAGCAATAACATTTAAAGTGTCCACCAAGACTTGAGCTTATCAGAGTTTTATTAAGGTCTTGCTCTGTATGTCTGAAAAGTTGGCACAGAAAGGACTCAGTCCTTGCTCTCAAAGAGCTTATCATCCAACAGAGGTAGACATGTGTACTTTTACCCACAACAAAATTTTACTAGAGTTATAAAAATCTTCAATTCCCTACCCGAACTCTTGTCTATTACCCTTTACTCAACTTTGCACCATGCTCACCACACTGTCCTTAGCTCTTTAACATGTCTTCCCCTCTAGACTGGGCAACTGAGCAAGTACTGTGTTGATTGTGTTCACTTCTGTGTTCATACCACATACACGTGTAGCACATAGTAGGTGTCAATGAGTGAATAGGAGATAAAAATGGCCACCAGCTGTTGGTGACAACTAGCCCTCACAGCAAAGACAATGACCTACAGAGCTCCAAAGGATTTAATTTCTCAAAAAGCACATAGTTGTTAAAAGCAGAAATGGGATTTGAAATCAGATCTAGATGGCTCCAAACACCTGTCCTTTCCAAATACTGGAAGAGTTGTACCACTGAAAGGGGCTCTAGGTAACAGAGAAGGTGAAGCCAGTTGTTGTTTTGTTTTGTGTTGTTTTTTGGAATAATAGAACATTTCCTTTAGTTCTATGTGGAGCAGAGTGGAGGAGGTGCCCCCAACAGGGGTGATCTTTACAGAAGTAAGAAGATGGACCTAAGAGAAGTGGGCCTTTATACAGATAATACAGACTCATGATATAAAAGAAAAATGAAATTACTGTTACCGCATTGCTCACTAAACCTAGCAGAGAAGAAAGGGGAGGTCCCTAGTCCAAAAGAGAGTAAGAGATTACAGGTCCTAACAAGGTCAAAATCACTAACACTAGAGGAAGCCAGTTTCTGAAGATTCAGAAGATCTTTGGAATGGCTTGTACTCAACAAAGAGCAGGTGTGTGAATAAGTAAATGCTCCTCTCAAAAATATGCTTTTAATGGTCAATTTGGAATGACACAGTATTTGAAGTCTGTAGGCCTTAAATATAAAGACTGAAAATATTGTAACAGTTTAAATTTTGGCTCAGGGTTACTTGTACTTAAAGAGCTCAGGCCTGAATTATCGAGAATTCTGGCTATTCTCAATAATGTCTCAGTACCACATTCATTTGGCCCCCCCAAATAAAGAGAGCCCAGTGCTTCGTAGCTGGGATCCATATAAAAACCAATTCTGTTGTGTTGCACCTGCTCAAGCTGGTGGAATTGTTCTCTCTCTCTCTTCCTCTTCTCTTCTCTTCTCTTCTCTTCTTTTCTCTTCCCTTCCCTTCCCTTCACTACCCTTTCCCTTCCTTCCCTTACCTTCCCTTCTCTCTCTCTCCCCCTCACTCTATATCCATCTCTATCTCTGTCTCTGCTTCTCTACCTCGCTATCTTTCTATCTCTATCTCTATCTTATCTCTATCTCTATCTCCATATCTATATCTCTATCTCATCCTTTGTGTGCCCACAGATGAAAAAGCTTACAGCCCTGTATGGTAGGTATATAATAGCCCTCAAAGTGGTCCACAACCTAATCCCCCAAACTGTGACTATGTTATATTACATGGTAAAAGAATTAAGGTTGCAGATATAATTAAAGTTGCTACTCAGATGACCTTGAGATGGAAAGATTATCCTGGATTATCCACATGGGGCCAGTGTGTAATCATAAGCATCCTTATAGGTGGAAGAGAGAGGTAGGAAAGAGAGAACCAGATTGATTGCAATATGAGAAGGTCTTGACCTAACATTGCTGACTTTGAAGATGGAGAAAGAAGGCCATGAGCCAAGGAATGTGGGTGATCTCTAGAAGCTGGAAAAGGTAAGGAAAAGATTCTCCCCTAGAACATACAGGAAAAATATAGCCTTGCCAACACCTTGATTTTCGCCCAATGAAACCCATTTCCGACTTCTGACTTCCAGAAAGAAAAATTTGTGTTGTTTTAAGCCACCAAATTTGTAGTAATTTGTTATAGCAGCCGTAGGAAACGAATACAGCCTGGGAGCAATTGACAGCTTTCTTGTCACTAGAGCAAAGCTAACAGCACAGAAAGCAGAGCAGGGATAAAGAAATTAGGCTCTTGGTGACATTGTTTAGCCACAGACACCCACGATATCTCTGGGGGAGAAGGAACAAATGTTCCTTACAGAAGGATTCCAAATAATAATTGAAGAAGCAGTGAGGGAAATAGAAACTCACCTTTAGAACACCATAGTAACAATTGCTCCAAACAAGATCCAGTGATGAATGCTAAAATTAGTTGATGAAACTTTAAACAAGAAATGTGATATTTGCATAGTTTTAAAGTATCTCTACCTCCAACTATTTATTAAGTAATGTGATAGTTTTAACATATGTCCACAAATCCTTTGATACTATTTTCTCTAGGAGGTGAAGATTAGCCTACCTCCCCTTGGAGTGTGGGCTGGGCTTAGTGAATCCTTTTTCCAATTGAGTATGGAAAGAGAAAAGTGATAACTTTGAGTGGAAAAATCCAAACTGATCAACATTCTACAGAATATCTGACCGGTACTGTTCAGAAGTGTCAGGGTCATGAAAATCAAAGAAATACAGAGCCCATCACAGACTGTAGGAAACTAAGGAGACTTGACAGCTAAATGTGATGTAGGATCCTAGATTAGGTCCTGGAAGAGAAAAATAACATTAGTGGAGAAACTGGTGAAATCTGAATAGTCTGTAGTTTAATTAATAGTATTGTACCAAAGTTAATTTCTTCATTTTGGTAATTGTATTGTGATTATATAAGTTAATAGTGGAAGCTGGGTGAAAAGTATGTAAGAACTCTCTGTAGTACCTTGGCAACTCTTCTATAAATATAAAATTATTCAAAAATAAAAAGTTAAAAACAAACAATTCAAAGGCAAAGAACAGAGGAAAATAATATAGCCGGCAGAAAAATGATTGAGAGCCATACAAAGCGGCTTTTACAAACCCATTGAAAAGTGGGCAAAAAAAATAAATAAGCAATTTATAGTGAGAAATACAAATAGACATATAAGAATAATCAGCCTTCCTAAGAAAGTCATGAAAAATAAAATCATGTCCCTCTTTCTTCAGCCTATCTAATTAGTAAATATTAAGAAAAGATAATAAATTTACTTCTTTGAGGTTATGAAAAGAATAGATATTCTCATGTACTCTTGTTAGAATATAAATTGATATAACTTTTGTGGATAATTTGTCAACACACAAATAAAATTTTAAAAATACACAGATCTTTGAGGCAGAAATTCCACCTTGAGTTATAGGACTGACTACAAATTCTTTTTTTAGTTCTTCTTCATTGTGTGTCTGAATTTTTTTAAGCAATAAACATGTGTTACATTTAAAATTAGGCTTTTACTGGGACGAAGTGAGAGAGTGGCATGGACATATATACACTACCAAATGTAAAATAGATAGCTAGTGGGAAGCAGCCACATAGCACAGGGAGATCAACTCGGTGCTTTGTGACCACCTAGAGGGGTGGGATAGGGAGGGTGGGAGGGAGATGCAAGAGGGAGGAGATATGGGGATATATATATATATGGCTGATTCACTTTGTTATAAAGCAGAAACTAACACACCATTGTAAAACAATTATACTGCAATAAAGATGTTAAAAAAAAAATGAGGGGGCTTCCCTGGTGGCACAGTGGTTGAGAATCCGCCTGCCAACGCAGGGGACACGAGTTCGAGCCCTGGTCCGGGAAGATCCCATGCGCCGCGGAGCAACTAAGCCCGCGAGCCACAACTACTTAGCCTGCGCTCTAGAGCCCGCGAGCCACAACTACTGAGCCCGCATGCTGCAACTACTGAAGCCCGCGTGCCTAGAGCCTGTGCTCTGCAACAAGAGAAGCCACCACAATGAGAAGACCGCACACCGCAACGAGGAGTAGCCCCCGCTCGCCGCAATTAGAGAAAGCCCGTGCGCAGCAATGAAGACCCAACACAGCCAAGAATAAATAAATTAAATAAATAAATTTATTTTTAAAAAAGGGGAAAATATTTTAGGATCGTCTAAAGTATTTTGCCTATAAAAATAAAGGAGAGAAAGAGTTATTATAATGCTAAAAAATAAAAAAATAAAAAATAAAAATAAAATAAACTTAGGCTTTTAAAAGAAAAAAAAAAGTCGAGAATATATACTTGTATCATAAATGCTCACTGAATTGAGAATGATACAGTCCTGAGATTCTTACAACTATATTTATTAATATGTCAAGTAATAAGAATCCCAGAATGAAAAATATATTACTTAATTCCATAAGAAAAACAAGTTGAAGCAAACAATTTTGTATGGCCTAAAACATCTGTCATTAATAGAGGCTATAATGATTTTAAGTAGCTGTATTAGTCTTTTAGTTAAACAGAGGTTCTAGAAATTAAAATGACAAAAAGGAGACTTACATTGCCAGAAAAGTTTATGTTAATTAGCATCTAACGAAAATCTTTCATTTTTAAATGCCAAAATATCTGAGCCAAGATTAAGAGATTTTTAGCCATGATTAGGTTATTTTCCAGTCATAAAATGTGTCAAATTGTAACTCGTGTTTATTAATATAGCTCTCGTTTTTTATAAACTAGAACAAAGTCTATGTAGAATTGGCAAGTAATTTTAAAAACTAAATATAACTCTATAAATTGTGATTTGGAATTTCATTTGGATCTTATTTCTTATAGCCAAATAAACTCATACTTCATTTAAAAATAAATAAATAAAATTAGGTTTTTAGAAGCTATTTACTTAAAAATAATTACAGCAGAATACTATAAAGACAGAAAGATGACATTGGAAAAGAAGATTTAATGGCATATGAAGATGCTCATGATATTTTGTGAAGTGAAAAAAACTAGATTAAAAATGTTACCTATAACATGATCTATTTTTATATAAAATAAATACTATGCATTTTTTAAGAGACTGGAAGTTTATATACCAAAATGTGAATTGTGGCTATTTTTTGTGTAATAGGTTTACATGTGATTTTCAGATTTTTTTTCTTCTTTATATTTTCTGTAAGAGAAATATATTGCTTTTTGTATTAAAGTTCTTCCATAAGTAAATGAAAAGTGGCATAACAAAATGACAATCAGTGTATTTCAATCAGTCTTAATTATTTATTATCAAAACCATTTATGGATTGTGGGTCTGTATGTGCCGCCCTGCTTTTCTTCAAGTTTACAGCACTTTCAGCCTGTGTGTATTGCAGGCTTTGGTGATCTGTTTTTGAAAAGAGGAACTTTGATCCAGGCTCACAGCTGTGGGAGTGGACTCTGAATTAATGTTGGCTATAGTTAGAAACAAAAATTAATCTTTTGTTGGAAACACCACTATTTTTATTGACAGAAAGATAACCTTAAACAGATAATAAGCAGATTCAAATCAGGCTTAAAGGGTGAGGGAAACTCCTCATTCGTTTTTCAGAAAGAGTTTGAGAACCGTTGCCTTATAAAAGAACTCAGCCCCAGGTCTGTGAAAAACATGGCAGATAAATTCACTTGGAGAGAGGAGAACATTTCACAAAAGAGGTGGTCGCTAATGCAGGTCTGAGTACCTGTCTCAGACCATTGGTGGCAGCTCTGACTTCTACCTTGGCCTCAGTATTCTTATAGACATAAGTCACAGAAGCAAGGTTTAGTGGAGGGACCTTCTAAGACTGTCTGGCACATAAATGGCTAATTAACTCCTGATTGGATCCTATTAAATCCCCATTTCCTTTTGAATTACATTCAGCCTTTTCCTCTACCCCCTAAAAATTTATAAATACTGTATAAAAGACAAAAATTGTAGCTGAGGGTCTTAATTACATAATCTTACTTCTGCATTGGTGTCTCAAAATAGCATGCTCACTTTTTCTCTTAAACAGTCACTTAGGTTGCTCATGGCGATGATCAGCCAGGCAAAACATGCACAGATCCAGGCCCAAACCCACAGTCCCAAGCAGGAAAAAGATTCCCATGGGGAAAGATGATGTTTACATTGCCTAAGTAATGCTAAAGCAAATCCTGTTCATTTAGGTGGAAAACATGAGTAAAACCCTTGGGACAGATGAATAGCAAAGGTCTGTTTCAGAAGTGAGGACGAAGGCCAAGTATCCCTCTCTACATCAGTGCTGCCGACCCTGGGTTTTCTCCCACAGACAGCTGAGGGTGCCCTCTCTTGCGTCGCCCCTTTTCCTGCCTCCCTGTCAGGAAGGCAGGGCAGACTAAAGGAGAGCAGGAGAGCTTTGAAATCAGTCACAGCTGTGTTTGCAACCTGCCACCGTTAGCCATGTGACCTCAGGCAAGTTAATATGCCCCTTTTTGGTCCTCAGTTTCCTCATCTGTAGAATGAGGCATAGTAATAAATTCCTTAAAAGGCTGTTGTGAAGACTCAGTGTGGGTCTATGTAAAATGGCAGGCACCCTTGAAATGATGGTGATTATCATCATGGCCTTCACACTCATGGGCTGACTCTTCATCTGAAAATACGGTTCCTGATACCCTGCCCCGAAATATTTAAAAGGAACCATTGCAGAGCTGAGGGCAAGAGATCATCTACTCTATTGCATAAGCAGAAACACCTGAATGTAAATAGTGTCAGCAGACTAACATAACATTCTAATGATCAAGTATTGTCTGGCTAAAGATATGGAAAGTTCTTACAGTGATAAATTTTTAACAGAAATTTCACTGCCTTAAATCCATTTTGGAAACAGGCAGATCATAAATAAACAAACAGTCAACTCTTCCCTGGTTGTTTGGGTGATAGCAGGTGTCGATTGAGAAGACAGGGGTCAACGTGTGTGTGAGAGTTAAAAACAAATGTCTTATGAGGTAAATAACTTGAACAATAAGAATGGAGATCTTTCTTGAACAGGAACCCAGGTCACTTGGGTATCATTGCTCTGGGAGCTCTCTGTTCTGTTCAATATTAGAGTATGTTGCAAAGCACGGTCCTCTTGGCTTGGCCACGTTCTTCTGTCCTCTTATCTATTTCCCTTTTCATTCCTTTTTTGTGCATCGGGATTTTCTCTCACTTGATTAGTCTTTTCCTGCCACAGCCTTTGCTCTCCCCTTCCTCTTGCCCCCAGCTTCATGTTGGCTCTCACATTACCTTGCCCCTAATTGTCACCGTGAGTAGGTGTTCAATGCCATCTTTTGTTGGAAAGATACAGAGCATACGAAACTACCCAAATGCCTTCCCTTTCTGCTCTCCACGCCAGTCTTACATAAGCCCTTCCTGATTGCTTAGTCAGACGGGATTGTCACGGGCACCCTGGAGCACACTGTCTGTTAACTGAGAGTCATTTCCTCTCCCTAGCGTCACTAAAGGAACATTCCATTTGAGCTCAAAACTTATATTTAGATACTGTGTTTAGATGAAATTTTCTTCCCCATGCCGACTGCTCTGTAATCCCAGATCATTACAGAACTCATAGTATCCAGTATTGTAATAAATGTGTTTGGGGAGCTGTGCCTCCCTCTAGATTAATGCTGAATTATCCACAGGCAAATTAAATATACACTTAGTGCTCTGGGAAAGCAGAGGCATTAAACCAAATGAACTACTAAAAACACCAACACCAAAAACTATTCAGAAACTACAAAACAAATGGAAATTAGAAATTCTGGAAAGAAGCAATTTTAATTAAGAACATTTCACTTGTGTGTTTTTAAAACATTTAAATTATATTTTGAATTGCACATGGGACGGGAACACCACAAACCTTCCAGGATTTAGGACCTGCTCAATTCATACTCTGTGTCTGGTCTTGATGAAGAGTTCTAAGTGAAGTCTTGACCAGTCCCCTGAAACCTTACTCAAAATCAAGTGTTTCTGCATATGGACATTTTTCAGGGGTTCAGACTCTCAAAGGGCTCTGAGACCCTGAACTGTTTAAGAACCACTGCACTGTGTTTGATTCATCTTTGTTTATCTGGGGCTAGGGCAGTGCCCAGCAGAGTAAGCACATAATCCTGGTTGATATTCAATGGGTCTTTCTGAGTACTAAAGAATATGATTTTTTGACACTTTTTATTTATCAAAGAGAGGTAATTAGTGATTCTGTGACCCTACTGTGTCTTGGTTATTTAACATTTTTGTCTGCATGGCTTCAATACACACACACACACACACACACACAGCTTTTTTCTTTTTTAAAATTATTAGATGGTTCCTAGTACTTTGGTAAGCTTAGAAAGGTCCAAGCATTGAACTTGGTAAAAGGGTCATTTGCTGTGTTTTGACATCAGGGTTTGCTATTCCTTCAGTCAGAAATGTTTTTAGGTACCCCATCTTCTCATTTGTCAATTTAAAATCAGCCTGTTATTGTTTTGTTTGTTTTTAAAATTGGCAGGTGTTGTCTGAAGGCAAAATAAATCCAGAGGATTTTATCCCCATTATCAGAGGTTCTTCAATATCTGTGTGTCCTTGAGTCCCCGGGAAGCCTGTTAAACACGTGGATTCCAGAGCCTCACCCACAGAGGATCAAGATAACTGGTCTGTAATCCACATTTTTAACAAGGACCTCAGTTGATTCTGAGAAGGATGTTCTGACTTTGAAAAACACTGTTCTATACTGGCTCACTCTCTCCATTAATATTCATTGAGGTTTTAATGTAAATTTAGGGGGGCAAATGAGCACGTATCCCTCTTACAACTTTCCTTTGAGTCTGCCTCTCCAAGAGACAAAGTAAATGTGGAAAACTGCTCTAGGGGAGAAGCGACCAGCCCTGTTTGAGACTTGTGGGATTTGTTTTCTTTTGAACACGTGAGTAAATTCTAAACTAATCTGTGAAAACCTAAGTGGCACTGCGGAGAAACTTCTCCCTTTATTATCTGCTTCGTCTTGGGTGCTAGAGCATGTCAGGTTTAACACTGAAATTTGCAAGACCCATAGCCAGTGGATTCCTGAGCATGATGGCAGAGGTTGATGGCGCCCAGCCACCCTGTTTGTAAGTTTGTTTGTTTGTTTGTTCTCACTTCATGCAGCTACATCCTAAGTGTATTATAGCTATTTGTGGAGTGCCAGCCTATTGTTGCAGATAAATGTGTTGATAGTACACAGCCTTTCTTCTCACACACACTTCTGACAAGGGGAGACTGTGCTTGGTTTTGTTTTGTTTGCTTTGGGAACATTTAGTGAATGCTTGTATGTGATGACTACAGCTACTTGATTTTGCGTATGTTTCATGTAGTTCTCACAACGTCGGCAAATCACAGCTGTTGTTACATCCTATGATATATTATTATGATGACAGTACGGTACCCGTGCACCCCAAGGACTGCAGCCCCCGCGCTCTGCACAGCTGCCTCCTTGTCTCCTCCTGGAACACCTCTCAGAGGTGCAAGGTGAGCACCATTTCTTTGATGCAATAATAATGAATACATTAATTTTTTAAATTGAGGTATAATTGACATATGGCATGATATTAGTTTTGGGTGTACTACATAATGATTTGCCATTTGTGTATATTTATTGCAAAATTACTACAATATGTCTATTCAACATCTGTCACCCTACATAGTTACAAATTTTTTTTCTTGTGATGAGAACTTTGAAGATCTACTCTCTTAGCAGCTTTCAAATATGCAAGACAGTGTTAACTATAGTCACCATGCTGTACCTTGCATCCCCATGACTTATTTATTTTACAATTGGAAGTTCATACCTTTTGACCCCCTTCACCCATTTCATCCCTCCCCACCTCTGGCAACCACCAATCTGTTCTATCTATGACTTTTTTTTTTTTTTAAGATCCCACATGTAAGCAAGATCATACGGTATTTGTCTTTCTCTGTTTGACTTATTTCACTTAGTATAATACCCTCAAGGTCCACTCATGTTGTCACAAGTGGCAAGCTTTCATTATTTTATATAGCTGAATAATATTCCATTGAGTATGTATATCACATTTTCTATATCCATCTATCAATAGATACTTAGGTTGTTTCCATATCTTGGCTATTGTTGCAATGAACATGGGGGTGCAGATATCTTCTTATTTTCAAAATAAGAAATAATACTGGCATCCTGCCTCGAGAAAACAGGCAAGATCAGCTCATAAAAATGACTGAGATCTAGGTGCCGTTGCAGAGTTCTGTGGCAGCTAAAAAATGACTGTCAGATAGAAGAGTGCTGTAGGTGGGAAGAGTTCAGCCTTAGACCCGGCCTCACACTCCACGCTGCTGCTTCCCAGCCCTGTGACTTAGGGCAAGTTACCTAATCTGCACTTGTGCCTCAATTTCCTCGCATATAAACCAGGAATATGAAAACCTGCCTTCGAGCATTGTCATGAGGATTAAATGAGATAACTAGTGTCTGGCACATACCAATTCACAAATAAGCTTTGCAAATGCTTTTTTGGTTTTTAACTAGACAAAGATGAATCTTCCCCACTGAAATATTTTTCTTTAAAAAGATAACAGTACGTGCTTTTAGCGTAAACCTGTATCTGACTTCTATATAATAATGGGCAAGATAATGCACCAGAAATCTTTTAGAATTTTTTTTAGGTGAGTTCTATTAGTCTGTGTTAAAGAAGCAAAAACCTTTTACTACAGACTGAGAAGGCAGAGAAAGGAAAAAACTGGCCTCTTTAAACAATGAGGGATTTTTTTTTTGTCAGTATCTTAAAGAGGCTTTTCTTATATAAACAGGAGTATTTGCTGGTCAGTACCCAGATTTTTTTTTCTTTTGATGTATATTAAAAAAATTAACAGGAATATTCTTAGAAAGACATCTGTGCCTGGGGTGACTCACATTTTGATCAATCCCTGTGAACCGAGCTTTTCAGGGGATGTGCAATTATTTGCTCGGTTAGGCTTAAACTTTTTATTTATCTAATCACCCCCCTGTAATGCTTTGATCTGAACTTCCAAGGCCTATTTTTCAACCACTTTAGCTACATATTTTAAGTCTTATGGTCTAATCAACCCTAGCCCATAAAACATGCAATGTCCTGTTTAATGCATCCTATTAGGAAATCAGCTGCCACATGGATTTTGAAATCTCCCACTTTGTGACTGGGTGAGCTGTTTGGAAGTGTCATTAATGTCATTATTCTGGGAGAGCAGGAGAGAATCGGCAGCCAAGTGCACCCTCTGCATCCCGGCTGGCTTCCCCCTGCTAGCGCTTGCCGAGTGACTCAAAGGTGAATCACCGATTTCTGCAGGTGTATGCTCGGGAGTCCTGGAAGCCTTCCACAGCCCAGCGGGGGCAAATGTTTACTTCATTAGTTCATGGGGTTACTCAGTAGATCCAGCTAACTTAATCTGACTGTACAATAGCTTTAAAATGTATGTATGTGAATGTATTGTATATATATTTACGTATATATTTATATTCCAGGAATGCACTGCAACTTAGAAATTGAAAAATAAAATCTGTCACTGAATAATTAGAAACTGCATTAATTAATTTGAAATCTTTGGAAAGAAAAATAATTCCTATGTATATCAGTTTTCTTGCAAAACCCACTCTTGGTAATGGGATTCCTCTCTTTTCTCTCTGGTTGGACCACGTGCAGGACTAGGGCCCACCAACACATGGGAATTAGCAGACTCTAATTCCTTTCTCAGCCTTGGAGCGTATTTATTTGAGTATCTTCAAAAACTCTGACACATCGGAGAGTTTTTCTTTTTAAAGAACACAATTTTTTTCTGTGGAAACAAAAAGGTAAATATAAAGACAAATATATTTCTTTACTTTGTTAATCTCTGAACCAACCTTACTTTTATATGATAGCAGTGCCTAATGAAGATAACAGCCATCAATTAAATAAAGAAACAAGATTGAAAAAGATTGCAATACAACCACAATGCATAAATTTGCTAAAAAAATTGATGGTCATTAATCAAGATGCATGACACAACATGGTATACAATGGTTAACGGCTAACATTTGATTTCTCCCTATGTTCCACACCATTTAAAATGCTTTACATATACCATATATTTTAATTATCAGAACAGCCCTATAACTAATGTTGGTTCTATTATTGTCTCCATTTTACAGATGAGGAACTCTAGGTGGAGAAAGGTTAAGTAACTTGCCTAAGGTCACACACACAGATAATAAAAGATGAAGCTAAAATTTAAACCCAGCCAGACAGACCCCAGAGCCTGCATTATAAAACACTATGTTATTATGTTCTAATGACAGATTTTTTTTAACAAACACAGCAGAATCTATACATCCAGATGAATTCTGCCCACCCCAAAGTAGTCACCTATGTATACTTTACACTTACTCCAAATGTCGCCATGGCTCAACAAATCTACAACTTTCTCTCTCTTAAAAAATTTTTTTTTCCTTTTAAAAATTTCCCTCACAGACTAGGGTTCATTGTTCTAAATGTCACCAGTAAAAGCTTTACTCAATGAGGTTGGATTTGATTTTTGGAAGCAGTCAAAAGTAATTCAGAACCCAGGATGGTGAAGAGAGAAGTGAAGTTGGGTAAGATCACTATACCTTAAACTGTCTCTAAAGATAATTTTCAAACAGGGGTTCTACAATTCTAGAAATGTTTTGTGTAATGGCAGTGTCATTAAAATAAAGATATAAACTTGCGAACGCCATTCTGGAGAGCAGTAGCATAGATGTGTCTGATACAGTGATTCATTATCATTTTTTAAAAAATGTTTTGTTACTATTTTTTAATTAATTAATTAATTTTATTTTTGGCTGCGTTGGGTCTTCGTTGCTGTGCATGGGCTTTCTCTAGTTGCAGCGAGCGCGGGCTTCTCATTGCAGCGGCTTCTCTTGTTGCAGAACGCGGGCTCTAGGCACGCGGGCTTCAGTAGCTGTGGTTCATTTTTTTTCATTTTTTTTATTGAAGTAGAGTTGATTTACAATGTTGTGGCTACCTCTGCTGTACAGCAAAGTGACTCAGTTATCCACACATACACATTCTTTTTTATACTATTTTCCGTTATGGTTTATCCCAGGATACTGAATATAGTTCCCTGTGCAATGCAGTAGGCCCTTGTTTATCCATTCTAAATGTAATAGTTTGCATCTGCTAATCCCAAACTCCCAGTTCATCCCTCCCCCACCTCCCCTCTCCCCTGGCAACTGCAAGTCTGTTCTCTATGTCTGTGAGTCTGTCTCTTTTGCAGATAGGTTCATTTGTGCCATATTTTAGATTCCACGTATAAGTGATATCATATGGTATTTAACCTTCTCTTTGCATACTTCACTTAGTATGATAATCTCTAGTTACAGCCATGTTGCTGCAAATGGCATTATTTTGTTCTTTTTTATGGCTGAGTAGTATTCCATTCTATATATGTACCACATCTTCTTTACAGTGATTCATTCTCTAAACATATGAAACCATACTATTAAGTCACAGTTCAATAGATGCTATTTGGCCACTTGACCTGGGAGAACACCTTTGATTCTTTCCTGTATCCAAATTTATAGAGGATATATATATCTCTAAATATATGTATGTAGTCAAGATCCTGCTGAGAAAGAGGTGGTAACTCAAAATGGGTAAATGAAGGAACAATTTACAGCAATATGAGCAGAGTTTGTGGAAACCAACAGTGCAGATCCTGGAGGAGCAGCAGGGGGCGCCATCACACCCCTCAGCAGGAAGGGATGCGTGAGGCGAGGAGCAGTTACCAGAGCCCAGGAAGGACCCGGCTACGGAGAGGGCTGCCTCAAGGGGCCAACAGGGAGGGAACAGCACAGAGTAGGTGCCCACAGCTCACTCTCTCCTGCCCACTGAACTCCTGATGGTGACCCATTGACCAAACCCATGAGAATCTAGACGGCAAAGAGGCTGTCCATTAGACAGACCATAGAGGTCACCTTTCTGGGACACAGGGCAGGGTGAGAGAGGTCTCAGACGGGCAAATAAACAGCACAGGGACCACGTGTATTCAGGGGACCACCCCTGAATGTGATTATCGAAAATCTGAATTTCCACTTTCTTCTCAAGCCTGCTTTCCATCTGGATCACACATTTCCTAGATGAGAGGAACTAGGACTTAGTAAAGATGTTTTATATCTGCCTTACTTTCTGGTGTCTAAACTTGCCTGGAGGTGGGAGGAGAGGAAGAATCTGTCCTTTATTGAGTATCTGCTATATGTGCCAGGTGTTTTACTTATGCTAAAAAAGAAGATTCATTATGTGAAGATGGTGTCACTTTACCTCCCTGCTCTTCTTCCCCCAAATCTGTAACTACAGCCTAATTATGAGAAAAACATCAGACAAATCTCTGTCGAGGGACATTCTACAAAATATCTAAGCAGTGCTCCTCAAAAATATCAAGGTCTTCAAATAAAAGGAAGCCTGAGAAAGCATCACAGCCAAGAGGAGTCTAAGGAGACATGACCAATAAACGGAACATGGTGTCCTGAGTAGGATCCTGGAAGAGACAAAAGACATTAGGTAAAAATAATGGAAATCTGAATAGGATGTATTTAGTTTATAATCATGAATAAGTATATAAATATAATGTGTAATGATCTTCATAATAATATATCCATATTGGTTCATTAATTGTGACAACCGTACCATACAAATGTAAGCTGTTAATAAGGAATAATAATAATAATATGCTGGGTACAGGGTATGCAGGAACTCTGTACTAGCTTCACAATTTTTCTGTAAATCTAAAGCTACTTTTAAATAAAAATTTTATGTAAAAAAAAAAAAGCCTATTGCTTAGTCTTTACTTGGAGAATAAGAATGAGGAGGAAGAGGAGGGGGAAAAACTCTACTCCTTAGTGCTTCATTCATGGCTGTTGTTTGGTGGTAATGTCCAGCCAGCACTGTGGCCATCGGGAGGTCCTGCCACTTCTTGACTGGGCACCTTAAGCTAATTGCTTGAATGTTCTTACCTTATGATGTGAAGTATTATATTAGATGACTGAGTTTTAAATCTTTTGAGGCCACAGGGCACCAAACAGTAATCATTTAATATGAAGTGCACCAATAATATTTCTCTTAAAAAAATCAACTCCCCCTCCTTTAAAAAAAGGCAAAAAAAAAAAAAAAAAAAAAAAGGACTTGCCTGATAAAAAGAAAATAAGGGCACTTAAGCCAATATTGTAGCAATAAAAATTTAACATTATATCTGATTTTAATAATAGAAATAATAAATGCTACTCTGAAAGCCAGTTCTTAACACTGAAAATTCACCGGAAGAGTGTTGTTTTGGAAATAAACTGTCCTGTAGTGAGGCCAACCGCTCGCATCTCTAAAATATATATAGGACACGTGTGTGGGCATCCATATACACCACCCCACAGGTCATGTACTATCCATGAGGTGTGTGCACAGGGGGTATGGAGAGCCACCTTTTGGTGTATGGGCCTCTGGCCCATCATCACAGCCCCTGAGGTCCAGTGAAGGGACCCTACATTTTATTGTACTTTGTATTGAGCTCGAGTCTCTCCTGGGACTAGAACCATGGGTTTGGAGGGTCCAAGGCAGAGGGAGTGGCTGGTACCCACCAACCTTGCCTGCACAGGGCAAAGTCCCTGACGTGGATGGAGCTGCTCCGTGATGCCTGCCAGGCCCTCTTAGGTCGGCTGATTCCCAGACCGCCCACCCTGCTCTGTCCTTCGGCACCAGGTGGTTGGGCCGTGTCTCTGTGCAGATGGTGTGTGTGCTGTGGACGTGCAGCCCTGGCAATGACCCTCGGTCTGTTCCAGTACAGGAAAGCTTTGTCTGTTCTCGCAGAAACCCAAGTGAGGAAGGAAGAGAGACAGTGGGGTGGAGTGAGAAGCACGGGGACTTTGCAGCCTGCGGAACTGGGTTTGGATCGGCTTTTACCCTTGGCTGCCGTGTATCCTTGGGTCAGTCCCTTAATGTCTGTTTTCTCATCTCAGAAATAGGGATGTGACCCAGAGAAGATGCCTGCGAACTGTCCGACACACGATGAGAAGTCACCCGATGGGAATTATTCCTGGAAGCTAAAGATGTGGCCTCTTGTACGAGGTCATGAATGATAGCATTTTTCTTTCTAGAACCCCGGCCACCCATTGGCCACAGAGTAACTAGTGGCAGTTTTCAGTTAGGTGTTTAGCATTGCATTTTTCTCTGGTTTCTTCCTCTTTCTAGGCTGAATCTGAGAAATCCCATACAGCTATCTAGAGGAGATGCACAAGGGGTATACTAGGCAATATTTGTTCAATGAATGAATCAACAAACCTTTTGAAGGCAATTCCATAGCACGTGTACACGTGAATGCAGAAGTGCACGTGCATATGCACACATGGGCACAAACAGACCCCCATGCATGGCATCCTCCTGCGCACATCGGCTGCTCAACAAGCATGTCCTTGTGGAAGCTGTACGGGCATATTCCTGACTCAGTGAGCCGAGCCACAAGTCCTATGGGTTTCAAACGGTTCCTTGCACTAACTTAAATCAATTTTAAAAATGTGTGAGTGAATGGATGCTCTGAAATTAGATGTTAAAGCATTTCTACAAAAAAGTGCCAAAGAATAGCTGCATATATTCGTGGCCAAATTTCCAACGTTAAGCGGGATTTTGAAGTTTGAGGAGAACATTGTTTCCAGTGCCTACTTCAAACAAGAAAGCGAAGATGTGCCCAATTCTGAAGTACTCTTCCCACTTCTACTAATGCGAATTCAATTCTGTCAAGATAATGTATTCTAATTGCTCACCAAAAATAATGGCCACATCCTATTTATGATGAGTTCTTTGGAATTCTAAAGAATCTGTTCTAAAATATTAGGCTCATATTACATTTCCCAGGACAGACCTGATCAGCATTTTTCTTCTTCACTTTTGGAACATTTTCTCCGGGTGTGACAAGGACATAACACGGTTAAGTGTGTGTCCGATCCACCTCTGTACACCCAGAAAGATCACCGAAAGGCATGTAATATGAAAAATCATAGATATAGAATTATGTGGTTTAAAAGAAAGAACAAAAGCAAAGACCACTGACTTTGCAATCTCCACCTGGCTTCAGTGCGTACAAGCTATGTGACCTTGGGAAAGTTACTAACTTCTCCATCTTATTTCCTCAGTAGTAAAATGTGGGGTGAAATACCCACGTCCCATGGGGTCATCAAACACTTTAAACGAGATAATAAACAGAAAGTGTCTGGTACCTAGTTGGAACAGTTGAAACATTAAAAATTTGGGGTTTCAAAAATAAAGAGCAAAAAAAAGTTTATAAGAAAGGATCTTTCCTTCTTTGAAGAAACCTAAAGCTTCCTTGTGTGTTGAAGTCCGAGCTTCAGTGACCGTTAACCTCCATAATCCCCTTGTGTCCTGTGAGTCACAAGAGATGAAAGGCCTGACCGTGCCGTGGTGACCATCCAGCTGTGGCGCAGAAATGTGGTCTGCTCAGGAAGATCCCCCCTAAAAGTGGCATTTGCCAGGCTTTGACAAGCCAGAACTCCTGCGTCAGTGATGTTCTTGCTATGGGTTAGAGATACAACTATAGCCTTACAGTCTTGATAATTCTCATGGTACATCTGCACACTCCGTCATCTGTGTCTACCTAGTGCCCAGCACTGTGCCTGGCACAAAGCATGTCTTCACTAAAGGTTTGCTGATGGAAGGAGGGGCTAGAGAACTGTGTGGATGAACTCTCACTCCTACTCTTTTTGTTAGTCTCCAGGCTTAGTTCTCCACCTGTCCCTGCTGCTTCATTCAGGCCATCAGTCCTGCCTTTTACGTACCTCTTGGGAACACGCCCCTTCTCCTGGAAGCCTCCCTTGATCTATCATAGCCCCAACCCCAGCCACAGAGTCTACGGCTTGATCTTTCTTCAGAGCTCAGAATATGGTGTTTGGATAACGCTTTTGCACTTGAGCTGCCCCATGTTTGTATTTATTATCTTTCCATCAACCCCTTCTGGGGCAGGAATTGTCTTTAACAGCTTGAAAAATATTGTGTTTTTTTAAAATGAATTTTTAGTATATTTAGGTAGGAGCCCATAATACAACAGGCTTTATTTATACAAAGTAAAATTAGACAATGGTCCTGCCCTCAGAAGGTTTACTTGGCAGGGAAGGTAAGACCTAAAGCTGTAGAGTAGAAAGTGAAGAGTGCTGAAGGACTGATGTGGATGAAGGGATGATGGGAGAGAGGAAAGGTTGCGTTACATCTTGCAGGTGTCACCATCAGGGCGGATCGTTGGAGGAGGCGCCATTTGCGTCAGGCCTGGAAATACCATAGGAAGAGCCCTGCTGGCAGAGGAGAAAACCTGTGCAAAGGCATGGAGGAGGGATGGTGGCAGGTGTGTGTGGCGAATATTTGTATCACACTTTACAATTTTCAGAGGGATTCATGCACTTTTTTCATATGTTCTGCACAACAGCCAGTGACGGGGACAGGGCAGAGGTTCCCTGGCAACATCCACAGGAGTGCAGAGAGGCTAAGGGACTCAACCAAACTGGCATTGAACTAGGTCATGGCTGGCAGTGGAACTGAGGTCTACAGGTAAAAACTCCCTCTCTGGATAGAGCACTGGCCCCTGTGGAAATCGATCATTCCAGCTAATTGATAACCCATGGCCTGGAAGTGGGCAAATGATGCATCCCTTGCGTCTGGGAGGCAGCAATCCAAAAGAGAACCCTGAAAGCACTGGGTACTGGGTGCACGTGGATCACAAACACTCCTTTGGGCCAACTCTGAGGACCGTGTGAGGTGTGTGACACCACAGGGAAGGGGAGCCCTCGAATAACGGTGGGGGTCAGCATCACTGCGCCCTTACCCTGAGCTGGGCACTGCGTTCTGTATATTACCTGGATTATTTCATTTGATCCTCACAGCAAACCTGTGAGGTTGGTTCTCATCCTACCTTTAGAGGTTGAGGAAATTGAAGCTTAAAATGTGAGGAAACCTTTCTCAGGTTCTCAGCTGGTAAGGGGTAGGGTCAGGATTCAGATGCAACAGTAATTGACTGCCCTCTTTACCACTGAGCCAGAGGTTCTTAACCACTTGTGAGCCATGGACACCTTTGGCTATCTGATAAAGCCCATGGACCCCTTCTGAGAAAAATGCTTTTAAATCGATAAAATAAGATGCGTGGGTCTTACAAAGAAAACCAATTTTATTTAAAAATCTAATTACAAAATATTAAAACAAATTTTGTATATAGCAGTATAAGTGCTTCTTTGTTAATTGGTTAAATGATTAGAGCTGGTGGCAGGTCATGATTTGGAAGTCCTGATGAATGTAAACAAGATTTTGAGATAAAAGCAACAACTGTAATGAAAAGATCTGTGATTTCTGCTGATGACAAAATCATAGGTACCAATAATACTACTGCTTTATTCCACTCAAAATGGAAGAAAATGCTAAATTTCAGTTAAAAGTTAGTGAAAATGAAAAGGTTGTTGTTTCCATTCTAGTTTATAGGTCGCCTGAGTTCTGTTCAGTAGCCCTAGGCTAGGGACACTTGGGCCAGGCTAGACTGTGGTCAGGATCTCGCTGGGCAGAGTCCTTGCAGTCCAACTCTTCCCGCAGCCCCAGCGCTGCCTTGACTGGTGGTGGGAGCTTTAAAACACCTCCTGGGAAGGAGTGATGCCCCGGGGCGATCAGGTCACTCTGCGGGACAGGGAACTGTGCTGATGGGGCCCATAGAGCTGGAAGCGAATCAAAGGGCTGTAAAGGTAAACACAGGAGAGTGATGGGGCAGAGGGAGGAGGGGCTTTAGGGTGAGGAGAGGAGGGTCATGGGCTCCAGCCAGAATCCTGCGCAACATGAGTACCTGGTGCCCAGAGGCAGCGAGAGCTCGGGGGAGGTAAGATGGAGAGCAGGGGAGAAGTGGGAGGCAGAATACCCTCTTTTTCCGCCACTGGAGACAACATGAAAGAATGGGAATAGGAAGGAAGATCAAATTGGCCAAATCCTGTTGTCCTCACTTTCCAGCCCCACGGCCTGAGGCAAATCACATTGCCTTACGTGTATGGGAGGAACTGAAGCATTGGACTCACAGGCCATTTGAAGGGCTGACCCATGGATTGGCAGTTGGCAGAGTTCCTGGCACATGGTGCTACTCAGTACAGTTCGGTTGAACTATATGAGACTGCTGTTTCTGAAGGTCAAGAAGGGTTGGATATGGGTAGTTTTATATGGTTCCAGTGACAGCTCCTGGAAAACACGGGAAGCTCCTTTGAGCATACCCAGCTCCATTTGGTGGAGTTGGTTGTGTATGGGACTAAAGGCATCTAATCAATCACCTATACTCCCACTCCATTGCCTTTGGGGGAGGGGGTGTTATTGAGAACTCCCTTCCCCACCTTCATCCCATGCCAGAGTAAATTCTGTAAAGGGATGCTATGGCAGCATTCTCTTTGGTATTCCAGGGAGTGATAAATCACAAATCACAGTATAGAACAGTATGGACTCCTGTGGCCTATCAGCGGATGAAGAGGCAGACGCAAGAGGAGAAAGGACTTTACGTTTCTTGGACTAGCTCTCCTATTTTTCTGAGCAAGTAGAAGCCCAGAGTGGGGATTGGAAAACCTTGCGGGCTAGACCTGGGCTCAAACCCATATTCTGTACCTAACACCTAGTTTCTTGTATGACTTGGACCCATCACAACCAACTTGAACCTCAATCTCTTCATCTGTAACAAGGGGATATCAGAACAGAGCATCTCCAAGACCCCTTCCATGGGTCACCTTGACCATGGAGACTTTGGTTTGCCTCTCAGCTCTGCACTAGGATGCCACAGGTTCGTTGTAGGTCTCAGTTTAGGGATCAGCTCAGCAGTGTAACAATAATTCACCCAGTGTAGTGGGGCTCAGGGAACCCAAGCTTGAAGATGCATCTGTCGAACTGGGCAGATGTCTGGAGAGCCACGTGGAGGGGCCTTGCGATGAAGCAAAGTGAGAGTCCATAGAAGTATCCGAGATGAGGCAGAGGAATAACTGTTTAGGTTTGTTTTGCACTACAGCTTTTTAAAAAGCTCATTTCATATGAAATTATAAGAACCTTATGGAAAAGTGATTCAAGCTCTTTTTGCAGCAATAAAACAGCCCTTGGGGCACAGAAGCACTAAGGCTTAATATATCTAAAAATATCTTATTTTTCTACAGCTTGATTGAAACTGATGTAGGTGTTCTTGGCATCTGACTTGGGGAGGTCGTGCCTTTTCTTCTTCTAATAATAATACTGTTTGGCAGCTTTTTACTCTATCTTACCACAGGTCTTTGCCAAAACTTGAATTTACTTCCGTCAGATTAACTGTCTCCAAAAACAAACTGGCATTTCTTCTAAGGGCTCCGATTAAAAGGATAAGCTTGAGTGACACTCCCTTAAATGGCTGGATGTTCTCACAGGGCTAGGAAATCAGAATTGGAAAAGTAGCAGGGCTGAATTTAGTCACACGGCTGCACAGGCATTTGGACGGTGAGAGGGGCTGCCCTTTCACTCTGCTGTGTTTAGAAACGACGGCTGAATTATGATTTTGAATATATACCTCTCAAAGAACTGGGAGAAGAAAACCACTGCTTTGTTCTAGGTCCCAACCCTCCAGCTCTTTGTTTGTTTTAAATATCACTTTCAATAATTTTACTGATCAAATTATGTTGGCTTCCCCAAAGCACCAACGAAATAGAGGCCTTTTCTAGTTGCACAGCTGAATGCATATGGAATTTGAATGAGTCAGCTATGTATGGGCCAACGAACTTTCTGTCTTTAACATTCCAGTAGAGAGGAGAGTCCAGGAAAGACGGAAAGCAAGACAAGAGGAAGGAAACATTCACTAGTTTTACCTTCTCTCCTGTTTATAATTTGATCCTTCAAGAATAAGA
Organism: Balaenoptera acutorostrata; assembly: GCF_949987535.1. Classification (NCBI taxonomy): domain Eukaryota; kingdom Metazoa; phylum Chordata; class Mammalia; order Artiodactyla; family Balaenopteridae; genus Balaenoptera; species Balaenoptera acutorostrata. The sequence goes on along the minus strand of NC_080067.1, from coordinate 65,817,298 downwards.
GTCAGGGTCAAAATAAATTTCCAAGCAGGTATTTTTCTTTTTGTTTGTTTGTTTATTATTATTATTTTAAATGTACATATGTTGAGGAAAAAATTGGGAGGGGATAGGGAAGAAAGAAACAGGGTTGTTGAGTCTCTTAACAGGTTACAAATTTGAATGCCTAACAAGCACAAAAAATTCAAGGGAGATAACATTTGAAGAATCGAGTTGAAATGTGGCTCTTAAGCATTCTCTCTCTCTCTCTTTCTTACAACAGTCTATCTATCTCCCTGAAAGTAAGAGTTCCTTGAATGAAAGAACCCTGTGAAAAATCTATGGAAAACTCCTCGTCAAATGTAAATACTATGTTAAAAATTCTCTTATTCTGTATTGATATCAACCAACCAAAAATGAAGGACAAAATAACTATTGTTGCTTTTCCCCCCCTAACTTTTATTACTCAGCCTGAGAAGATGTAAGATCAATAATTAATACTTTTAATTAATGCTGAGAAAAAAACCATTTTGCTCAGATTGCTATATGCACTTAAACTTTTTTTTTGCCCACATCCAAATTTCTCTGAGTTAGATAGAACCTATTTGGCTTATCTAAGCATGGTTATGTTATATTTTTATTTTATGTTATCCATCTCTTCGAATTCTGAAAATGAGATCGCTGTCTCTCCTCCGGAGAAGTTGCACTGAACAGAAGTCAGGTATGAGTGGTCACCATCTCAAGCCTATTAAATTACTGAGGTTCCTTCCACTCTCTCCATAAGGACGAAAAGCAGGGCTACCTGTGGGCCACTGGGTAACTTCTCAGGTGCCTTCGATTATGATAAAAATATCCCATCTAGAATGGCATTGTTCATAAAGGCCTGGCATAAACTGAAATGAATTAAAAGATATCTCTTAGTTCCCACTGACAGTCATCTCAGTAGAATCCCCTTAGTTTATTAGATTGACAGCTACTGGTGACAAGCGCTGTGCTTGGGACTTCATACATATGTTTACATCCAATCCTTGAAACAAGTGGTTGCCAAAGTTTTTTGATCATACAGCCAGAAAATCAGTTTGAAACATGTACCTTCAAAATATGCATATTCACTTATTTCTTATATACATTTACTGCACCATTGCTGTATTACATCCATTATGAAATGTGCACAAAAATAAAAATTTTAAAAGAATCAGATGAATATGAAACAAACATTATTTTAAATAATTACTTTAGGTCTTAAAGGCACAATAATATTTTGCTCTCAATAAATATATAACTAATAATATTTTAATGAGAGCAATATGATTGAACATGTTTCCTGTTCCATGAAAATCCTGACTTAGTTTGTGGTTCAAAGATCTGGGTCTAAATTCCCCTTATCTTTATGCTTGGTGTTAATGATGTCAAAGTGTAAACAGATTGTCATTGTCCTTAGCTCAGTGTGGCTATCATGAGCTCTGCTAAGGGTGGGAGAAGTGTCAGCTTTGCCATTTTCTTGTTCATTCGTATTCACGTTATTAAAATTAACTTCAATACGTGATTTCATTGTAGGGATCTTTTAAAGCCATTAATCCACTTTATGAGGGACACTGTAGTTAAAACTAGACAATGTAATCCACAATTCTCTTTAGCCAAGCACTTGAGGACTGCAATGCCTGACAGTATACCGAAAACAACCTAACAGGTGAGTGTGTCCAGTAAGCCCTCTGGGGCGTGGTCCCTCCGTCAGGATCCCTTCTGTGCTGCATGAGACCCACAGTCATGTGACACATGGGACAAGCAGAGGCCTCAAGGTCAGCCCACGTGTCAGCATACGTATAAGTCAATTGTATATAAATCAATATACTTGTATATAAAATTATAATACATAACATACACACACATATATAATAAAAGTACACCAATTTTTTTTCTTCTTTCACCCATTAGGGTGAGCATATCTGATTTTGAGGCCACTTCTCAAGGTAGTTTACATACAGGCAAAATACATATTGTTATCTTCATATGTATTTTGTATGAGGAGAATTAAATTAAGTTGCTGAGGGTCACAATCAGTAATTTTCCCTTTTTCTGCAGCCTGTGTTTTTCCATAACTACTGGCAGAAAAAGAAAATAAAAACAATCAAGTAGTTTAGTCACACTGTTTTTATTTTACTTTTAAATCTCCTTTTTTAAGACTTATTTTAGGGAGGAAACGTATTTTCACTCGGTAAGATATGGGGGAAAAAGCTTGTAAACCAGTTGCTAATAACGATCAGTAAAACTGAGTGGAATCTAAACTAGAATGGTTCAATAGCACCCGGATATTAATAATCAATGTCCCCTTATTTCTTTATCCTGTTATTCTAACCATCCCTCCATTTTTTTTCCTTCCTATCCATCAGTTTTGTATTCAGATCATCCTTCTCACCAGCACATCTACCAACTAGTGGTCAGCTTCTTTATTGGCACAGATTCAGAATTTTCATGTCTACATGTAAAATAACTCCAGCAAAATGGAAGTATGATTTTAAATGTTGCCTGGAAATATGACTCAAAATCACATTATTCATTTTATATGATAATATTTATATTATGAAAATAATATATATTTGTTATATACAAAATTTGGAGAATATAGAAAAAGGAGAAGAAAAATTACTCATAACTCTATCACCCAAAGTAATCGAAGTTAACATTTTGGTATGTTATCTTCTAATATTTTTCATTTACATAGTTGTAATCATACTGCACATGTAATTTTATACCCTGCTCTTTTTTTGCCTTAACATAAATATGATAAACATCATCCGTGTTATAAATATTTCCTAAGTATAAGTTTCTTAGGAAAGAAACTTGTGGAGGCATAATAATCTGTCAGGTGGATGGCAGCACACTTTTACACGTACAAAAATCCTTAAGGTGGGAGAGATAAGTACAAGATTGTGTAGGTAAGTATAGTTAACTGTGGATTCCAACTCTAATGGGAAATATGAATAGACTGAATAATTGAAAATCAACTGCGTTTTCCTTTCTTTTGGTGACTAGTTCATCTTCTGAATTTTGCTAAGTGGATGGAAGATATTTTGTATTTCTCAAACACTCATCTTCATACATGAAAGAGAAAGTAACCCAAGAATACAGTAACTGGCAAAGGAAAGCCATTTTTAAAAAAATTACAGCTAATGCATAAATATTATCTGTACTTTATATTGTATTAAGTATTCTATAAAAATATTCATAAAAGCTAATTGTGTGTACAATATTTTAATAAATAATTTTAAAGTTGCAGTTTCTTATTGCTTCTAATAATATTAGTGTTGATTACTGACATGAAAAGTTAGCCATTATTTTGTAAATATATTTCTGCACCAGTGAAGATGATCTTGAAAAACAGAAGGCTAACTTTTACATAACAATTTTTATTCCTTAAAATAGTGAGTACTGTATATAATGAAAGAAGAAACAGAAAATTTTATGAAACTATCCTTGAATATAAACTGCTACATGGAGAATAGCTATGTAAGAAAATGGGATGATAATTGGCTGTGGAAAGAGTATTGCTAATGTCACTTCTGTTTTCTCATATATACCATTTTCAATAAAGGTGCTTGCTTTATGGTAAGGTTATAATTATTTTAAATCAAATAAAGGGACACATTTAAGAAATGTTTTCCTATGTGGATATACATTTATATGTATATGTATATCTATTTTCTACATTTAATACATAAAAACCAAATTTGATTACCTTGTATAGGTAACCAGTATATATATAGGTTTTATAGATTTATGTATTATGGAAATAAAAATAAAAACTCTTTGAAAATTTAGTCAACTGGATATATAGTTCCATTTAGACAAAAATGTTTGGATAAGTCTACTGCATTTGTTTTAACTTTCCAGAAAAAAAGGTTTTTTTGGCTTGTTTGTTTTTCTACAGATATACATTTTTTATTGAAGTACTGTTGATTTACAGTGTTGTGTTAATTTCTGCTGTACAGCAAAGTAACTCAGTTATCCACACATACACATTCTTTTTTATATTATTTTCCATTATGGTTTATTCCAGGATATTGAATATAGTTCCCTGTGCGATACAGTAGGCCCTTGTTGTTTATCCATTCTATATGTAATAGTTTGCGTCTGCTAACTCCAAACTCCCACTCCATCCCTCCCCCATCTCCCTCCCCCTTGGCAACCACCAGTCTGTTCTCTACGTCTGTGAATCCATTTCTGTTTTGTAGATAGGTTCGTTTATGCCATATTTTAGATTCCACATGTAAGTGATATCATATGATATTTGTCTTTCTCTTTCTGACCTACTTCACTTAGTATGATAATCTCTAATTGCATCCATGTTGCTGCAGATGACATCATTTTGTTCTTTTTTATGGCTGAGTAGTATTCCATTGCACATATATACCACATCTTCTTTATCCATTCATCTGTTGATGGACATTTAGGGTGTTTCCATGTCTTGGCTATTGTAAATAATGCTGCTATGAACATAGGAGTGCATGTATCTTTTTGAATTATAGTTTTGTCTGGATATATGCCCAGGAATGAGTTTGCTGGATCATATGGTAATTCTATTTTTAGTTTTCTGGGTAACCTCCATATTGTTTTCCATAGTGTATGCACCAACTACATTCCCACCAACGGTGTAGGAGGTTTCCCTTTTCTCCACACCCTCTCCAGCATTTGTTAAAAAAAAAAAAAAAAGTTTTTAAATGGTTCTGGCTCTTGACTAAAACCAGTCCTCTGTGTTTCAACAACAGAATATATTAAGATCTAAGATTCTGTGTGGCTGGTAAGGTGCTTAAGCCATTTCAGTCTCTGTACAGCACCACTTCAAGCATTGAAAAAAGTGACGAATTTGATCAACCAGGTGTTCATTTGATAGCTTTCTTTCCTTTCTCTCTCTTCCTTGCTTCTTTCTTCCCTCCCTTCCTTCCTCCCTTCCTTCCTTCCATTTTCAACTAATTTCATGGAATTTTTTGAACATTCCAGGGCCTTCTAGTCAACTACAATCTAATTTGTCCATCCTTTTGGTTTCTGGAAATTTCTGTAAGTATACTTAACAGAGATTCCAAGGCAAGCTCTTTGAATGTTTATCACTGAATTGGTGGTAAAACAATCACTTCTTAATCAAAATAACTTTTGAATCTCAGAAAGGATAGTGTCCTTGCCCCAGAGTTAAAGAAGAGTTAGTTCTCAAGTGCCCTAGTATCTGACAAACTGACAAATTGTAACCTTGAAGTAACCTCACTGAGCCTCAGTTTCACCATCTGTAAAACAAGAATTCTAATATTACTTCCCCTAGAGGGATGCTGTACAATTGAAGGGAAATGGCATTTGCCTAACCCTTGGCAGAATGCCTGGCATATAGCAAGTGCTCAATAAACAGTAGCACTCAGTTATTTAATATGTCATTTCCTTGTATGTGCGACACAAACAGTCTTGAACTCATGCTACATGGAGTGATTGCCCAAATGTTCTGTTATGTTGCTTTAGGTAACCAAAAGACTGTTATAGAACTCAGGGTAAATACATTTAATTCTCAGATGGAATGTTTGTTGACATTAGTCATTATATATAAATTGTGGAAACAGGGAGACAAGCAATTATGGCTAGAAATACTAGAACTTACAACAAAGACATTTTATAAAATACATTTTGTGTGTTAAATGTGGTCAGGAACTAAAAAAGAATCAAAGCTCTGATAAAAGATTATGAAAATTAAAAGGAACTGTGAAAAAAAAACCCACACAAACACTCCCAAAACACTTTTCGGAATATTCTGAGCCCTGGCATGATAGCATCTGAGATTTTTAATATGCTTTGAAGGCATTCTACTGACCTAACAGAATTTCACATATACCCTTAAAAAAAAAAAGCATAACATCTGCTGTATTTAACCACTTTTGAAAATCAGTTAAAAGGGTCTCATGCACAATAGAGAGCAGTTATTAGAACAATCCTGTACTGAAACTTAAAGTTATGATAAGAAAAGCAAGAAAAGCTGCTCCAGACTAACAGGTTGGAAATAGAAAAAGACAGGTTGGAAACAGAAAAAAATAAGGGCTTTTTCACCTGGGCTCATTTATCTTTCTACCTGACTTTAAAAAAACCAAACTAAACCAAAAAACCAAAAAACAAAAAAAAAAAGCCAACAATAATTCTGTTTTAAAACTCCAAATTGTTATACCATAAACAGTCAAATTTATTTGGCGACTACTGAGTGACATGGAATCTGTCAACATAATTCACCAAAATGTGAGCCAAGGCAGATTGGAAAAACAAATTGAAAGCCTAGATTAGAGTGACTAGTTTCTTTAGAGGCATCCAAAAACATAAACTCCATCTTATTAAAGATGAAAATCTCCTAGTCTGTTTGCTTTTCATAAGGGGAAACTATTCCCTCAAACTACATAATTTCCCCACCTTTTGTTCTATGGCAGAGCTTCATGTTTTAATATAGTAAATAAAGATGTGATTGGGAGTGAGGGAAGGTCAAGGCACACAGCTCTCTCTTTCTTTCCCTAAACATCTTTTGGGGTTTCCAATCAATTCAGTCAAGGGCAAAACAAATTAATTAGTCGAAAGTGATATTTCAAATAAAACAATTAGCACTTTAATCCAATTTTGTAGGGGGTGGGGACTTCACCCAGTCTCCTGCCTTTTGTTGAAATGAATTCAATTTCAAAGTTAATTTTAAAAATTAAAAGCACTACCTTGAACCTCAACAAAAATATTAACTATTTGTAGTGTGTGAACTTTTTACTTACCCCTGCTGAGTGAATGAGAGAGCTGAGACAGATTTTCTCTGCCACTTTATTTAGGAAAAGAAAGAAATGAAACAAGAAAACAAAGGTGGCAGGGCAGTGGGGAGGGGTAACTTATCTTGCTGCAGTTCTCAGAGGCAATCTGAAAACTCTCTTTGGCATACTGTCAGATACACAAATTATAGATTAGAATATGCATGATCAAAATGAGATGTAATATGTAATAAATGATTAATGTAAGAGGAAATCAGCACTTTTCCTATTCCATATTGAGCATAAACATTCTAACTTTATGTTAAAACTTTTGAAATTATATACACAATATACAATTCTATAAGTTGAATCAAAAGCATAAATAATAATGTAATTATTTATGAAATGATTCAGAAGTTGTGAGAGTTTGGGTTTTTTTTTTTTCCTAAACTATAAAAAAGTAAATACAAATGAGCCCTATAAGATTTTTTTTAAGAGAAGAAATGGAGTGGATTTTTAAATAATATTTCTTAGGACAAAAATCACTGCATCATTGGTATCTGGGAAAGCTAGGTACCACGTCAATTTTAACATATATAGTTCAATTTAGCAGAGCCCTTAAAAAGTGCTAAGGGAAGTTTAATGGGGGAGTACCATGGAGTATTATTGATTGATCTGTCAAAGAAAATGAATGCTGTGAACACAAACCAAACTGCACAGCGAGTACCTGTAGGCTTAAAAAAAGTGAATAAGCGCCTGGTGAGGATAGAACTGCAAGATGACTGATGCTCTTAGAGAGGCGGGGCCAGGTGGGTTCTGCTTAAATCTGATTGGTGACCATGTCTTAGGCAACCATCCTCAACCATGCTTTCCCCTGGAAATATTAAAAGCCTGTTGCACCCAAACCTAAGCAATCACACACATACACCCCTCCGCCCCCCAACACAAACAAGCACAATAACTAGGAAATAAGTAAAGGGCAAAATAGCTTCTTAGTGAATGGAAACTTTCTTACTTCAGAGCCGTTCCCAACACTGCCGGTCCTGGACATTCCCTGATGAACAACTTTGATAAGAGTATTTTCAGCCATATCACTAATTGGTCTACTGTTACTCTTCACTTTAATGTAAAACCAAAGGGGGAAAAGTGATTTCAAAAGCACCTGCAATCTGACATGTGTGAGCAGAACTGAAAAATTTTTTTCAGAATTGGATTAATTAGCATTATCAGAAAAACAAAGGGAACAAAACCACCGGTAAGTAGTGCATTAATCATATTGCTAGTAATTAGTGCCACAATAGAAATACAGGACAAAACAAAGAAGTCGGAAATAGTTCTGAAACTAGTCATATTTTGTAGGTATGACTAGCTAAGAAATAGACATAATTGGACATGCAGAGAGGACAAGAATAAAATAGAATCTCAAAAATCACATAAAGTTGAAAGACTCAACTACATAAATCCTGAACCCCAGAGAAGTGGAGAAAGTGATGTATTTATAGTGTCTAATATCCAGAGTTTAAAAAAATAGGAAAGACGGGGACAGGGGGAGGATGGGAATAATTGGAGGAACAGACTGTATTTCCATTTTTAAAAGAGAGAGCTTACACTCTTGTAACAAAGCTAATGCTACGTCTAGCCAAACCTCAAATATGCAGGATCATTTTCAAACACAGAAACAGTGATTTTTTTTTGCTTTAAATATATTATTGGATGACATTGGAGAATGCAAAACCTTCCTCAAAGTGATAAAATATTAAATTAATTATAACTTTTAAAGAATGAAACCATTTGTATGGTCAGTTTCTTGGCCTTGATTTTCTGTATCAGAGTCTTCCAAGAATCCTTTATAAAAGTGTTTCATAGGAAAATGCTGATTTGTATTGATTCATTTTACAAATGGAAACTGAGCCCAGTGAGGTCCAGAAGAATAGAGAAAGTCTAAAATTTTTCTTGTGGTTCTGAATAGTCCATATTAAGTCATTCACTTTCCTGTGCTCCAATTTTTCTTACCCAGAAAAAGAAAAATTGGCAATATAAATATCTAGTCTGAGCATTACCTACCTCCTTGAAGATGGCTTTTGTGGGGGGCATATGGGACAAAGGACTTTGTTTTTCTTATTTATGAAAAAAAGAAAAGGACGTGCATCTGGGAATGGAGACAGGTAATGCTGACTGGAGTTGATTTTCGTCTCAAGGCCTGTAGAGCCCTAGAAATAGGAGGGACGGGACCTCTCAGAAACCAAATGGAAAGGAGATATTTGCCTGGGAGCTTCCCCTTTTACACGTCTTCTGGACATTCACTCCTGTTTTCAAGCTGCACTAAATACCTTCCTCAGTCTTTGAACCTTTGTTTTCCTTTTTTTTTTAAGATTTTTTTTTTTATGTGGACCATTTTTTTAAAAGCCTTTACTTAATTTGTTACAATATTGCTTCTGTTTTATGTTCTTGGTTTTTTGGCCGCAAGGCATGTGAGACCTTAGCTCCCCAACCAGGGATTGAACCTGCACCCCCTGTATTGGAAGGCGAAGTCTTAACCACTGGACCGCCAGGGAAGTCCCTGAACCTTTCTTTTCAATGTTCCCATTGCCCTCTCACTGTGACTCCCTTCCGCATTGGATTATCTCCTTCCATTCTTCACTTATCCCTCTCCTTCCTTTTCTCTTCACAAACTTTATCTACTTTCACATTTTATTTTAATGCTCTTCAGCAAGTGAGTCTGGACCCAGCTCCTTCTGTCTCTCACCTTGATCAAGTTATTTTTCAGTTTTGTACTTCCCCTACTTATCAATATATGATGGTAATAGCAGCACTTATTATCTCGAGTTGTCTCAACATTTCAGTTTAAGAAAATCTATTCAACAAAATCCACTCTTACTTAATTTGGCTAATTAGGTAGCTAATATATTTTTAATGGTCTTTGCAATATTAAAAAGAAAGGCTTTAGAAATATATCTCCACAAAATGTTCATGTGTAAAGAATATATATGGCATCAAGCATCTAGAAGTTATAAAGGAAAAGGCTGATATCTCTGATCACATTAAAATAGTAAATGCTTACATGGACAAAAAATAAACAAAGTTAAAGTATTAAAAACATACTGGGAAAAAATTTGTCCAATATATATGAAAAAGGACTGATTTAATAAATACACAAACAGCCCTTGTGAAATTAATAAGAAAAATACAAATCACTCAATATAAAATGGACAAAGGACACAAACAGGCAAATTTTAGAAAATAAAATATAAATGGCCAGTAAATTAGTAAGTGTTCATCATCACTTATAATTATAAAAATGCAAATTAAAGTACTAATGTACCACTTTTCATCTACCAGATAAAGATTTTAAAAATTCAACAATGCTATTGTTGAGAAAAGCCTGGAGAAATGGGTGCTCATTCACACGTACATTAAACAAGTATTTACTAAGTTCTGCTCTGAAACACTGATGATGGGATTGCAAATTGTAACTCTGGCTATACTGGTCCAGAGAGCCGAAGGAACTTACCCAAGATCATCCGCAGTGCTAACTCACACATTAGATCTATACTCCAGTTCTTTGATTTGTGAATCTTTTTTTGTGTGTAGAATCAGCCCCACTATGGATTCTCCACAGATGTTAGTTCACATTTCCCTGTAATTGATTATCTTAAAAGTAATGACCTTTGAACTCATAATCTTGGGATGTCACACTCTAATTGTCTAGAACCCGGAAGCCCCAATCCCTGTTCCCTGACGCAGCCACACCTGAGTTACTTCTGGATGAGAAACCAATTTGGCTATTACACTTCTCCATTTGTCAGCATGTCTAGGAGCATACCTAGGTGTGCAATGTCAGCCTTCTGAAAGGACTATGTATTACTTACTGACAGTGAAGAAGATGATGATGATAATAATTAGTAAATAATAATTTCATTGTGAATTAGAGTTTCCAAAGATTTTACATATATGATTGAAAATGTAATCTCTACAACAAACCTGTTTGCAAAACGTTATCCTCATCTCCATTTTACAGATGAGAAAACAGACTTAGAGAGCTAAAGGAATCTTTCTAAGATCAGCAGCTTTTTAAAAAAAATTAATTAATTATTTATTTATTTATTTATTTATTTTTGGCTGTGTTGGGTCTTCGTTTCTGTACGAGGGCTTTCTCTAGTTGCAGCGAGTGGGGGCCCCTCTTCATCGCAGTGCGCGGGCCTCTCACTATCGCGGCCTCTCTTGTTGCGGAGCACAGGCGCCAGATGCGCAGGCTCAGTAGTTGTGGCTCACGGGCCCAGTTGCTCCGCGGCATGTGGGATCCTCCCAGACCACGGCTCGAACCCGTGTCCCCTGCATTGGCAGGCAGATTCTCAACCACTGCGCCACCAGGGAAGCCCCAGATCAGCAGCTTTTAACTGGAAGAGCCAGGAGTAAAATCCATGCCCATCTGATAACAAACCTCATGCCCTTTACTGATAGCTGTGGTCTGCCCCTTTCCCATTTAACAGATTGTTGTAAATGTAGCTGAGAATATCAAAGTCCATGCTTACTGCCAGCTTTTCAAATTAAAAATCTACCCTCCCATATGATCTTGCAGCTTTCCTTTTGACAATATATAGTGTATAAAGGTTTTTTCCCCATTAAATATACTCCTAAACTCTTAATAGTTTAATCAGCTATTGAATGAATACTATGCCTTCATGTTTTTTTACAGTTAAATGCAGATTTGGAAAGTGGGCAGCTTTTGCTTTTTTATGTTTTAAGATTTATAAATCCTCAATTGTATTTTATGAAGCCAAACAGGCTATAGAACTAAAGAGGACGAGCAGAAGAAAGACTCGGAGATGTAAATGCTACCAGCTTTCAGTCCACGGAGTTCCAGTTGCAGCCAGTGCAGGCAAGAAAAGAGGGCCACAAAATGAAGGACACGGAGTAGAAGGACATTTGTATTGGGTAACCTTGTTTATGGGGACAAAAGTCATTTGGGGAGGCTTTCTTTGCTTCCTGCCCATCTCCTACCTTACCATCCTGGCCCTCCCACCCTCTCTGGAAACTTAGTGGGCTTTTTAGAGCATAGCTACTTTCTTAGCCATTGAGTGTTTAGACTTAATCGGAAGACTGGAAGCATAAAGCAAAGCATAAAGCAAATCTGAATTTAGAATCAGGCACACAAGACTCCCAGACTGTTGCTCCCACCACAGGAGGATTTTGGCCAATAATTGCTGCGATGAGACACCTCTTCCAGTCTTATGCAAATCCACGTTCTTTCACATTGAAAAAGTGTTTTACATAGAATGGAAGAGAACTACATCCTAAATTTTCTGGGCAGCACTTTGTAATAAAACATATTGAAAAGACGAAACTTTCACCATTAACAATAACAATTCACAGACATGGTAGGCAGTATGGTGTGGTGAAAGAACCCTGGCTGGTCTGGGAGTTGGTTTCCAGTTCTGACGGCATCTTATAGCCTCCAGGAAGTCATGCCTCTCTCTGGATCTCAGTGTCCTCACCTGTAAAATGGGGGGGGGGGGGGGGAGGGTTTGGACTAGTTAACCCAGCTCTAAATTGTTGTGTCTAAGATGAGCACTGTAATAAATAAAATGGACATGATTATATCAATATGCTTCGAAAACACTTTTTTCCTGTCACTTATACTCTTTCACCAGGGAAGGGAGAAGAAAACACTAACATGGTCTGATTTTACTTTTGCAACATGTAACTGATCTTTTAAACCCAGCTAGGAGAAGGCATTTACTAAGAGAACATAGCATTTGGAAAGACGAATGCACCACCTCATAGTGGGAATTGGTTGGTGCATTTCTTACCAGTAGGAGCAGTCCCTTTACAATAGTGTCTACAAAACTGGTGATTCCAAACCCGTGCTTCCTCAAGCACAACTCTGAAGAACAAGTCTTTCTGGAGATTATAGAGTCAGTTATTGAATTTCCACAGCATAGATTAGAATAACATTGAGCCCATTTAGAACCAGGGTTAAATTTACAGTTTCTCTTCAAATTTGAACATTTTTAGCATGTTCACCTTTTATGCTCTTAAGACTGTATTACTTATTGATGTTGCCACCTACTCTTATCTTATCTCACACCATCTTACCTTTCCTTACCTTATCTCAGCCTCTGAAGTCATTATACTAATATTAAGACACCTCCTAAATAAAAGGCTTTTGTTCTCATTAGGACCTTTCTAAGTCCTCTTTCCCCTCTACCTGACATAAAAATGCACCTTAGTTCTCCTTTCTTTCTGAGTTAAGCATTAGATGGAAGCCAAAAAAAAAAGAACTAAGCAAATATTTTGTTGAACATGAGCAGATACACACATGCACATGCACCCAACCCCAAACCAATTAGGAAAGCAAGCCGCCGTGAATGGTAGGAAGGCCAGAGGAGCCCAGACCTCTTGTTTAAGCAGGTGCTCGGGAACGAGGAGACATCAGCCAGACTCAGGGCATCGTGTGAAGATCTGGCTTCAGTCATTGCTCGTTGTTGAACACCGGGAGCAAAAATGTAGCAAATAATGCAAAGAAAATCCTTCTAAGAAATCTGGGCCCAGAAACTAATCCAGGCAAGTATGACTTATGTCTTTGTAGTTTTATAAGGGCAGATCACTTTGGTATTTAATTAGTGAATGGGTGGGATCTGCACATTGAATTTAAGAAGAAAGCATTTCACTTTTGAGTCCCTGAGAAGTTGTGAGCGGTCCAGGAAAGATACTGAATTGCTCACGGCAATCACAATAGTGTCGATGGCATTTCTTGAACTAGCACGCATCACAACGCGTCAAAGTGGAGCGTGGCATTCGGAGGAGAATCTTCTATTTGCAAATATGAGTGAGAACTAAAAATAGACTGGGAGTAGATGGGCGGTCCTTGGTGGGGATTATCCATCTCAACAGGTGTGTGGCAGGAATAAGAAGGGTGGTAGAGTGTTATTTAGCTTTAGGCTTTCAATTTACTGGCAGAGGGTGCCCAACCACCAGCAATAATGATCATATTAAACATCTAGATGAGTCCACCTGTGAACATTCAGTCCTGGGCCCACAGGGGCAGGGAGGGAGGGACAGAAGGAAGTAAGGAAGGGTGAGTAACTGACTTTTATTGAACACCTGCTACGTGCCAGCTATGACAGTGGGTGCTGGCAGGTCACTGGCTGGGAAGGGGTGAGGGCGAGAAGGGAAGTGGAGTTGATGAGGCTTTTGACAGAACAGAGTTCTTGTTTCTACTTGCTTGGCCTGTAACTGCTCCTGTCCCCTTACACTCTTCTTTCCCTCTCTCTCTGGACTTCATCTGGAGTTTGCTCATCACATCTCTCTCAGGCTCTGCCTTGACTTACCCTGGATGGAAGCTGAGGAAGGTGTACCTCACCTGTCAGCTGAGGGTTGAAGGTAAACCCCAGGTTGTCAGGGGCCTGGATATTGATGTGAGACTGCGGGGAACCTATGGGCTCTGCTTGAGGAAGACCTGCTTTGGACTGTAGGTCTGCCACTTACAGGCCATGGACTCTTGGGTAAATTACTGTGTTTTATTTTTCCTTTGAACCTTACTTCATGTAGTGGTTAAAAGCACAGGTTCTGGAGCCAGCCCACCTAGGTAGGTTAAAATCCAGACTCTGCCATTTCTTAGCTGGGTGACCTTGAGCAAGTTATTCAACCTCTTTGCCTCATTTCCTCATCTATAAAAATAAGCATGACAGTACCTCCCACATAGGGTTTGTGAGAATTAGAGGTGATACAGAGAGTAAACTGTCGGTACAGTACCTGGCATAGAACAAGTGCTCATAGATTTTATTCTTTAACTATTTCTAGGCATATTAACCCTGCTTGACAGATTCGCTGTCGTCAACCTTTGAGAAGTAATTTTGAGCACCTATTTTTTTCCCCAAAGCCACTTCTTGGTAACTAGCTAAAGGGTATTTATATCCTTTCTTATTTATGTCTTGCCATGGTTGGTTCCTTCTTAGCCTGCAAAGAAATCATCCTGTGGAATAATAATAGTTCCCTGAATTTACACACCAGTTTTCTCTGCGTCCCTGTGGCTTCTGAGATCAGGTGAACAACATCTGAACCACAGCCCGCAGCACATGGTGATGGGGGCCGGTTATTATTATCTACGTTTCATGTGACACGACGATGGCTTACAGAGGGCAGGTGGAATGCAGGGCCCAAGGTGGCACAGGGCACGGAGGGTGTTCTGACCTCAGAACCCGACTCGTCGCCAGACACATACCAACCACATCAGCCATCCACACTCGCCATTTCCTGAACCATCACAGCCTGAAACAATAATAATCTGTGACTGATTTCTGTCCTATTTTGTAAAGCACGTGGGTACTGTGGTGATAATGTTATATACATATCAAGTGGAATGGCAAAAAAGCATGTGGAAGGCTGAAGGCAATTTGAAACATGCAAAATGGGGTCAATGACACAGAAATTCAGTGATACCTCATTCCCATTGTGCCAGCATTATGTAAACGTATAAGTAGGTGGAATTTTGTCAAAACATTTCTTAAGTATTGCAAATTACCATTGCATTTTTAAGACCAATATTTCCAAGGGGGTTTTGGGAAAGACTTGCACATTTCTAGTTGTGTCTCATAGCTAGTAATATTTTCTTGGAAGCCAAGCATCTAGAGGCTTTTGAGATGCTCTTGGGTTTGTGACTGAAATTGCCAATAAAATGTAGAGCATTTATATAAAAGTGATACATGATGAAATGTAGAATTATAGGCTATGAAACTTAAAGGATGTATTAGAGGTAATCTAGTTTGGTGATCTCTCCACTCATTTTTACATGTGAGAAAACTGAGGCTCAGAGAGATTGTTTATTCAGGTTTACATTGATTATGAGTTTTAATAACATTTATTATTCCATAATCAAGTTGCCAGATTCCAAATCCACTGATCTTTCCATTTCATTATACTGAGTTTATGAAGTAAATTAAAATGTTAGCAAATAGTTCTAACAAAAGCATCACTTAGGAAAGCTCGCCTCCATATTATAATTTGTTTTGCAAGTTTATAATTTATCTGGGAGGCTTTACATATTCATTCGCTACATGATCAATTCAAAATTGCATAGATTATTCAACTACAGTTATCTCTTAATTCAACCCTTCAGACAGTTATATTTGTTTTTGGTTCTCCAGAAAATAGAATTTAAGTGTTACTGAAGATCTTTCAACTCTACATCATATCTAGACACCTTCAATTTTGTGTTTCTGCAAATATTAGGATCTTTGATGGTCCCTTGCATCACACTTTATATTCCTACCTGCCTGAGCCTCCCTAAACGTCACTCCCGGGGGTAGATTTGTTCTTCCCTTCACATCTGTGCCCGATAGAGCCTTTCTCTCCTTTAAGCCCATTGGAAAGCTGTTACTAATATCCAAACCAATTTACGTGTTTTATTTTTCCATTTCATCCAAGCCTTTTCTCAGGAAAGTCTATTTCCATTCATCCACCAGATGCCCATTTTTTAAGGTGATTTCTCTAGTACATATATTTTAAAATCATATCCTTTGCCTCTGAGGAAATCAGTGTTTTCATTTAAATTTTTAAAGTGACTAATGTTAGCAAAGAAAGCGCCATCAAAGGGAAATGGTAGCCACATGTCACACACTGCTGCATAACCACATTCATCACAGTGAAACCTGCTCTGGCTCGGCTCACCCAACTTACACTGAAATGTTAGTGTGGATCATGTTTTAATACTTACACGTGTGTGTCTGTGTGTGTGTTTGGTGCCATTTCCACTTTGTCCACACAGGTTAAAAGAAATAATTATATGTTTATTTTTTTTCGATTTGAGGTTGTTTTCACTATTTTCTGAACCACATTTTTCATTTGAGTGCCATGTTCACTTTGATAAAAGATCATTCTCCTGTTTTCATATCTCACTGCCAAAAGGGACTGCTGGTTATCTCTGATTGCAGGCAATTCGAACTTTAAGTAAGCCTGTCTTTATCAACTACTGTTTTAACAGCTGATTAATTAGTGCTACGGAGATCCTGGGGAGGCCTTTATCTGAAGAGCCGTTCAACCATTAGCAAAGGAAACTTCCTTGTGCACCAGCAGCTCAGATAACAAGGTAAGATAATAGTTCACAGTCCTTCTCTGGCTAATGCAAACAGGAGCACTCCCTCTTATCCCAACACAGAGGCCAGAGAGAAAGGCTCAGCTAAATTCTCAAAATACCGTGATCTTTGCTGGCCAAAATCAGTCATTTATTTTTGTGAGTACTTTTTAGAATAGCACCTTGCAGTTACACAGAACACCTGGCACCTGGAAGCGCAAATAATATTGGAGAGCTATTAGCTATTTACAGGAAATCAAGCCCCAATAGGATTCAGCAACGAACACAGCAGGATTTGTCTTATCAGTTGAGAGTTAGTATGTGTGCCTGGAGCCGGCCTTCTTGTTAGCTATTTACTCCTGGACAAGCCACTTACCCTCCCTGTAACTCAGCTGCTCTCTCTGTAAAATGGAGCTAATAATAGTGCCTGGCATTATTGTGCGTATTAAGTGAACCAGTGCTTCCAATGTTCTTAGACTTTGTCTGATATATGAAATGTTGATGTCACTACTAGGTTAGGAAAGATGCAGATAACTTAGGTTCTTCAAATCCTAATAGAATGAACAGGAGGTAATTAAATATAACCAGACAGGATCTGGGGCATAGATTGTTAAAACTATCACCCCACTACCACCACTAATAATGACTTCTACTAGCAACTATCTAATCGTTTGTAATAAGAATTAACATTATTCTAAACATTTTATATCGATTACTGTATTCAACCATCACAACCCTATGAGGTAGGTTCTATCTTTATTCCCATTTTACAGCTGATGAAACTGAAGCCCAGAGAACTGAAATGACCTGCTCAAGGTCACACAACTTATAATGCTGAAAAAGGTTTGCCCTCAAGCAGTCTGACTGCAGATTACATGCTCTTCACCACTCTCGGTTGCAATCACATTATTATTACTCTATCCCCATTTGTGGATGCTCAGAGGTGAGGTGACTTACCCAAGACCCATGGCTACCAAAGAGTTGAGCCAAAATTCAAAGCTAGATCCTCCCTGTTTTCCTTGCACGATGATGGCTGTTCAGTATGGAAGTTTGGGGGAAAGGAATGTCCAAGTTTAAGGGAAGAAAAGTGATATGGGACCCAGGAAAGTGGATTTGACTCATTTGACTTTCTACCCCTTGGGACTCCCTCAAAGGCTCTGGCCCTTGCTCTGAACCTGTCCCTCCCATCACTTTGTAAGAAGCAGGGACCTTGCCTTAGTCATGTTTGCACCCCATCTCCTAAAATAGCTTAGCACATAGTAGGAAGCCCATAGTGTAGCACTTGTAGAAGGTCAATACAGGGGAAAGAGTATTGTTGAAATTAATCAGTACAGAACATTCATGAACGTTGATTAAAATAAATTATTGTTACTGATAAGGGATAGAATGTGATTTAACCAGACTGGAAAAGCCCTGTTTTGTTGGTTTAATAGATGAAAACAGCTAGAATATTTCAAGGCTAAAGTAGAGAAAAGCCCAGGGTGGACTTTGGAGAGAAGTGGAATAAGCCAAGCAAGTGTTTAGAACTAGAGGTTCATCACATTTAAGAAGAGGCAGTATGCCATCTGTACTTGATTGACTTTTTCCTTTATAAGATATTGAATGGTCTATAGATGCAAGTTAACACTGCTCTTATGACTATAACTATAATTTTGAGTGCAATACATCAAGTCATTTTTGGAGAGCATAGACTCTAGTATTAACCTCCACTACTTAATTCTCTTATACCTACCTAGGAAATTCAAAACCCCTTTTCCTGCTAAATTTCTCAAAAGATCCAACTCTGGTCATCTGGTGGTAGACACATCAAAGGGACTACTTGACCCCCTTTGGACATATCCTCAAAGTCAATCCCTCAGCTGAGAAGGAAATGTCACATCAATTATGGAGGAAAGTTGGCAGGACACTGGAATTTGGACTGGGCTACAGGACTTGAGGAACTTGTTCAGCTATTGCGTAAACATGTATGGCAGACCTAACGTGGACAAGGCTCAGGGGGATATAGAGATGAGTCTCACATACCCTTTCCCTCCAGGAGTATCCGGTTACAGCATAAATAACAAGAAGTAGAGGTGTTAAGTGCCATAAAAGATGTGCAGGTGAAGTGCTAGGGGAGCATTAAGAGCACGAAGAAGGTGATCTGTCTGGGTTGTGGTGTACTATCATTATCACTTTCCTTCTGTGGCTTTTCCCAAGAGTGAAAACAGAAGATGTCACACCAGCTGAAAATGTTTTCTGAGCAAAACCAAGAGTAAATAATGTATTGGTGAAAGCGTATGTGTGTGCAAAAGATGTTTATATTAACATTATTTATAAATATCAAAAAAAGAAACTTGACAAAGAGAATTTATTTGATGAGCTACTATGCAGCTATTAAAAAAACTCACATGAAATAATATTTAACAAGAAGAAAAGCATGAATATTACTAAGGTTTTCATGCCTGAAAATAATTTTATGTGTGTGTGTGTGTGTTGGTATATAACAAAAGTTTGAAAGCACTTATACCAAGAGGTCAAATTAACCACAGTTATCACTGAGTGGTAGAATCATGAGTGATTTTTTTCACTGTGATTCTCTCTGTTTTCCAAGTTTTCTAAGCTAGCATGTATGGCTTTTGTGTTAGTATTACAAACAAATACATTTTAATAAAAGGTCACTATATCCATCCTTTCCAAAACTTGCATTCTCAGAGCCCACAAATTTTGGTCAGTCAATACTAGCATTCCACTAGGTTGCTTTCATTTGTTCTTGAGACGACTTCTTCTCTTTGGATTGTCCTGCTCTCTTGGCTATGACAGTGACTGAAACCAGACTGGAAAAGCCCTGTTTTGTTGGTTCTGCCTCCATGTAACTTGAGTTTTCACCAGTGAATGTTTCTTATTTGGTTTCTCATGGGAATTTTTTTCTCTTCACTCTGTTTAAATATTTGTATGTTTATGTCATAGTTGCCTCTCTTGTTTCCCCAGGGCACCTGTCTTGGGGATAACCCGGTTGTGGATGGTGATGGCCATGGTGCCTGAATAGAGCCTCGGCCCAGGGCTGCTACCAGGAAGGTGGGCTCCCAGGGCTCATCCATTAGCGAGGGTCCCAGGTGGCTCTGATTCCCGGAACATGTAGCAGTGGTGACCTGCTTCACTGCTGTGGCCCTTTCACCTGCCTCTCCCATGCTCTGCTTTGTCTTACCTCACCATGACTGTCATTATTTCTCTGGACAAATCTCCAACCACTGGGAGTTCTGAGGGCTCCTCAGAACTGGCAAGAGGTGGGGATTGCTTGGTTATTTGATTCTTTTCAGCCAACCTTGAAGGGTTTGCAGAACCAGCTTCATGGGTCTATGATCTGTACACACAGGGCCCCATACTTAGGAGGGCCATGTTCTTGGCTTATTGCTCTGCTCTTGCTGTCTTAAAATTCTTAATAAAATTTGAACAAGGGACCCTGCATTTTCATTTTACATGGGGCCCTGCAAACTATGTAGCTGGTCCTGATGGTTTTATCTCCAGCTGGAGCCTTCTTTGGAGAGGCAGAGTGGAAAGACCATGATAGTTAAAATCAGGCAGTTCCATGTTTGAATTCCAGCTCTGCCACCTAGCTGTATGATCAAGTTGCTTGATCTCTGAGTCTTAGTTTCCCCATCTGTAAAACAGTTATAGACACACGTACTTTACAGAGCTGATGTTAGAGATGAACATAGGTAAAGATTCTAATACATATTAGACAATAAATAATACTATTATCATTATTATTGTTGAATAATTATAGCGTTAAGACATCCCTCCTCTCAAATGTAATCTTGCTCTTTGAGTTTACCATTCACTTGATTAAGGAAACTTAAATTAGTTTTTCTCTAATGCCCAGGCTGGATTGTGTCCAGGTCATCATCTAGTACCATCTCATGTCAATCCTGAATTTAGACCCAGCATGTCTCATTGACATCCTTCCCATGAGGACTGGGGTAATCTTTCTCTTCCTGTTTTTTCTGGAGTGTCACCCAGGGGTTACCTGAACCTTCCATGTTTCCTTTCCTTCCTCCCTCAGGTGATAGGGAGTCCTTCTGCAGATAGAACTCCTAATGGGTGACTCCAAAGTTCCTGAAGTTAAGGTGTAGGTTCAGTCCCTTTCCTGTCCTAGGTCCACAATTGCTCTCAGGTAACACTTGATTTCAGATCTGCTTTTGCTCTGTTGCCTGTATTTAAAGCTCTGGTACAAGAGTACTTCTTGCATGGTAGCTTACATTTTAATAGAATCTCATCCTTTCCAGAACATTCATGTCATTTTTATTCCATTTGATCTTTGAAACTATACTAAGAAGGGGTTAGAACGATATCACCATTTTTTCAAATGAGAGAATGAACACTAGCAAGATAAAGCGACTTATTCAAGGATACCCAGCAAGCTGGTGATAAGCTATGTGTAGGGAGAATATGTCTTATTCATTTATTCATTCATTCATTAGTTCATTGAATCTCTAGCAGGCTTTGTGCTGGGGACACAGTGGTAACAAAAGCAGACAATGCCCTTACCTTCAGGCAGCTTATAGTCTATTTGGGAGACACAGATGTTAAACAGATAATCACAACAATAAATGTAAAATTTCAATCATGATATGTGCTGGGAAGAAGATGCACCCAGAGCCAGGTTCTGATTGGTCAAAAGGTTCCTCAATCAAGTTGCTTCTTTGATAAAAGCAAGATGCAACTCTATGTTTACAAACTTGCATATATGTGTCTGTTTATGTGATACTTTAGCTCTCTGGGAGCAAAACAACTTGTTTCATTGGGTAGATATGAACAACTTTAGAGTCTTCTTTCCTTTTAGCCACTCTCAATGCTAATGCTTTGCTAGAGGAATAAGCTCTAGTGGAGCAATCTGAGTTATGTGGGTCTAGCTGGGTAACAAAGAATTGAGAAATATTGGACTGTTTTGATCCTTGGGAATCATTTACCCTCAGAAAAGTTTGCCATTTTAACCTTGCACTCTTGATCTAGAGCATCGTGGCCCACAGCACCTATTTGCTGGGGCACAAAAAGGAAGAGTGGTCACCCAGCAGCATTACACTTGGTGCTGAGAACCCCTCCTTGCTTATTACCATCCTAATCTTATTCCAACATTTATTTATTTATTAAAAAAATTCCTTTGGGCACCATGCAGGACACTGGAGATGGAATAGGAAACATGATGGATAAGCTCCCTGGTCCCAGGAGCTTATTGGAGTCAGACACTAAGCAAACACATGAATGAAAATATCTTTGCAAAATGTGGAAGTTCTATGAAGAAAAGAGACAGTCAGCCAGGGAAAGAATAAGATGGGCCTTAAAAAGGTCTCTCTGAAAAGAAAGTGACAATTGAGCTGAGATGTGAAGAATAAGATAGAGTTCATGCAGATAAATTGAAAGAGGGCGAGCTTTCCAGGCAGAGGGAACAGCACGTGCAGAGAGATACAAAAAAAAGAGGGACAGAGAGACAGACAGATATAAAGTGCACTGGAAAAGGCAGTTATTCATGGTATTTTACAAAAGCCTAAATCAAATGCCAACTAAGTATCTTAATTCAAGGACAAAGGCACACTTTGTATATTTTTAAAGTTTCTTTGGGTGGATGCAATTTAATAGATGACATCTTTACAAAGGCCCAAGGTACTGCAACAATCAGAACGTTTCCTTTTATTTGGTTTTGCTCCCATTTATAAAGTGGCTTGAATGTTGAAGTCTGCTTTCCCCACCTTTGGCCTATCTTTTTTTTCCCTAGACCAATTTTGTGCTTTGTATTTGCAGTGCTGGCCTTTGAAACAGAACTTCTACTTTCTGTCACCACCTCGAGAGGGGACAGCTCTCCGTTGCTCTCCTGATTGTCTGAAAGCTCCTATTCTGTCTGTACCAAGTGATGGCTTCTTTCTCTTGGCCAAGTGCGTGTTACTTTAACGTGGCCCTGAAAGCAGTTTTATAATCTGAAGAATAAACAGATTGCTTGTCAAATTCTCTTTGTTCCATTGTGACCTACTAACATTTACACTGCTTTGCGGAAACATGAGGAAAGTGTTGGTTGCCTACATCAACTATTTCCATTGCAGGAAAATGTGATGGTGCTGGCTTTCAGGCCAGGGGGGTGGCACCTCCACCTCAATGCCATAACCAACCCAAGACGGGGGGCCGAATGTTCAGTTGTTATTCACAACTTTGAATCATTTTAGAAAATTCCCTTTAAAGAACAGATGCATGGGTGAGACTTTTTTTTTTCATAAAAATTTCCTTCTGTAAAGCCATTGTTTTGGGACTCATGTTTTCCCTTATTGTATTTGGGTAGATATTAAATATGCATTTCTAAGAATCCATGATTTTTAAATTACAAAAGCCATGGACATGGAGAAGTGTTTCTTAGCGATAAAGGAAAGGCTTTCAGAAAATTCTACAATGGCATTGAGAGGTGATACAGTGTAGTGTCCCATCTCAGCTTCATTCCCTCCTCTTTACAAACATCTCCAGCCTCAGAGACCTTTCTGTTGCAGCCCATTACATCTTTGAACAGCTCAGATCATTAGGAAATTCTTCCTCACATGGAACCAGAATCCACCTTTATTTTCTACCCACCGGCTGCGCTCTCTGCACAGGGCAGCACAGACACTTACTCCATTGAAATATTGTTGAGGAAAGAACAGCGAACTCAATTTCTCTAGGCATCTGGTTTGAATTAGCTATTTCACAAATCCTTTTCTCATAACTGGCACCAAATTTCTTTATAATTGAAAAAAAAACACATGTTCACCTTACAAACGAAAATAGCCAAACATCTTAATGTGGAAAATGTTCCAGTGGTTTCTTGCTTCTAATAGCTTTAAGGAGAAAATGAACATTTTTCTGAACACAGGGATTTGATTTTTTCTTTTCATGATAGCATGTTGGAATTTTAGGAAAATATTGTGACTTAGAATGAGCTGGAGTGAACAGTAAGAGCCAACGATTGCTACCTGGAGACTGGATGCCACCACAGCTTTGCCCCTTTCTAAAGCCCCACGAGCACGGTCCATCCCCAAAGAACCCGTGATTGCTGGTCCAAATAATTGCTGGGCTTAGCTGCCAGATTCATTCAGAAATTGCTGGTATTGTCCTCCGTAAAATGATATGTCCCTATGATCTCTCTCTCTTTTCAGCAAACCAGAATCCTGGATATAATTTGATCTTCATTATGGAGAGGGAAGCTGCATCAGATAATAGGAGACCTGAAGAGTTTAAGTAGCAGAAGATCAACCTCACGTTCCCCATCCGGCTCTGCTCCCCAGCCCAGGCAGTTGTTCGTGGCTCGCGTTAATTCGATAGGACCTGGGGAAAGAATATTTTGAGTCCAAGACCTGAGGCTATGGGCTTTCCCTCTCTAAACTCCCATCCATGAAATCTACCCAAATCTTAGATTTACATCTCACAAAGGGAGATGCCAAGACTGCTTCTTTGCACAAGTAGTGCACCTCTCCCGCCTGCCTACAGAAGCTTCCAGGTAGCAATTTGCTGCAGCCTCTGCATTTGACAGAGGGCTAGGAGCTGTTTTGCTCTCCTGTCACTTGTCTCCTCACAGTATAATTATCTGAGTTCCTAGGTGCTGCAGTGATACATGAAGAAATCCATAGAAGAAATACAATATATCTTCATTGTCTTGTATCATTAGCCCTCGATTAAATATTTCTTACCCTGGGCTAAGGTAGCATGGCGTGGAACAAGCCATGGGCTGCAAGCCAGAAGAGGTGAGTCTTAATCTCTCTTCCACGTGTATCAGCTGTGTGTCTTTACTCAAGTCACTTACCATCTCTGAGGTTTGATGTTTTCTTCTATAAAACCAGAGGATAGACTGGATTATTTCTGAAATTCCTTCTGGGACTGAATTTTTTCTTTTATTCTGTGACTATAATTTACACTCAAAAATCATGATAGAAAAAAACTCTAAGTACTAAGTGAGGGTAGTTAAAATCAGTTGATGATAATCTATTGAGCTTTCCTCCACAAGGTAATTTTTAATTTTGCCTGCCCACTTGAAATATTAGGGAGGTGGCAGGAATTCAAGGCATATTTTTTATGTAAAGACAGTACTTTTTGGTTGGTGTTGGAAGCACCTCAGGAAATATTTTGAAGCAACCTATGCACTTCACAGTCTTTATAATAAATTCTGAGACATCTACTTGCTTTATGTACATATTTCTCATATCTAAGTATACCTGAAAAGCAGTGAGACAGTTTCTAAAAGCCACACCCAAAGAAGTCTTGTCGTGTGTCATACTTCATGTCCTCCTTTCCACAAGAAAGACGTATTTTAACGATAAATAGAATTTAATAGGTCATTTATTCCTTACACCCCTGCTCTTTTTGTCATCTACAGAGAAAGCAGGTAAAAAACAAACAGACCAAAACAAAAAACTTCTACAAGTAAATCCAGGTCTTAAGTAATAATATTATTTTATATTTGAGTGGTGCTTTAAAATTCTTTAAAGTATTTTCACGTAAATTATTTTATTAGCTTCTCCCATTACCCTTGTGAAGTACAGAGCAGGGTAATGTTATTGGCATTTTATAAGTTAAGAAACACAAGCTTGGTGGTAAAACTTAAAAGAGAAAGGAGACACAGACCCCGGGATCTTGGGCTGAAGCCAGAGTGCCATCAAACAGGATTTCTTTCCCAACAGACTTTAGCATTTAGGGAACATTGCATTAATCTTGCTTTTCCAGAAATGAAAAGCCATTGTACAGAACTGAAAGGCAAGCTCCTTGGGTCTCAGGTGGCTTGTGTCTCTTGCATGGCATCAAGCATCCGTTGTCCTTCTGTTTGAGGAGTTTTGAAGGGGATTGCTTATATTAAATCCTGACTATGCTTAACAACCACAGCCTGTGGTAGACATGTAGGGAAACGACATCCAAAGCCCTGAATGAGTTTCTAGAAATTCCATGCAGCCAGCCTGTTGGATTTTCTAGTCTGCTGACAGTAAGTAAAATCATTAGGTACTTCCTCAGGGAAGATGCTGTTGTGTAAAATACAGCTTTGATGTGCTCAGATGTCTAGACACAATGGGTCGCCTTTTCTGCATGAATTTTAGATTGACAAATGAGTGACATTGTGCTGCAGGCGTGTGGGTTGGTTTGGAATCTTTTTCCTATCTCCTAAGATCCCTGGACTTGAGCAGCAAGGTCAGGGTGGCAGTCACATTTTAAGAGTTCACACGTGTAAGCCAACAGCCTGAAGAGCCATCTCATATCATTTGAGTGACCCCTGCACACCTCCCGCAGGTCACCGTACACTTCCTAGCTTGAGGCCTTTGCACAATCCATGCAAGCTGTGAAATGATTCCTTTCCATGAAGCCCTGGAACAAAGAAGTTCACTCTGCTGTCTGGTAAGCCTTGCTGAGCTATCTAGAATTGTGGTTTAAGCTCCACAGCCTTGAACCTTTGGCAAACAATATCATTTCTTTCAAACGAAGATAATAGCAACCAAGGCTATTATCATTATTACTTTCTCTTTCACTCTTTTTTTTTTTCCCCTCCGTGAATGTTTCAAGGTTTTGGAGGCAGGGGAAAAAAAATCCAGGTTTGCGGGTCAGTAGTAACAACTTTGGACAAAACTTCTTCAATAAAGCTTCACACTATTTGATTTAACCTACTCGAAAGCAATAACTTGCAGAGACAAGTAACATCTTTCAAAACCTGTTGGCCATTCAGCTTTGTCATTGGATTTCTTAAGGAAAATACCAAGTAGGTTTAGATTTTAACACCCTCTGTTTCATGGTGCCTTAGCAAAGTGAAATATTTCAGAAAAGTTAGGTCCTAGAAGAAACCAGTATTAAAGATTTATTTAGTGAAAGGAGATATAATTCATAGGGCAGAGCTAAGAAGTACATGAATGGAGTCTGGACTTCACCATGAAATCACTCAGTTTCAGAACCCCTCAAGTATCTTTGACTGGGGAAAATTTGGGTTGATTTAATTTCTTGGAATGCATCAAACTGGTAGAGACTTGTAGTAGGAATATGAATCACAGTCTCAGAGTTCAGAGGGGCTTTGGGTGCCTTTTAGTCCAAACTCCCATATGATACAGGAATCTCCCCAGTGACGGCGCAGTCTCTGCTTGGGCATCTCCAGTGATGGAGAGCTCATGCCTTCACTAGGCAGCTCACCCCGTGTTGAATAGTTTTAATTTTTGGAAATTTCTTCCTTGAGCTAGAACTTTTATACCTTTTTACTCCCATCCACTTCTGGTCTTTGGAATATAGTGAATAAATTAATTTCTTCTTCCACTTGACATCACATTTGGAGACAAATATGATTATAACCTTGAATACTGGCTTCTCTGAGATATATATCCCTCTAAAATAAAAAATTGTCTCCTAGGCTACCAGGACTTTGATTTAAGAAATAAACATTTGGGTGATTGCAGAGACACTCAATGTTCTTGGTCAAGATTTAATATATTAAGGGTGTCATGTTTCCCTATAGTAATCTATATATTCTATGTGATCCCAATCAATAAATATATAAATTATAAACACTATGGGTTTTTTTCTAGAGCTGTCAAAACTCATTTGACTTACTATAGGCTTACTACGTATAAGGCACTATTCCAGCTACTGTGTCTACATCCATAATGCAGACAAAATCGCTTACTCATGAGTTTTACATTCTAGTGGAGAAAGATAGAAAATACTTATCATTTAAGAAAGCTTTAGGTGAGATGAAAAAAATATAACAGGGCAGTAGGGTAGAGAATGACTGGGGTTGATGTGTGAGTGGTGTGTTTAACTAGGGTAGGTGGGAAGCCTCTTGCAGAGATGACATTTGAGCTAAAACGCTAAGGGTAAGAGGGAGTCAGCCTTACTACCCACAGGGAAAGGAATCCTCCCAACAGAGGGAACAGCCAAAGCAAAGGCCCTGAGACAGCTCATCGTGTTCAAGGGACCGCAAGGAGGCCAGCGTTGCTAGAGTGGAGTGGATGAGGGCAAGGATGGTGAGAGAGGGTGGTCAGTCAACCAGCACTCAGGCTCTCTAGAGCCTGCACCTCATGGCGAGCAGCTGGATTTCATCAGAGAAATTTAAGCTGGGTAGTGATAGGGTCTGATTTGAGAGGATCACTCTGTCTACTGTGTGAAGAATCTACTGCAGAGGAATGGGGAGGCAAGAGTGGAAACAGAGACCAGTTGGGGGCCCAGGACTGGGAGAATGAAGGCTTAAGCCACAGTAGTGGTGGAGGAGATGGGGAGGAGGAGACGGGGCTTTGTGTTGTATTTTGGAAGTAACGCTGACAGATTTTGCTGATGGATTGAATAGGGAGTGTGAGGGGAAGAGAGAAGCCGAGGACAATGCCGAAGTTTAAGGCCTCAGCATGAGGGAGAGGATAGTGCTGCCATTTGCACTTCTGGTTAAGACTAAGGGGACAGCAAATAGATACTGGGGGCGGGAAACAAGAGTTTTGTCTTGGGCATGTTAAGTGTGTCTACCAGACACCAAAAGCAGAGATGTGTGTAGAACTCAGAGCTCAGAGGAGAGATCAGGGTTGGAGACAGAGTATTGAAATGTGTAGGACTGGATAAGATCAAGTAGATGGAGGAAAGGAGAGAAGAGTAAAGTAGGGGAGGAGGGGAGATGAGGAGAGGAGAGAGGAAAAGCAGCAAGAAGAGGGGAAGGTGGGGGAGAGGTCTGAGGTGCTCTAGCACTTCCAGACTAGATTTAAGAGATGGAATGGCAAAGGAGACGTGGGAGGAGAGACCAGTGAGGTCGGGGGAAAAGCAGGAGAATGTGGTGGCCCTAAAGCCTCAGAAGAAAATATATCAAGAAAGAAAGAGGAATCACATGTGTCAAATGATACTGAGAGTCAAGTAGAATGAGAACAGAGATCTCACCGTAGATTTGCCAAATGAAAGGTAAAAGCTGCTTCAGGGAAGTGGTGGAGAGGAAAGCCTAATGAAGTGGTTGAGGAGAGGATGGGATGTGAGAGCAAACACGACTAAAGGATTTCTGCTGAAAAGGTGAGCAAAGAAATGGGGCAAAAAGTGGACTGGGAAACAGAACTGAGGGTTTTTCCTTGATTTTTTGAATGATGATATTAAAGGTGTATTTAGTTGCATAGTTAGCAAGGAACTAATGAATGAACATGAAGGAGAACTGCAGTGGCAAAAGGGGAGGCAGATGAGGACCACAGGTGGAGAGAAAGGCTCCATATAGGGACAGGCCCCTCTCTTTGCTGTACAGGAAAAAAGGCCAAATGTAAGGCGCATATCGGTGTTTTGGGTGGAGGGATGATCTCATTTTGATCTAATCACATCATTTAATATAATTTTATCTGGAAAAATAAACATGCCTAAGCAACCAGAAAAAATCTGACGAAAAGAGAATAGTGGTGGAAGTATGAAATCTCCCAGAAATTAAAATGTTTGTTACTATTTAAATAGAAAATCCAGAAATAGGGCACAGCACATATGAATTTAGTGTATGATAAAGGTAGTCTTTTAAATCAGTAGGGTAAAGATGGGTTAATAAATAAATGACCTTAAGATACATGTCTACTAATTTGGAGGAGTATGAAGTTTGATCTCTGCTCCACTCTTTAAAGCAAAATAAATTTCACATGGATAAAACATTTAAACATAGAAAATGCCATAAAAATATTTTAAATGGGAAATTTAAATATATATATAGTTTGGGCATGGCAAAAGCATGACACAAAACTCAGAAAGGAAAGACATGGATTAAATTGAACTGAATAAAAATTTAATTAAAATGTAAAATAAAAATTAAAACAAAAACTTAAATTTAATGAAATAAAATACTACTACATGAAACTATCCCATAAATAAAGTCAAAAGGCAAACTATAAACTAGAAAATAATATTTGTAATATCTGTGACAAAGGGCTGGCTTTCTTAATGTGTAAATGACTCTTAAGGATCAATTTAAGACAAGAAAAAGATCAATAATCCAACTGAAAAACAGGTGAAATATATGAACAGGGGATTCATAGAAAAAGGCATACCAGTTGCCAACAAATATATGGAATTAACGCTCAACCTCACCCATAAAATAAAAAATGAAAATTAAAACAAAAATAAGATACCATTTTCCACCTATGAAATACTTAAAAATATGAAAATACCCAGAGCTGGTGAAGGGGTGGTGAAATAGACAATTCCAGAGGGGCAATTTAGAAATAATTAATAGGAAGGAGAACAACAAACACGGATGTGCGCTTTGACCCAGTAACACCGCTTTTAGGGATTCAAACTGTTTATATTCTTATACAAATGTACAATGAACAGTCAGAAATATTTATTCCAATAAAAAAATTAGAAACTACCTAGATGTTTATCAAGAGAATATCATTAAATATACTATAATAGTCAAAAGGAATTATTAATCAAACTCTGATACATTCGCATTATAGAATATTATGCAACAATTAACAAGAACGAGGTGTAACATATGGATAATATGGAAATATAATCAAATATTTTAAGTAAAAATGTCAAACTATAAAAAATTTATCCTATGTGTGCTTAAAAAATATACTGATATATGTTACCATATGCATAGAAGAAATCAAGAGAATACATATTGAATTATTCACATTAGTTTTCTTTAAGGAATAAGATTAGGGTATTGGATGATGGTGGGAAGACTTTTACATTTCATCTTATACTGTCAGAAGGTATGTATATATAAAATTTATATATATGAGAAATTATTTCTATAATAAGAAAACTAGTTAATTTAAACATTATATTCAGACCCAAGCACCTATAATCCAGATATTGTGTAATATGTGCAGAATGCAGGTTGTGGCTAATATTTCCCTTGAAATGAGACCAGCACTCAAATCTCCATATTTGTTTTAAGTTTGTTCACTCAAATATTCATGGAGGGTCCCCTGGGTCCCAGGCTCTCTCTGCAGTTCTGAAATACAGGCATGAATAAAGCAGACCATGCTCCTGTGTGAGTGTCACTGCTGATCACTTTGTCATAGCTGTGGGTCAAGAGCTGTTCCCCAGATCATTGCACAAGAATCTAACTGATCTGCAGGACACATCGGTGAGCAAACTTCCCTGATTAATTACGATCATGGAGTGCTTAGTGGGAGCTTAGCAGGAGCTGACATAAGTACTTTCTCACCATAGATTTCAGGGGAATTTCAACTCACACATTTCTGACTCACAGGGAGTTTAAGTACCTGTTGGGCTGTTATGACAGGAAGACTGGATATCCAAGATTCTTCTGTCATAGCTGTGACTTGAAAGGGTAAAGACCCTCACATTCTACCAATAAGTTGATAGCATCACAACTGATTCTTTTTTCTGTTTTTAAAATTCAAGCACATCATGTTTTAGCCAGTACCAATGTGGTCCTCCTACTTTGCAAAGGTTGACTGAAGCACTATTACACAATATCATATTTGGTGATAAGTAGGAAAACAGCTTCCCTCCTGCTGTATGTGACTAAGTTCAGATACACAAACATTCCGAAACAGATTTATGTACTGGGGAAGAGAGACTAGATTTCCTTCAACAACTCCTGTTTGTTAGGCATTGAAATCTGTGTTTTGTGTGTATTGTTTGACTTAATCCCCTCCCACCCCCCACCAGCTGATTCTACAGAAGGAGCTGGGATTTGGGATTTAGAGACCAGGGCTTAGATCCCAGCCCCGACATGTATTAGGTGCCTTGTGAGTGACTGGCCTGTCTATGCCCCAGCGAACTGGGGGCAATAGCACCTCCTCTCTGAATTGTGATGAGGAATGCACGTGGGGCTGTATGAGGGTCTGGCCCTGTGCCTGGTACACGGTACTTAAATAGACAACAGGAATTCTTCTTTTCCTTCCCCCTTTCTTTCAAACTGCTTATTTCCATGTGGTTCCAGAGGTCCTCCTGGCAGTCTGGCTTAGATTTCATTTTCCTGCCCAGGCCTAGTACAGCTCGAGGGCCTCACCTCCCAGGAAGCCAGGCTGGGGCAGCCTAACCTATTCCCAGCCTTCCAGATTTACACTCACTCCTTCCTCCTCCTTAAATGCATGCTCCTATTTTTTAAATCTATAAGCGCTTATTACATATGTCATAATGGAAGCTGGATTCAAGTGCGGGTCTCTTCTAGTATTTATTAGAAGGCACCAAGTGCAAAATGGAAATAAAACATCTTTAGATTCACATTCAGTGAATTTTTACAAAACACATATACCATGCATCCCGTTGTACCGTGCATTTTTACCTATATTTTTCTTATTTGGGTCTCAACACGGTCTGATGAAATAGATTATGCTAGCCTCATTTACAGGTAAGAAACTGAGGCTTGGCAGAGAAACTAAGAATGACTTGCCCAGGGCAAGTAGCTCAAGAGCGTCACTCAGCTAATGGCACCAGAGCTGGGCCACGAACCCTGCTCCTTTGACTAACAGACTTGTGATCTCACCTTGGCATCACACGGCTGGTGAGAAATTCTGATTGACTCACAACTTCCCGGGAGCACACAAGGGAGTCGAAGGGGCTCCTGAAATCAAGTAGCACACTTTTCCCCTTGGACTGTGGCAATATAGCCTTTGTCTACTACCACCATACCTATCCTTACCAAACGCCTGTATTTGCATTCATCTGCAGCAACCCCGTAGAATTCAAAAAACCAAAAGCATCCAATTATTACTGAAAGCTGTCTCCTGTGTCACCACAGCCAGTATAAAAGTGGTTAACGACAACTTGGAGACAATAATATCTGCCATGTCCTCTGCAGTAAGCTATTTGACTTAAATTAGAAATTCACTGCGCTTCTTTGTAGCTAAACAAAGACTGCATCTTGTTGTAAGTAATAGAACTTATTTATACTTGATATCCTTTGAAAAGTGGTGGCGCTTCAGCAACTCAAGCAGAAAGTCTTCCCTAATTCTTCCAGATGAAGTGACACATCCTTATCAGATAAGAGTGTTGTTAATATTTGAATATTGGCATAAACCTATCTGTCCATTTCCAAAACAGTTTGAGATTCACCAGCAGGTGATGAATTTGTGTATGTGTGTCTTGATTCAGTTTCTCGGTGTTTGGAGAGCATCTATAGTAGCAGAAGCATCACCAGGTACCAAATCCTGCACGACCAGTTTGTTCTCTGTAGCTCCATGACGAGTTTGAAGTTATGCATAGCTGCTCTTGTTGCCAAGATTTGGGCCAGCATTTCTTGCTCGTCATTCTTCATTCTTGTCTTGCATTTTGGGTGAGTCATTGCCATACTTGTCACTGAAGCTTCCTGGGGTGAAATTCTGGGTCTCTTTCTCTGTCATCCCAGACGATCCTATTGTATGAGTTTACCTTTAATTCTGTTTTGTTTTAATTCGTTTGCAGATACCTAGGTATGTTAGCCCTAAGTTAAGATGCAAATTATGTTTTCCTTTTCATAAAGCCTGGCCTGCAGGAAAATCCTAACTTTGGGAAAATGGTCGACAAAATCTACATGTGATCTTTAAGTCCACCTTCACCCATTACCCCCAACACACATACATTCTGCCTCTGGTCCTAAGTTCATACCCTTGACCTAGCCCATATGTGATGTTGAACAAGTCACTCCCTCTCTCTAGTCTGTTTCCTTCTCCATAGATGAGGGTGCAGGTCTGTCATAGCATGCTTCCTGTCACTGCCCCTCCTGTGCTCAAGGAAGACATCACTAGTTGAACACCAAAGTCTTTCCTGATGAGCCTGGAAATAGCTACAAAATCTTCAATACAACATCCTTGATATATACATGTAGATGATACATCCTTCAAATAACTTTTGGGGATACTTTTTTTCCTCAAAATCTCTCTATTCAAGTTAGACTCTTTTAGAGGATATTTGGGTTTCAGATTTCAGATTTCTAGAGGAGAATAAAGGGAGTGCCAATGACTGGCACTCAAAAAATTTCCCTAATGGCTTAGACTTGGGCCAGTTGTCCTGGTGAGATTTGCAAAGAGAGTCAGATACTCAGAGGTTTTGACAGGTTCGATGATATTTTTATAAAATTGACCTGAAAATCTTGTATTTAAATGCTGGTTGGACTGAGGGAATTGCCTTGCTATTTTATCACAGAGAAGAGACATAATATTTGGGGAACATTTTATTAATTTTGTTAACGAACATCATAGCACTTAACAAGTGCTGTTCTTTCTTCTAAGCACATTTCAAATATTCATTTACTCAGCACAACAGCCCTGTGATGTAGGTACTATTAATACTCTCATCTTACGGATGATGAAACCAAGGCTTAGGGTGGTTAAGCAACTTACCCACAGTCACACAGCTGGTCAAGGGTGGAGCTGGGATTAAAGCCATCATTCCACCCTCGGATGAAGCTCTTAACCACTATGCTCTTTCCCCTCTTTAAGTTGTAGAAACTCTGCAAGGCCCAATCTGTCTGGTGTGCATTCTTGAAAAGACAAGAAGAGGTTGCCCTCAACCAATATTACCCATACCAGAGTCATATGCTGTGAGGATCAAATTACATAATACATACAAAGGGTCTGGCACACTGAATAGGTGTTTAATCCAAGCTCCTGCCTTCTACTCTGCCTTTCCCCATAAGGAAGATTGCAAATATGTGAATCCAGGAGAAAAACAAGGGGACATGTTGTCTGTACATAAAAAATATTTTAATACTGCATTCTGTAATAAATTTTTATTAAAATTATTGGTGTAGACATCAAATAAAAGAATACAACCAATGGCTTGAAGAAGACAGAAAATGAAGAGAAATCATTCATTGTTTAGGAAAATTTAGTGGGTTACCTTACATAGAAAATGCATTCTACGGTAATATTCTAAAGCCACGGTTCACTGAATTTACTATATGAGGGATGGAACTTCTTACTCCTACCTGCTCTCATGGGTCCCTTCTTGTCGAGACATGGAGACACTGAGGTTTCTTTTTATTTGACCTGATGAGATATTTATCAAGGGTCTTCTCACTTCAAAACACTTTTCCATCCACCTTTTCCTTTTTCTTTCTTTGCTATGTTTTTATTTTTTATTATGAAATATATAATTCATGTAGAAAAATGTATAAAACATCCATTCATGTTTAATAATAATAATAATAGTAATAAAAAGCATCACCCTGGTTAAGCCCTGGAGCACCTTCAGTGTCTTGGAAACTCCCTCACACTGTTCCTTTCAGACTTTCCCCTCCTCCCACCAGAGGTAACTTCCATTCTGACTTTTATGCTCATCATTCCCTTTTTCTTTACATCCATCTTTTTCTTGAAAGGTGGCATTGAGTTTCTAAGAGTTCAGAGGGTCTCCTGACAACTAGAAGTTTCTCCTGAATTCATTCTGGCCATGCTTTTCACTCAAATGCTGTTGAAGGTATTTAGCAATTGACTCCATGGATGGTATCATCCATTGATTGGGATTCCTTTGTAAGTGGTCCTACTGAGCACAAGACATCTTAATAATGCCCATTTCATCATGAAAGAGTCCAAGAAGGAGGTACAGAGGAGACTTGAAGAAGAGTGGGGTTTTGAATGAGGGGAGCAGTCTGAATTGTCAAGGCATGAGGTTGTGCTAGGCTGGGGGGACTGGAGTGGGGAGTAAATGGAGGGGAAGAAGGTTGACCTTTAGAAAGAGAAAGCTTAATTTTTATTCTGTATGCACAATGATGTGTCAGTTAAGTCTGTTTTGGTTGCAAGTGACAGAAAACCCAGTTCAAACTGGTTTAAACGGAGGAGGGGTGGATAGCAAAGGTTGGGGTGTGTCATTGGCTCACATAATTGAAAAGTCCTCTAGAGCAACTTGGTTTGGGATTGGCGTGGTGCCCTAGGATTCTCCTCTTAGCGATGCAGATTGCCCTCTCTGTTGGTCAAGCCTCTAATTTTGATTTAGTGAAATCATCTTGGAGGCAGACTTGAGACTGGACTGGAGAAAGAAAATTAGAACTTAGCTATCTGAAAGGGCAACCCCTGATCTAGTTCAGGAAAAGAATGAGAGGCTGGACTTCGGCAGAAGTAGTAAGTACAAAGAGGACATTTAGGAGGTCTAGTGATTGAATATCAAGGGTACAGGGAGGGAGAAATGTAAAACGATTTTTAAGTTCCTGCCCTGGGCAACTGGATAAAAGTTAGGCTTTTCATCAAGATAAGAATACAAGAGGTTGCATGGGGAAAGATAGATATACCTGATTTTGAATTACCTCTGGGACATTCAGGTGCTGATTTCTAGTAGGCTGTTGGATATGTTCATCTGGAGCTCAGAAAACCACTGTGGGCTGGAGATACGGATGTGGAGCTCATCAGAGCATATGGGCCACCAAATAACAGCAGCAGTTAAAGGTTTTGGAAGAGGAGGGGGAAGCTCTGCAAAGGAAACCAAAAGGAGGGCAGTCAGAGAGGTACAAGAAGAGCTAAAAAACAAGACAGTTTCCACAAAAACAACAAGAAAGGAAGAGGAGGAAAAGTGTAAAATTCTAGGTGGAATTAATAAAATTAAGAGATGAAGAATGTCCATAGGACGTAGCAAACGAAAAGGTCACTATCAAGCCAGGTCAACGGTGGAATCCACGCCTTCAACAATCAGTGTTGAAAAGAATCACAAGCACCGATTAAATCAAGCAAATCAACATGTTTATTGATCACCTCCTAGGTGAAAGACCCCACACCAAGTGACGGCGAAACAAGAATCAAAATCATGCTACAGTCTCTGAGCGCCAAGAACATAGGTTCGTTATTTTATGTTTAATTTGAATTCAATCTGGCATTATAACTTAATTTGAAACATGAGCTGAATTTATTCAGAGGGGTTAAGCTTTCTAAAAAGGGAAGGTGGTTTATAGACCAAAGTGTGTAATCAAGATCAGAGGATTTTGTTTAAAAAAATCAATCACGTATGATTGTGCTCATCAAAATTATTCCTCGTTATCTCCGTTTAAAGCCCTAATAAGTATTGCAACTTTATCCTATTTCTGGAGTATTCTTGCGACTAGAACAACTTCCAACTCTTCCTGCTCAGGGGCTTGTTATAGAGGAGGCTTCCCCTCAATAGCAGTTGCCACTTAATTACTGCAGTCCCAGCGCTGCTGAAAGTACTTCTTCAGTTTCTCCCTCCATTTTCTCTTCCTTTGAATCAAGCATACTAATAGCATCTACCTGAAAGATGGTTGCTTCACCTCGCTTGTCTGTCTTTTACCTCCTGAACTTCCAGTGTTTCATCTTAATCTCTCTTGTAATGCAATATGACTTTTGAATTGTACCACAGTCCTTCCCAGGTCTCTGGGAGGAAGTGAAAAGTCTACCACTGACAATGACAGAGGAGTCCATAATTCCCATGACCTTGTAGGTACTGGCTTAAGTTGTAGAGCCGGCGCTATAAAAGTTTGAGCAGATTTGTGATCCAGCCCTCACTCCAGGGATTCCTCATCCATATCCGTGGATAACCTTTCGCCAGATTTTTGTGGATGACAGATCTTCTTCCCTAAACTCACAGACCTTCAAATATTTCCAGTAAGAATATCTAGACCAAATCAAAAATTTTTGGTGGCTTGCATGAACTCAACTGAACTGAAATGGGACTCACATTTTTTTCTTTTTAATTTCGTAGTTCTGGCTGTGTAGTCTTCCTTGCTGTGTTTTCCCTGCTTCTGTCACTATTTTCTTTCTTGTTTTTCTCCTAATGATGGAACATATATAATGCAACTGAAAGGCAAATGGAAAGAAATTCTGAAGTATCTACTGTTTTCCATCCTCCCTGCCTCTGTGCCCCTGCACTGGTGTGGACCATCAATGGCCAGTTGTTTCTGTGTAGCATGTATGTGTGATTGGCACTCCCTGCAATTACCCTTTCCACAGCCTCTGCCCCTGAGCGGTGCAGCTTCTTGGGTTACTGATGGCCTCACAACAAACCTGACTTTGTTCTTTTAACCAGCTTCTCTCAATGCCATCTCATTAAAGTATATTGCCAGTGAAAGCAGCCCTGACAAATGTCTTTCCACTTGTAACCTGGTCTGAAACTGCCTAACTTTTCTTGTTGAATTGGCTAAATATTCCAAGATAATTTAGAAGAGAAACATGAAAAACACCAGCTCATGGTGTCACTTATATTTTTAAGAAGTTGTGTTAAGCACAGACCACCAGCATTTTAAATGATCGTCCGCTTCCAATTGTGTGACAAGCATAATTTCGTTCTGTGTCTTTTAGTCTTAAGTATAAATTATGATATGATACAAGACCCAGGAACTAAGGGAAACAATGGTTGACTGAAAATACAGGGGCAATGGAGACTCTAAATGTTGAGTCTCTTGGAGTCTTTGGGAACGAAAGTTTTTTCTTATTAAAAAGCGGTAAAATGTCTGGTTCTAGATGGAAAGCTGTCAATAAAAGGCTTTTTAATGTAAAAATAATTACACGACTTATAATTTCAAATAGACTAAAGGACATCACTGAAGACAAGATGTAGCCCCATCTCCTGTCACGGGGCCCCTGCCCCAGCCCCTGGTTTATTCCCTCGAAAATCAGTAATAATGCAGGAGCGGAGCCGAGGAGTGGAGCCGGCATTTCCCAATTGAGGGCACAGTCCTGCTCCGCGTCACTGGCACACAGTGAGTGCTTCTGCGGGATCCCTGTGCTTTACATCTGGCTGTCCTGTCACCTTCCTGCCTCCCTGAAGGAAAATGCCTCCTCAAAAAGAGAAAAGAATCGGGTTTCCCTGGTGGCACAGTGGTTAAGAATCCGCCTCCCAATGCAGGAGACGCGGGTTCGAGCCCTGCTCTGGGAAGATTCCCACATGTCATGGAGCAACTAAGCCCATGTGCCACAACTACTGGGCCTGCGCTCTAGAGCCTGCGAGCCACAACTACTGAAGCCCGCGCACCTAGAGCCCGTGCTCCGCAACAAGAGAAGCCACCGCAACGAGAAGCCCGCGCACCGCAATGAAGAGTAGCTCCCGCTCTCTGCAACTAGAGAAAGCCCGTGGGCAACAACAAAGACCCAGCACAGCCAAAAATAAATAAATAAATTAATTTAAAAGAAAAAAAAGAGAAAAGAATCAAAATAAAATAAAAATTTTTTTAATTTTAAAAAGGAGAAATAGAAAGGAGGGGGAGTTTAAGGAGGCTCCTTGTCCTAGATACCAACTATCATATCCATCAATTCATTTATCTGTCAATATTCATTGAATACTTTCCAAGAAGACTATACAGTGAAGTGGCTAAAAGTACTGACTTGGGTTCAAACTTCTTGGGTTCAAACTTCAGCTCTACCACTTTGTTGTTCTTTGGCCTAGGGTAGCAAAGCTAAGACACATTATTTAACCTCCTCATGCCTCATCTGCCCCATCTGTAAAATGGGGTTGTAGATTAATTGAAGTAGTCGATATCGAGTGGTTAAGACAATGCTTGGGACTTAGTAAGCACTCATTAACTGTTAGGATTATTATTCCTACATATGAAGTAAAATTCTAAAAATTACAATAACATATTTCTGCCCTAAGGAAAGTTTATATGCACGTCTATAATCTATGTAAAAATAAATACACTTAAATCTCCTGAAGGGGGCTGATGTGAAATGCAAAAGAACTTAAAATTTGAAGAAAGGAATTGGAAAATATGATTGCTTTACAGATAGATACATAAAATGATAGGGCTTATGACTAACTAGACAGCCTATTTCATGGTTGTGCTACTATTTACATAAATCTAGCCTCATTCTTTTCAAAAGGTTAGAATCTGGCATTAGTTATTTCTACTCACCTGAATCTTTAAGGATGCACAGATGAGTTCCTCCAACTTGAATTATGAATGATAGAAAAGCAATTGTATATACTTATGTCTCTTAACCCTGCATCCCTATAACGTACATACCTCTTATTTTAGAGATGTGGAGACTGACACACAAAAAGTGAAGTGTTGGCTCAGACCAGTATTACCACATCTGCTAAAAGTCATAAGTGTCCATATCTGGATTGTGAAAAACATGTTTTTGTGCCAGTGCTTAAACTCACTTGGATGATCCCTCCACT
The DNA here is from genome assembly GCF_949987535.1 of Balaenoptera acutorostrata. Taxonomy (NCBI): domain Eukaryota; kingdom Metazoa; phylum Chordata; class Mammalia; order Artiodactyla; family Balaenopteridae; genus Balaenoptera; species Balaenoptera acutorostrata. Next base: position 65,777,536 of record NC_080067.1, on the reverse strand, counting down.
GATAAACAAATAAAATTAATAAAAGTGCAGGTAAAAGGTGTCATTGTATTTTCACATTAATGTGCCTGAGTGAAGCTTGGAGAGATACATAACTGGTTATACATTTAGCAGCAGAGAAACTAGGATTCAAACCAAGAGCTTGAAAGAGCTGGTGTGAAGTCCCTGCTCTTTCCATGATATTATGGGCCCTTTTCTTTTTGGTGATTTCCACTCTCCTGATTTTCTGGGTAATATGAATGTGATAGATGGTGGCAACAGTAAAAAGTTAATATTAGCCAACCAAGCCTATGCATTGACAAATAGGAGCTTAACGTGTCTACCAGAAGATTCAGTTGGACTAAAAGGAATTATTTGAACAATGCTTTTGTTACACTTTTTTTTTCATAAATAGAGACATGTTTGTCCCAAGATATATTTCTTAATGCATAAATTCAAACATACATTACAAAGACTGTTCCCACAAACTCAAGGATTAGATTGCAGCTATAACTATTAAATGTTTATATTTTAGATACTTTAAAAACTTTACCTACATTTAAAATTAACAGTTAATCACAAATTCCACAGAGAAGGGGAGGGTGTACAAGATCTTTGGTGAGGTGGGGAATACCTCTTAGAGTTTATCATGGTAAGTACCTGCAAACTTCCACCAGAAGTCAGTCTGTAGCAGTTCAGAGCAGTCATCCTGGATCAGACAGGAGCAGCTTGAACATAGGATGTGGAAGCTGCTTAATCTTTCTGAGCATCAGTTCCTTCATCTATAAAATGGAATAATAATGCAGATGGTTGTGAGAGATAAATGACATCCCTGGCGTGGCACATGGCAGTCACTTGTTAAATGTTGTTTGCCTGTGGTTCCTTCTACTCCACTGGTCTCCATTTTTTCAAAAGACTACCTTCAGAATGTATGTACTATTTTCCCAAGCATTAAGTGTGATTTCCCAGAGTGAAAGAGACAACCAGGATCATTTTTTTCTCTCTCCTCCCTAAATCATCTTTGTCCGAACTTTGCCTGTGTGGCCTGACACACTTGTGTCACCTCTCAATGCCCAGAGGTGGCCATAACCGTGTAGAACTTCGGATGATGCTTGTCACGGCATTGGCTTTCGACTGCTCACTCAAACTGTCAACAACCAGCAGCTGAACACTCATCTATTTATAATCAGGCCCCCTGACTCCTTGAGAGAAAGCAGGTCTGCTGGCCTCCTCCGTGGTCTTGAGGTGCTTCTCCAGATCATTCCAGGTGGCTTGACTTTGGCGCAGCTGGGGCAGGAATGCAGGAGATGTGAGGATAGTTATCGCTCCAACTTTGAAATGGCCACAGAGCAGAATGGTAACAGAAATCAAAATCACAAACACGAATGAAGCTCCCTCATCGAGGCCAGCTCTTTTCCTGTCACCACCCTCCACAGCCCCAAAGGAGAGTGGAGGATTATAGGTTTGGTGGATGTTCCTTGGGGCACATTCAAAGAATTTGAGGTTTCGTTTGAAAGTCTGTTTGCAGACAGTAAAAATGGATTAAATTGCCTCTGCAACACAAAGGAATGCCAGGTCTCAGTAGAGCTGAGACACCAGAGACTTAAAGTGCTACTAGAAGCAAAATAATGAAAAGAGTCCAAAATGCTGGATCATCTTTGCAGTCAACACTATATCCTGTATGTTTGAGTATCTACATTAATTGTGATGGAAAAAACCAAAGAAGTAATGCATTTAATAACACATTTTTTTTCTTCTTGAAAGGAAGTGGGTTACTTAAGGACCATAGTATATATCATACATTCTTTTTTTTTTTTTAACGTGGACCATTTTTTTTTAAGTGTTTATTGAATTTGTTACAATATTGCTTCTTTTCTTTATGTTTTGGTTGTTTGGTCCTGAGGCATGTGGGATCTGAGCTCCCTGACTAGGGATCGAACCCTCAGCCCCTGCGTTGGAAGGCAAAGTCTTAACCCCTGGACCACCAGGGAAGTCCCCTACACATTCTTTTCTAAAAAGCACAACAGAAAGTTTTTTCCTTTGTTCTGTTTTCTATTGCTACTCCCTCCTGTAGAATTTAGATGCTTTACATGTATAAATTCTAGAAGTGATGTGGGTTGGTCAAACTGTATTTACAAAATGCCATTGGAATCCAAAGATTAAACGAAGAATAAAGATGAGACTTTTGGGGAAACCCCTGGCAATCCAGTGGTTATGACTCCAAGCTTCCACTGCAGGTGGCACGGGTTCGATCCCTGGTCAGGGAACTAAAAGCCCGCATGCCACGTGGCACGTCCAAAAAAAAAAAAAAATGAGACTTTTTCGTCACTTAAATGGCAACATTTCAAAGCATTCTAAGAGGTTAAATGAATTTTTTAGTATTTTTATGCATGTTGAAAGCACCAGATTATACATGTAGGGGAAAACTGGGAGGAAAAAACTATTCGTGATGGTTAAAGCAAGATCATGCTAATAAGAAAGAACCGTATATTTGGTAAGATATTGATGATTATCTAAGCTTTAAAGCACTAACATTTTCAACTGATAGCACCTACTAGAGACACTGTGAGAAAGATCAGTTATGGGAGTACTTTTTTTTCCCCTCAAATGGTCTAAATCACTGTTAAATGTACACAAGTAGAGTAGTAGCTTTTTCCAAGGCTGAGTTAATATTTTCAAAACTTAATAAGTCAACATGTGTGAGGTACATTGCATACTTATTTTGTTAGATACTTTTTATCAGTTTTGCCTTCCTCTGCATGTTCCTGTGTGTGTCTGCACCTGTGGCTAGGAGTCTCCAGGCAGTCTTCGTACGGCAGACATTGTACTCGGCATAAGGGCATAGTTCCATTCCCAACACTGCAGTGGCCCATGCATGGGCTATTGGGGCCTTAAGAGGCATCAGCTATGGAGACAGCACATGGCCTAAAAAATAAGAGAAAACTCAAGGAGGAGTGGGCACTTCAGTTGAGCTCTGAGGAACATTAGGAATTATTTTGAGAATGCTTTTCTTTTTGTAATAAAATATATCATTTTTAAAAATTAATATAATTTATTGTTTGGAGCAGTTTTAGCTTTACAGAAAATTGAACAGATAGTACAGAGAGTCCCCTTATATCTCCTTCCTCCCCCCCCCATACAGTTTCCCCTTTTATTAACATCTTGCATTAGTAAGTACATTTGTTATAATTGATGAACCAATATAGAATTTTTATTATTATTAGCTAAAGGTCATAGTTTACATTAAGGTTCTCTCTTTGTGTTGTACAGTTCTATGGGTTTTGACAATTGTATAGTGTGATTGTCCATCATTATAATGTCATACAGAATAGTTTCAATCCCTAAAAAATTTCCTGTGCTCCACCTATTCATACCTCCATCCCTTTTTCCAAGCCCCTGGCAACCACTGATCTTCTTACTGACTGAAGAGCTTTGGCTTCTCCAGATTGTCCAATGGCTGGAATCATACCATATGTAGCCTTTGCGGACTGGCTTCTTTCACTTAACAATATGCATTTAACGTTCCTCCATGTCTTTCCATAACCTGATAGCCATGTTCATATTTTTACAAATAGAAAAAAGTACCATTCATAATCCCAGAGATAGATACTTTGTACAGTTAGGTGCATTTCTTTCTAGTTTCTTTCATAGGTAGATAGATAGATAGATAGACAGACAGAAGATCAGACATGCATATAGCAAATGATCATATTGTCTATACCATTTAAAAATCCATTGTTACTCAATAATTTATCAAAAATATTGTATTATTAAATATAAGTTTGTAAAATCACTTGCAATTCTAAAGACTATTCCATTTCTGGATGTATTATTTATTGAACTAAGTCCCCATTTGGGGGCATTAAGATTGTTGCAGATTTTCTGCTACTGGATACAGTACTGCTCTTCTTGCCAAGTATATGTAGGGAAAATCCTAGAAGTATAGTGGTGGTATCACATAGTGTATAAAAGTTCCAGGCTTTTGATAGTGATGACTGAACTCTGCTCCAAAAGTATACATTGGGCTGGCCAAAAAGTTTGTTTGGGTTTTCCCATAAGATCTTATGGAAAAACCCAAACGAATCTTTTGGCCAACCCAATAACAATCTCCCCTCCCCCAGAGTGCAAGAAACTGCCTGTTTCCCTGCACCTAGTCAAAGCTGGTTAACACCGTTTTAAACAATGTTTAAATTAGAAGGATACTTGACATCCATTTATTGGTGGTTAGGAGGTTAGGGCAGGAGAGAAGGTATTTGGTGACAAAAATAGCACGAACAAAGGCATGAAGGTGGGTAAGAAAATCATGTCCAGACAATCGAATATTCTAGTGCAGTGGAAGTGCAGGGGAAGCAGCATAAACTGAGACCTGTAAGGCAGATTTTGGAGACTATGGAGGTCCTTGAATGCTCAGCTAGAGGTGAAACATCTTGGGTAGACAAAAGGAAGCCCAAGGTTTCTGAATAGGGTAGTGAACGAATCCATGCTCTTGTAAGACTATTTTGGTGGCAGCATGAGGGTAAATTGGAGGATGACAAAGCATTCGGGGAACTGTTTAGAGATACTGAAATAGTTGAGGATAGGGATGGCAACTGATTGTTTTAAGGAGACAACAGTGGAAATGAAGTGGGAAGGATGAAATGAGGAGAAGGTACCAAGTGATGTTCCAGAATTTCTTTGGCTCCTTTGCATCTTCTGTTCCCCAATAATTTTCTCTCAGATACTGTCACATCCCCAGATGACAGAAATTCCCAACTCAGGGATTGTTGCTTTAATATGGGGGCTTTGAGGACCCCAAACCGAAGGGAATGTATTTTCCATTGTGGAATTTCAGGTAATGTGACAAGTCAGAGAAAAGCTTTTAGTGGCATTTGAAATATGTACTAATTTTTAAAGCCAGTCAAAAATCCTTTATAATCTCACCAAGAAATTGTTCTGGGTTTGAATTTATTTATATGAGGAGCCACATAAATGTGTAAAGTCAAAATCACATTTAGTTATGCAGTCAATAAAACTGACTCCATTAAAAAGAACACAATTGCCTGACATCAAGACTGTGGTCAAATTCTGGGATGTTTAGTTACCACCACCATGATACCGGTCCCTCCCATGGACCCTTAGAACTGTGCACAGAATTTGCCAACAGAAGATGAGAGAAGCTAGTTCCCCGGGAAGGGGCAGGGGAAAGGACAGGTTTTGAAAGAGCTAGTGAGTCATCCGCATTCGAATGTCCAGCCACAGCTGAAATGATGACTGGAACCCAGGGGAGAGGTTCAAGTTGTCTGCCCTACTTGGGAATTCCTCTGCACACCCATAACTGTTAAAACTGTGAGAATTCTGAAAATTTCCCTGAAACCAAATTTTGGGTTATGTCAGAAGTTTTCACTAAGAGAGAAATCACATTGTGAGCACGCTGTTTATACCATCTTCTTTTGAATCGACACATATATTTGGCTTTGGACCCATTATAAATTACCTGCTCTTTGACAAGATTGTTTTGTGTTCTCTCGCTAATATGTGTGTGCATCTCCACGTGACTCCTTCTCTGCCTTTTTCTGTCTTCTGTTATATAAGATCTTACTGCTGTCTTCACCATGATCACACTTCGACAGTCAAAAAAAAAAAAAAAACCGATGTATTTCAGGTGTTTGAGATGAAGGAGGTTGCGTGAGTTTAACCTTCCTTGGTATCCTTGTGAGCTTTCTGTATTTAATACTTGTTTTATCTGAAGCCTGTGGAGGTTCTAAACTATTAGAAGACACACTTTCTGAGAACTACCTTTCTAGTAGCCTGAAGATATATCATTGATGTTGGGCAACAAAGTTATTCTCTGTAATCCTCTTGATGTTGTAAATGAAAAAGAAGACGGAGCCAGCGCCATCTGAACTTTGGGCAAACCATTTGCTCAAAAGGATCATCAAAGGACCAAGCCCTGCCAAAATAATATTTTAAAAAAAAATCCAGCAGAAAGGAAAACATTGAGGAGAACGCACAAAAATGAAATTGGTGCAAATTAACTGCACTGTGATTGGAGAGCAATACAAAACAAACTCCCACCACAGCCTCGAAAGGAAAGCCACACAAGACAGACATTGAAGTTGTAGCCTCACAGTAGCCATCTTTTAACAGCTTTCTTTCTTCAATGCTTTAACCTAAAAAAAAAAAGGAAGAAAAAGAAAAAGAAAAAAGAAAAGGAAAGAAGAAGAAGAAGAAAAGAAAGAAAAAGAAAAAAAAAGAAAGAAAGAGAAAACCTACCTATTGTTATGCCCCCTATTCATCCTTCATTCAAAGTCATTCACTATGCATTAATTACCACTCTCTTCAATGCACTGGGAGCTCCCAAACACGGCCTGTTTTCAAAGAGGCACACTTCCATGCCTCTGCTATTTATATGCAGAGCCTGCTGAAATTTTCATCCCAATACTTTGGATCCCCCTTAAGTTTTGCATACTGTAATTGTTCATAAGAAAAAAAAAGACAAAAGAATGATTTCATGCTTCCAGGACAGTTGTTTGCATCTCTTTCATTTTTCTTTCCAGCTGTGACTGGCAGCAGCAGGTTCTTTAGCAGGTGTCCTGCCTGCCCTATGGTAATTTTTAACTTTCCTTCACTTTCTTTTATGTCTGACACATTTGTAGAGACTTTTTTTTTTTACCCCCATGCATGGTATGTTTTTTCCACCTTTTTTGTATCAATCTAATATCTGGATTTTTCCTTAATATGTCACTCTCCTTAGGAGCCGTTTAGGGAGAAGGAAAAAGACCGAGTCAAGAGTTCAAAATCTCATGTAGACATCTTAACTATATAGTAATTGGATCTCTGACACTCACTTCACTGACATTCCTGTGGGTCCGTTCACTCTGAAACTTGCGAAAGCTACAATGTTGGCTAATAGGATAATAACAAATTAATGTGTGTGATAATAAATTAATGCACAGCTGACAAAAAGAACTTGTTCCAGTGTCACTCCTTGGTAGAAAGCTTTCATTTTCTAATACTATTTAAACATCCGAAGATGGACACAATTGATTCTGCAACTAAATTTTAATAATTAAAACTTAATTAGGAAACATATATGTGAGTCAATTCAGATACTCATGTTCCAGCTTGTTCAGGCTGAACAATAGATATTAATGTTGTTTAAGGAGGCAAAAAGAAAAAGAATTAATGAATGACATACACCTATAGGACTATGTACACTTACAAGAGCACAAAGGGTTCAGGCAAATTGTAAAAACTAACCGAATATCACATCCAGGCATAGAATGCTAGACTTGGAAGGAGATTATTTCAGCTTTTTTTTTTTTTTTTTTAATAGTTGAGGACACTGAGGCCTAGAAAGATTATGACTTGTACAAAGTCACCCAGATCTAATGAAAGATAGAGTCTGGTCCTATGATGCCAATCGCAACATATTTTCCATGACATTCTTGCCGCTTAGAAAAGTTTTGCAGCCTTTCACGGGCATTTCAGCTGCACAGACAAGAGTGCACAGTACACCTTACCCATCCCTGGCACCAGCACAGGCCATGAACTCCAGTGTCCTGAGGATACAGCCAAGTTTCCACATGGTGACTTACAATGCCTGAAATACAGTAGATGCTTTAGAAATGATTGTTGCTATTATTACTAGTATTACCACTGGTATCAGTGTGGATCCCCTTCTGACACTCTTTTAGGTGAACAGCATTTTTCTTTATGCATGTTGGCAGGTTCCATTTTGAAAAATGTTTGCAGCATGTATATATATATTCAGATAAGAGATCCCATGTACGAAGACAATAGTATCTATTTCACTACCATAATCAGGATCTCTAATAGGTAGAACACCTTGGAAAATATAAATTATAATAACAGGAACTCAGAGTTGCAAGGGGTCTCGTAGATTATCTAGTTCAACTGCCCTCCCCTTGATAGATCCCCCCCATACTTACATTAGATTTCTTACATCAAACAGTATAATGTATCATAAAATAGACCCAACAACAATTTGAAAGGAAATGAACCCTAGTAACAGTAGCCATGGTTTATGAAGTACTTATTTTGTGAAGCACTATACAACAGGTGCTTTATATAATTATTTCTAATGCTTACAAACAAGCTTGCAAGTTAAATATTCATACTAGTTCCACTTTATTATATGACTTAACAGAGCCTCCGAGGGATGAATCACCAAATGTACAAAAGGCGGGAAGAGGCAGAGCCAGGATTTCAACCCAGACCTGAACAGCAATAACGTCCAAGTTCATTCCCCCATCACACCCGGCATCCAGATTCTTCAATCAGGAGATAATGGCTCCAAAATTCTGAAGAAATGTGCTTTATTCTTTTTCCTTTTTTTCCCTATGAATTATTTCTTGGATTCTATACTGTTCATCAAAGGACATTCCCAATCTTTGAATTTATATACCAGTCTTTCAAAGTGAACCCTGGCCAGTTGTTGAGCCATTTTATAGATTCAAGGAATCTCAACTTCAAATGAGAAATGAAATAAACTTCTTGACTTGATCCAGGTGAAATGTCACTTGATGTATATAGTAAATAATTTTAGTTTCATCACATGAACATTTACCTGAGACCCCGCACTAGGAGGTGTCAGCTTCAGGTCCTGGCTCTGGGGGTCTCTGCCGCCTCAGCCAAGTCACAACCTCTCTGAGCCTTACTTCCCCACGAGTCAGTTGGAGAGGTTAGTACCTCCCTCGTCATTCTAATAGAGCGGGGTCAGTGCTAGGTGAGGCAGTGTGATCCTGCATGTAAACTGCAGGTTTTGTAAACTAAAGTGCATGATACAAAATTTCATAATTAATAATGATTCATATATAAAACCTCTATGGTTTAAGATGACTTTTTTGAATATTTGAAAAATAAATTATCTTAGAGTAATAAGGAAATAAGAATTCTGAAGCAGCACCAAAATAACACCATCATCTTTTGGCTTCTTGAAAAGAGATATCTAAAGGCAACTTCTGTCTTATTTTTGTTTGTTTTTAAAGGCAATGTTTAATTTTTAAATATAAGGAGGAAAAAAAATCACCCAACGCAATTATGACAAATGTAATTTCATTCTTTGGTTTCTAGGCATTTAAGATTTTTTTTAATTATGGGAAAGTAACTAATAAAATATAAAAGGTAATGCAAACGTTAGAATCATAGACTCCTAGAGCTGGATAAATGCTTTTAGAGATAATCCGGTCTGCTCCCCCATTTGATTCATGATGAAACCTAGACTCTGAGAGAGAAAGTGATTGCCCAAGTTCACCCAGCCCATGAACTTGGAGCAGGAATAGAAATGCAGCTCCTTCTAATTCAAAATCCAGGTCTCGTTTTGCTACACCACAGGCCTTTGTTCTTACCATCTAGGACACCTGGAGGGCTTGCAGTTTACTTTGTTAAGGCTGTAAACTCCTAGTAAAAATATTTGTCTTCAATTTCACACATCCTTCAGGATATCACAGCTGCCCCCAAAACCCCCCAGGCAGCGTAGGCCAGACTAGGGAGGCACCAGTGCTAGAGAGAGAGAGCGAGAGAGAGACGGAGAGACAGAGAGTGTGTGTGTATGTGTGTGTCTGCGTCCGTGTGATGGAGGTCGGGGTGCAAGGCGATGGCCTGGAAGGGCAGTGCAAGAAGTGTTTCTAAGAACAACTGAAAGCAAAAAGATTTCTCTATCCATTGCTCAGGGCTTTAACAACATCTTCTATAGCTACAACGCCTTATGAAAATAATAAAATGACTAATGCTTAAGATAAGAAATGCGAAGAGTGCCCCATCGCTGCAAAGCTCCGTTACCCCTTCAGAGAGCACCGATTTCCACAGGGAATCACTTTTGATTATATTACTCCCAAACACACGATTTGAACATCTGATTATTACTGCTGCCCAGGCACAGGATACTATCATCTCCGCGACTGGACAGAATACATCACTTTTATTGTCCCTAAGCTTATGGTTTAAGAAAGAGTACATTACAGCTATCTGTAAGTGTGTTGGAATCGTAAAAAACAGAACATAACAAAAACCAAAAACAAAACCGAAAGACCTTTCCGGGAAAGTTTTAAAGGAAGTCAGCCAGAGAACTTTTGTAAAATATAAAAAAATTTTAATTAGTGGCCACAACAGGTAACCAAAAAGGAAACATGTGCATTATATTATACTCAAAACGAATGTTTCTCTCCATTTTTTAACATTAAAATTAAATAAGATATAAGCCTCCTTTCCAAAGTTCACGTTTTTCACTTTGGCATTAAAAAAAAATTTTTATTGAAGTATAGTTGATTTACAGTGTGTTAATTTCTGTTGTACAGCAAAGTGATTCAGTTATACATATACATATTTTTTCATATTCTTTTCCATTATGGTTGATCACAAGCTATTGAATATTGTTCCCTGTGCTATAGAGCAGGACCTTGTTGTTTATCCATTCTATATATACTAGCTTGCAACTGCTAATCCCAAACTCCCAACCCTTCCCTTCCCCACAACATTTTTTTTACTTCATGTTTTTTACTTCAGCGTTTGTCAACCTTATATGAGAAACCTGGTTTGTGTACCACTGGCAGGAAATTTTTGTTTTCTTTGAACATAGCAAATCTGTATCATACCTGGAACTCTTCTGTGACAGATACTTGTATAGATATTAATCAGTGGTTATGATGGTCATTTCAGGTTACTAGAGAGGGAAAGAGCCCTCTGTCAACTGCTGTTTATCTTCTAAAATGTTTTCTTATTTCCTCTTCAGAAGAGAAATTTTTTTATTCATCAAAGATTATTAAGCTCTTAAGGGAAGTATAACCGATCATTAATGCCAGCCTTCTGTAAAAATATTAGTTTCTAACATTGTGCCTTTCAGGTGACTAAGTAATGCTAAATAAGACAGTTTCCCCTGGTGTACTTAAATTTACAAAGTGCTAATAAAATGCAATTTTTTATTTTTTTATGAAACTGTAGAGCAAAAATGGTTCCCACATAGACAGTAGGATTCAGCCTAAATTCGCACTAAACGGTGTTCAGGGCATGTTTAAATGTTAATCTTGTAGATAAGCAACAGCGTCCCTCCTTATAATTCTTCTACTCTACACCCAGGTTTTCTGCCCTCCCTACCACTTCCTTTACCATTCTCACAAATACTGTATTAAAACCATCATCTGTAATAGTGAGAAATAAGAATGTAGTAATAAGTTAAAAATTTATAGTAAGTGTTAATACCTATCTTTTTAAAATTATTGGAGTATAGTTGCTTTACAATGTTGTGCTAGTTTCTGCTGTACAACGAAGTGAATCAGTTATATGTATACATATACTCTTGGACCTCCCTCCCACCCCTCCCCCCATCCCACCCATCTAGGTCATCTTAATATTGAGAGCTCTCAGAAAAGATTTAATAATAATAGTGATATTTGAATCCTCTAACTCAAATAGTTGTTCCGCATGTTTTTTAGGTTTTATAAAATATATGTTACCTATGTCCCTTCGTGTGTTTACATGAGTAAAAAACATAAAGTGTCAACATAAAAAACATTGGGAAAATTCTCCGTGGACAGATTTTATGACCAAAAGTTACCTGAAATATTGTCTAAATGCTTTGTAATTGAAATTAGGCAAGTCTCAGAACTATGAAGACAGAGAGTAAAGCTATAAATAATATTATCACCGTTTATTGAACACCTACTTTGTGTCCCATGCAACCCTAGGTGCTCCATGCACTTCAGAGCCTTGCCAGCCTCCAATGTTACAAACTCCGTTACACAGATTCAAGGATGTTAGAGAGCTTGCTCAGAGCCACAGCTAGTAAACTGGAAAGCTACATTTTAAACCCAAGTTCACTTTCTTTTATAAACGCAGTTAAAGCAGTTAATAGAATACATAAACCATTTAGTGTTAGGAATACGGATTGTTACCGCAAATATTATGTACTTGTGAGTATATGATTTTTTTAAGAGAAAAGAGGAAGAAATGTAATTTTGTTTTCTTCTCTTGATTTCCACCCTCTTTCTAGTCTTTGAGAGCAGAGATCGTTTTTACTTACCTTTATATGCTAGCCCTTGGCACATAATAAGGATTCTCATAACTAGGCCATGTCATGAATTGTGAATTGGCTCTAAATACAATCCAGGGACATTGCTTTGTTACTCCCTAAGATACTGCTAAAAAATCAAATATAACTTGGAGTGTTGAGGGGTAAATTAACTAAGAAAAAAATTTTTTTTAATTTCCCCGTGTTTACAAGTTTCAAAGTATAAATCTGAGTACTTCCTTTTATTGCCAATTCTTAATATCTCCTTTACACACAAGCTGCAAGATGATCAAACTGCTAGATTTTCAGGAGGCTCCTCATGGATACCCAAGGATAATATTGTGGGGTCACACTGGGGACCGTGGCCTGGTAAGATGTTGAATTTCATCAAATATTTAGTTTTAACAATTCGAATTGCTCGGCTACATCTTGATTAACATAGAATATACATTAAGTAAGTTAAAGTGTATATCTAATGTAATGCCTACTTTTTCATTATTAAATAGACATTTGATTTGGAAAATATTTATGATTAGGTAATCTACTTCAAAATAGTGATGTGTTATGTACCCAAAATTTAATGCATATTTATTAAAGATAATATAAAACAGGTAATATTTATAGAGTGCTTCCTATATAACAGACACTAGAGTAAGAAATGAATACAGTTTTCTAATTTAATCTTCAAAATAATCTGTATATCTTCATTTTACCTGCAAGTTAATGGAACATTAGAAAGTAGGCATGGTTGATAGTAAGTGTTCACATCCAGTTTGTGCTTTTTACCACAGATTTTTTCATCTTGCTCTACCTTGACATGCACTTTATTCTCATTCTTTTATAATATCAGGATGAAATAGCTAAAACATCTATTTTGACAGATATACTAGTGTTGTTGCTGTATTTGTAGGGTCTGCCTTCCCGGTTTTTAAGTATATATTTCAAGGAGTTAATTTATTTTCTGCTTGTTGATATTTATGAAAATTTCTTGCAGCAAGATAACAAACAATTTCTTCCTTGAAAAGCCAATTTACTCCAATACCTGTCACAATTACCCTTTTAAGGGGAGTGGACAAACGTGGCTGACAGGTGACCTTTTAACCTCCCAGGCACTTCCATACCTGGGGCATTTTACTCCGAAATGTGCAGCCAGCGCTGTTTGTTTGCACTCTCCTCTGCTATCCTGTTGTTTGTTTTGCCCACACCACTGTATTTGCGCTGAACACAGCGAGAACTCCACCACCAGCAGGGCCTCTTGTCTGATATGGAAACAGCATCTGGGAGGGGAAACCCTTAAGAGTGCTGCCTAGTGTGTAAACTTGCAGTGGGAGTGTTATTCCTCTTACTATTCAACAGACCCTGATTTGGCAAAACACATTTTTAAGGTGCACGTGTACGCTTTCTTTTTCCAAGCCCTGTTTCTGTGCATTCTTTTCATTAGAGATGGGTATGTGTTCAGCCTACCTTCTTACGTATATAACTGATTGCTCAGTCATGACTTAACTCTTGACTTGTATTTATGATTTTTCTATATGCTCATATCTCATTACAGCCCTTCACTCACCGTGATTGCAAGGCTCACCTGAAAACAAAATCCATTATTAAAAGTTCTGTGTCTTTAGGCAGAAGACTTTACCCACCTGGAACTCAATTTCTCCATTTGAAAATTGGGATGATATTTGAGACTTGTCTATCTCAGTGAAAATCAAAGTAGGGACACCTGTTAAGGCTGGTAAAATTCAATTTTTCCCCTAACTCTGAGTCTTGCACATGCCACAAGACAGAGGAGAAGCAGTGTGGTTGATAGGAAAGCATGGTCCCTAACCTGCTGTGTGGTTTGGAGGAAGCCACCCCATCTCTCCTGGCCTCAGTTGCCTTGTTCCTTAAGGGAGGGAGTTGATAACATTGACCTCAAAGGTCCCTTTCGCTGCTCTCATGTTCTAAGAATCTCCTGCCCAAGAGAAAGCACTTCTCCCCCTTCCTCTGTTGCTGCCTCAATCTCAGTATGTACCTGCAGATTGCTGGCTTCACGTACTTTTCTCCACTTTTTTTACAGTGTGGTGGAAATATCTCCAGGCATGGGGAGGCAGCTGTCCCAGGTGTGCTAATGGGAAATGAGCAGGAAACGGCTCAGCCAACCTTGTGCCTCTCCTGCCCCAGGCTCTTGGGTGAGGTGCAGTTCCTTGGAGAAAGCAGGATGGGCACTCTGCTTGTCTCCAAGGGTGGCAGACACGCTCCTTCCCCCACACTTGGGTCAGAAGCATCACACAGGGCCACCACCATCACCACCACTAGGGAGATTTACATCAGCTTGCTCTTCCATCTCAAAAGTCGGACGGTACTAAGAAAGGCATCTCCATTACTGTAGATACTGTGAGGCAGCTGCTCTGCTGCATGCTCTATACACATTATCTCATTTCATGCCACGACACTCTTAGGAAGTCAGTACTTACTATTATCCCCATTGCATAGAAGAAGAAACTAAGATTCTTCCACTGTTAAGTGACCAAGCCAGTTTCCAAGGCAAGACCATGTGATTCTCAACCTCTTCTTCTTGCTAGCGTTTTCCACAGCCTCACCTCACCATGGTCGATTCACGAAGGAAACATCTCAACAACATCATCGTCATTATTATTATTATTATATTTTTTTAAAAAGAAACCTCAGGGGATTTGGGGGATAAAAATGTCTAGATAAGTATTAAAAATTTCCATTCCAAAATGGCTGTGCAGCTTTCATCATCCCTAACCTGGTGCTTGGAAACCTTTTGAGCTGGTGGCAGCCACTCATTTGATTCCCTTACTGTTGAAAGAGTGACTGGCCATCTATTTTTAAATGAAATGAAACTAATTTCATTTTGAGAATTCTTTGGAACATTTCGTGACAGTCATTGAGATAATTGGGGACATCCTGGAGTGTCACAAAACCAAGGTTGGGAATCAGTGTTCTAAGGACTGAAGAAGCAAATTAATTTTTCTTTCCAGTTTTCTTCAGATAGTTTTTTGTGTGAAAACTCAACTTTCTAAGGCTTTCATTATGTGTTTTGGCTTCCTTTTCCTTGTTATCCTTTTTCTTCTTCTTTATTTACTGTGTATAGACGACTGCATAGCTCATTAATGTATCTCTTAACCTAATTAGCTTTCTTAACATGAAACAATGCCCCTCTTTCCAGGAATGTGCAGGTTTTTAGAGCCAGGAAGAAGGCTGTGACCTTCTGAACCGTTCCGCTGTCAGGCTGAGCAAAGGTGACTCATGAAACACTGTCGAGGTACAGGAAAAAAACAGCACAGCAAGACAGTGCCCTGTCTTAATAATAGGAAAAATACATTTTCAAAGAGTGGTGCTAGGTTTCTTTTGAAGACTCTGCTCCTGGTTTTCAAGGTATCTGACCTAACCTGATTGAATTCTGGAATAAGCAGAGCTTCAGAAGAGGGAACCTGCATGCTGTCATCATGATGTGTTTATAGGCAAAGTCAAAACAGTTCCCAGGGAAAATTAAATATAAATGTCTAGTTCAGGGTGGCCCATTTAAAGCTTAAATCTCATAAAATTTAAGTATGACTGCCATGTGACCTTTTAAATCAGCCATCTGTCTGTTTACCTGTCAGTGACAATGTTTTTGTTTACTTACAGTCTCCTCAGTGACTTCTTGCTTTAACTTTCATATTTATTTACTATTCAAACATTCTTTCATTCATTCCTTCACTCACTCCATCAGCACTGCAAATATAACACCTCCACACAATACTTTTCCATTAGCCAGCTCTGTTACTTTTGGAGAAGTCATTTAACTGCTCTGAGCTTCAGTTTCCTCATCTGTTACGATGTGGAACTGGACAGAATCTCTTCCAGCAATTTTATTTGATAATTTCTAAACAAATCCCCAAATCATAACATGGACATTTATACTGATACATCACTCATCCAAGCCAGGAAACAAATATAATATTTGGCAACTAGTTATAAACAATTCTCCCTACGGACTATACGTCTGTTAACTGGCAACCCAACCAACTAGCCTGATGCAGGTCTGACCACAGATTTTTGCCAGTGAAGTGGTCTAAGGGTCCTAGGAAGTCCACAAAATTGATCCTCCGATTGTTTTAGTTTTATTTACTTATTATTTTTAAGGTTCCTGTTGTTCAGCCCGCTGTTTAGAAGTAGAACGTTTAAGGCTTTGTACTTAATACTTCCATTGCCTCAGTAATAGAACCACACTGGTGACCAGACTAGAAACCGATTGTGACAGAGGCAGCAGCTTGTCTCCAGTGTCCACTCTCTTGCTTTTCCCTTTAGTAATAGAAGACCTGTGTTTCAGATAAGCACTTGACGGCCCAACAGAAGACTGCATTTCCCAGACTCCCTTGCAACTAGGTGTGCCTGTGAGGCTGCATCTGAGCCAATGGAATGAGAGCTGAAGCAATGTGTGCTCCCCTGGGGTCATCTCCTCAAAGTTGAACCCACTTGCCATGCATTTTCCCTTACATCCTTCCTGCTGTCTGGGTAGTGCTGACAGCTCGAACAACCTTGGAAACAGGTATTGAGGATGCCGGAGCTGCCCACCAGGCATGAACCGTTGGACAGTTAGTAGAGAAAGGTAAATAAACTTCTAGCTAATTTATGCCATTGTCTATCACAGATACTTTGTTACAACAACTTAGCCCATACCTTCACTAACACATCCTTAGTTCTGGACCTAACAAAGGAAAATAGCCTTAGAAGAAGTTACAAATATTAAATATTTTAAAAATAACATTTAGGGAGGAAGATAAAGGGGTGACAGATTATACTGCTTTTCAAGTATATTCTGAAGGCGGGTGGCGGGGTGTCAGAAGAATTAGGAAAAAATAATGAATTCCATTTAAGGATCTCTTTAAAGTCAGGGGCACCTCTTGGGCCAGCTGAGCCTTAACAATGCAAAGAAGACTCTTGGATGTTAGAGACAAGAACCTCTGACCAGACATCTTATTTTGTTCTCCTTTTGTTATTCTTCTGCCGCTACAGTAAACAAAGGCTTTGCAGCCAGGCAACTTTGAGTTCAAGTTGTCCTTTTGCCACTGACTAGCCATGACATTGGGCAAGTTACTAGACCACCGAGCCTCAGTTTCCCCATGTATAAAAAGGGAACAAAAACAGATGTTCCTTACAGAGTTGTTGCAAAAATCAAAATAATATATACACTCTAATGGTTCTTGGTACCTCGTGAGCTCTCCTTGAATAAGAACTATTATTATTATTGTCCTTCTTGACTAGTAGCTTGGCAGTGTTGCTGTTATTGATTCAGCTGCAATCTTGCCAGTATTTCACTTTCCGAGTGGACTGAGTAAGCCTTTCTACAGAATGCCCCATTAGAGCAATGCCTGCAGTCAGCTCCTAACTCTGCATTCACAGCCCAGGCAGACCGAAAGGAGGTCCACGGCTCCCCGGTGTTCGTGCTACGTGGAGGTGAGCATATTTTCTCAGACATTTAGTAAGAGGCTTGGGTAACTGGGTACTCCGCTCAGGGTTTAGAACTTGGTAAAATTACCTGAGCAGGTCAAGTTCCTATTGCAAGTCTCATTTGCAAATACAGAGCCTCAGCCTCTGTGCCCCTCACTTACATGCTTTCTTCTCCTGATCCTTCTTTGAGGATTATTTTTCAAATAATACTTACACAGCTCTCCAAACGCCTGCCTCAAAGGACCCTCATCTTTTTGATGCACTTTGCTTCTGCATATTATGGTGCTCTCATTTGGAAAGGGAAGAATTTTAAATGTAAGTCACGGAACGTCTGAATCCTCTTACGTACTTTCTAGTTACCCTTGAAATATTTTTGTGCAGGTTAAAGGGACTGCACGGTTTCTTCAGAATCAGAACCTGCTTTGTGCTGCATTCAGAAGGTTTTGACTGGGATGATCTCTTCAGGGATCCAAAGTGGGGAGCTGAAACAAAGGACTCGGCTTCTCATATTGTCAAATTTGTCCAAATATATCCCTCTCATCATCCAAACTCAAATAAACTCCAATTATAGCAAATAAAGAAGCTAAACAGGTTGTAAAGACATTATGACCTGCGTGTTCAAAGCTCTTCCAAGTCTATTGCAACATAGGATTTCCACATTTTAAAAATGTCTGCATTATGTTTGAGATTCTAATGGTGGTGACATATTTATTCCACCTGAATTCAGGCCCAGCTCAACTCTTTAGGTAGCAAAGATTATTTATTAAATGCCTCCTATGAGTCAGATAAGACACAGGGTTTAGGGCTTTGCATAGCTAATCTTTAAAGTTAATAGTACAATTATGCCCATTTTAAAGTCAGAGAGAGGCTTGGAGCACAAGGTCACATAGACAGTGAGTTGCTGAGTAAAGATTCAAACACTGGTCTGTCCGTATTAAGACCCCTGCCATCCCTAATATTTCTTACTCCTTCTCAGATTGGGGGCTTTATTGGGAGTAAGCAGTTTCACTTTATTATAAAACTGAAATGCATATCTTGGAATTAACTTAGGTGGAACCAACCATATATTTCCTTTGTCATACTGGAAATTCATGGTTTTGGCAGGCATCACGATATTGGAGCAAAAATAAAAGGAGTTATTTTGTAAATGATGCCTGTCTCTTTGCTTCTTATTACAGATACAATGGGGGAAAGAAGCTTAATAGGATTTAGTACAAATTCAGATTATTTTAAAATGTATCTCTCTGTGTTAATGGGCATACCCCAGATATGTGAAATGTGTCAGTTTCCCTTAATTCATGGAGGATGGAGGGAATCAGTTTGAGATCTTTGGGGTGTAGAGAAGAAGAGGAATTAATTTGACAATATATCTTCCAAGAAAGAACTCCTGGGAACTTTAGGGGAGTATTTCTGTCCAGCAGTACCAGAGCCAGTGCCCAGGAAGCACCCAGCGCGCCACGTTCAGCTTTTACCTCAGTCCTTCCTCATGGCCCGTTAGCAGACAGTGTGTAGTTTAGGGCAATTACTTGGCTGATGTCTCTTACCCTCCCTCCTTGTCCTCCCCCCAATTCCCACTGTACCTACTCTCTTTCCCTCGTTACATTTTTCTCGACAAAGAAATAGAGAAAACCTGAAAGTGAGCTTTGCTCACCAGGAGAGCAAAGGCTGTCCAACAGGACCAAAGAAACACTCAGGAAGAGTGGGTGCTGACAGGTAAATCAGGCAGAAGAGGCATGTGGCTGGGGGGCTGCAAGTCTCCAATCTGAGATCGCAGACACTCTATCCTACACCTGAGCAGTATGTGAAGGAGGAATAAAAATAACGTCTTGTCATATGAGGGTTAAAAAACCCCAAACAAACCGATTATACATTTGGGGGAGAAAATTCCTATCTAGAGGATATATTTTAAAACAATTATTTATGAATTTTATAATTTTTAAAGCAGTGGACACCTATGACATCCTTAATAGAAAAAGAGAAACTAAAGATTTGGATGACTATCAATATTATAAAGAAATACATCCACTAAAAAAAAAATTACAGTCATATATGGATGGTAACCATTTTATCTCGATCTATTAATACCTTACCCCAATATGTTACTAGCATTTTATACTGAATGGTCATCATATTTTATAATGATAATTGTTTGATACATACAGCTTAGTATTATTTTCAAAGCACTTTTCCATAACTAATATTTGTTAAATATTTTGGAATTTACTATGTGCCAGGTGCATCCTTAATGCTTTACATGGGTTATTCCATTGGATCCTTTACAACTTTGTGAGACATCATCATGTCCATTTCATAGGTGGGAAAACTGAGCTTCAGGTGACTTTCTCAAGTTCCAAAATCAGTAACTGCAGATCTGGGGCTCCCTTCTTCTGTTCTGTTCCTGTGCACTCTGTACTGATGACCACTGTCACTAAGCCACACTAAAATGGGATTGGAGCATTTTAAAATAACGTTTATCTACAACATCTACAATCTTCTCTTTGTCATTCATAAAGAAGAAGGTGTTGCAGTATCCTTTCATACATACTGCATGCTTTCCAAGCCCTCAGGGCCTGACAAGACTTGGTGCTGTATGAACTACCTGATTTCTTGTGGATGGTTCTATCTTGCATGTGATATTATTATTATTATTATTATTATTTTTAATTTATTTATTTATTTATTTATTTACTTGGCTGCACCAGGTCTTAGTCGCAGCATGCGGGATCTAGTTCCCTGACCAGGGATCGAACCCTGGCCCCCTACATTGGGAGCACGGAATCTTAACCATTGGACCACCAGGGAAGTCCCGCATATGATATTATTGAGTGTGGTCCATTCATCCAGGGTATTGTTGGAATAGTGACCTAATTGTAGACTGCTGTGTCTTCTTTCTGCCCAAGAGTAGATGTAGCCCCAGGTAAGGTTGAAGCCCAGAACTTTGTTCTGAAAGCCTAGAGGACAGGGAAGTTCATTCCTTGGAGAAGCTTACTGGAGTGAGTGGGGTTTGAACGGTGGTTTGAAGCGTAGAAAATGGACTGTTGTAAATAAACACTCTCCTTACCTTTACAGGTGAAGACCTATAGTTAAACACATGAACTATCAGATATTTGATTTAAATATTTTATGTCAAGCCAGCTCTTTTGGGAATTTTTTTCATCCATAAGATATAGATTGCCAAAAAGTAAAACAAAAACAATTAAAAGGACTTTGGGGGCTATATTTATGGAGTTGATTGGTACAACCCAAACAATTCTTTCTCTGCAATAGTACTTGAAATGAACGTTATAGAAATATACAGTTAGTTATATACTTACTATAGGGTTGTTTCTAATGTACAGAGTATTGTAGAAAGATAAAAATAAGCAGACTTTATTCCACATTAAGTATCAATTGTGGGTGATTAGGCACGATGTTCTCTAGACTCCTACCTACCGAGTCCTATTCTGTCATCACTGGTAATCCCTATCTCTAGCAAAGAATATTGGCTGCGCGCACACACACACACACACACACACACACCACACCACATCACACTACACACACCACACACACACTACACAGAAATGCACACATGTGTCTGTTGCTCTTCCACTTCCTCAAAATAGTCCCCTTGCTTTTTGTATTGTTTACATTTTAACATTTCTCACTGGAAGTCCGCGTCTTTAAGATAAGACTATTGAAATGAATGGTTTGCCTTTTCTATACCTTTTTATAAAGCAGCATGTCTGATGTGGTTCGAAATTGAGGCACAGAAGCAAATGCTAACAGGAGGCCCATCTATCTGGTCCACTAACCAGGTCCGTCAATCTGAGAACCGTGAACCACCCATCTCTCCTCCCGCCTTGCTGCTCTATAACCGTGTTCCTCATCTCTCGTAATTTCACACCACTGACATCTCCTCCTGCCTGTTAGATCCAGTCTTCAAATTGCCTTCCCCTGAATTATGTCACAGTTCTTCCCCCAAACCCCCTTAGGTTCGCATCATTCATGAAATAAAGTCTGTCCTTTTTGCATAGACGGACCTCAAGTTACCTCACAACCGCCCTTCTCACCGCTTCCCCCACGTGCCCCCAGCCCTGACACCAAGCACATCCTCTGGGCCAACCAGGCAGAGCCTCACTCTTAGCCAGGAATGTTCTTCCTCACTCTGTTCTGAAGAGAAGAATCCTATTTTTTTCTTTTCTTTTCTTTTTTTTTTTAACATCTTTATTGGAGTATAATTGCTTTACAATGGTGTGTCTATTTTTTCTTAAAAAAAAATTAACTTATTTATTTATTTTTGGCTGTGTTGGGTCTTCGTTTCTGCGCGAGGGCTTTCTCTAGTTGTGGCAAGCAGGGGCCACTCTTCATCGCGGTGCGCGGGCCTCTCACTATCGCGGCCTCTCTTGTTGCGGAGCACAGGCTCCAGACGCGCAGGCTCAGTAGTTGTGGCTCACGGGCCCAGTTACTCCGCGGCATGTGGGATCTTCCCAGACCAGGGCTCGAACCCGTGTCCCCTGCATTGGCAGGCAGATTCTCAACCACTGCGCCACCAGGGAAGCCCTTTTTTCTTAAAGATAAAATTTAAAAAAATCACTAGCTACGGAGAGTTTATAGAAATGGGAAATTGCTCTGTCTAATTCTCTCACAGGAGAGTCTGTTCTTTGATATTCTTTTTACCTTCCTTTCCCATCTCCCAAAAACTCCAATCACAATCACTTATTATATGATATCACAGCGTGGCTTTTGAAGTTTTATTCATCTTTGCACTTTATTCTGACTTGTATTATAGCGAGTTGTTTATCTCTCTCTGCCACTAAATTTTAAGTGCCTTAAAGACAGGGATTGTGTTCATTTTTCCATATCCAGAATTATATTTTAACTCTGTAGTTTGGCTTTAAAGACTGAGAATTTGAGCTTTTGCAATAATAAATACAAAAGTCTTAATTTAACAACTGAAAAACTACATCTACATAAACTGCATAGTACCCACAAAGCAAACATCCAATAAATGTTTGTTGATTGGAATGTTGACTGAATTACACATTTATAGAATGAATTGTTGAGACAGAATATTCTCTATTCTTTCCTACTTTAGCTACAGCACAAGCTGACGAAGAACAAATAAAATTGTTGATTAAGATCTCTTCCTTTGTTTCTTTAACATTTCTTCACTGTCAACTATAAACCCGTGAAAAAGAGAGGTTTTTTTTTGCCTTCAAAAAACTGACATTGCTTTTGTATAGACAGTTTTATTAATCTTTAAACAAATACACATCATTAAGTCAAGTTCTCACTGAGAGACTGGGAAATTTATGCTCTGGTGGCCCAACTCTTTGAGCTTCTAGAAGAAGCCCAGGATACTTGTAAATCCTCTAAACGTCACTGCAAATGATAACGAATAGTAACGTACATTTATGAGTACTTTGCCATTTTCATATATAGTATTCTTTAATCCTTACAGAGAGTTTGTGAGGTAGGTTTAAACCTCATTTTCAGGTAAAAAAAAACTCATGAGTTTAAACGTCTTTCCGAAGGTCATGCAGCTAGGATACAGAAGAATTAAGTCTAGAACTCGAGTCTTTTGACTCCAAATCTAGTGCTCTCCATTGTATCATGCAGAAATAGAGCAAGACTGGGCCCCTGCATACTTAGAAAAAGAAAAGCAGGGTCTGCACAACCACACAGGTTGAAAATACAATGAGACTCTGGAGATAATGCTGCCTCCCTTCATAGGTGTTTTGGGGGTAAGAGTAATAGTCTTGAGCAATAAAGTAGATCATGTTCATGGGGAGAAGTGTCAGAGCAAGAACGCAACACAGAAGTATCCAAGAGGCCGGCATCTCCAAGAAGGTGGTTAGGAACAAAACTCCAACAAACTATGACCTTATCCTAAAATGTGCTGCACTTAGAGGGAAGTTTGGATCACTATCCGAGCCCGAGGAGGACTGCAATTGGACCAGAGACCAGAATGGTCTCAGTCTTCCCAGTGCCTGGCACTGGGGGTACTGGAGACAACTTACAAGTGTAGAATTAAACTAATGTAATTGAAATGAGTACAGGGGTGCTATGCATGGGCACACCTAAATGTTTTAGTCATTTCAGTCCAGAAAGTCCAAAGCTGAAAGGCACATGAACAAATCTATAAATAACAAACAGCATGGTTAATGTAAACATGTCCACAAAATCCTGAAACTAATAGAACAGGAGGAAATCTCTTAGAAGATAAGTAAGATGAATACAGGCTCTGTAAGAAGAAGTCCTCTCTGTATCACTTCAGGTATTACTAATGCAAGTGGAAGTAAAACATTTTAAAAGTTAGCCAAACTGGTCGATCATCAGGCTACACGGTTCCTAACAGAAACTGGGCTGATTCAGACATTTCAGATATGTTTACTGCTTCATTCAGCAAACATTTATTGAGTGTGCACTATGTGTCAGACCTAGAACATATGCTAGCAATGCTATAGTGAACAAAAATGACAATTCTGTCTCTTGGAGCTTGCAGTATGGTTGACATGCGTGAGGATGACGGGCTCATTGATACGTCCTTTGGGCCCTGGATAGACCTTGGGTTTGATCTTCAATTGCAGCTTCTATATCTCTTGCTCTTCCCTCTCCTGCTAATTTGGAGCAGAAAAGCAGGGAGCTGTTGATGTTGAATGGGAGGATTTAGCACTAAACAAGCAATTATCAGCTATTCACAGTGGCACAGAAAAGACAACAAACGACCAGAGACCCTCTAAGATCCAATGGGGGAACTTCTGGTTAATGTAATCAACTGCTCTGTCTTTTTCAAGCTCTCAATACAATCTGAATTCCAAATATCTTTATTAAGCAGGCACTATGGTAGGAAATGTGGTACAACAATTTACAGAATATCTGTACCTTTATTACACGTGTATTATAGACCAAACACTGTCTGGAGTACTTTATGTTCATTGTTGCAATTAATCCTCAAAACAACTCAACAAGATAGTTTATACTATCATCACAGTCTTGATGATGAGGAAGCTGAAGCCCTGGGTGCTTCTTTAATCCAAGGTTAACCTTATCCAAAGTAAGGTAGGTAAGTAAATGCTGAAGTCAGGATTTGAAACTAGTTTTGTCTGATTCCAGAGTCCATCTTAATTAGATGCAACATTGTCTCTAAGCCTCTGCCTTCAGTGATCTTAGGCTTCTAGGAGAGAAAGATAGTTTAAAATGCCATTTTGAGATTAGTGATAGCTGTTGCAAGAAGAGCAGGCACTGGGTTACTATAGTGACACACGGAAAATCATTAAATCCAGCTTTGAGGGTCAGAGAAGTGGCATCTAAGCCAAGTCCTGAAGGATGTGGGGGCATTAACCTCATAAAGAATGGAAGGAAGGACAGGAAGCAAGCAGGCGAGGAAGAGGAAACAGTATGTGCAAAGATCCAGAGGCAGGTCTGGGGAAGTGCAAGTACCGAGACCATGATCATCAGTAACCATCCAGCCACCATGTGGCGCAAATTGCAAAATGCTTTCGATCAAATCACCTCACCCTTGTTGGGATACAGCATGAGGGCACACGAGGACTCTGGTCATGCTTGCAAAATCTGATACGAGTTTGGTGAGAAATCTTACACCCTACACTGAATCACTGCACAGAGGTCTGGAGTCCTGGCCACCCCAGGGCAGTGCAGCCTCGGAGGGGAGCATGCTGACACACGGCCAATGCAGGCTCAGCTGTGGTCATTCTTCTCTCTGTGACTGCCTGACAGGTGGTGATTGGCTGTTCCTTCTTTGTCACCAGATGGTGCTGGAATTCTCAGACTTTGGTTCTACATCAAAGCGTACATCTGAATGAAGGGGAATAGACTGAGTAACCAAAAAGGGCCATTTCTACCCTGGCAGGCCAAAGAATGCAAAAAATATGGAGTGGGGAAGGCAAAGCCATTGGACTTGAGGTAAAGTCATGAAGGAAATGAAGACAAGTCCTCACACTCTACCATAAGTATCTGTGACATCTTCCCCAGGGCTATTATTTCAGGACCTTCATTAATTTCAAAGTAATGTGGACTCAGTGTCATTGATCAGTATAGTTTCATGCATTCATTACTCCGTCTTACAGGGAGAAATGAAAAGGCTTCAGAAACACAGAGACCTGGATTCAAGCCTTGGCCCTAGGACTTACTAGCTGTGTGGCCTTGGGCAAGTTGCTTATCCTGTCTTTAGAATGAGGATAATAATGCAGACTTTGAATGACAGACGTGGGGATTAAAGATGTAATGTATGTAAAGCATCTAGTCTGCCCCTCCGTAGGCATTCAACAAATGGTAATTATTATTATGATTATATTGACATTTAAAGAGAGCTTTTCAGTGACTTAACTCAAATTTTGACTAGTGGTGGGAGTTTGGGGCTGCTGGAGATAGATATTTTTTGTGAGTATTGATGATTTTCTGAATCAAACAATAATTTAAATTCACTAAGGATTTTTGCCATTTAAAGGAATCCTATAGTTAAATAACCATATTTGTGGGATACGAAATTTACATCCATATCTGATCAGTATCAGTACATTTATGGGAATAAGAGAAAAGAATATTGAAGTTGGAACTCCCAGGAAAAATCCCATGATTCTTTCATGAAAATAGACTCTGGTGATTAATGATCTTTCGTAACACCTTGAAGATTTATTGCTTCTGATCAACCAAGTACTCTAGTACTCAAGTGCAAAAAACCAAGCTTGCCGATTGGTAGGAAAGAGGGTGTGTTTTTATTCTTCTTCTAAAATTGAATAGACTAGATATTCATGTTTGATTTATTTAACATCAGTGGTGAAGCAGAACATTGAAGAAAGGCACAATTGTGGAAAGACCTCTGGGCTAGGAATCAGAAGACCTGAGTTTTAATTCTGTCTCTGTACCAGCTAGTTATAAGAACTTGGGCACAAAAAAGGAAAACACAAAGTTATCACCTTCTCATTGGGATGAAGCAGGGATAGTCATCAGGGGGGTTATCACTCAGAAATTAAGTGTGATGAAACTTATTCTCCCAGCATCTGAATTCATTTATGGCTACAAGTTAGGTAGTTTAATTAAAGCTTTTAGGCTTATCCGTAAAACTCAGTAATTATTTGGCACTCCCTTTACTTATATGTCTAAAAAAAATCTATAGAGCTTTAATTCTCAAATGTAAAGTATAATATTAATTGAATTCTTCCCTTTTGATAAATACATTTTAGGTTATAGCAAATATTAATGGGGGGGGGGGGTCTATCTTAGCATTCTAAATTTAGAAACCTAAATATTACCCAAAGATTTAACAGCTGCCGACAATGGTGTACCTTTCGATCTGCCTTAAAGGAATCTTGCTCAATTACAGAATTCTGAAAACAAAAGCATACTTTATACAAAAATTAATTTTCTAAGGGTCATATAAGTATTTCATTAGTTAAATGAATTTAAGGGCTTCATCTGAGGAAACATGTCACTTATCTTGTTTTAAACCATCCATGTTTCCCCTAATGGTGTTTACTAAGTCTGAAAGGTATTTATTAAAAATAAGTAGAGTAACTTGTACATTGATTAAACTATCTCTTTAAGTAGGTCATGGAATTGCAATTTAGCATATAGAGTTGAAGAGAGCATCAATTAAAGATATAGCTAAGCTTAGTCAGGTGCTCATCAGAGGAGATAGGATTAAAGATCGGTTTAAAAAAAAAAACCGTAAACCCCCAAGTATGCAAAACCTAAATGCAATAATATAATGAAAGCACAAAATCAAACCAGTTGAGATAAAAATGAAGCACTTACCTAGTATGATCACCTGAAAAGCGTGGCAAATTCCTGCAAATTGCAGGAATTCATATTGCAAAGTACTCAGCAATACTTCTGTGTAGTTCTATAGAAAGCTCAGAAAATCCTGCAATATCTTGCAAAGTGCTCCACAGGTATCCAATACTTTTGAACTGATATCATTCTACCTTCCTCAGTGGATCCAAATCATGTAACCACTGGTCTTCAAGTGATGAAAAGGTAAGCCCTGGAGAAATGGAGGACTGGTTTTCAGTTTTGAGGATGGGCTAGAGATCAAAAATCTACTACTCAGAGGTACCCTGGATACCAAAAAAATACAAATAAAAAATGCCCTTTTGATTATTTTTTTAAAGTATTTGCTTCTAAAAAGGACAGAATCCCCCAACCTTCCAACCCATATTTTAATAACCCAACAATGGAAGAGAAATATTTGACAGAGGGTGTATTGGATGTTGATGATCTCCAACTGCTTCCAAATCTGCATAAATAAAACTCCAACAAATCCCTACACAATGAACCAACTGAATGGGGCTCTATTTATCTGCCGCTGAAGAATAAAGGGCCAAGCCGATTCTATTGACAGTTAAGTCTGTAGTTTCCAACATATCACTGAGGTCACTAACCCACCACTACTGGACAGGCTGACATAAACAGCTGATGTGCTCAACAAAAATTAGGGCTCAAATCAATTCACTGCTGAAACCCAATTTAAGGAGTGCTGAATTTGCACAGTTTGGGTTGATCAAATTCAGAGATGGGATTCGATTCATATTTCAGTAATGAAGATCAGGGCTGGGAACTGATATATTGAAAGGTGTATTTTTCCATTTCTTCTCCACATAAAATATTCATGGCTGGCATGTTCTACAGTGTACTCTGACAGTGTAACAGCTGCCAAAAACCTGGTACCTGAGGCCACTTTTACATCAATAAATTATCGAAGGTTACATCTGTAGCAAGATAGCTTTATTTGGGCATGCACATAATACCAAGGTAAGTAACCTAGTTATCCCAGCTTTTGTTCCCTTGAGCGTGGACTATTGTTACACTCCTGTTGCAAAGCATGCTGGGAAGCTCCGACCAAGAGGTAAGGAGGAGAAATCTTGCCTTTGTGCTCTAATAGAGGCAGTACGATATTAAGGAAAGGTCATCATCTGGAGTCAAACAGCAGAAGCGGTGTGAATGTGACCAGATTATTTCACCTCTCTGAAACACAGTTTGCCCATCATTAAAATAGGGATGTTCCTCTACCTCCCTGCATGGTCATTGAGATCAATAAATAGACAATGTCTCTAAATGGTCTGCTACATGATGGACTGTCAGTTAATGTTATTCAGGTGCTACCTTCTAACAATGTATCACATTGTACTGAAACACCAAAGTATTGCATTATCACAAGTCCTGGAGAGTTTCTCTCTCTCTTTAGGAAAATTAGCTGAGTGTAGAAATTCAATTTTCTAGAGTTCTGAAGAAATTGATTTCATAAATGGAAAATTTCTTCCTTTGCCATTCTCTCTCTCTTTATCCTATCCTCTCTTAGAACTCTGGAGATCTCCTTCCCGCCCAGAGGAATGTGCTGAATATAGTGGGCACATTATCTCTAATAAAACCTCCAACCATCTAGCCCAATATGGATGTTAAAGACTTTGTATTTTGAAAGCACTTTTAAAACTTTATTGCTAAACACTTTTTTTTTTTCCAGTTAAAAAAATATGTATATAAGAACAAATGGATGACTCACACCAAAGGCCACAGAAGGATCTGGTAGACAGTATGCATGGGGTTCACGCCTGGCTTTTTGGCTCAGGTCTGTTGAACAGTCATCCTGCCAACTCATGCTCGGGTTCAGTGTCAGCAGCGTGCCAGCCTGCGGGCGGAACTTTATAAACAAGGTTCCAATTGGTCCAAACTGAGGCAGAACCTCTTGGACACCCCCCAGCCACCCCCCCCCCCCCCCCCCCGGCCAAAGCACATGCTTGTGAGACTCTTTGCAAGGTGAGCACCCTTGCAAACTAGATTCCCTCTTTTGGGTCTTTTAGCTACTTAAAAAAAAATCAATTTAAAAAGAAAGCAATAATAGCTAAATTTACTAGTTCTGCTGTTTGCCAGATATGGTTCTAGTCTCTTTACAGGCATTACATCTAATCCTTACAAATCAGGCATTTTTTAAAACTCAGTTTATAGACGTTGAAGTTGACACTCAGTGCGGATAAGGGACTTGCCCAAGTCTACGAGTCTAAAGAATATGAATCTAGTCCAGGCTTCAAAGTCGGCTCTTTCCATGATACCACACTGCCTCTTTGAATCAATTAGTTACATGTTAATCCTGAACCATAAGTCAAGGGGTCCTCAACCTTACTTCCTTATTCATGAATCCCCTTTGTTGAGCACATTGCCCTGATCCCACCCAGTAGAGTAAGGAGGGGAAACAACAGAGAAGTTTGACCTGGTTGCCAAGATCATCCTCTCGATCTCCAGGAGAGGCACCTCCAGCGACCCTACCAAGCCCAGTAGCCCGGCCCTGCTTTAGCAACAGGAAGCACGGATTTTTTTTTTCCCCCGTTGACATTTCGAGGGGGACCTCATTGCAGGAATACAGGTTCCTGCATAATGTACTGTGATACCTGACCGCCACAGGACGACCTCAGATCTGAGTTTGGATGACAGAGCACCCCTGGCTCTTTTCCCTTTCTGGAAGAGGTGGTGCCGTTCAGGGGCGGGGCCTGCAGTGACTCAGAAACCACTTAAACCCTGAGGAACCAGAGCGAAGGGACAAAAGCCACCATTTTGCACGAGCTGAGTGTTTTGCTTGTCTAGAGGAGAGCGTCTTGCATCTCAGAAAGCTCATGGCCTCATGCACATCATCTCAGGGGGTGCGCCATGAGTTCTGTCCTGCAGGAAGGGGCCAACGCCTGACTCACTTGACCCTCTGAGTACAGCACCATGGTCTCCATCCTGCCTCCCACTCGGTTACCACCTAAGTCAAATGCCTGCACCTTGGGAGCCTGGAAAACACATCCCAAGGCAGTGTGGCCTCAAGCGGACAAAGGCAGCCTCCAGGGCAGCACGTCTCCTCTTTCACTGCCAACTTGCCCAGTATTTGACTTGAGTGGAAATGGCTGTTCGTTGGCTAGGTTCATTAGTGAAAAAATGTTTCAACAGTTCCATTTAACAACCTGGAATGTCCTTTGGAGAAGGCCAAATTAATGTGATTTTTACCTTAAGAAGCTTAGAAACATAGCTACTGCTAACTCAATAATTACATTGTACTGCCAGCAACAATTCAATACTTTTCTCTCGCCTGAGGGTTACAACACATTTGCACCATGGGGAAGCTTTTTCTCTTTACATCTCAAAACTGTACCACAAACTCTTCCTTTATTCATAACAGCGAGATCTCCAGCTGAGATAGGCACTTTTGTATTGCTCTAGATGACAGTTTTCTGTGTTCTTTCCAAGCACAGGGGGTTTAATAAACATATCTGGCAGGCCTTCCATAGCTGGAGGGCCCAGGATGACACTGTGTGCAAACAATATGCTCGCGCTGGAGGGAAACAAGTTTATTGAATTATTCAATTAATAGATTACAGTCAGGATACTTGTTATCCTACAATGAAAAATGGGGCAAGAACTCCAAGAATTAGGGTAGGTCCCAGGATTAGTAGCAGCAGGCAATATGGCATATACAGACCATGAGGGTCTGGCCAAAAGCATGAAAATGTACCTACCAACCATCCAAACACACACACACACACACACACACACACACGGAGCTGTTCAAACACATGTGCACATGCACACACATGCACAGATACACACGCACTTGTGACTGTACCCTTAAGAAGGGGGACTCAGACTCCAAGAATCAAATATTATAAGGGCCTTAAAAACTCATTAAATAATTTAGTATATTTTAGTTCTAAGTTTGGAGCTTGGGGGTGCGGAGAAGTTTGATGTAAGAAGGAGCAGGTATATGAGCAGCTCTATATTCTGTTCTCATAGAATTCTAGAAGAATTCTATAAAGAGATGTCGGTAGAATTTTCTCTGTGAAACAAAGTATTTTTGCAAGGATTCATGATTAACTGCCTTTCTGCTCCAGAGTAAGTTCTTTCCTCAATGTAGAACATCTTAGAATGTTTTCCACATCACAACTTCTCACTCTGAAGCAATTCTTGGTTTCAGAGGGAAGTTTATGAAGTTTATCCAGTTTGTAGAGATATGTTAAGATCTCCTTAACAAGAAATGGACTACTACACTTAAACGTGGGATTTAGGGGCAGGGAGGCCACCTTTCTTTCCATGGGGTATTGGTATGTTATGTTGATAGAAAAATCACTCAGAAGAGAGTGGAAGGGATAAAGATGGAAAGCTACCCTGGGGGAAAACTGGGAAGGATACCCTGTGCTTGATGAGGAAATTCTGATTTTATGCTGTAGGGAATGAGGGACCATTGAAGGTTTTTGTGCTGGAGTCATTTTCCTTGCCCTATCCCAGCTGTACTGTTTTAAAGTCCTGGATTTTAGTTAGAATTTGTGGAATTAAAGAATTGGGACACAGTTCAAATGTGCTAGAAGTACTCTCTGTGAAATGGAAATGTAGTTAACCTTCCAGGGAGCACAGGAGTAGCTATGTGCAGTGCAGATCAGTAGAGGAACAATTCTTTAAGTGTTCCAGTATGGTGTTATTACTTTGAAAGTCTTATCTGTGAAGATATAAACTCCTCAATTTGGGATCAAGGTAACTGTAAGAATATTTTTTACCATATTGTGATACCAAGGAGACCGTCTCCGTTTTACTGAATGGAAAATGAAGCCAGTGAAATGTTTTCCAAAAGTGACTAAGGAATAAGACAGGAAATACATTTCCAAACAGTAAAACCTTTTGATTCTTTCAGGAGAGATTGGAAAAGGTCCCCGGGCATCTTTAGTTCTTTCCTTTGTGAACTTTAGCCAGGTGGGAGGGTAGACAAACAATTCTTCCAGCAAGCAAGTGGGCATAGGAAGTTAAGCAGATGGCTTATTTTAGCTGCTAAGGAAGCTAGCCAAGCAAGAGCCTGAAATTGAAAATTGAATCAGTCCATTCTCAAGGGTAGAATTGTTCCTAAGTTCATGGTTGTCTCCCAAAAAATGGATGAAGACAACCTTTTATGTGTCTGTCAGTTGTGACCTTGTCCTGGCTCTCCCAGCTGGAGTCACTAATGTTCTCTACAGCAGGCTCAGCCAGTCGCCATCCCACCGCCTGTCCAGTCCCTGGGCCAAACCAGAGCAGAGAAAACCTTGGCCTGTCCAGATGGCTAGCTCTAATTAGAGGGTGAAGGCACCATGGTCAGGGCTGAAAGTAAATGCTGCAGACACGTTTTCCAAGAGTGGCAGGCACTGCTTTAAACTAAGTGCATGTATGTAGGGTCAAGGGTCATGTTTAGATGTGCATATGTATGAGAGGGCTAAGCCTGAAAAGGCAGTTTAAATGAGCTATCCAAAGATGGAGGAGAAATAGATATGCAGAGTTGGAACTGTCAGGCATATAGAGACAGGGAGGAAAAAAGGGTAAGTGAGAGAGAAGTCTGGTACATTCCTGAGTCAAGGACTATTGCCTATTACCTTGGCTGGTTCTTCAAGCCAAGGTTACCAGGTAGTCAGCTGCTTTCAAAGGGACACAGGCAGAAGAAAGAGAACAGGGCCCAGGTGACCAGCTGGTGGGACCTGAAATTAGTCTTGTTACTGTGAATCTAGTGTCTGGTTTGCCTACCAAGAGCCCAGGGACACATTTGGCCTCTGAGATCTAGCCTTTTCTGCTCTTCATCACCTTGGTCATGCTTTCTGATTCTGTTATCTTGAAAATGGGACTCTTTGCTAGATCCCAGAGCCTCTGGCTGGGACCGAGTTTATGCCCTTCCTAAATCTTTCAGGGCTTGGCTCCATGGACCCTGTCGTTTTGGTCTTCTCTTCAAGGCATATGTTTTAAGTGGGCTGATGACCTGTGTGCTGTCACCCAAATGACTTTGATTGACAACTGTCCTTAAAACTAATTTCTGATTTCCACCCAACAGATTAGACCTGCTAGGGTACTGAGCTTTGATCAAATAGTGACTCTGTGTACACTATGCATTGGACAAACTGAGGTCCTGAAGGAGCCAGTCTTATAGCCCATTAGCTTCCCCAGCTCCCCTCCACTGCTGCTGGCTTCTTCCTTCTCTCTCCGAAGAGGGAAGTTGAAGTCTCAGCCTGTCATGGGCTTGAAATTGCCCCAGTTAGGACGGTGTTTCCTGTATGCCTCCAGCTGTTCCAGTATGAAAAGCATGAATAACTTAACTCCAGAGAGAGTCTTAGAGTCATCCCACAAAGGAAAGAGCTCGTAAATGATAGGATATATAAGAAAAGTGCTTTGTAAATTGAAAAAGCCTATGTAACTTACTATTAATGGTGGAGAAAAAAAGACCAATGAAAGAAGCGCACCATATACATGATCATTCAACTTAATTCTTACAAGAACACTAGAATATATTACTATTTTCTTGTTTACAGACAGAGCCAATAAGGCTTAGGAAGGTTGAGGAACTTACCCAAGTCACTCAACTCATAAATGGCAGATCTGGGATTTCAGCCTAGATCTGTCTATTTCTAAAACCCATAATTTTTCTTCCATGCAGGACTGCCTCTAAGTAGCCACCAGTATTGCATAAAGTTAAAAACAGACAATTTATGGATCAGAGAGTGTATAATAAGATACTAATTATGTGGTAATGACAAATTGCAAAAGCAGTTTGGGAAAAGCAAAGATTGAGACGATTATCTTCGTGGGTGTCTTAGAGGGGATAGGACTTAAGGTGAGCTTTGAAAATTGCAGAATTTAGATGAGGGGGAGGGTATTTCTGGGAAAGGGATCAGCAGGGGTGAGCCCAATGGGTGGAAATGGTGCTGAGAAGGCCTGTGACATCAGTCTGGGTGAATTGTGTGGGATAGATAAGCAGAGGAACATCAAAAGCCAGGCCAAAGATTTAGACATCATGGGGTAGGAAGTAGGGAGCCAGAATCACATGGAGACTCTAACTCAAAGCAGCTTGGGTCATTATAATGTTTCTTTTTTACTCACAGCCAAGAGGGAAGGAAGGCTGTAGCCAGCTGGTGCCCCATCTCAAAACTTTCTCCCATCACATTCATTCTGGTGAATCACTCATGAAATTAAGGTATGAGCTACGCACATGATGATGAGGATGTGAAAGGGATAATGTTATAAATCCAATATTCCACACACCAAGTTGCTGAAATTGGTTGACATCTTCCAAACCAGACTTGGAGTAGAATTCTGCTCACTCATTTTTACCCATAACTACAATTTCTCTTGGACAAACATGGATTTCTACTTATGTATCTGTTTCTACATTCTTTTCCTCTCAAACAAAAACGTGACTGTAAAAATGAATGCAGTGTGGTGAAGACTGGAGAGGGAGGATGAAGGCAAAGGGATTTGCCCCACAAGATGAACTGTTGGGTTGGCCTTCCTACCATGGTGGCAGCAATGTGCTTGTGATATGTGAGTCCAGCTAAAAAGAATCATATTTCTTGTCCAAAAAGACTGTTTGTGAGTTCTAGTTATTTACCAAAGGAACAATCCTACTATAGGCTAAATGTGATAGCTTTACTTCTAGCATTTAGTGGCAGAAATGAGAGCTCATTTCTAAAGCTCTCACTAGGCAGAACGCTTGATCTTGAACCAGCCCTTATTAATGTGCTAGGGCTGCCATAACAAAATACCACAGACTGGGTGGCTTAAACAAAGAAACGTATTTTCTTACAGTTCTGGAGGTAGGTTTGGTTTCTCCTGAGGCCTCTCTCCCTGGCTTGCAGATGGCAGCCCTCTCACTGTGTCTTTTTATGGCCTTCCCTCTGTGTATGCACACATCTGGTGTATCTTTCTTATAAGAACTCCAGTCCTATTGGATTAGGGCCCCACCCTTATGACCTCATTTAATCTTAAGGACCTCCTTAAAGGCCTTGTCTCCAAATATAGTCACACTGGGGGCTAAGGATTCAACATTTAAACTTTGGAGGAGGGCACAATTCAGTCCATAACAAACCTAATACAATTTAAGTGGAAATATAATGTTATGAAAATATTACATATATGTATATAATTACTAATTAATTTCTCACATTATTTTGAATTGTGGTAGCTTAGGTCAAGTGGGTTTTCTTCAAGTCACCTTACAGTAAAAGGAACGTGGGACGAGGGGAGAAAAGTGTACCAGAGGCAAAGAGCACTGTGGGTACATAAGTGTGGTCCTAGTTCTGCCATTGACTTTCCATGTGACCTTGGGAAAATCACTTGACTTATCCATGTGTCAATATCCTTATCTCTTAAAGGAGAGGCTTTAAAAAAAAAATAATCTCCCGGATCATTTCTAACAATAATACCTATGATTTTGTGACTTTGCTTTACAATTTAGTCAATCAAAAGCTATTCATTCAGAGATGAAGGAGGCTACAAGTACTGGCTACTTGCTGAAATTGCTTACACCTGAGCATAAATATTTGCATTTTGCCCAATGGCAATTTCTCTTCAGTAGAAGATGGAGGTAAGGTCTGCAAGGTACCAGGTTCATCTGGTCACCACAGTCACCTTGAGCCACTGAAGTGGTGAGTTGGTATCTGGGTAGTCAGGGTTGAAATCGGGGGAATAAGTGCCAGATCTCCACTTTATTTGATGATATGTGTGCACAACCCACATAACACAGCCTTTGGCAAAAGCCAAGTTTGCAGTCACTTTGGGCCTCTATTTTTTTTTTTTTAACTGTGCATTTTCCTGGCTTCTCCTTTTTGGAAGGCCTGTGCTTCACAATTAGTGTATACCAACTCTATTTAATCAGGCAGCTCATTTATTTTTTTTTTTATTTTTATTTTTTTTTAAAATTATTTATTTATTTATTTTTATTTATAGCTGTGTTGGGTCTTCGTCTTTGCGCGAGGGCCTCCTCCAGTCGCGGCAAGCGGGGGCCACTCTTCACCGCGGTGCGCGGGCCTCTCACCATCGCGGCCTCTCCCGCTGCGGAGCACAGGCTCCAGATGCGCAGGCTCAGTAGTTGTGGCTCACGGGCCCAGCCGCTCCGCGGCACGCGGGATCCTCCCGGACCAGGGATCGAACCCGTGTCCCCTGCATCGGCAGGCAGACTCTCAACCGCTGCGCCACCAGGGAAGCCCCGGCAGCTCATTTAAAAAGATGTCTATTCTGCATGTGGTATCCAGTGTTGCAGGTAACTGATGATCAATGTACGTTAACAAAAGTGTTATAGTTATAATGAAAGAAAATGACAGAAACACTCCAGGGAGTAGGATAGATGTATAGTTAATCTACAGTCGAGGCAGAAACCTAACTCTTGGCGTTGTTGAAAAAGTGCAAAATGAGAGAAAAAGGTATCTCCAGATAAAATTAAAACCTATACTGTTTAGTTTAAAATATGTTGAGCTTGCATCTTCATTGAAATGTGTTCACTACTACATACTACTTATAAAATTATCCTATTGTAACGTTATACTAGTGGATGTCATTCTCACCCATGAGATGCTAAAGCCGAGTAGCCATGTGGTCCTGTGAGACTACTAATTACATAATCATACAACCGTAAAGATAAAAGAGGCTTCAGAAGTTATATGGCCAAGTGACTCAACTAAAATGATACTGCAGAGGAGTAAATTAATTCTTTATCCTCCTCCCGTCAA
This sequence comes from Balaenoptera acutorostrata, assembly GCF_949987535.1. Classification (NCBI taxonomy): domain Eukaryota; kingdom Metazoa; phylum Chordata; class Mammalia; order Artiodactyla; family Balaenopteridae; genus Balaenoptera; species Balaenoptera acutorostrata. Next base: position 65,740,636 of record NC_080067.1, on the reverse strand, counting down.
GGGGAAGACTTGACCCCTCAAGTCAGGGAGAGAGGAGTGAGCAGTACCAGAGTAAGAGGTACCAAGCCATAGCTACAGTGGCCACAGATAAAGAAGGGACTGGGTTCAAAGCAGTATACCTTATTATCTCTTGTCTAAGCATCTGAGATTGGGAATCAAAGATGAAGACCAGCCATACCTCAAGGGTGATCACTCAGTCTCTACTCAAACACTGTGTGATCTACTTCCTCTCCTACCTGGCCTCCTATCACTTTCACCCTTGCTCGTTTCACTTTGGCCCCTCTGACCTTCTTGCTGTCTTCAGAACATGACAAACTCTTTCTCCTGTCATGGTCTTTGTACTGCCTGTTCCTCTCTCCTAGAAAGTTTCTTTCATCGGACCTTCTCACGGCTTTCAGTTGTCTGCTCAAATATCACCCCCAAGACACATTTCTATCCAAAAAAGACCTCCTCTGCATTCCTTTATTCCCTTAATCTGCTTGGTTTTCCTTCAAAGCACACATCACTACTGGAAACTATGTTTTTTGTCTGTTTGTTCCATTGGAATGTAACCTCTGAGTGTGGGGACCTTGCTTTCTTGTTCCCTGCTGAATTTTCAGTTCTTAACAGCAGTGCCTGTGACATAAAAGATGCTCAATAAATATTTGTTGAGTAAGTGAATGAGTGAGTGAACCCAGGGCAGAGTCCTGGCAGGACACAGGGCAACTTCTCTCAGGGTGACATGGGATGATTGTTCAAGCAACTGACAATTCATCTAAACAATATTACTAATCAATTTTCCCATCAGGTTTGTAAGAAAATCTCTCAAAGACCTTGGGGAGTCAAGATATTCCCCTTGTCTACTGTGTTAGTTTCCTACTGCTGCTGTAACAAATGACCACAAATTTAGGGACTTAAAACCACACAGGTTTATTACCTTACAGTTTTGGAGATCAGAAGTCCAGAATGGGTCTCACTGAGATAAAAATCAGGGTATCTGTAAGGCTGAGTTCCTTCTGGACGCTCTAGAGGAGAATTGCTTTCTTACCTTTTCCAGTTTTTAGAGGTTGCTAGCATTCCTAGGCTCATAGCACCCTTTCATCTTCAAAGGCAGCAGTGGCTAGTAGAGTCTTTTATATAGGGCATCACTCTGACACTGACTCTTCTGCCTCTCTCTTCCACATTTAAGGAGCCTTGTGAATACACTGGGCCCATCCAGATAATCCAGGGTAATCTCCCCATTCAAATTCAATTGATCAGCAACTTTAATCCTATCTACAACCTTAATTCCTCTTTGCTATGTAACCTGATTTATTCACAGGTTCAGGAATGAGAATGAGGACATCTTTGAGGGCTATTATGCTGCTTATATTTACCAATCCATAATGTGGTTTATGTGCATGGGTGTCTGTTTTAAATGACTAGAATTTGTTCGTGGAGAATCATGTTAACTCAATGTGCGCTGTTTTCATCACAAAGTGCTCACAAACTCTCTAATTTAAAAATCTATTTTTTCTAGACAATAACACTAGGTTCATCAGACTAATGCTTTATCCTTCTACCTCTTTAGAAAACAGGGATGGTGTTTGCCCCTTAGTCTTCTGACTCTTCTCTTGTTCTCTGTGATTTCTTAAGACCAGCAAATCTGGTTCTTCGATCATATCTTTAAGTTGTTTCAACATCCTGGGATGCAGTTCTTCCAAACATAGACGTTTTCTCATTAAGGCCACGTGATACTCTCTCTCTTCATCTGTCTTGGCTCTGTTTCCTCTTTGCATTGTTTGTTCTGCCCACTCAGTTTGAAGATTATTCTTCTTGTTAGATCAGTCCACAGGCAAATAGAAGTGATTTCTGGTAACAAAGCACAAGATTCTCCAAGCAAGCGTGCTTGACATTAATCAGAGCCAGGCCTCCCTCACATTCTGTATCTCCCCACGGTTTAAGGGGACATGTTTAGCCATACCCTCCACTTTCATTTTCACAGCTCTCTTTCTTATTTTTCTTGCTTGAAAGCAACTTTATACTTCTTTAGCATTTTTTTTTACCAGCTTCAACTCCTTCTGGTCTCATTTGAATACAATTCTTCAGGATCTCTTTTTTGCATGTTTAGTATTTATTAATCTTAAACCTTAAACCTGGGAGAGAGAACATCTACTCCAAGGCCCTCAAGAGCAAGGAGTGGCCCATCTAAGGTTCCACGTGGCTGAACAGCCTACCGGTCTAACCCTGTCACTGTCAGGGCTGGGCCATGGCACTGCCCAGCCAGTCTCGTCCATCCTTATGCCTTCCTTCTTCCATCTCTCCTAGGAGCCCTTTTAAATATAAGCTCATCAGAGAACCCCCTTGGCAGTCACAAAAGCTTCTATAGATGTGCCTACCTTTATTCACATGGAGATAGATTATTCATGCATATACAATCAGAATTACATTTTTCAGACTCCCCTCTCTCCTTTGAGCTATACTCCCTTTTAAAGTCTCTGTCTATAGAGTGATGTCATTTCTTGGGAGTCATTTCTTTGATTTAGGGGAAAAAATGCATTCCGAATGCCTAAAGAACACATTTGACTGTGCTCAGCCTTCCCTTCTTCAACTAATTTTAACTCTAAAAATGTACTCATTTCCTCCCATAATCCCCATCACCTTCACAGGCCTCTCCTTGCTAGTGAGAATTAAGTTCAGAGCAGCAGTAGCCTTTACCTTCTGGAAGATCAGATTGTTGGGAATTCACAGCCAGGTAAGTATTTGTCTGATTTCTTGATTTTAACACAATAAAACTTCCTGCCAATGAGTCAGTGGAACATGTTCAGTCAGTCATTTCACATGTGTGACCTCTCTGAACCTTACTTTGCCTGTCTATCAAATGGGGGAAATATCTACCTTATCTACTTTTCTTAGGGTTTCCAGGGAGGATCAAATGAAAAAAAAGTGTGAAAATGTCTTGGAAAGTGAAAACTAAATAAACGGAAGATCTTGATTGTTTCTCCCAAAGTCCAAAGTACATGAGGAAAGAACTGCAGAAATAATAGACCGGAAATGCCTGTCTGTGCAAAAGCAAAAGAACTGGATCCAGGGCTCAGGAAATGCCTGGCAATTCAGAAATGCAGGGCTATTGCTGGTAGGTATTCATACCATGATCTGTTTTGCACCTACAATTCAGAAGGAAGAAGGAGAACTTGGAGAAAGGGATACAAGTGTTGGGAAGGAAAACCTATTCAGAAAAATGAAACTGACTGACAGGTTTCAACCAGGAAAAGAAACACTTAGGAGGTGACCCATTCATTCAACAAAGAGTTAATGCTTACTATTTACTAAGTGTGTAGGGCCTCATGGGAGGGGTGAAAATGTAAAAGACATGGCCTCTGCCCTCAATGAGCTATCAGTTGAGTAAATGCTGATTTTCAAATTCCAAACATTTACTCGGAAAACGGTTTCAAGTGTCTACTAAAGAAACTTGAACATCCAACTTGTTGAGCGTGGAGCAGTAAAGATAAAAACATGGTTTTTGTTCACTTTATAATCTGATATGTAGAAATATGTAAATAACTCAGTATAACATGAAAATTTCTACATCAGTCAGGATGGTCTGGGTTATGCTGTCATAACAAGCAACCCCAAAATTTTGGTCACATAAAACAATAAATGTTTATTTCTCCTTCATGCCACCTATCTACTTGATATGTAGGATATCACCATCAAACCAAGTTTCAGAAGAGTCCATCTCATTCCCATGTTTTCTAGGACACAACACGGATAGGACCAATATTAATATATTTACTGTCCATGAGTAAAAGGTGAAAAGAAATTGCCCTCAGCGTTTCCAAGTCAGAGTTTCAGGTTGGCCTCCTAGAGCTATAGGTGGTCCATTGTTGGAGGCCTCCCTCTCTGTCTTGCTTTCCTCAGGCCTCTCCCTCCATCCTGCTATGTGTAGAACTGCGCTCTTAGAAGCCTCGTGTAGGCTACTCTCTCTGCCTAGAACATACGCCCTGACGTCCATGACCATGCCACCACTTACCTAAATCTAGTTCTGGGCTAAGGTGGTAGGTATAAACTAGACACAATGGAGCACTTCCTTACAAGATGTTCTAGTCTTAGAAAACCAGAAGAGTAGTGTTCCTTTTACCTGAAAAGTTCTAGTATGAGTCCTCCTGAACAGCATTCATCCAACACATCTCTTTCGGGCCTCAGCTGGGTGTCAGCCCCTGTCCTGGGCACCAGAAATTCAATGGTGAGAACACTGACCTGTTCTCTGCCCTCACGGAAGTTTGTGGGGAGGTGGACATTAGTAGTTAGTCAGATAATTACACAAATAGATACTCCAAACTGCAACAGGTACTAGAAAGGAAAAGAATGGAGTGTTGTGAGTGTATATGACGAAGGTCCTGGGAAGGTTTACTCAGGCAAGTGGCATTTGAGCTGAAACCTGTGGGATGAGTTGCAGTTAACTGAGGATAGGAGATAAACTAATGAACTAGATCAGTGGTTTCCAGCTATGGTTAGTTATGAGTCATATCTAACAATAAAACTAATAAAGCTTAAGAATGGTTTACATTTTTTTTAAAATAAATTTATTTATTTATTTTATTTTTGGCTGCGTTGGGTCTTCGTTGCTGCGCGTGGGCTCTCTCTAGTTGCGGCGAGCGGGGGCTACTCTTTGTTGCGGTGTGCGGGCTTCTCATTGTGGTGGCTTCTCTTGTTGCAGAGCACGGGCTCTAGGCGCACGGGCTTCAGTAGTTGTGGCACGTGGGCTTCAGTAGCTGTGGCATGCGGTCTCAGTAGTTGTGGCATGCGGGCTCAGCAGTTGTGGCACACGGGTTTAGTTGCTCCGTGGCATGTGGGATCTTCCCGGACCAGGGCTCAAACCCGTGTCCCCTGCCTTGGCAGGTGGACTCCTAACCACTGTGCCACCAGGGAAGTCCCGGTTTACATTTTTTAAATAAAAAAAATTTCAGACTAGTTCTATAATGACATCATTCCCAATCTCCTGCCTTGTGTTCTTCTTCCTTCTGTTGGAAAGTATGGAGTTATGAGCTGTGTACTCTGAATTGTACACATCTTTGGAGATACTTATTAAGGTGGGTTTTTTGGCCTGTGAATATCATTTCTCACATGTGTCTCTATGACAAAAGGTTGGGAACTAGTGGAGAAGATGACATATAGGGAATTCTAAGCTGATGATTCCACCACATGTCAAGAGAAAGGTCATTCACAGTAGACAGTATCAAATGTTACAAAATGTGATTCAACAATCCTTACTGGTATTTACGATGTAAATAATAATAAAATGATGATTGGTTTATTTTTAAAATTTTTTTCCATAAAAAATACTTTCATAAACTTAGTGCTGAGGCAAAACTATCTTAAGCGCTGACATGATACAAATTAAATATCACATTGGTTTCTTTTTTTAATGTTTGCTCTATTTCCTCCTCACATCCTAATCCAGTGTGTGCTACGTATACATATATGTGAGGCATTTTATACATATTCACCCTCATAACTTGACAGATGGGAGGGATCTTGCAGTCATTTCTAAAAACAGACAAAAGGCCGTTGGTTCTGCTCCGCGTGATGGTTTGTGAAGACAGAATACACATGCTTCCGTTGATGATTATATAGCTCTATCCATCTGTCTGCCTCTGGAGGTTGGGAGACGAAGATACAGCTCCCACCGTCCTCATAAACAAAAGTAGACCATGCTGTCACCAGTCAGACACGCCAGCTAATTGGAGCTGTCGACAGACACAATATTCTGTGTCAACAGCTCTAGTAACAGTTTGAAACAGCAATGATATGTTGGTTGATGGTGAGTATGACACATGTGTCTCTAATAGCATGCTAGAAATCTGACATAACTAGAAAAGAATTACTAAAATGTGATTCCTGGCCTCTGGTGTTCCTGTTTGTACTTACCAATCTCTACGGAGGCTGGGTGGGGGGCGGGGGCGTGCGGGGAGAGGGTGGTTGTAACACATCCTTCTCCGTATCATTTCACAGGCTGACAGCTTAATTCGATACTCATAATGTCTAACTTTAAAATGAATCTTGCTAAAAAGATTTGTTTCAACAAGCCACCAAATCGTAACCTCTTTGGGAAAAGGAAAAAGGCAAAAAAACTTATTTGTACAGCTTGCTAAGTTGAAACCAAAATAGAATGGAGACATTTTGTCAATTTACCATTTCTATAACTATAGATTTATACTGCTCTTCAGGAAAGTAATTTTTACGGAGTTAGGTGTATACAAATGCTCATAGATGTGGCTTATTCTTCAACTTCATTTCATGATAGACAAAATAGGCCCCAAATAGAAACAGTTTTGACAAGGCTTTAGAACATAAATGCATAATGTACCTTAATCTCTGTGTAAATTGTACCTGCTAAGGAGGCTTTCCATCAGGTATTATATCAATAAAAAATTAGTCCCTTGTAGATTTCCAATAATTTATTTATCCTCTAAATAATTTAATCACATGACTCACTGGGTTGAATTTTAGCTCAGCCACTTACTAGCTTGGACAAGTTAGTCAACATCTCTGGGCCTCAATTTTCTCATCTATAAAATGGAGGGGCTTCCCTGGTGGCGCAGTGGTTGAGAATCTGCCTGCCAATGCAGGGGACACGGGTTCGAGCCCTGGCCTGGGAAGATTCCCACATGCCGCGGAGCAACTAGGCCCGTGAGCCACAATTACTGAGCCTGCGCGTCTGGAGCCTGTGCTCCGCAACAAGAGAGGCCGCAATAATGAAAGGCCCGTGCACCGCGATGAAGAGTGGCCCCCACTTGCCGCAACTAGAGAAAGCCCTCGCACAGAAACGAAGACCCAACACAGCCATAAATAAATAAATAAATAAATAAATAAAATTGTATAACTTAAAAAAAAAATTAAAAAAAAAAAATGGAGATAATAGTATAACCTCCCTCATAGGGTTATAAGGATTCATTGAGTTATAACATTTCAAGTGTGTAGAACAATACCTGGTACATTACATAATAATATACTTTGAAGATTTCAGATAATTTAAAGCACAGAACAATTCCCAACATATACTAGGTATTTTACAGATTATAGCAAAAATTGTTATTACAACTTTGCATTATAGAGCACTTTTATTTTTAGACTAATAATCTTATCCTATTATTAATTCTTTGAAATAAAATATGATAACCACTTTTCCAAGAAAACAATGGTGCTCAGAGTGGTTAAGCAGAGGGTCAGTGGGGATGGAATTGCTGAGGTTTAGTTAGGTTGCTGCCTTCCGGTTCTGGGGCGGGAGTGATACTCAGCTATTTCCACTGCCTCGTGGCCAGGGAGCCAAACGACTGAAAGCCTCTTCATTAATTTTTTTCATCCAGACCCCAAAATTGTATGTCCCCAGAGGCCTCTGTCCCTCATGTTTAGAATCAGCCTTAATCACTGCCTACTCATACCTCACTGATCTTTCCATATTCCTTGCCCCATTATAAAGACAGCTAACTGAGGCTGTTTGTCAACACTCACCAAAAAACCACCACTACCACCACAAACAACAATACAAATGTACGAGCACATCAAACTTAGATTATCTTGATCTTTGAAGATATGAGGAAGACAAAGAAGAAAAGCTTCCTCTGATAGGTAGTTAAGATACTTCTATGGCACATACACCACAAAGGAGGATGCAGTGCAAAAGGAATTTCCATCTCCAAACCAATGGCCTATAGCAACAATACATTCTTTGAAAATCTTACTGTTACCAATTACACATGAATAATAAAATAACCCAACCCTATGCAACACAGCTTTGTCTGGCCACTTCATGGCACATTCAATCCGTAATATAAAATGTTTAGCTTTCACTTCCTAAGAAGGTAATGGGACTTTGCCTTCTGAGAGGCTAGATGGGCAGCTGAGCTGTGACCATAGGCCTGCTCTCTGGAATTATTGGGTCCCTTGTTGAGAGCATGAGAAGAGCATCATTGACCTTTCCAAGGAGGAATCAATGCCTCAGTCTTGGCTTTTTTATTACTGTGCTCGGATCACTTGAACCTACTAGCTCAACTCCTCACCCAGTGCCCTTGCCCTTCACCTCCATCACTAGGACCATGTATGCGATCCTCTACATTTCCTCTCCTCTGGGTCTTTATCCACGGCCTGAGCCTGACACACTGCTTCTTTCATGTCTCTAAATGACCAAAGACAAAAAACTCCATCCATTCTTCAAGGACCTTTTTACAATGGCTCCCCTTCATAAAAGTTTCCTTAATTGTCACTACACTTGTCCCAAACAGTGAGTGAATTTCTCCCTCTTTTGAATGCTCCCTGATATGACATTTATTATTTTCTTCCATGCATTTTAATTAGTTATATACAAGCTTCTCTTTTCCCTGTATTGTCACCTCCTTGGTAGCAGAATTCATTTTTGTTTTCCATGTAGAACTTAGCATGTAGTGGATACTCTCTCTATATTTCATGCTTACTTGAATGAATGAATGAATGGATTCCCCTCATCCCTTCACACTTCAGATATTTAAACTGCATATGCTTGAATGGACAAAACAAAAAACACACAATATATCCAAGAGAAGGAAAGGCTTATATTGAACATGGTGGTGATTTAAACGATGGGGTTTGAGCTCTTTTTTGACACCAACCCCATTTCTTCTCTGGGCCCTGGGCTACTTGGGGATTGGTTTGCAGCAATGTATTTGCTTTAACCAATTTCATTATTAAAGTAATCAGGGTGCTTTAACTTGAAATCTATCATAAAAGAATCTTCCATATGATTATTACGACTCATTCACATCAGCGATATCTCTGTTAATTCCTTCTACAACAGCAGCTAAATATGCATAAGCCTTGACAAATCACCTTGCTTTGTTACATGTAATCTCTAAGCAAGAATCAATTCCAGGTAAGTGGCTTTTCAGGTGATGGCACAGAGGTGTCCGTGGCATACCCTACAAGGTGCCACTCGACAGAGCACGGTGTAAACGGCACCTCTGGCATGGTGCAGCCTGCAGCCCACGTGACTGCATGAAGTTCTCCGAGTTGGGAAAGCTTCGGAGAAACAACCATAGTTCATATAATACCAAGTATTTTCACTCTTATATCAAGGAAAAAGAATACTCCAGGCTTGTCATTATATTTGAGAAATAGCTTGATAATTTTAAAATAATGCTTTTTATTATGTTTGATTACAACTCACTGTAAACATTGTAGAAAGTACAGACAAGTGAGTAGATCATAGTTCCTTATCTCAGAGATCATCACTCCATTACTGTTAACCTTTTCATTGTATTTCCTTCTGTTTCCCCCATATGCACATATGAAAATATTTATATATCTGCATCCTTGAGAATATACTCTCCATACTACTGCTTAAAACTTAACATTATGCAAATAGCATTTCTCAAACTTGCCTATCGAATAGAATAACCTGAAGAGCTTATTTAAAATACAGATCTTTCAGAATTCTCTATACGAGAACCAATTCACTAAGTCTGAGGTAGGGCCCCCGAATTGGTATTTTTAACAGCTACTCCCTGCTACATGGTTTTTATGTTCAGACAAGTTTGAGGAACACTAATTTCATAGGTACATCCTCAGGTATTCAAGTGATTTCTGAACAGAGGAAAGCAGTTTAACCTAATTCTCCCAACCCTCTCAGCCAGGTAGATCAAACAGAAATCCTATACAAAAGGAAAATTGAGTGCACTGAACAAGCAAGAAAGTAGTTCTGGTGACCCAACTCTCCTGAATATCCTAGCCCTGGACTCAAAGGGAATGTAATCCAGACACTCCTCATGAGGTTGGATGGGCTAGGGATAATGTTAGGTTTTTTTTTGTTTTTTTTTAAAGTGTGTTAGTTTCTGCTTTATAACAAAGTGAATCAGCTATACATATACATATATCCCCATATCTCCTCCCTCTTGCATCTCCCTCCCACCCTCCCCATCCCACCCCTCTAGGTGGTCACAAAGCACCGAGCTGATCTCCCTGTGCTCTGTGGCTGCTTCCCACGAGCTATCTATTTTACATTTGGTAGTGTATATATGTCCATGCCACTCTCTCACTTCATCCCAGCTTACCCTTCCCCCTCCCCGTGTCCTCAAGTCCATTCTCTGCATCTGTGTCTTTATTCCTGTCCTGCTAGTTATTTATGTCCCGGGAAACCACATTCCAGAGACTTTCCAGGGTTCCGTGAGCAAAATCAGTCTCCTTAGGTCAGAAGGTGGCCATATGTGCCAGTTTGCCTGTTCACTCCCAGTCTATACCTGTTGTTCTGGCACATGTTATTAATAATATAATGCCTTCTTTCACTCACTAATAGTGTCCCAATTTGGACAATAAGTTCTATGAGCACTAACCTGTAGGGTTACTGCCACCCTCCCCTCTGATCCGTACATTAGAAATGGGGCTTACTCTGTATTGGCTCCTTCATGTCTAAGAACTTTTTCTTCCAAGTTGAGATCTTATTAATGAATCAACTGCTACCTTGTATGGAAAGACAATATTTAGTAAGACTGGGAACCAAACCATTCTCATGGTGAGGTCTTCCTAGCCAGTTTAAGGCTATTATTTTGGCTTTTTTTCTCAAGATATTTGCGGTTCATAAACCATTTAAGATGTGCTCTCTTTTCCTTATCACTCCCAGGAAGATAAAACAAATTTCAAGAAATCTTCTAAACACTCTGTCACAAAAAGTTCTGCAAAAATTGCATTTTAATTCTATAAAAGCTTCCACTTAACATTTGCCTATTATAAACAAGTAGCTTTTTAATTTTCAGTATGATAACTATAATTGCGATTAATTTCTCTACCCATGGATCTTCAGTCATTATTTCTTTAGGGCAGATTCCTAAAAGGTAGCTATGATATTTTAAAGCACCTCTCCTTCCTCAGAAGGACCCTCCCCTTTTCTTAAAATTAATAAGTTACAAGGAATTCAGGACAAGATTAATGGAATAACCTGAAAAACTCTCACTGGCTATGCCTAAGAGTGCATGACTGAAACAAATGAGATTCAGGTGTATCTGCTAAAATCTAGGACAACAGAAACATCAATCTTGCCTTTGGAACAACAGCGAGGTGCCTGAGTTGCTGCCTGATACTGAGCCACGTGCCTGTAGCTCCCGTTCCTTCCCTCCGCTTCCTCAGATGGAACAGGAAGGAATGGTTGGACCCGCCCTGAACTGACTGCCCTAGAGACTAGTCCCTCACCATCATCTGGCTGATTGCTGGAGATAGGACTCTACGGTCAAGGAAAAGTCAAGATGAGGTGACACCCAGAAGAATAAAATAGAATGAGGGTTAATGAGATACGTTGCTTCACGCAACCAGTTAATGAGAGGAAGACCCACTTTTAAGTAGTTGCAGTCACCAATATGACAATAAGAATGTGATCAATTATTCATTCACTATTCATTCATTCTTTCCTTTGACAAATATTTATTGAGTACCATCATTTTGCAATATATACAAATATCAAATTGTTGTACACCTGAGACTAATATAATGTTGTATGTCAATTATACTGCCATAAAAAATGCATACATATCCATATATATTTATCGAGTACCAACTATTGCCAGATACTGTACAAGGTAATGAAAATAAAGCAGTGAACAAAACAAACTAAAATCACTGTCTTCCTAGAGGCTATATTCTAGTGAGGGAGACGGATTGTAAACAAGATAAATAAGTAAAATATTTAAGATATTAGTAATAAGTGCTAAGGAGAAAAAAAATTAAGCAAGGAAGAAGACTATGAAAAGTGGGGGCTGAAATTCTAGTTAGGGGTTTCCAGGGGAGATCCACTGAGAAATTGACTTTCGAATAAACACCTGAAGGAAAGGAGCTAGCAATGCCGCTATCTGGGGGATGAACCTTTCCAGAAGAGACCGGAGGAAGAGCAAAGGTCCTGGGGCAGGATGGCGCCTGGGATATTCAAAGAATTGCCAGGCCAGTATGGCAGAGTGAGATGAGGTCAGAAAGGTAGGGGCTGGGGGCGCAGTTTTCTAGGCCATCAGAATGATGTTTTGGTTTTCACTCTGAAAGAAATGGGAAGCCACTGCAGGATTTTTAGTGGAGGGGTTGTAAAATTTCGAGTGGAGGAGTAACAGGATTTGATTTATACTGAAACAATTACACATTTTTGCTTTGAGAATAGACTTGAGGGACATGGGGGATAGGCAGAAGGGAGATCAAGAGGTGAAGGGGGATGGCAGAAGAAGAGAAACTAGTCAGAAGATTATTTGCAATAAAACTAGGTGAGAGATGACGGTAATTTGTATAAGATTGTGGAAGTGGAGGTCGTGAGAAGTGGATAAGTGTTGGATCTAGTGAAGATGAGGCCAAAAGAATTTGCTGACAGATCAGATATGGGATGGGAGAAAAAGAGAGGTGTCAAGAATGACACCGCAGTTCTTGTCTTCAGCTGCCAGAACAGGGTTGCTATTAGCTGAGATGAAATCTACAAGAGGAGGCAGTTTACAAGTGATGAGTGGGACTTCCGTGTACAAGTTTGGTGTGAGATGCCCGTTAACCATCTGAGTGGAAACTTCAGTCAGACATTTGAACACACAGGTCTGGAATCAGGAGAGTGGTTAAGATGGAAGAGATAAGTTTGGGAGCCGCCAGCATATGGGTAGTGTGTAAAGCCATTAGACTTGATGAGAAGCTCACGACAATGAGTTTAGATGGAAAGGATGAGCAAGGAGGACGTACCAACATTAGAGTGACATCAGAAACTGTTGTAAAAAACAAACAAACAAAAATGGTACTGTTCTTGTGCATGTGGGTTCGTCAGCTCACATGTGTACCATGTTAGAATGTTTCTCAGAGGTGTTAGGTTGGCTGCATGCTGTATGTAGGTGGCCAATCTGACTCACTTATGTCCTCCACGGGGCCTAGAAGAGAGACACAGTAAGCATTAAATAAAGAGTTGAATTAGCTAGAATAAATATCATATAGATTTATGATATAACTTAACTTTTTCTACCTGTAATTCCTACATTTCAAGTCTTGACATTCAAAACAGTTGCTGGTAAAATCACTCTGGTACAAAGGCATTTACATAAACCAGAACATTGAAGTGTAAAATAATTAGATATTTTCATTAAGCTTTCCAGGAATTTAGCAGCTGCCACAATCCGACCGTTGACTATTTTTGATCAGGGCTCCACCTAGGCTGACCCTAAATGACTAATGATCAGATTTTTAGAAGCTTATTAAATGAATTATTTTTAAAAGAGTACACGTGACCTGAAATAGTATAGAAATATTCACGTACTCATATATAGGTGAATACTAAGAAACTCTAAACCTTAATTGGCACATGAAAAAACTGCAAAATATTACAAAAATAAGAATCTCAAAACAAACATCATTTAGGGAGTGCTGATTGGGGTCACAAAAACCAAAATCTATCTGATTGGTTCAGAACCAATAAATTGAGTAGTTGTGTTGTAATGGACAAAGTGTAACTACTCAAGGGGGTGTGTTCCCTGGAAAATCTGCAGCCTCAGCTGGTCCAGAAAAGGTAACTCTGACTCTGTGTTTGATGTGTAAATTGTATTCTTAAGAAGAAATAAGGAAAAAATATTTTTTAAAAAACAATGAAAAGAATAAGAATAGAGAAAATGAAGAAAAAATAAATCAGCGTTAGAATCTTTAGAGTCTGTTTCAGTGTAACTTTATGGATCAGTTCTTTATTCATTGCCATTTTTCTACTTAAGATGTTATAAAACTGATATATTAGATTTATAAGGGTGTAATTGATTACATTTGAAAACAATAAATGTTTATGGAAATATGTTAAATTCTTGAGTTATTCATTGAATTGTTGTTAAGTGGATGTGTACTTAGAAAGCATATTCAAACCCTAAAGATTAATAAGTGGAATTAGACCAGACAAAAATAACAGTGAGCATGTCTCTCCATCTACAAACCTCCCTCAGCCATTAGACTCTAAAGCACATATTTACATGGAGAGGGTTATGTGTACGTTTTTAGCACAAGTGTTCATTCATGATGTCAGAAGATCTAAGCAGAGATACCAACTAAACAATTTTCTCCCTGGAGTTGTGCAGCAGGTTCCAGAAGGCCCCAGGAGGAATCAGTATAAACACTGTGACCGTTATTTACTCAAACTGGGACTCCAGCAGCTGGGCTGTTTGCATGATATGCAAATGGGCACATCATTCAAGGAAGAAAGGATGAATGCTCTGGCACTTGCAGGGCAAACATTAACTGCTATGGGAAAAGGGCCAGCAAAAGAGAAAGCAGACAGAAGCGAGTGGGTGGTGAGGGGCAGGACAAGAAACATCTTCCAAAGAGGCAAAATGCAGGAGGCAGACACTGCTTGCTGGGAACCGTTCAGCATTCTCAGCCTCAGTAAACAACAGATGGGTGTGTGCGGCAGCCCGTCTCCATCAGGAACAGTGAATTTCCCCTCCACCCAATTTCTTGCTCCGGACTGCATTCATAAAACCCTTTATATGTGGAAAGCTACTAAGAGGTACAGAGGGAAGATATTAACCGAAAGAGCAAAGGCTCAGGGGGCTAAGAGGGCATAGAGTGATGTGGGGAAAAGTGTGGCTGGAGTCAGACAGAACTTGGCAGGAGTTTAAGTTCTACAATTTGACAGCTATGGATAGTGGTCAAGAGTCTCAGTTTCCCTGTCTCAGTTTTCTCATCTGTAAAATGGGCTTAATAGAGCTATCTCAGAATAGGATCACTGTAGGATTTAATAGATCTTCTTTATGTAAAGTGCCTTCTACCAACATAACACTAACCGGTTAGTCTTAGAGCTGGGACTTGAATTATTCGGGGTTTTTGACCCCAGAGTGCATCAGTTCTTAGGAAGTCTGGAGATCTTGAGACTGTGGAGATGCCAAAGAAGTAACCTGATGGTCATTCTATATTTAAAGGCTGCTGAATTCAACATAGTTTGGAAGCAACTCTATTTCCAAGCAGGTCATAAGACCTGTGAGTGAAATCCATTTTTTAAAAACTCCAGCTTAACCAAGCCTGGTAGAAGCTTACAGGCTCCATTGCACTTGTTGCCTTAATTACACATGTGCATGGAGTGTGAAGTAAAAGAATATCAGTAGACTGAGCGTCTGTGTACCCACCAGCATAATCTAGGCACACTTTTCTCTCCTCCCCACTCAGGAGTAAACCCTACTGAATTATGCATTTATAACTCCTGTGTGTCTTTAAACCTTTCCCTCATATTTTGTAGTCCTAAGTAATAAATTATTATTATTTTTTTAAGATTTAATTTTATTTATTTTTGGCTGCACTGGGTCTTCATTGCCGCGCACGGGCTTTCTCTAGCTGTGGCAAGCTGGGGCTACTCTTCGTTGCAGTGCGCGGGCTTCTCCTTGTGGTGTCTTCTCTTGTTGCAGGGCACAGGCTCTAGGCACTTGGGCTTTAGTAGTTGTGGCCCTCAAGCTCAGTAGCTGTGGCGCAGGCTTAGTTGCTTTGCGGCATGTGGGATCTTCCTGGACCAGGGACCAAACCCGTGCCCCCTGCATTGGCAGGTGGATTCTTATCCACTGAGCCACCAGGGAAGTCCCAATAATATATTACTTAGTTTTGCAAGTTCTTATACTTTAAATAAATGGATTCATATTACATTTTTTTGGCTCATTAGGTTTTAGCTTATTACATTTCTAAATTCATGTTACAGACCATCTATTTTAATTGCTATATAATATTCTCCTATATGAATATTCCACAATGTATTATCCAATATCTTCTCTTAGTGTACAGTTGCGTTTATTTTATTGTTGTTGTGTTGTTTACCATTAAAAATTATGCTACTATAAGCATTCTTGTACATGTCTCCTGTTTCAAGAGTCTCTCTAAGATGTTTCCTTAGGTAGTATGAGTGTAAGTGATTGAAAAGACCATGCATTTCCCATTTGTTGGGTGTCATGTTCTGTATAGTATTTCCATTGGGGACAGCTTGTTATTTACACTGTTTTTATCTTCTATAGCCTTACCTAATTTTTGTCTGTCTGATCTATTATGTAGAACAGTGCATTGTTTCTCCAACTATGATGGTGCATTTATTCTTGCAGTTTTATCAATTTTACTTCACGTATTTTGAGGCTGTAGTATTATAGATAGACAAATTTAAAAGTATTATATTTTCCTGGTTAATTGAACATTTTAGCATAATGAAGTTGTCCTCAATCTTAAATTGCCTTAAAGTTCATTTGGCTGGATTTTGCTGTATTTTGCCTACTTACTTTAGGTAGGGAGTTTGCAGGGAGTTTCATTTTGAATCCCTTTGCTTTCAGCTGTTCTACATCCCTATGCTTTTTAAGGGTCTCATAAACATCATACAGCTGGGGTTTAAAAAAAAATCCAATCTAACAATCTTTAAATTGGCATGTTTCATTCATATTTTTAATATATTTGGATTTATTTCTTCCATAGTATTGGTGCTTTCTATTTGCCTTTCTATTTTCCTTTTTGTTTCTCCCTTCTTGACTTTTTTAGGTTAAGCATTTTTCTCTTTCCATTTTTCCCTCTTCTAATTTAGATGTATATTTTATTTCTATTCTTTCTGTGATTATCCTAGTAATTTAAACATGCATTTTTAGTTTATCAAAGCCTACAGTTAATAACTGTATCCTTCTCTTAAGCTCTATAACCATATAGTTATATACTTCTCTTAAACTATATAACTGTGTAAACCATAGAACTTTAACTCCAATAACAACTTTCCAAATTATATGCTCTTATTGTCCTATATTTTACTTCTGCTTTTTAACCTCATAAATTGGTTGTTATTGTTTTATACAGTCAATGTTTGCTTAAATTTACTTACTATTTGCCACTTAAAAAAATTCTTCCTTATTGCATCTGAAACTTCCCCCATGGGATCACTTTCCTCCTGGCTGAGGTATATTCTTTTTTTTTTTTTTTTCTCAGATTTTTTTTTTTTTAATTTTATTTATTTATTTATTTATTTATTTATTTATTTATTTATTTTTGGCTGTGCTGGGTCTTTGGTTCGTGCGAGGGCTTTCTCCAGTTGCGGCAAGTGGGGGCCACTCTTCATCGCGGTGCGGGGACCGCTCTTCATCGCGGTGCGCGGGCCTTTCACTATCGCGGCCCCTCCCGTCGCGGGGCACAGGCTCCAGAAGCGCAGGCTCAGTAGTTGTGGCTCATGGGCCCAGCCGCTCCGCGGCATGTGGGATCCTCCCAGACCAGGGCTCGAACCCGTGTCTCCTGCATTAGCAGGCAGATTCTCAACCACTGCGCCACCAGGGAAGCCCTGAGGTATATTCTTTAGATGGCAAACTCACTCAATATGTATATTTGTCTGAAAATTACTTTTTTCATGCTTGTTTCTGGAGAATATTTTCATAAGGAATAAAACTCCAACTTTTCTCAACACCTAGACAGCATCAGCCCACCGTTTTCTGGCTTCCATTGTTGCTGCTGAGAAGTTGGCTGACAGTCTAATTTTCATGCCTTTATAGGTAACCCTTCCTTGTCTCCAGCTACCATTAAGATACTTTTTTTTTTGTCTTTGTTGTTCTGCGATTTCACTAAGATTGGTCTAGATATTAATTACTTTTTAATTATTATTTTTAGGATTCTCTGGGCTTCTCATATCTAAGAAACATGTTTCTCATAATTTCAGCCATCAATTTTTCATGTATTGCCTCATCCACACATTCTCTCTCTCCTCTCTTCTGAAACGCTACCTACAGGTTTCTTAACTTCTCACGACTGTTGCAGCTCTCTGTGCTGCATCCTACATGATTTCATTGGATCTGTCTTCCAATTCATTATTCACTTTTCAGCTATGTGTAATCTGCTCTTAATTCCATCCATTGAGTTTCTAATTTCAATTATTATATCCTGCTCTTTTAAAATCGCTGTTTGGGGGGCTTCCCTGGTGGCGCAGTGGTTGAGAGTCTGCCTGCCAATGCAGGGCACGCGGGTTCGAGCCCTGGTCTGGGAGGATCCCACATGCCACGGAGCAACTGGGCCCGTGAGCCACAACTACTGAGCCTGCGCGTCTGCAGCCTGTGCTCTGCAACAAGAGAGGCCACGATAGTGAGGGGCCCACGCACCGCGATGAGGAGTGGCCCCCGCTTGCTGCACATAGAGAAAGCCCTCGCACAGAAACGAAGACCCAACGCAGCCATAAATAAATTAAAAAAAAAAAACAAAAAAAAAACATCGCTGTTTGGAAATGTTTGTTTCTTGCTCTTTACTCCTAACTATATTCTCTTCCTTTATTAGTTTAAATACATAAACATATTTATTTTACATTTGTGTCAGACATTTCCAATTGAATCTGAAGCTTTTGCAGGTCTGATTCTGTTGCCTCTTCTTGATATCTTGTTTTCATACGTAGTATTTGATTTTTGACTATGAGGTCATGTTTATGGGAAGTTCAATCTATGGGAATTATTTGGGTCTGAGTTTAGGTGGGTTTTCCAAACATTTGCATGTCCTAAACACATGCGCATGGCTTACCTCGTACCTCTTTACACCAAATTATTGGCTTTAAGACTTTTCAGCCCACCCAGATAGTACATTTTTGGACTCCAAACCTAGGTGAGGACTCACTAGTAGCTGAGGATACTCAGGAGATTATTTTTTCTCCTCTTCTCATCACCAAGACTTGAAAGAAGTCATTTTCCTTACTTCTTCCAGGGAATTCAGGTTTTTATATTTTTACTCTTAATCTGAAGCTATAACCCTTTGAGGTTTTAGCTTTATGTCAGAGGTCTCCTAATTAAATTCCTCTCTTTGACTAGGTCCTATGTTTTGCCTCCTGTCCACAGTATGAAAATTGAAACTCAAAGTCACTGAGATTCAAATAGCTTCAGGATGTTCAGCTTGCCCCTCTGAGTTTCTACTTTCACTTAGTATTTGACCTCTCAGGAATCTTTATCTTCTTACTAGCTCATCAGCACCTTTAAAAATATTTTAAATATATTTTGTACAGCATTTATTCAGTTTAACAGGACAGTCAGCCAGGATCTCTAGCTGGCAATATTACTAGATGTGGAAGTTATAATGAATTTCCTCCAAGTAGGAGATTAAATCTGTCCTTCAACACTTTAAAATCTGTCATATACTTTTCTTCCTTGATTCTTGCTATCTGAAATATTTTTAGATCTAAATATATCAAAATATATTAAGGCAAGTGTCATCTCTCCTAGTTTCTGTTATAAAAAAATCCCATAGTAGCTTTATAATTCAGTATCCAAATACTTTGATGTTACACAAATTAAAACAAGCTTTGAACCTTTGGAATAAAGGCTTACCAAAGGCTTTATCACCACCATGGCCTTTAATTTCTTGAACAAACTTAGCCCTTTTTAGAGTTAATATCAAGTTGATAGATGTGTGACATTGATGTTGATCTTCTAAGTCTAGGGTCTCCAAATGAGATATGCATACCTCTTAGAGTGCAGAAGGTTACCCATTGAGGTACAGGAAGAAATTATTAGAACTTTTATTAACAAATATTTTTATCTTAAAAATCAAAAGGAATTAATATTTACTAGTATTTAATATAAAATTTGACACTTACATCTGTACTTGATCTGGATGTCCTAAAGGAAGAGGAAACAGTCCACAGTATGGAGAAATTAGCAGTGGTACCCTCTCTCTTTCTTCCTGTCTGGCACACTACAATTTGCTACAGTGTATACCCAGTTCAGTGCATTTCTAGACTATATATTCTGGTTTAAGTTAAAG
This sequence comes from Balaenoptera acutorostrata, assembly GCF_949987535.1. Classification (NCBI taxonomy): domain Eukaryota; kingdom Metazoa; phylum Chordata; class Mammalia; order Artiodactyla; family Balaenopteridae; genus Balaenoptera; species Balaenoptera acutorostrata. Next base: position 65,720,938 of record NC_080067.1, on the reverse strand, counting down.
CTCTCAAAATGGACATGTGGTTTTTAAAGTTTTTCTGTAAATAAGCTGTGGATCAAAAAGAATATTAATTATGTAAGTACATGTAAACAACAAGGAAATGGCAGAGAAGATACTTCTCCTACTACTAGTATAAGCTCTTTGTTGACCACATTACAAAGAAAAAATTAATGATGATCTTATCAGATCTAACAAGACATTTTCCTTCTCCAGAAAAAGAAATTATCATCAAGAAGGATTTTTGAAATCTGAATTTGCATTCATTGTTATTAATAAATAATCTTGCCTTAAGTGTATTTTTCTCTGAGACCTTAGCTAATGATAGTTGTATTTGTATGTTATGTAAAATAAATAAATACAAATGTATTGGGATACATACTTAACAACTGCTTATTGTTTGGAATGGTTTGAAACCTACTACCTAGGCACCTCCTCAAAAATTCCACACACACACACCCCCACATAATTATTTTCTCTCTAATTATTGTAACTTACACAGGTACTGTTCTTTAAGTCATTCACTGTTTATCCTTTAGAATGATTCATTTGGACAAAGATTCATCCATGTTCACATGCAATGATCACCACTTTCTGCCCACTTCCGATTATTTGATGACCTCTACTATATTTTCGATACTTTTTACCTCATCTTATGAGTACTTTCTACAATCCCACTGTTCTTTCATTTAGTTGGACGTGACAGGGTAAATAATTCTGACAAAACATCTCAAAGCTATGCACAAACATTGGGAATAATAGACTAAGATAAAGTGTCCTGCTTTCACAGGGCCATTAATGCCATTGAAGTTGAAATCCTCACATATGAAGCCTGGTGTGATTCCTGTTTCTGAATGCTTTTAGATTGGAAAGTTTTAAGTAAAGCACTTTCTACATATTCAAAAAGCCCTGAGAGTCTGTGAAAAATTACATTTATAGAAATGTAATACAAAATTACATTTTGGCACCCACCTTAGCCAAACGTAATTGCTGAAGATTGTTTTTTAACTTGTAAAGAGTATGTACTCCCTGCGATTCCAATCTCTATGAAGAAAGCAGAAAAACCAGTACAAAGCTAGCCCAAATCAGAACAAGAAAGATTATCCCTGTCAGCTGCCTCTTTTCCCCTCTTTTCATGAGTATATATACAATGTAAGTTACTCTTGGATTTCAAGAGAACAAGGACTGTTTATTTTGTACATAACAAACTTATTATCTCCTGAATCTCATCATCATTATTACCTATTCACTTTCCATCACATTGTGTTGCCTTGCCCTGAAGTCTCAAAATCTTTTGGTCTATTGATTGACTGCTTGATGACAAATCAAATACTTATAATTCATTGGTAATATATTACATGCAAAAGAAAAGATACATAAAAATAGATATAAAGAATAAAGTTATAACTGAAAGTTAAAATAACTAAAATATTAACTAACATAACTAAAAGTTATAGCCAAATCTCTGTGCTGTACACTTGAAATTAACACGATATTGTAAATCAACTATACTTCAATTTAAAAAAATAAAACAACAACAAATAAATTAATTAAGTAACTAAAAGTTGAAGGGCCACTACTTGATCATTTGCATATCCCTGGGTGCATGGCCTACTTTAGCAGTTACTGGTGGATAAAATTTCAGAGACTCAGAGTCTTTTCTGGCTTCCTTTGCCTTTTGCTACCAAGGGGTAAATAATCATCATCGACAGATACAAATTAAAAGTAGCTTGCAAAGAACATTGGTGAATGGTGGATGGTGACAGAGTACATGGTATTAAACCAAAGAATAATCCCAAATTCCACTAGAGGAAGAGGACCTTAGAAGACATCCCTACCAATCACCCTTGTGCCTCTTAATTCCTTTCACCTTTTCCTACTGAATGCTTTCAAGTGTTTTCACCTCTATATGGGAATTCTCCTAAGTGTTCGTTATCATGAAACCAAAAGCAATTCTTTAAAGACTTGCTGTCATTACTAAAGTTGTGTCTTTCTATAAGGTTGCTATGGCTCAGATCAGACTATTGAGTTGTGAGCCAAGAAAAGCACAATGATCCATAATACATGGTGAATCACAGTCATAAATTGAATGCCCACTTAATAGTTCATAAAACTACTCCAGACATAATGATTATTGAAATTCTGACTATGAGAGAATACAATGGCAATAAAGGGTATGTGGGAAGGGAATAATACAAAAGAGATGCTCAAAGCACATAAAGATAAAGAATAAATCATTTCCTTTGTAACTGCTGTACTTACTGCTCCTCGTTGTCACCACACCTGGGCAAATAACGGGTTGTGACAAATAATCAGCCAATGGGCACAAATAAGTGTTTTCGTGTTGGTGTTTCCTCCTCCACCTCTTCCTTCTCTTCTTTCACTTCTTTTCTTCTTATCCATCTTTTATATTTTTTTGAATGGCTATTTCACACATTCTGCCAAACATACATAAAACTTCTTACTTGGGCTTTCACTGAAGACACCTTTATAACAGATACCAAGCTGAGATCAAGAATACATGAGTAGATACTTATTTAAAATAAAATTAAAAGATTACTCTAAAAATGTGCTTAACACTGCACTATTCAAATATTTTGAAGTACCTTAAGCAAGAGCATTTGAGTGACCTGTAATATCCTAATTTGTGATAATTGCCACAGCTATCTCCAAATTTATTTTCACCATATCTTATGTGGGCATGTAGGCCATAAGGCTTTTCAGGTACAAATTGCTGGACAGTTACTGATGAGAGAAAGGTCATAATAATAGGTTTACAGATATCTGGGATGGCTTTGGGACCATTTAGAGGGAACCATTTTGTCTTATTGTTGTAAAGATGATAAGGAAGTAGTTTAAGGTAGTTAGAGACAAGCAAACAAAAGACAGGCAAACAGAGCTGTATAACTTCTACTTTCACTTCCTGCCTACTCCATTACTTCTAGCACTATGGGAGAAATAACATGATTGGAATGACCAAAAGGTTAGGGAGTGGGCAAGGTTTACCTGGTAGAAAGTAGATTGAACACTGTTGGTTAACCTTTTTGAAAGTGAAAAGTTGTAACATTTAACAAAATACCAAATTGACAGTAGGGGTGGGAAAGGACTCAAATTGCATTTGGTCATGGTTTTTTTTTCTTCTTCCTAAGTGTGTATCTTTTATTAAGAGAGAAAGACAGAATTGAGATGGAGGAGTGGGGTGGGCAGGGGTTAGTGCAGAGGGAAAAAGACAGAGGGAATTGTTTGCTTGAAAACTGAATGTCTATGATGATACTTCTGCAGCTACAGTTGCTCCAAATGTTATACAAGAAATCAATAAGATTCTAAATTGTTTTCAATCAATAAGTATTTCTTGAGCATTTATTCTGTGTCAAAACTGACTTTACAAAGCTCAAATATCTTTCCTTTTAGCACGTAAGACTTCTTCACCTGAGGACTGTAGATTTTTAAAAGGTTTGTATAAATGGCATCTGGTCTCAGTAAACTTAAAAGGTTTGACACCAGTTACAGCTCCTTAGAATAAGCAGACTGGTGAGATTAAGAAACAGAAAAGAAAGAAAAAGAGAGAGAGAGAGAAAGAAAGAAAGAAAAGTTACACACAAACAAATACATGCAGAAACACCATAAAGATACTTTGTGATTTGACAAACAGCAATAATAACCTCTTTACTATTTGCTGGATATATGTAATATTAATAAAACTACCCCTACTGTAAACTATGCCTTTAGTTAAAAAACAAATTCATGAGATAATAGGATAAAAGATTTGAAATTGAAGTTGATATTTCGAGTAATCTACCCATAAATTCTAAATTCAAGGACACTATTTCTGGACAGCAAGTATAAATGGAATTGACATTCAGAACAAGGAGAGGTGTCTTGAGTCATCAAGTTGGTCAATATCATGGACAAGACTTGAGAATCAGGAAATGTTAAAAGGATTGGAACAAGAACAATGGCCCCTTCTTGAAAATGGTAAGTTATCTGTACAGCATAAACAGGAATTAGAATGCCAATTCAAACAAAAATACCTCAGGTTTTCTGCCAATAATGAATTTCATTTACATATTCTTACCAAAACCAATTTTTTTTAGAGATCTAAGTTCAAGTATTAGTTTATTATACTTAAATTTTGTTGCCTAATATATTGATAATGACAAAACTGTTTAAATCAATTCAGAATTTCTCTTCTGTTTTTATATGGTTTCTGGTTCTCTTCTCTAAACAAATGATTTTCATAGGTTTTAGATAAGCAACTTAACTTTGGTGTGTTTACTGAAATCACAACAGTTCTCTTTTTCATATCATCTGGTACACCTCAAAATTGGGCATGTTGGACTGCCCCGGTGGCACAGTGGTTAAGAATCTGCCTGCCAATGCAGGGGACACGGGTTCGAGCCCTGGTCTGGGAAGATCCCACATGCCGCGGAGCAACTAGGCCCGTGTGATGCAACTACTGAAGCCTGTGTGCCTAGAGGCCGTGCTCCGCAACAAGAGAAGCCACCGCAAATGAGAAGACCGTGCACTGCAACAAAGAGTAGCCCCTGCTCGCCGCAACTAGAGAAAGCCCGCGCACAGCAACGAAGACCCAATGCAGCCAAAAATAAATAAATAAACAAATGTATTTTTTTTTTAAATTGGGCATGTTCCTTTAATAAGGAGGATTGGTAAGTGTCTTGGAGAATATCAGTCAGAAGAGAAATATTTATCTGACTTTTTTTTAAGAACAAAGCAAATATGGCATACCTCTGATCTGAACAAGTAAATGGAAAGGGTTTTGGTTTACTCATTTTAAAAAGCTGAGAAGAATAAAGTATTGAGTAGATTCCTGCCTTTCTTAAATGAACTGTACCACTGAATAACCAAATGAGAACAAATTTCTCTGTATAGAGGTATTTCAGCTAATAAATGGAGAAGGAATAAGATAATTATAATATCCACTTTGCAATCCCTAATTAGATAGGAAATCTAAATAATGCACAGCAATTTGTGTTAACATCAGAAAGAGAGGCAACTAGATATTACATGCCTCCTGATGGAAGCACATACCACTCTCTGAAGTATCCTTGCTACAAAAATCTAAACAGAATCTTTTCAAGCCTCTAGATACAACTACCTAGTCCGGGGAAACACAGAGGACAGAAGAATTCCGGGGATATAATCAGCAAAATCCTGACTATGGGAAACTATAGAACAAACAACCTGGTTTATTTCAACAAAGAAATGTAAGGGAAGTTTAAAAAAAAGGGGGGGGGCAGATAGAGAGGGAACCTGTAGAGTAAAAGGGATTTAAAAGATACACCAACAAATCACTTTTTTTTTAAAAAGTATTTTTTTTAAATTATGACATTTAGATATCTGAGTATAGAAGAGTGAAAGTGCTGATGCTAGTGATAAGATGTGTAGATTCCGTATGTACAATTCAAACAACAAAAAAATGGTAATCATTAGGCATGTCAAACAGAAGCAATCTTTGGGGGACTTCCCTGATGGCACGGTGGTTAAGAATCTGCCTGCCAGTGCAGGGGACATGGGTTCGAGCCCTGGTCTGGGAAGATCCCACATGCCGCAGAGCAAATAAGCCCGTGCACCACACCTACTGAGCCTGTGCTCTAGGACCGAGAGCCACAACTACTGAGCCCGCATGCCACAACTACTGAAGCCCATGCACCTAGAGCCTGTGCTCTGCAATAAGAGGAGCCACCGCAATGAGAAGCCCGTGCACTGCAACGAAGAGTAGCCCCCGCTCGCTGCAACTAGAGGAAGCCCGCACCAAGCAATGAAGACCCAACACAGCCAAAAATAAATAAATAAATAAATAGAAGGAATCATTGGCTTCAATTGGATACTTAAAGGAGTCAAGGCACTCAACTGTAAAGGAAATGAACAAAATTAAAACTGTATGTAAAACGTTGGAAATTACACCACTAAAATTTGTGTCCACATTTATTTTTTAGTTCTCTGAGAATGGAAACCTTCTTATAACATTTAAGTCTGTTGTTTGGATTTTACACATTTAATTTGTATGCATATTTTAAAGAATTCATTAAGTATAAAAGTGCTGTGTTTCCTTTGCCTGAGTTGCGTGTGTAGGCTAGCGTTACAGCCACAACTTTCTGGAGTCCTGGGATTGCTTCCTCTGCTTGCTCCTTCGCGCTTGCGGGTGTTAAGAGCTCCCTGAGGTTGCTAGCCCCAGGATTCTTCACCATCGTTTCTTGATCTCCCTAAACCCCGTCAAATCTTTGTGAATATTCTCTTCATTACATTCTCCTTAATTATCCCGTTTGAGTTAGTCATCTGTTTCCTTTTGGGACAGTCACTGATAAACCAGGCAAGAGAACCCTGAAGAAGTAAAGTGTTCTTAAAACCAGCTTGGATGTGGTCTCAAGCTCCCGAACTTACTTAACCTGCCATGATTTTGTAGCAGAATGTGAGGGAAAATATGCCTGTAATAGAGATGAAGCATATATATTTCTAATATTTTTTTAGTACCATTAAGATTTTGTTTATAATTAGTGTAGTAATTTTCATTCATGTCAACAAGAATGGGCAAACTGAAGATGGTGTGTTCCTCATTCACATATTTCATTTCCTTCCTGGTTTGTTAAATCTCCACTGAATGTACAAAGACCATCCCTTTAAAAGGAACAGTAGAACCTGGGATTAATTCCATGAAATTAATCTAATCTATGCTCTATGTCTGACATTCTGGATGATTTTACTACTCCTTATCTCTACTTATCTTTTAAATGAGAATAACTTTATCTGAGTCTGGACTAAATTAATTAATAGTTTAAAAATCTGCCTTTTTTTTCCTCTTCTCCAAAGACACAAGATAATTATGATTGTGGGTTTTAAAAGTTCTAATAATTAAAAAAAAACTCTGTACTTTTAATCCTGTCTCCTTATTGCCTGACACTGAACTTTTCTCATGATAGGGCTGAGCCTTGGGCTCTGAGAAAAGAAGAGTTCCATTTGAAAATAGAACGCTGAATTTAAAATATCCCTAAGGCTATTCATTTCTACTTTGTTATATTGTTAAGGCAAGAGGGGAATTTACTCTTACATACATCTCCTGTAAATCACTATTGGACAGTTGAATCAGCTTCTCCTTACTTCTGGCTTTCTTCAGGCAAAAAAAAAAAAAAAAAAAATCTTTTGATTAGTTTCCTTTCTTTTCCAGTGCGGTCATTGTGGTGAGGCAAGGCCTCCTCAGACAGTCACCCTCGAGCCATTCTCCAAATGCTACTCACTTTGGGTTATTTTCTGCTGCCACCACCAAGTTTTTAAAAGAACGTATGGGTAGAAGGTGGGGGTGGGAATCCATGGTAAAGTAGCTGCTTCTCCTCCAAAAGCCACACCCACTCTCTCTCCAGTGCTGCGATGTAAGGCACAAGACGGCCCATGGTCCATTGGCGCTGAGCACTGGGCGTGGCCTTGGAAGACCTCATCTGTGTGGAGATCAACCTTATGATCCTGCGCAAGTCATTGCTCCTCTGAGTTTCAGTCTCCTCAAATGTGAATTGAAGAGAACACTCTCGCCTGGCAGACCTCAAAAACTTTGGCGAGATTCAAATGAGCCAATGTGCATTCTGCATGCTCAACATTGGTAAACCCAGTGTACTGTTGTCATAATTTCTGGGGTTTTGCTTAGGAATTCTAAACTGAAGTATTTTAATCAATCTCCCAGTTACCTGCCATTCAATATTCTGGACTCTGTTATCCGAAAGATGATCCCAGACCCAACCAATCATTCAGTGCCTCTCTTTTGTGGGGTCTCTCTCTCTCTCCTCCGCTTCACCCCCCTTTCTCTCTCTCTCTCTCTCTCTCTCTCTCACACACACACACACACACACACACACACACACACACCATTTCCCTGGGGGTGGAGGGAAGGAAGAATATTTTTCTGACTTAAAGGACTTTCCCTTCAGCTTCAGCCATGCTTGCTTGCCCTCCAGTCTCGTGAACCACCGTCTCAACTGCTGGCCCCAGATTCCATCTGCAGAAATTTCCTGCTTAGGTATCTCACTCAGCCCTCAGAGTTGAATCTCTGGTCTCAGTCAGCACCTCCAAGGTTCCTCACTCATCCTTGAAAAGCCCCTGTCTTTGAAATCTGTCTCCTCTCCTAGAGGGAGAGGTGCTGCTCCCCTGGGGATGTCTCCTCTGTCCCCCTTTCTCACAGAGACCTGTTTCTTTACCGAAATTTCTTCTCAGAGGACATTAGCTAGAATATCAGCACATCTGCATCTAATTAAAATTCCACTTTTCTCTGCCTCAAGTTTCCTGAACACACCCAGACACCACACTGATTTTTGGAGAGTTTGCTGCAGACACATACCCTTAGTAATATTGCCCCAGTTTGCTCCCATCTTCTGTCCACTGAGGCAGCCCCTCAGATTGCTTGTTCACAAGCCTTTATGACGGCCAAGTCTTAACATAAAGGAAGGGTTGTGCTCTCCTCAGGAATTGTTTTGTTTCTGTCTTATGGACACATGAATTGTGCCATTAATCAACGTTTCTTATTCATTTTAGTGGCAGGAAAGCTTAGACCAAACTTTCTCCCAACCCCCATGTTATGGACTGAATTGTGTCCTCCCACAAAATCATATGCTGAAGCTTAACCCTCAGGCTTAGAATGTGATTGTACTTGGAAATAGGGCTGCTAAAGAGATGATTAAGTTCGAATAAGGCCATTGGAGTTGGTCCCAATCCAATCTGACTGCTGTCCTTACAAGAAGAGATTAGGACACGTAGGGAGACCCCAGGGATGTGCATGGGCAGAGAAAAGACCATGTGAAGACACAGCAAGAGGTTACCATCTGCAAGCCAACGAGAGGGGCCTCAGAGGAAACCAACCTTGCTGACACCTTGATCTTGGACTTCCAGTCTCCAGAATTGTTAAGAGAATACATTTCTATTGTTTAAGCCACTTAGTCTGTGGTATTTGTTATGGCAGCTTTAGCACATTAATATAAATTTTGGTTCCAAAAAGTGGGGCACTGCTGTAACAAACACCTAAAAATGTGGAAGTTGCTTTAGAACTGGTTAATGGATAGAAGCTGGAAGAGTTTTGAGGCACATGTGAGAAAAGTCAAGATTGCCTTGAAGAGATTGTTGGCAGACACAGACATTAAAGGTGATTGAGGTGAGGTCTCAGACAGAAATGAGGGACATGGTATTGCACACTGGAAGAAAGGCGATTCTTATTATACAGTGGCAGAGAACTTGGCTGAATTGTGGAAAGTAGGATTTGTGAGTGATGAACCTGTATATTTATCTGGAGACATCTCTAAGCAAAGTATCGAAGGTGTGGCCAGCTTCACGGTTACTGCTCACAGTAAAATGCGAAAGGAGAGAGATAGATTGACGGAATTGTTAAGCAAAAAGGAACCAGAACTTGAAGATTTGGAAAATTAGCTTATCTCTATTGCAAAAATCTGAGAAAGTGTGTTTTGGAGAGAACAGCAAGGGTGTTACTGGACAATCACTCCATAAAGAGACTAAGGGTGTGACTCATGCATCCACTCAGCCATGTCAGCAGAATCCAGGAACAGAGATGGAATGCACAGCAGAAACACTGCCAGCTTGTACTAAAGGTGACAGAGACGGGACAAAATGAAGGAAGGCTGTTGGACTTGAACTGCAACATCAGCTCTTCCCCAGGTCTCCTGCCAGCCCACTCTGCAGATTTTGGACTTGCCAGACTCCATAGTCATGTTAGCCAACACACACACACACACACACACACACACACACACACACACTCATCCCATTGGTTCTATTTCACTGGAGAACCTTCACTAATACACCCCACCCTTAGCAAGTATAGAGATCTATACTTTTATCCTGGCCTGATTCCTGTTTTGTGTTTTTGATATGTCCATATCTTTGTTTTATTTTATTTCTTCTCATCTACATTTAATATAACTTATTGCATTCTATGTAATTGTGTGAGCCAATTTATATCCTCTGGAATAAAAAGGCTGTAATCAAACTATGAACAAACTACCCCTTGGACATGATCACTCTTTCCTCAGGTTTCTAGTCTTTACTACAATGAATAGATAATGCCAGGAACTCTGGTATAGGTGAAGTAAGTGTGTGAAACTTTTTGCTAAGCTTTTCATAAGATGAATTTAGACTCTCTATAGCAAATGTCCTATTGTCATCTTCACAGGACCCTATTATTCCTCCAATTGTTATCCTTACTTATTTTTAAGTAAAAGATTAACACTTGGTGCCAGACTGATTAAGCTTTTTAAATATCTTAGGAACTGGCTTCTAACTGCCATCATTTATAGGAAGATGGAAGTCGGGCTTTTTGCACAAGAAGTGTAAGATATCAATGTTGGGAGAGTCACAAAGGAAATGAGAGAGTCATTTCAGTGGGAGAAATAAGGAAGAGGAAAGGTATGAGAAACAGAGGCTTTTCAGGGAGGTTCTCAGGAAAGTGAAGTTCACGGGCCCCATGCATATGCTGAGAGGCCTGAAGGTCTGAATTCACAGAGGGGACACTCATTGCCCTTACACACAACGTCTAGCTGCCAGTATTAGCTGAGGCGGCCTACCTCAGTTCAGCATTCGTGAATGACACACACATAATGGATCGTTACACAAATTTGTTCCCAAGATAATCACGGAGTAATATAAAAGTACTCCTCTGAGCAACAGCTATTGCTGTTTGTTAATAACAATCCAGCCATTAGAGTGTTCTGAAAAAATTATCATCAAGGCATTTAGTGTGTAAAAGATACCCTTCTTTAAAAACTAATATCAGATCACAGAAATGTTCTGATCATTTACTCTTGGAAAAAGGGGGCAGGTTTGCTACTGCTAAAAACTTCAAAGTTGTTTTGTCTTAAACCGCATGTGATCTTTAAATGGGGGACAGGGAAGCCACACCCAAGGAAATTTTGTGAAGGTGCTGTGCTTTCTTTTTCCAGTATTTCTCTAGAATTTTCAACCCCATTGTATGTGATAGTTCCTACCTGACTGTATTGTACTAAACCATGTTCTTTTCTTGCCTCCAACTGTGGTAATGGGAAATAAACAAGGCTGGTATTTACAACTCCATTTTCTTACTTACTGAAAAATTCTGTGATTTTGTTCCCTGATTGGATTCACACAATTACTGGTTTGTTATTTTCTGAGCTATTGAGCTCAGGTTGCAACGAGATCAGAATTCGACAGCCAGGGTTGCTCACTGGAACGATAACTTCCTGTGGCATAATTCCCACATCGTCATCACTGATTTCCAATAGCGAACGGCAACCTAATTTTTAGATTTTAGAGCTCACTTATATATGTTTATTACTCCTAATGTGGAAGACTTATTTGAAAAATAACTACAAGGAAACAAGCGAGTATTTGTTCATCCATGTGTCATCCAAATTGTCCCTTGGGATGTTTTTGCTTCTTCCAAAAATGGAAAACTATATGAATCTTCACATATTTAATTCTGAGGCTTTGGTATGATAATTTTAGGCAAAGGGATGATTTGGCAGTAATGTAGAGTTTCAACATGCCATTACGTCATCCTGTGATATACAGAGAAGTTCTGTATTAAGTGCCATAGACAAGAGCCTGTTATAATATTTGCAAAGATGGTTTTTGTCAAATTACAGTAAAAGGGTGCTATTTTTCAAACTTACCATTTACTTTGGTGTTAAGAGAGAAGCTTCAGGTGGCAAGAATTATGGGGCATTAGTGTGTGTGTACGAGTACACAAAAGTTTGGAGATCACTAAATGAGTTAATGTTGCTGAAATATATATGCATCTCTTCTCTGCCAGCAGATTCACATTAAAATCTGGGGAAAATAAACTTAAAATTAGAGGCTAAGTTCCAAATAGAAATGGAGCTGAGTTGCGATCTCCACGATTCACACCGAATTGTCATATCTTGTTGTTTGGTCCATTAGACGCTGGAGAACATGGTGCACTTTTGTTGGTGTTACTAGGATGCTTCGTTTGAGGATTCTGAGAATCTGTCCAGTATTCTTTGAAGTACTGAGTAACATCAGTTCATCTCAAAGATCACTTGTGTCTAGTAGCAAAAGGTCCAGAAGTCAACGTCTGATATAAGTAACTTTAAACTTGCAAAAGAAGTGAATTGTATTCATTCTGGGGCTCACCTTGGGGTATATGAATGCTTTCATATGCTCTTGAATCAGCATGATTTTATAAAGTCTTTAGTGACTATACTGAGAAAACCACCAAAAATGCTACAGAAAATATTTAATACTCACCTTTTTACTTTATTTAGTGTGCTATAGTGTGAACTCCGAAATGCATTTAATGTAATATCAAGAGCTGTCTGGGCTTCCCTGGTGGCGCAGTGGTTGAGAATCTGCCTGCTAATGCAGGGGACACGGGTTCGAGCCCTGGTCTGGGAAGATCCCACATGCCACGGAGCAGCTGGGTCCGTGAGCCACAGCTGCTGAGCCTGCGCGTCTGGAGCCTGTGCCCCGCAACGGGAGGGGCCGCGATAGTGAAAGGCCCGCGCACCGCGATGAAGAGCGGTCCCCGTACCGCGATGAAGAGTGGCCCCCACTTGCCGTAACCAGAGAAAGCCCTCGCACGAACTGAAGACCCAACACAGCCAAAAATAAATAAATAAATAAATAAAGTAGCTATAAAATTTAAAAAAAAAAAAAAAAAAAAAAAAAAGAGCTGTCTGATACATTTAGAATCCTCATCCTTTTTTTAAAGCTTTCATGACATGGGTTCTTCTTACCAGATTCTTCCGAGCCCCATCCCTCATTTCCACATGTCCGACACTTAAACTTTAAATCTTAAACCATTGTTTTCCACAAAGTTCAAGATTTTAAAATCTATCTTACGTTTTTCAGTAAAAACACTACTATCAGTAATGGTTTTGCCATTTACACACATTAAAGTCTCCTAAAAATCAGTACGTCCCCAAATGCAAGATTGAAAACCATAATTTCTGAATTGGTGGCATTCCCTTCATCTCTCATAGTTTTCAATTTGTTGCTCACTCTGCATTTTGAAAGCTTTTGGTTCAGTTGCCAAAAAAATGCATTGAAAAAAATAAATCCTTTTTGTAAGTCCCCTTAGGCTCCATTATGAGTCACTTGAAACAGAATCAAATTTCCCTGAGAGGGTATTTTTCCATTGTTATAGGGAGAAATGGATAAAATAAGAAATTGGAGAGGGAAAGCAAAATAACTAAAATTAGCTTTATGAAACCATAATTTTTAGAATGTATTTCCAAAAACTTTGCAAGAAGCATCAATTCTTCACTTTTCAATTTTATGAGAAAGAGTGGATCTAAAATGTTCTTCACATGCCTTCCCAATTTGAAGGTGTTATTAACAATACTGTTTTCTACATTAGACTTTCTGTCATCCATATTCTTTACTTTGTGCTCATTGTGGGATGACGGTATATCTTGAATGAAGAAGACTTAGAACCTGCAATTAGTATTTATATTTAAAAAATTAGGTCTATACTTGTGAGATCTGACAAGTAACTTTATGAATAAACATCTCCTTGGAGCAGGAACCGCGTTTTATTCATAATTGTGTCCCTACTCCTAACTTTTAGCCCAGTACCAGACTCATAGCAGGCCCTCAATAGGTATTTGTTGAAAGAATGAATCAGTCTTGTTTTTATTTATAACTGTGTATTAGACAGCTTAACCTAATTATTAGAGCTATCCTCTTACTTGAGCTATGTATATTTATATTTTTCCTCCAAGATTTTACACAGATTTCACATTTTCTTGATTTGGGATTAAATTCAGAAGTCTAAAAATTGCTAGAAAATACTATGGTTTTAAAGGAAGACTTCTCCTCAGGCAATTTCCCAAGTCTTTACAGTAAAAGTTTTCATCCAGACATTACCAGACCTTTTAAAAACCCTGACATGGCACTCTCCTGTGTCAATTTTCATGCTTCATCATGAGAACAGGATGGGTGATGTTATTAAAGGACTTTCTGTTAATTCATAAGCTTTGAAAGCCATTGGGTCCCAAGTATAATGATATTATTGCTAAAATTTTGCTTTTTGATCTACAGTACATTTTATAATGAATCTGCACAGAATGAAGAAAGATAAGCATTATGATCAAGTCATTTTGCATACAAAAGACTAAGTAAGAAGTTAAAACAAGATAATCTGACATTTTTCTTTAGATCAGCTATAACCAAACGCAAAGTATGGTAGTCACAAGGATCAAACTCTCAAAGGACAACATATTTTAACACTAAGAATAATGAGATAGAATCATGGAAAGCTCAAATAATTATTTCAATAAGGAAAGGCATTTTGATAATAACAAACGAACAAAAACTCTGTTGGGTAACAAAGGCTTTAAGGTTGATTTGGGGTTTTTTTTTACTCTCATGTATTAGATTCCCTGAATAGCAAAACTAATATCTTATTAATATGAAACCACTAATGCCATAATGAGTGTTATGAAGTATTAAAATCATTACCCACTGAGATAATGCTGGATAATCACTAAGCTGAGTGAATGCTTCAATCTGAATCAACAGTGTGCTCAGTACATCCATTTGGGAAGGTTGGTCCCAAGTGGTTAGGGCCGATTTTTATAGTATGTTTCCATGACAAAACCCCTAAATAGGAAGAAATGACCATCTTTATTTTATCTCTTAAGGAAATATGCAAAAAGCATGATCCATTCACCAGTGCTTCATAGTACCAGAAGAAAACTCAAATTCAGTTAGGATGGTTATTTGGTTCAAGAAAATTGGCAGATTATGATTTTTTTCTTCCTATTTTAGTCTTGCAGCTATATAGACAGTTTAAGGCACACTACTGCCACTTGAATTCAGAAATTAGATAACACAAATGTAAGCCCACAGAAATTCTGAGTGCTACATCCATGTCAAGCATAATTAATGCCTTTTATTATGACTAATAATTTATTAGCATCATTGATATCTCTTAACAGACCTGATGTACACTTTCAGGTCAGTAGAAGAGTCATGTTAAGAGCCAGATCAGCCCTGTCTTCCTGGTTCCCCCAAGGTAAAATGGTCCTTTGCTCCACTTAGCCCTAAAATCTTGGACCCAGGAAGTCAGCAAGTAAGGGACAACTGTGACCTTCAAAGTCAATAAGTTTCACCTGTACACAAATTTCAGAGGACAACTGCTCCCTGATACTGTGCTAAAAAGTATATATGTGTGTGTGTGTGTAAATAATGTTAAAAATGGCTTAATAAAAAGTGACTTAATGTTATTCCTCTTCTTATACTCACAAGTTATATAATATCACATTTTATGTTTAAATATTTTTAAAACTCTATATGGAGGTTCCTTAAAAAACTAAAAATAGAACTACCATTAGACACAGCAATCCCACTACTGGGCATATACCCTGAGAAAAACATAATTCAAAAAGACACATGCAACCCAATGTTCATTGCAGCACTATTTACAATAGCCAGGACATGGAAACAACCTAAGTGTCCATCAACAGAGGAATGGATAAAGAAAATGTGGTACATTTATACAACGGAATATTACTCAGCCATAAAAAGGAATGAAATTGGGTCATTTGTAGAGATGTGGATGGACCTACAGACTGTCATACAGAGTGAAGTAAGCCAGAAAGAGAAAAACAAATATCGTATATTAACTCATATATGTCGAGTCTAGAAAAATGGTACTGATGAACCTATTTGCAAAGCAGAAATAGAGACATAGATGTAGAGAACAAACGTGTGAACACCGGGTGGGGGAAAAGGGGTGGGATGAATTGGGAGATTGGGATTGACATATATATGTCGTTGGGTATGAAACAGATAACTAGTGAGGACCTGCTGTGTAGCAACGGGGAACTCTACTCTGTGCTCTGTGGTGACCTGGATGAGAGGGAAATCCAAAAGGGAGGGGATATGTGTATACATATGGCTGGTTCACTTCACTGTGCAGCAGAAGCTAGCATAACATTGTAAAGCAACTATACCCCAATAAAAAATAAATAAATATTAAAAAATTAATAGAATAAAAAAATAAATATTTTTAAAACTCTAAGACATTTAAACTTTTTAAAGAGTATCATACAAAATTAAAAATCAACTTCTATTTTGAGATCATTTCTACTGCAATGAAAATGTACATGTTTCTCCCCTTCAAATTTAAAACTGTGTGAGATTACAGCAGGAGAATGACATAACTGAATCAGTTATCTGGAAAAGTTCAGGCTAAAGTTGCTTTCCTCTCAGTTCTCAGAACTCTTCCCATTATATATATTTAATCTAGAAAAACCTGTTTTCTTTATTATTATATTTCACAGAGCCTCTCAAAAAATATATAGATAAAATGAATACATTCATTAGGTATTTCCTGAATGTCCTTCAGAGAAATCTTAAGTTGGACAATGTATATTAATCAGAAATTGGTGCTTCATTCTGACAATAAACACTGTTTAATAAACCATGTAAAATACTGTTGGTCATAAAATGAATTCTGGAATTGTAAACATTTCAGGTTTGTTCAGGTTTTTTTCCAGTAGAATGTGTTCTCTGCAATTGCTGAGAAATCATAACTGGAAAGAAGGCTAAGCTCCTTGTTGAATATTTCCAAGTATTGGATTAACAGGTAAAATGAGAATCACACTTTCAATAACTGTTGAGCATGTGGGAACACGTGGATCCATCCCTAAGGCTTTGAGTGATGTAGGTTTTACCACTTCCTTTTACAGTGTAACTTCATGTTTTTGACACGAGAAAAATAAACCCCTAACAAAAACCATTTGCTTTTAAGCAAATCCAGTCTATTTGGAGAGATTTGTGCTGGTCTCTAACATCTGACTTACTATAAATGACAATAACAACTTTCATTAATTTCCTTCTCCCTCCAAGATTCTGCCATAAAGCTCACAAATTCTGAAAGCATTTGAATGTATTGTGATACTGCATCTTTAGCTGCCAACCTAGATCTAACCCAGTACACATTCTGTATAGACTGGTTGAAAGTACTTGGCTCAGGCACCCATCATGTTAACATTTTTTCTTTCTCCTTCCCTTCCTCCCTTCCTCCCTTCTATGCTTCCTTCCTCTCCTTCCCCCGCCCCTTTTTTTGCAACTCTTAGTAAAAGGTCATTATCCCTGTCTAGACTTTTCTCGTAATAGTCTGTGCTTTTCAGAACAAATGTTATGTTAAAGAACTGGTCCCAATAGTATTCACTTTGGTCTCTGATTTCTCTCCTGTCTGGCACTCAGCACTTATGTGAAAGATTTTATATAAACATATACTTTTCATACAGTCTTTTTGCAAGGTGACTTTGGGTCCATTTGAACTTGTTGGATTTAAAATATCCTTGGCAGAGAAGGGAGGCAGGTGGGGGGAGGAAAGAAATAAGTGAGGAAGATTAAGAGGTATAAACTTCCAGTTGCAAAATAAATGAGTCACAGGTATGAAATGTACAGTGGGGGGAATATAGTCCATAAGTATGTAATATCTTTGTATGCTGACATATCGTGACTAGACTTATTGTGGTAATCATTTTGAAATGTATGGAAATATCAAATCACTCTACAGTATTGTATAACAGGAACTAACACAGTGTAGTAGCTCATTGATATTTCAAAAACAAACTCATAGAAAAAGACAGAATTGTGGTTACCAGAAACAGGGGGTGAGGGGAGGGGGTATTGGATGAAGGTGGTCAAAAGGTACAAACTTCCCGTTATAAGATAAATAAGTACCAGGGATGATAACATGGGATTACAACATGATAAATGTAATTAATGCTGTTGTGTGTTACATATGAAAGTTGTTAAGAGAGCAAACCCTAAGAGTTCTCATCACAAGGAAAGCATGTTTTTCTATTTCTTTCATTTTGTATCTCTATGAGATGACGGACGCTCACTAAACTTACTGTGATAATCATTCCAGGATGTATGTAAGTCAAATTCGTATGCTGTGCACCTCAAACTTATACCGTGCTGTTACGTCAGTTGTATCTCAATAAAACTAGAACCAAAAGCATGAAATAGAATATCCCTGGCAGGAATTTATTTTTCAGAGGGAGTCTAAATAACCAGATGGAGGAAATATCTAGGATGTTTCATCCAAGGATGGGGAATCGGAGGAGAACTTTGCCCAGGGAGCAGAGGCCCATAGATGGTGATGGGCAGTAGCCAGAGACAGAAGGCAGGGCACTAGCACTTTCTCAGTAGCCTCAGTCACTTTGTGGCCCTGGCAGTTTCTCTGTTCTGCTCACATTATTTATTGTGTGCTTTAGCATTTTCACATCACCAGGTTTCTCTCACACACTGCCATTACAGCCAAGCTCAACACTCATCAAGAAGCCAGAGGGATGGATGAACCTGTCAAAAGGTCTTGGAGGGTAGATGGGAACTGACTAAAGATCAGAGTCACTTGTTCTCATAATGGAGTTTTAAGTGGAGCTTGCATACTTTTGCCGTGTAAAAGAAAAGAGAGTCATCTTGATCAGCGGTCTCCAACCTTTTTGGCACCAGGGACCAGCTTTGTGGAAGACAATTTTTCCACGGACGGGGGTGGGGGGGCGGAGGGGGATGGTTCAGGCAGTAACGCGAGCGATGGGGAGCGATGGGGAATGGCAGATGAAGCTTCGCTTGCTCGCCCGCCCACCGCTCACCTCCTGCTGTGCGGCCCAGGTCCTAACAGGCCGTGGACCAATACTGGTCTCCGGCCCAGGGCTTGGGGACCCCTGATCTAGATAGTCAACATATCCTTAACGGCCCATCCCACCTGGGCTGCTGTGTCAGGGCCTAAGAATTGCAGTACTGTTCATTGTGTTGTATGTCTTGTAATTAGGGTGACCAGGCATTTGGCATTGTCTGATAGTTCCAGTTTAAAATATTTTATTCTGTGTCTCCATACGTACATTTATGATTAACATTTCAAAATGCAAAAAATAGACACACTTTAGCTCTTGAAATTGAATAGTGTTATAACATGAAAAAGTACTCTCCCTAGAGAAACAACTGAGGACTTGTCCCCAGTCCTTCTGTGCCGGTCCTGCTGTTCCCCACGGGACAAGGAAGCCCCGATGGAAGCAAGGATGATCACATAATGCTTCGGAGCATCATAAAAGCATCTTAGAATTGGACAGACCTGGGTTCAAATCCCCACTTTTCCACTAACTATTGTGTGAACTTGACCTTGTTACTTACTCTCTAAGACTTAGTTTGTGGATCTCTTAATTGGGAATACCTACCTGTGCCTTAGGGGGTTATTATAGACATAGAATAAGAAAATGGATATAAAAAACAGTGTCTCTCACACAGTCAATGCAAACGTAGAGCTATAATTCACTTGCTGGGATGAAAGAATTTCAAATTTATGAAGAACTTAAAAGGCCTATTCACCAAAGAATATGACAGAACTTTTCAGGCAGCTTTATGCAATCTCACTACAAAAATGGAGCTCCTTCCCAACTCCATCTTCACTGGCTACCACCACCTTATTCAGAAGAAATTGAATGTTTTAACCCCATTTAGTCCTCTGCCCTTTCTATGCCAGTACTAACAGAAGTGCCCACTTTTTACAAACACGAAAGTTGAGCCATAGGGAAGTGTTCAGTGGTGGATGGCAGTCTCAGACAGAAGTAATACTTTGTTTCTCTAGAGGGGTTAAATCCTCAGTATCCTATTAATCCCACCTCCCCCATGCATACAGTCTTGTGACTAATCCCAACCCCCAGTAGTTACAGACATATCCTATCTAAAACTCGTTATGAATTCAGACCTAGGCAGCTAGACTCACCCCACATTGAAACCTCGACCACGGATGCCTTCTGTGCTGAAGCAAAGCCTTTACAGAGTGTTTCAATAGCCGAAGGGCTCACTCTCATGCTTGTTAACGTCTTGCTTCAGTACACAGAAAAATTGATTCTTTTTGCAGGTCAAATTATTTTCGTATTTTTCTTTTTTCATGCACAGTAACTCCATTCTTTTACCTGGTCATTTCCTTTAAGAAAGATTCAGGTAGGGGAGCTGCATCTTATTATCTTCTGCCACCAATGCAAGGTGAAAAGACAGTTTAATTCTTAAGGAGAGAATCATTTAAGTGTGACCTATTGTGTTAGTCTGGATGCTTTTCATATTAAGCACTGGGAGTTAAAGAGGTCTTTAATTTGTCTAAACCACATTGATAATTTACATTGAACTTGAAGTGCCCACTGCCTTTTCCAATCAGCTCAACTATTCCCAGATCTTCTAAGGTGAATTTTAATAGTACAAAACCTTTAGCTAATGTCTCTGAAAGGGATGCCTAGACCAATACAATGGCTCATAGGAAGCTTGTCACGTGGCTGAGATGACTTCCCCAAATTGTACCCCAGTTGCCTGAAAAACATTCCACCTAACTGGAACTCTTGGAACTTAACTTCAACATTGATTCATGTTCATCCATTAACAGTATTATTGAGTTTGTCCAAATATACAATAACAGTATAATCCCAGAACTCTGTCTGGCTTATAGAGAACAGGTTTGAGGCAATAGTACAGTCTCTTGCTGTACTATTGAGTGAGATTTTTTATTACCAACCTCAAAAAGGAAACCATGAAACTCATATGGAAAAGGAGTGTAAGAGATGCAATTGATAATAGATGTAGAATCTACCTGCCCACAGGCCATAACTGACCCTTTGAAAGGTGAGCAAAAAGACATAATAAACATGTAATATTAATACTATTCCATAACAAATAATAAAAATAACTAATATTTATTGAGCACTTACAAGGAAAGATGTTTTATCAACATTGTCTTATTGAATCCTCGACATGCCTGGGAGGTATACATTTTTTTTATTCCCACAGGAAAGTGAGTCTCCGAGAGATGTGAGTTGCCCAAAGTTCTGAAGTTAGGAAACAGCAAAGCTAAGGTTCAGACCCATTTGACATCAATGTCCATAGCCAGAACCGCGATGCTGGACTGCCGGGGTTCTCAAGAGAGTGAGCTCCCGGGATCTATGTGGCAGTAACCTGGCTTTCTGTTTGCCAACCCTGACAGCAGTGGGCTAGATCAGAAGAGGTACATGGCCCTAAGTCGTACATCTAATAACCACAATGAGGTTTCATCCAGCATGATCCTGCAGCAATTTGTCAGGTATGTTTTTGGTCAAGCGGCACCTTGTTGCGCGAGCTGTGCTTTACAGTAATTTTCCATAGTGTGCTCCTTTGATTTAGATCATCCATTGTGACAGAGATTAACATAAAAACCATATTTAAAACAAAATTGTTTGGGGGAGTTTGTGGGCTTTGGGGTTTCCTTTTCAAGCCTCTGTGGGCCCAAACCTGCCTTTGCCAGCTGCTCAGGTGTTGTATTATATTATCATTCTGCTTGTTCTGATACAGGTGGGGTGAATGGGAAGGGATACACGTTCCCGAGGGACCCAGAAATGTCTTCTGCTTTCAATGATCCTTTTTTGTAAAACCTTCTCATGTGAAGGACACTTCTGCTAGACTTCAGACAAAAGGATTCTGAGCCAGGATTTGAAGGAGATACTTCACTTTATCTTTTATTCTTCCCCCAAACTACAGGTGGCCTATCTCTCTCCATTCAGGTCTATGCTTACCTAGCGAGACTGAGAACTGGAAGAATTACTTCTATTGCTCTGATTCAAAGTAACAAAATAATTAAAAAGCTAGAGCATGGTTTTTAAAAATTAACTAAAAACGAGCCCAGAAACCAACACTGCTAGGGTAAGCCTGCCCTGTGTCCAGTGATTCTGTTGGATCTGAAAGAGTTTTTAAATGTACCAAGAGATATAAAAATCTAGGAAAGAGCTGGCCTGGAATAGATAGTCCAGGAAGCCTGTCATGGAGTTTAATTTCCATTTCCCATCTTCCAATCTCCTTCACCCCATCCTCAGCTGGCTCCGTGAAGACCTGAAACAGAAGTGAGAGGAGCAGAAAAGCCTTCATTGTTTTCTCCTCAGGCCCCTCCAGGGCTTGCTCTATTTTTCTGGCAAACCCCGAGGCTGGCCACATTGTGGTGGGGCAGGTAGGGGGTAGGGGCTTTGTGGATCCTCAGATGTGTCTTAAGCCCTGTAAATACTATCTTTCGGGCTGTTTCTTTCAGGTGCCACTCCTCTAGTTGAAGGTCAATAGATAGTCTTCCCTGAATGGGAAACACAATGAGCACACTTTATAATTCTAGTGTTTGAGATGACGATGGGCACCCTGAATCACAGGAGAGCCATGCTCCTTTGGGCTTTTACAATATGTAGTCTGGTGTTTGTGGAGCTCTACCAGTCTGTTCAGTGGGGAGCCCTGGTCCAGTGCGGTCTGAGTCTCATCATGTGACTGTGTCCATCTCATCCTGCAGATCTCACCTGAGAAGTCAAATTCTGAGAGGGGCATTTCATAGTCCTCCTCTTAGCTTCAGTGCTTATTTCTCTCTCCATCAGAGGATGCTGTTTTTTCTTACATGGAAACTTAACACAATTCCATAATTCTTCACTGTTTGTTCTACTTCTTATGGTCTCTTTTTTTCTACTAGAAGATAAGGTTTAAAGGCAGGGCCATGTCCATCTTCTTCGCTACTGTTTTCCAGGGTATGGGGTATGGCAGGTGTCCAGTAAATATTTTCTTCATAATAATTTTAAAATAACATTTATAATATGCGTTATACTTCTATGTTCTTTCATGTCTGGCTTTGATATCCACTATGCCATGTGATTCTCACAATAACACCATGAGATAGGCTGGGCAAATATTGCCTTATGTTTATGAATATAGAAACGAAGTGAGATAATCAGGCTCCTGGAATTCCCATCCTGGTGTAGTCTCCTCCCCCATCAAAGAGTGCTGACATGTATAAACAATCGAATAATGCCAAAATGACAAGTGTAACTTCCAAGGCCATATTATAAAAGATATTTAGGCTTTGCCTCACATTCTTGGATCACTCACATTGGAGGAAACCAACGGTCGCTTTGCAAGGACACTCAAGCAGCCCTGTGAAACACGTGGAAGGAACTGAGGCCACCTGCCACCAGCTCAGGCCAACATATGAGCCACAGAAGTGAACAGTCTTGAAAGCAGATTCTCCAGCCACAATCAAGCCTTCAGATGACTGCAGCCCCGGCCAACATTTTGGCTACAACCTCATAAGAGACCAACCAGATATGCTGTTCCTGAATTCTTGCCTTAGAGACCCCGAGATAATAAATGTTTATCATTTTAAGCTGCTAAGTTTTGGGACAGTTTGTTTTGCAACAATAGACAACTAATATTCCAAGACTCAGAGAGAAATGGTAATTCTTCATCTTCTTTCTCATCTTTCCCCTTCTTTAACTCCAACCCCAGCCTTCCTGCCTTCTGCCAAAGAAACTTGGGATATGTGTGTAGTTAATATAGACCAGAATACAATGCGTAATGTGTGCTCAATATTATTCCAGTTTTCTCTCACTACAGCCTCTTCTAGCAGGTAAATATTACCATTCACATCATCTTGAATAGGAAAACCAAAGGAGACTACTCAAGAAACTAGGCAGCTTATTTCTGTCAAACTCAACTGCCCAATCTTTGTCAAGACCACAGTAGTTTCTGGGCCAAGCCTAGGTGCCCCAGGGAATCCTTTGAAATTCTTTTTTTTTTAATTTATTTTTATATTTATCCCTGGCTGTGTTGGGTCTTTGTTTCTACGCGAGGGCTTTCTCTAGTTGCAGCAAGTGGGGGCCACGCTTCATCGCGGTGCGCAGGCCTCTCACTATCGCGGCCTCTCGTTGCGGAGCACAGGCTCCAGACGCACAGGCTCAGTAGTTGTGGCTCATGGGCCCAGCCGCTCCGTGGCATGTGGGATCTTCCCAGACCAGGGCCTGAACCCGTGTCCCCTGCATTGGCAGGCAGACTCTCAACCACTGCGCCACCAGGGAAGCCCTGAAATGTTTTTTTAACATAAAATATTTTAAAACCTATTTAAAGGCATTGATGGTGGGAGGGCAAGGGGTGTTGTGGAAGTTAGAGAGATACCATCTTAATTTGCAATCGGGACTTTTAAAGACAACATATTCTTATTGGAGTTGATTCAAATATCATTCAAGTATTTACATATTGGAAGTCTGAACAAAGTTGTATTTATTAATTAACGTGCTTGACCACACTAGATCTAAATTTGCCTTAAAACAGGCAAGATAATCTATCATGACGCATATTTGAATATATACTGCCACGCAACATCCCATCAATTACTCCCTGATGCTGCTCTCCAACGAAACAGCTCACATACGGTCTCTGAAAGTAAAGCCCCTTTAAGGTCACTTGATCTTCTCCTTTCCCTTCTCTCCACGCCCTCCCTGCACAAATATCCCTCATGATAGCCCCCTAAAGTGATTATCTGGGCCCAGCTTGTACTCTCTCATCTGCCTAGAAGATGGCTAAGTTGTGTGGGTTTATGGAGAATTGCTCTAGAGTGTTTCCCCAGTGGTGATGGCTAAGAGACATGGAATTTTTTACACTTGTTTCTTTTCTGATCACAACCATACTTGCCACTGATGAGAGATGCATTATATCAAAGACATGAAGTCATGCTCATTCTGTCCTAGTAACTGGGATTCTCTGGGGTGAGTGTGTGCTTGTGTGTGTGTATGTGTGTGTGTGTTGAGGGGGGGAAGGTGCCTCAGGGCCCTGGTTGCTATGTCTAACTTCACTCGATTGGTGCCATTCTCACCGGTACCCCATGAATTCCAGATACATTTTGCTCATCCACAGGGAGACACAGTGGCTAAGAGAAGAAACCCAAATCCACCGCTGGTAAACTGTGTGATTTAATACACATTGTCTAATTTCTCTGAACCCCAATTTCTCATCTACCAGCATTCTATCCTGCCCACATCACAGGGTCTTGTGGGGATTAAATAAGACTGTGTATGTGAAAGAATTTTTTAAATGACAGGTATCGATAGATGTATGAAATATATCATAGCAATTGAATGTCTCAGTGAAGTTCTCAGCAAGAAGTATTAATGAATAAATGGTGGACTCTATTGCAATAATCATGGGAGTATTTGTTAACAATTCTGAAATTGTTATACTTGTATACTAAGACTGAACAAGTAAGTAAATGGTTAGTGCACGATGGGAACCAGATTTCTCATAGTTGGAGTAGGAAGTTACAGATAAACAAAGAGGAAAGTCTAGAATGAACCATGTGTACTGGATTAGATTCAGAGACATCAGTATAAACTCATCTTTAGCTTATATAGATACAGATGGATATATAGAGAAATAATTACAGATATGTGTGTATACATAGGTTAGCATAGACACATTTCCTAGCTCTGTCCACCGAGAGGATCTAGAAGCAATGACACCCCAGAAGCTAGAGCTCAGATCTTGATTTCTAATACCAGTTTCCAATAAAAGGAACCAGGGCTCCTTAGAGAAATAGCTCATTCCAGGGCTGGGGCAGGAAATATACAAGATGAACCTGAAGCATCTTATAAGGACAAAAAATAAGGAAATGAAAGGATTTTAGTGTCTGACAGGCCTGAGTTTGAGCTGCAGTTCCAATAGTTACTAAGTGTATGGACTTGGGGGCAAGTTACTTAAACTCTGTTGCTCTGGTTTTCTAACATGCAAAATGGGGATAATAAATCCTACCTCACAAGGCTGTTTTAAGCACTGAATGAGTAATGAACACAACATGCCCAGCACAGTATCTGGTTTTATAGTAAGTACTCAAACAATGATAGTTATTAATTATCATACTACTATTAGCATCACTTTTAAAAGTGAGAGGCTAGATAAGATTATGCTTAAATTTTCTCCCAAAATTTAGGATTTGATGGACCACTATCTATTGGTATTTGCATAGTTTCTGTTGGAAAGGGGCTATTTATGGCAGTAAGGCAAAATGAAGTCATAGATTCTATAAGGAATATAGATGTAGGGATAGGCATCTTCTCTCTCAAACTCTAGATTTAATGTGAAGCTAAAACCATTTGAAAATAAAGCATAAAAATATATTCAGAGGAAATAGGAATGCTAATATGATGTGAAATTCTAAAACATGAAGTAAGACAAATATAATCAGGTCATTTTCAAGGGAAGTAAAGTAGGTGGAAGATTTTTTTGCTTGGGTACAATTTCAACTAAAACAAGTGCTTTATATATTTTCTCATTACTTAACAAAAATTAAGCAACCTTGAAATACTACAGTTTTTCTGAACTCACATGCTATAATCAATCAATAATTTAGACGTATTTGTGTGTGTGTGGATATAATTGGAAAGAACTGCTTCTTTATTTTTTTTTTTCAAACATCTTTATTGAAGTATAATTGCCTTACAATAGTGTGTTAGCATCTGCTTTTTTTTTTTTTTTTTTTTTTTTTTTTTTTTTTAGGTATGTGTGTATGTATCTTTTTTTTTTGGACGTACATTTTTTTTTTAATTTATTTATTTTATTTATTTATTTATTTATTTTTGGCTGTGCTGGGTCTTCGGTTCGTGCGAGGGCTTTCTCTAGTTGCGGCAAGTGGGGGCCACTCTTCATCGCGGTGCGGGGACCGCTCTTCATCGCGGTGCGCGGGCCTTTCACTATCGCGGCCCCTCCTGCTGCGGGGCACAGGCTCCAGACGCGCAGGCTCAGCAGCTGTGGCTCACGGGCCCAGCCGCTCCGCGGCATGTGGGATCTTCCCAGACCAGGGCTCGAACCCGTGTCTCCTGCATTAGCAGGCAGATTCTCAACCACTGCGCCACCAGGGAAGCCCAGCATCTGCTTTATAACAAAGTGAATCTGTTATACATATACAATATGTTCCCATTTCTCTTCCCTCTTGCATCTCCCTCCCTCCCACCCTCCCCATCCCACCCCTCTAGGTGGTCACAAAGCACCGAGCTGATCTCCCTTGCTATGCGGCTGCTTCCCACTAGCTATCTATTTTACATTTGGTAGTGTATATATGTCCATGACACTCTCTTACCCTGTCACATCTCACCCCACCCCCTCCCCATATCCTCAAGTCCATTCTCTAGTAGGTCTGTGTCTTTATTCCCGTCTTGCCACTAGGTTCTTCATGGCCTTTTTTTTTTTTTTTTCAAACATCTTTATTGAAGTATAATTGCCTTACAATAGTGTGTTAGCATCTGCTTTATAACAAAGTGAATCTGTTATACATAGAACTGCTTCTTGATGTCACTCTTACACAGAATTGAAAAATGGAGACTTGGCGCTAAAATGGTCTTCAGAGCTCATACAATGTCACCCCATGTGTAGGATGAGGAAACTGAGATCCAAGTTGTGAGGGGACTTGCCTCAGGCCAGAGATAAAACCAGAATGCAATCTTTAGCTCTTTCAGTTTCCTAAAGCACAGCATCCCTAAACCTCAAAGCCCCCAAGCGGTGTAAGATCTTCAGTTATGATGCATCATAAAATGAAGGCCTATCCATTCAGAAACCTACATTTAGAAAGAACACACTAAAAGCCACAGTTAAGAAATATCTTTGGTAGACAGTGGTAGAAATAAATTAAAAATAATTTCAATTACTGTACAATAAAAACAATTCTGGTTTAATCTAACCTGGCTAGAGTGTGATTTCCTCTAAGAATTTGTCTAGGGGTGGGATGAAAGGGTTAAGCCCGTGAAGCACCTCAGTTTTCAGCCACTAGCTGTGGTATCCTGGGTAATTACTGCGGCTTACTTGAGACCACACCTTAGATAAACCTGAAGCGCTGGAGTTTTCTGCAAACATTTTCTTTCCTGCAAGCTGTGGCTTGTCTCTTTCATATATTTGTCCTATGTTTTCAACTTGATTTTCCAGTGGCTAGTTTATACTTGGTTGAGCCAACAAATCAGGGTCTGTTGATTTAGTTTCATATCTTCTTGGTGCTTGCGTGAGACAACCATGCCAGCTATGTGGTAATGAACACAGTCAGGCTGGATGAATTATTTTCCTACGAGGGGAATAAAGTTAAAAAAAAGGGGGGGAGGAGGAACTGGTTCAGGTAAAGGTTATGATTTAATTTCCTTTGTTTTATCCATTGCTTTTTAAAATAATATAGGCTTTGCTTGTGACTGAAATTTCATTCTCATTTCACTTCTTAAATGAGCATTTACGTTTTCTCATTCTAAGAGTCCAACAATAGTAGAGACAAAGGACAAGGTAGGTACTTGGTGTGACAAAGAGTGTCCTTGAGGAAGCCAATTCTCTATCATAGTGCTCTATGGAAAGTGGAATGACAGTCAGGGAACCATTTTTAGGTCATATCACTCTATAAAGATTACAAAGCAAAGTAGCTTGTGTTTCAGGTTTTAGTGGGTACCAACAACAAGGTACTTCTTGAAGCTGCATATCCTTTTAAGAAAAAATACTCATGACATCTAGGTCAATGGGGACATATCTTTTCCCTTTGTAAAGAAAAATTGTATTCCCTTCTTTCCATCTTCCTGCACCTCATTGCCATCACCATCATTGCCATCAGGCCTAGGAGAAAATGTAGTGAATAATACAGACGAAGAAGCTTTTGAAAATTTCAAAAACTTTCAGAGTCCTGTGAAGTTAGCAAGAGTGGTAGCATTATTTTCTTAGTTTTGCATGTAAGATAAAGAATTAGGGCAAAGATACAGGCATTTGAAGTGACATGCTCAAAGTCCTGAATGAAGCTAACAGTGATAGCGGGATTACCACCCAGGCCAACTGCTCTTCAAATGCCCTCCAGCCACTTTTTGGGTTATCGTCAATGTCAACATCACCCAACAACACTTCTCACGCACGCATTAGTGGAATTAGTTTAACCAAATAGTTTGATCACTATCTTGCTGAGAAGGCAGTATTTGGGAAATAGACATTTTTATTGGGCTGGAATGGAAAGAACCAGAAGACTTGGGGGAAGGAAGCAGTAGGGGAAAGACAATGTGTTTATCAACTTTTTCTTTTTAATTTCAAAAGTAATGAATGCTTAAGGCAACAAGTAATATAATCCAAAAATATATAGAGTTTTAAAAGTGAATAATATCTGCTCCCTCCCTCCTAGACTAGCCAGTATTAACGGCCTGATGCATATCTTTTGGGTCTTTTTAAAGCCACAGAAGAAATATAACGAGAATGGTGGAAGTGGAGGAAGTGAGGCAGGAAGGAAAGAATTAAGGTTCAGAAAATGGGTGGGAAAGCCATGCCTACCAACTTGCTCTCAGCCTTAGCCTGAGGCTGTAATCAGGATGCTGAATTCTCCTCTGGAAGGCTGAGATTTCAGTTTCCCCTAGGTCAGCTTCACTGTCCCACTGTCTTGGTTTAGGCTCATGAAATCCATACTTTCCATTTGAGTTCACTTTCTCCCCATCTAATCTCTGCTCTCCCACCCCCGCCATTTGCACCATCATTCTACACACACTCCCCTATGACTGCCCCATATCAATCCATGAAGACAGAAAAACAGAACATACAAATGGCAGAAGATGGTCCTCTTGCTGCTATCAAGAGAACCATCTTCCTGAAATCAGAATGGCCACAAAAGTAGGATGGATGGCTACTCACTGAGTTTGCAGACCAAATGCCTCAGGAGATGTTTTAGGTCCTGATGGAACCTAGTAATTTGACATTGCTGCTAAGTCCTAAAGGTCAGCTTGAGGTTGTTGATCATTGGAGTTCACTTTTGGAGAAGTTAATGGCAGTCTAGGATATGGGCCAGTTTCAGGTTGGGCAGCCATATTCCTGCCTGCTCTCTACCCCGCCCCCTCACAAGTTTGAACAATTTGCCTCCCCGGTGAAGCTTCTGCATATAAATCCAGCCAGAGCAAGAGCTGCCCTCTCGTAAAACACCATTTCAGAGTCCAGCCCATCTCCCAGTCTTGGGCAACCACTGGAAGCCGTGGTTCTTACATAGCAGGTTAGTCAAGAATGGGGTCAGGGCAGTGAAGTGAGTTATGAACTGATGACAATATCCTGGGAAACCCTTAAGCCTGGATGGAGGGAAGTTGCCAGCTAAGACTGATATTGACTTTAGGGGGACACAAGTGATGACATGCCCCCAGAACTTCACCTTTCTGTCAGTTAAACTCACACTATTCTTACTGGCATATAGTTGGTGCCAGAACAGGACAAATCAATGCCCTCTGAGATGAGCTGTGCTGGACTGTCCCTCCAGAGTAAATCTGAGTAATAAGGAGGGAGATCTTTTCATAGTGATTCAAGAAGTTCCAGAGTAATACGTATCTCACACACTGGAGCACAGCAAAAGAGCTACAGGAGCAGTGGTTGAGACGGTCTTCCACGTCTCCCTTCTCTTTGATTTGAATGAAATCTGGAGGCTTGTTTTAACAGTGTTATAACTGTTTTTATTTATTTAGTGCTTTCTGTGTGCCAGACTCTGTGCCCAGCACTTTACAGACATTATCTCATTTAATCCCATCAACCTGGATAAAAAGCTCACAATTCATCCATGAAGTCAAGGACAGGTTCATTAGACCCTAGCTTTGCAAATTCTGGTGAATGCTTTGCAAGAATTAAACTATTCTTCTTATTTTAAAATTGGTTATTTATTCCAGCCTCTACACTAATAACCTGGGTACTGGTTATTAGTAAAAAACATCGTATTCACTGCCTTTACAACTATTTGACCGTTGAAAACCTAGGCCTTTCCAACTCTCCCAAAGTCAACCTGGAAGAACAAAGTATATGGTGAGTATAGGGATCCAGTTCAAGAAGGCAAACAGATCAAAGTGTGAATAACACACAATGATTTGTTACTTTATTTAAAAAATAATAATAATTAGAATTATTAATTTCTAAAAGTTAAAGGCTGAGGTGAGCTAAAAAGAAACATACGACATAACCATTTTCATCATAGAGTGACTTTCAAAAAGCAAGCAAAATTACTTATTTTCTGAAAACATTGCAGATACCTAAAAATACTTATAAACGACAGATGGTTCCCATTTAGACAGTAATTTGTTTCTGGCATTTTTATTTCATATGAGAGTATAATGACATTTTTCAAACCGACTTTTGGGCATTTGTCATATCAGGTCATGGGATTGGGACCACTGGTGGTGGGACTCTTCATACTGGTACCAAGCAGAATCTTCTGCCCTCAGAAATAATCTCTTGAACCCACCTCCTTCCTTCTTGAACTCACCAACCAATGAGAGGGCGACCTGGGCAGTGTCCACATTTATGATTGTTGAGGTACCTCCAAAATGGCATTTTAACCTGCCCCCCCCCCCCCGCAGTATATGAATAAACTGAACTTGCTAAAGATCTGTATTTACCAAGCTGCCATGGTCTACGTTTCTTTTCCATATAGCCCGCAATCCAAACTCTCAAAAACTTGAATTGGCCCCCTGTGTCTCCTCTCAATCCAAATGTGTGGAGTTTTACCATACAACTGATAAAGGAAAGCAGAATTCAATCTGCAATAGAAACATTGTCAGTTCTATGTGCTGTGCAGAGAATTCTGACTTCCAGGGATGTGACTAAGTAGAGGCGACTAAAATGGCATTTAATGGAGAGTGTTTCAAAAACAGGGTGGGGGAGTTGGAGCGGAGGTCCAAGAAAGGCGTCTGAGCAAGGGCGGTTTGGACCAGGGGATGCGGCTGGGCCAGGGGATGCTCTGGGCGCAGCTCACGCGCCTGGGCCTGCAGTCTCGGCACTGGGGTAGGGGTGTGCGCATGCGCGGGGGGATCCCCGCGGGAAGACGTCTGAAAGCCCAGTGATCCCGAGGTGATAAAGTCAACAGGCCAGCCAGCCAAAAAGGGCGGCCTGAAACGGACCTATTTTTCACCACACACGCGAGGATACCATTCCTGTTCAAATATTTATTTGGGCTTGAATTCCGAAAAGACATTCCTTTGTTAGGTTTACGCACTTCCCCATTCCTTTCTCTCTCTTTTTAAGGTTAGACGAGGATTTCTTTGTCATTTGTGCTAAAGGACTGATGTTTTCTTCCTTGAAATAGTAGCTGGAGCCTGAAAACGGTGGATTCAGGGACACATAGATTAAAGGTTTTAAAAATCTAAGTCGTGAAACAAACCCAAGTCATAGAGTCATATCCTCAGCTCACCACTCTGCAAACTTACCTTTTTTTTAAAAGACAGTAATAAAATACCTGGTGAGATTTTATATCATTGAATTCTCAATTGAAGAATCATTTGGGATAACCTTTTTTTCTTAAGAATAAATTCTTTAAGAGCAAATTAGCTTTTAATATGAGTATCATGACTCACAGCACGAAAAAGATACAGGCACATTATAGTTGTGGAAATTATTCAAGAATGAACTATTCTCAGAAACATAGAAGTGATGCAAACCTGAGATTTTAGAGAATCTATAATGGCCCTTTGGCAGGGATCTCTACTGGATTCTACTGGCCGAAAAGTATAAATAAAATGTCATGTAGTGCCTACCAGATACCAGGCACTCTTTCATAAAGTTTGGTCATTTAATCCTTAGAGTAAATCTGTGATGAAGGCATTATTATTCCCAGTTTATAGACGGAAATACTGAGGTCGAATGATTTGTCAGAGTTGCACTGCCAAGAAAGTGCTAGAGTGTGGATGTAAAATCAGGTTTTCTGGACTCAAAATTCAGCATTCTCTTCACTACATTGCGACACCTCTTAAGCATGAATATTAAGTATTCAGTGACTGTTTTTGAAATGAGAATTGATTTAAATTTGTGCTTTCTCATATCCCACTCCAAATAAAAGCTTTAAGAATTAAATTGCAATATAGAGAAGGTGTTTTCCCTAATAAAGGAGTGTGCCTTAAATCTTTTTTTAAAATAAAGAGGCATATACATAAAAAACATAGAAACAAAAATTGAAAAAAAAATGTTTTTAAGTTTGTGAATTGTCTCAAAACAAAATGAAATTGCATATTATCTGTGAATCATTAGAATGCTAGAGGAGTTTCCCAAAATGATACCCTGAACGAAATATCACTTTAAAGTATCACCAAGAATCCTAATTCAAAGAACTTTGGAGATACTTCGTCTCTTTAGTTTTCTTTAACATGTGCCCTTGAATAAATATGCCAGTGCAATAAATGTTGACCAAGACATGTTGGCTTTGCACTTATGGTTTGCTGTAAAATTAAAGATAAATTCTAATGAACTGTGCAGAAATACAACCTCATAACTAGGTAGGTAATGATACACTCAACTGTAAAACATAACCCTTAGCAAGAGCTCAAGCTTAAAGTGTGACATTTTATTCCTTTGTTCTATATGTTTATTTTTTTAAATTTCTTAAAGACTACTAGAGGAAGTAAATTAATATCCTTAAATATTCATTGGCTCAAAGCAGTGGCCGTTTATGTTCCACTAATGTGTTTGGTTTGCTTCAAACAATACAAATAAAAAGCAGAATGTTCTGCCCTGTCAACCATAGAAATTTGCATGTTGTCTGTGGGTGTATGTAAGTGCACATGCAAAGGGTAATTGAGAATAATTGGTAACTTTTTAGAATATGAGTCAAGGTAGATTAGTTGGGTTTATGGGAAAAATATGTCCAGGAAAGAAATGTCGTTATGGGTATTGACAAAGCAAAATGTGGTGCCAGTGTTATGACATTTCAAACATGTATTTCAGAAGGTAGTTTAAACCGTTTAAACCAAGGCTCAAGTGTAACTAATGTATTTCTTGATGAGATTGATTCCTCAGCTGTCTCGTTGCCCTGGGTCTTTACTCCTCCCACAGATTTCACAGTTTGTGTATATCAGGTTTAGTCATTTATCTAGTGAAGCAGTTATCATATTCCACTATTCCATGGCTAATCATGGCATAAGCAGTTAGCACTTTTCATCTTCAAAGCTCTTAACAGCAGTTAATTAATATAAACAACCCCCTTAGGAGATAAATTAATCACACTATAACAGTTCCCATTTCACCCGTTGACAAGCTGAGGTAAAGGGGCTAAGTAATTGGCCCAAAGCCATTGAGAAAACAATATTTGAAGACGGTGGTGGCCCAAGGAGCTCTGAGATCTCAAACTTGAATAAAATGTTTGCTTTTCTATTTGTCTCTTGTACATCATATATAATACCATTCAACCAATGGCTTTCTCCTGATGGCCCAGTGGGAAACATGCTTGTTCTGCTACCTACACTAAGAGCACCAGCTTGATTCTCCATGGTCATAAAGAAGCCAAAGGTATCATCACCCCCAAATTCCAGTCTTCAGATAGAATGCTATCTTCTGTTTAGCTGATGCTATCAAATCAGTCCACAGATCTCTATAGTCCAATCTATATAGTGATAAGTGTCTGGTCTCCGAAATCGAATGAAAATGAATGTCAAACCAATTGATCATTTGCCCACACCACCAAATGCCTGAAACTGAATGGAATTTAGACTGACTTAGCTGAATCCCTAGATGTACTGACATTCTTTAGAGTTTGGACCAAATGACATTGGATAATTTTCAATAGACAACGTATAACTAAGTCAGTATGTTCGAGGTGTAATTTAGTGGCACAGCGTGGGACTAGTAAATGGGACACCCAAGCTGTACCTTTTCTCAGTGTACCCTGACTCGCAAAATGAACTTGTTACTTTTGATTCCTTCTTCTGATAAAAATCTTAAAGTATCCCAAGCTGTTCTTTTTTTCTTTTATTGAAGTATAGTTGATTTACAATGTTGTGTTAATTTCTGCTGTAACCCAAGCTGTTCTTGAGTATATATGGAACAGAATCTAGTATATGGAAATTTATTGGCAAGGTAAAAAATAAATTTGGAGCATTATCGTATTAAAATTACTAGAACTCTTACCCATGTTTGTCAGTCTTGACTCTTTCCAGTTGTTGTTTCAACTGGAAATGTGTGAACCCATGCTTGTATCAGTCAATTCATTTGTTAGACACAGTCATGGTCCTTTTCTCTCTCCTTGCTTTAGATAAGTAGGATATAGATAATGGAGATCTCATTTTAAACAAAAAAATACAACATAGGCTTTTTTCAACATATTTTGGCCTAAAAGTAAACACTATATCCAATCTTATTAGCTCCTGAAATCCTGAAACAATATTGTTAAGAAATAAAACATTTAAAAAATCATCCTAGGGAAACTGGGGGAAGAGGATATGGAAGCATTCTGTACTACTTCTGCATCATTTCCTAAATCTAAAATTATTCCAATGTAATCCATTTTTTTTTAAAAGAAAAAAGCAATAAAGAATGAGTGTGGTAGACGGGAAAAATGGCCCTCCAAAAGATATCCACAGCCTAATCTCTGGAATTTGTGAATATTACTTTATTTGCAGCAGGGGTGTTGGGCAGGGAGCTCTTAGAAGACAAGAATAAAAATTAAGGATTTTGAAATGGGGAGATTATTCAGGATTATCTGAGTGGACCCTAGATGTGCTCATATGTGGCCTTACAAAAAAGAAGGCAGGGGCTTCCCTGGTGGTGCAGTGGTTGGGAGTCTGCCTGCCAATGCAGGGGACACGGGTTCGGGCCCTGGTCTGGGAAGATCCCACATACCATGGAGCGACTAGGCCCGTGAGCCACAATTGCTGAGCCTGTGCGTCTGGAGCCTGTGCTCCGCAACAAGAGAGGCCGTGACAGTGAGAGGCCTGCGCACCGCGATGAGGAGTGGCCCCCGCTTGCCGCAACTGGAGAAAGCCCTCGTACAGAAACGAAGACCCAACACAGCCGTAAATAAAATAAATAAAAACAAATAAAGAATCATGGTCAAAAAAAAAAGGTGATGATTTGAAAAAAAAAAAAAAAAAAAAAAAAAGAAGGCAGAGGAATTTTACACACAGAGAGGAGAAGATACTATGAAGACAGAGCAGAGAGATAGTTGAAGATGCTAGTTCTGAAGGTTGCAATGATCCATCTGGTGCCATCGGAAGCTGAAGAGACACGGAATGCATTTACCCTTAGAGTCTCCAGAGGGAGTGCCGCCCTGCTGACACCTCGATTTCTGTCCAGGGATACTGATTTTAACTTCTGGTCTCCAGAAGGTGACAAAATAAATTTCTGTTCTAAACCATCAAGTTTGTGGTAATTTGTTACAGCAGCCACAGGAAACTAATACAATTGGCAGAGAATATAAAAGAGCAAATGACAGAAGAAGAAATATGAATAGCCAGTAAGCATATGAGATGTTCAACGTTAGTAATAATTTTTAAAACTGTCAGTTAAAAAAATTAGTTCAGGAAGAGAAATGGGAACATATTGTATATGTATAACTGATTCACTTTGTTATAAAGCAGAAGCTAACACACTATTGTAAGGCAATTATACTTCAATAAAGATGTTAAAAAAAAAAAATTAGTTCACTTATTTGTTGCCTATCAGATCACAAAAATTAAAGAGATTGCGAAGTTTTTAAAAAGCTCCCTGGTGCAATTTTCACCAAAGACATTAAGGCACCCAGTCAACTATTGCTGTAGCCTGGCCAAGGTCTTACCATCTAATACATTTCACTTTCTTCAGGAAAATATACATATCTTAAAAACAAAACTCTTAAGTGCTTTATAAAATATTTTTTATTACATAGAATTTCAAGTATATATAGAAGTAGAGAGGACTCATGGTCAATCTTGTTTCGTCTATACTCTTTTCAATCTCTCCCAACCTAGGTTATTTTTTAAAAAATTCATACACATCATATTTTAGTATGTATCTCTGCCCATAGAGATTCATGCCTATAGATATATATTTTATATGTATAATATATTATATATAATGTATACTTATGTATAAATCACATATATATTCATAAATAATTCATATGTGTTATATATGTGCATATATCTATTGTTTGGTGCTTTTAATGGAACTCTCTTTTTCTTTACCTTCATTTTTCCAGAATTAAGAATTTTATACAGGGAAGTTTTGAGAAATAAAAACAAGAGAAAAGACTTTCCTATGAGGGTCAAAAGATTCCAGAGTCTGATGCTCTTACATCATGTAGGAAAGAGACTCATATGTCTATTGAGGTGTGTGGGAAAGTGTGTGTGTGTCCTACGTCGTTCCTCCTGGATCTCAATCTATCAGTACTGTCTCCTTATCTTCAAACTCTCTGCCACCCATTTGCTATTTTTATAAACATGTTTCAGATGCTGCCAACCCCAGCCCCTGCTAAAACACCCACTTCATCTGATTCCACAGTTCCTCTAGCCATCACTCCATGCTTACTCAACCAAACTTCTTGAAAGAAAAGGCCACATTTATCTTCACTTTTCAATTCCCATTTACTTTGCAACTCAAAACAATTGGAGCAAAAACGTTCGTCTAAAACCACTCTCACCACTGAGGGTTCACCAAGTGAAGCTGTCATGATGGTAAGCAAAACAGACACGGCCCTGCCCTCACAGCTCTGAGACCTTAAGTCTGGATCTCCCAGGTAGATGTAGGGAAAACAGAGTGAAAGTCTCAGCACTCTTCCCGATGCCCTTCACTGTCTCCTTCCATCCACTCAGATCTGCTCCTATAAGGTCAGGTGAGCCATGGCTTGAATGAGGTTGAAAAGCATGAACCTTGTCCACTGTTCCTCCTGAAATCAAATCTCTGTGTGACAGGTCATCAAGATAATAACTGAAGATGGCTATTTTTTTCCAGATCTCTTTATGATTGATATGGAAGGATCATTTAAGTCTCTGTGGTGGTTCCTAAGATTCCCAGAACTGTCCATGCCATATTTATTCATGTTCCAGATACAGACAGAGCCGGGTTTCCTAACAAGTCGTTCAAACGTTCAGGAAGGGCTGATTTCTTAGCATGTATGAGTCTTCAAGCTCTAAGAAGAGTGAGCAAAAGCATAAGTGGAAAAAAAAACACAAAAAAGCCCCCAAACCCTAAAGGGAATGTTTGTATTTTTGACCTAAACCAAAATAAACTGGAAATGTCTAGTCTGTTTCCAACAAGAAAGTTTGAGATAATTAGGGGAATGGACTAGTTGACAGAAAAGCATTGCTGAGGAATTAGATGATAATGCAACAAATCAATGTTTTACCCAGCAAGGAAGAGACTATTTATTGCAAATGAGAGAAAATGGATCAAAAGTTGAATCCCTGAATGTTAATTTTTTTTAAACAAGCTTGTGAGTGTTCGAAACTAGTCAATAATGGCAAAGTAAGAAAATGTCTTCATAGATAAAGATCAACCAGAGAAATATCACATAAAATATTACATGTACACTCTGACCATGCATGCTCGCCAAGAAAACACCAGTCTTGGAGGTCAAAAAATACTGCTAGAGAATATGAATAGTGTTTTGATACTTAATAACTAAGTTATTATTTTAGCTGTTGTGTTTCAGAAGTTCATGTAAGTAAAAGGATACAATTATTGACCTATCATCTTTATAGTAAAATAAAATTTTATTTTTGAGTGAGAGGATTATGTACTCATAATTGAGGTAGAGAGACAGAGGAAATCCAGGAAGTGAGAAGGAGATTTAGTCATTCACCTCAGACAGAACAGGCCCAAGATACTGTAAGCTCTGTGAGGACAGGAATCATGCTTGTCTTGCTAACTTTCATGCCCTCAACAATTGATGGATATAAACTCCTCTTTCACATCTCACCCAATCTTCTCTTGATCAGAAGAGAGATGATGTGAGTAAGAAACTGAGCAGTGAAGATAAGAATGGGGAGGAAAGATTGGAATTGAGAAATATCATGACCAACTAGTCTCAGTTGAGCAGGGGTGTGTTGCGGAGTGAATGTGAGAATGTGGAATCAATATGAGTAGTCAATTCTTCCAAAAGTTATAGATTTGAGGGAAAGGAAAGGAAAGAGATAAGGTGGTGGTAGGAGGGGGCTCCTGGATCAAGGGAGACTTTATCTGTTTAGAGGGAAAAAGGAGAAGACAGAAGGGCAAAAATAAAGGAGAATGATTCCTGAGGAGTCAGGGGTGGGTCCCACCCACATACAGTTGTACTGGCTTAGAGGCTACATGATTTGATTGAAAGAGCGATGGAAGGAGAATCAAAGGCCCTTGTGCTCGCCCTGCCTTTGGTCCTCATTCGCCACCTGAGAGAGCTTGGGTAGGCTACCTGAGCGCTCTGAACATCAATTTCATGACCTCCACAGTAAAAACATATGAAAATATGTAATTTTTTTCATCAGAAATGAACCAAAATGAAAGGGGTTTAAGGAAACCCAGCATTGGAAGACATGTGAGACACTGTTAAAATGCACTTAGGGGAACTCTGTAAGCTATCACCAATGACTGTGTCCCTAGGGTGAGCTAGCAATTTCCAAGCTGGATAGAACTGCAGACCCAACTTCTTTTAGTAGCCCCATTATTCATTTCATAGTTGTCCTTTTCTGCACTGACTTTGCTGAGCAGGCCTGTATGGGAACTCTGTTTTCTAAGCCAGAAAGAACAGACTGAGTACTACTATTGCTTTTGTATCAAGATTTAGCAATCAGCAAGTTAATAAAGTCTCGAAGATTAGCATCGGCTTGAAAGGCAAAATTCATACAAAACAATTAATTAGGAGCATTAAAACAAATGCATTGCTGAGGATGGAATTGGATCCAGGAGACAAAATGGGTTAAAAAAATTTTTGTTAAAGGAATGCTCTAATTGAAAACTGGCAGCGGCAGAAGACACAGTATAGTTAAAACAGTATCTTATCAGAAAATTAGCAAAATGTAATTTTTATTGGATTTTACAGATGTTATTTTTAACCACCTCAAAAATCCCACCTCATGGCTATTGGTACAAATTGTCATAATTACTATAATTTGAAGTCTGAGCGATGGAATGGCTGAGATAGTTATCTCATCCCCAGACTAAGTCTGCATTAGTTGAGCAGCCAGGAGAAGGAGCTCATGTTTTTGTACTTGGTCTGGACTTCATTTGTGTCCTTTATCCAATCTCATTCTTAGGAATATTAAAGAATAATTTTTTTTTTCCTACCTGAAACACTGGAGAAAATCAGGAGGTTAATATTAAGAGTGCTGAGGTCACCTTTAATTAACATACCAATCACCTCACCTCCAATCTGCAAGTAAAGTGTTGTATTTTGTTCTATTTTTACATTTCCTGGTGAACTCTATCACATTTAATGCATATACTAAATTCTGGGCATAATATATTCAACTACCTACATAAGCATGGCTGATAATGATGAACTAAGAAGAAGGGGCTTTTACATCCCTCCTGATATCCAAGTTAACAAATTTCCTTGCTACTCAGGGAGTAAAAATATGACTAAACATGTCCAAAATATGTCCAACCTATAAATCAGAAGACAAGATCAAGAAATGCCTTAGAGGAAATTCTGTAGATAACTTGTATCCACAGGGATATCAAATAATGAAAACAGTTATGACTGGGTTATACTTTAGCTTTGGGGCTAGATTGGTAGAAGGCCCAGCTCAGAGACTGTAGGAACACTCAGCCAATTTGAAGAGAGGAGTCTCTATAAGAGAATAAAGCTCATCAGACTTAAGGAAGCACTTTCAAACAAGAGAAGAAAGGCTAACATGCTTTTTTAGTGATCGTCCAAAGCTGAGTCTTCTCATCGTCATTTTAGGTCATGGAAAATTTTCAACATCGTTTCTTTCACACTCTCAGCCATAGTTTAACTAAAGGATTGTATGAAGAAGGGGCCCGGATTAAATTTATTCATTCAACAGATACTGGTGCTGCTCTAGGCCCTGGAGAACAATAGTGAACAAGGAGTGGTGCTTCCAGTGGAATAACACAGACAGGAACAATGCAAAAAATATGCCAAAAATATAATGCCAGGTAGTATGGACATTTTGATGAAAAGTCATGCAGGGTAAGGACATAGAGAGTGATGGAAAGGGGGCTGTTTGGATAGGAGAGCCCTCAAATCAGGTAGTATGTGGGCAGAGACCTGAAGGAAGTGATGGAGAAAGTCAGGTGTATATGTGGGGGATGGCATTCCAGACAGAAACAGCGTCAAGTTCAAAGACCCTGAGGAAGGAACACGCTCTGACAGAGTGGAAGGAGGTAAGGTGGGAGAAGGAGGCAGGCTGCATCACGCAGGCTTTCTAGGCCACGGTAGAAATGTTAGGTTTTATTCTAAGTATGACTGGAATCCCCTGGAGGGGAGGAGGAGGTTGAGCAGTAGTATAATTCAATCTGACTAAAGCTACAAAAAGGTGACTGCTGCTGGGTGGAGGATGGAAGCAAAAGCCACAAGAAGAGGGATGAGGCTGCTGTAGAACTAACCAAGGGATGATGGTGGCTTGGACCACTGGTAGTAGTGAAGGGGGTGAGAAGTGGTCAGATTCAGAATATATATTGGATGTTGTACCAACAGGACTTGCTAATGGACTAGATATAATGCAAGAGAGAAAGAGAAGAGTCTGAAATGACTCTTAGGCTTCTGGCTGAGAGAATGAATGAATGTAATTCCACTCATTGGGATGGGGAAGACTTGAAGAAGTATGGGTTTTGGATGTTG
Source organism: Balaenoptera acutorostrata (assembly GCF_949987535.1). Classification (NCBI taxonomy): domain Eukaryota; kingdom Metazoa; phylum Chordata; class Mammalia; order Artiodactyla; family Balaenopteridae; genus Balaenoptera; species Balaenoptera acutorostrata. Next base: position 65,679,618 of record NC_080067.1, on the reverse strand, counting down.
GGATGGAAATCAACAATTAAATTTCAGTCATGTTGAAAGTGAGATGCCCATTAGATGTTCAAATGGAGAAGACAAGTAGATAACTGGATAACAGATCTGAATCCAAAGGACAGGCCAGGCCAGAGTTATAAATTTGGAAGCCATAAACCTATATAAATCCATGAGAATAGATGCATCTATCCAGAGTACAGAGAACAAAGAGAATCCAAACTGAGATTTGAAAAGCAGGAGAATTCCTCAGAAGTAACTGAGAAGTATTACTTGACCTCTGTAGGGCCTTTTCAATACAACAACTCATAGTGAAACAGACTGACTTTGAACAGGTAAGGGGGGAAAAATCAGGGGCTGAGTGGACCACAGTCTAAATTTAATTATTAATAGAATAGTCACCTTATTGTTGATGTTACCTTTATTTTTATACAAAGTGAGATACTGGATAAATGAATACATGAAGTGTAATTTTGAGGCACTTCTCTTTTTCAGTAAATACTGAATAAGTCGATTCTGATGCAAGTGGTGCAAGAATCTTATTTTAAGAAAGGCTTCTCTAATGTGCATCTTGGAAAGGAGCAACAATTAAAAGGAAAAATAGCAGGTTTGTATGTAAGTCCCAAAAGTGAAGGTTAAAAAACTAATGAGTTTTTTGGCTCAAAGAATAATAAACTACACGAGTCACCAAGTTTTTGAAGTGATGAACTATAATTGGTAGTAAGTGAAGAATCTTCATTTTTCACTGCAAATTGTGCAGTTAAGAAGAGGTAAAAATAGGAAATATCTGTGTTAACTATCAGAAGCATGTTCTAATGTAAGAGGCACGAGAAACTAAAATAAAGACTATTGAGAGTCTTGGAAGAATTTAAAGGAAATGGACAAAGATCTCATCCTAGGATGATTTAAAGTAAAAGATTTGTAGAATTACATACAATGAATTTGGTACCTTTACAACATTCTATTTTTCTCTTTGCAAAGTTGAATTGTATTTTTCCCTTAGACAAAAAATTAAATTTTAAGGAATCATTTGACATGAGAATCAGAGTAGCATGTCTATCTTCTAGAAAGCGGTTTTCTATAAACATTAAACATTCAGCTTGAGCATTCAGAATGAAATTGAGTCTATGGTTTTTCTTTTTTGTTTGTTTGTCTTTTAACTTAAGACTTTTCTGTCAGTAGAGAGAAAGAAGGAAAAAAGTAATTGAACAGTAGAAAAACAAGCAGTAATGTAACTAACCAAAAAGATGCCATAAGTGGTGTTGGGAGCAGTTGGCTTACGTATTGGGAGAAAAGGATGGTGATAGCTCTGAAAACCAGGGCATTTGGTATAAGAGCCAACTGTTGCCTAAACTAAAAGGAAACGAGAAGAGAAAAGAGATGGGGGCCATTGGAAGCGGCAGAGTGTAGCGCAAGTGCCAGCTACTAGCAAAACTACCAGATAAGGAATTAGGCTGTCCCCACCCATGAAGGTGCCTCTTTCAGAAGCTCTGGGTAATCTAGATAATGGACGGCTTGAGTGACCACTCTTCTCCCTTCCTGCGCCCTAATTTCCACTCTTATGCTTTAAATTAGCCAATAAAGAGTGAACTGTGAAACCCTAGACACGCCACCCTCGGGCCACAAAGGCAGAGCCCCAGAGCTGATACCTCTCTCTCGCTACCCACAACCGAGCTGTGTGGCCCTTGGGTGTGCCTTGTACTTTCCAGGATCTGTGAGTAATAAATCTCGTTCCTCAACATTTTCTGATGGATTTTGCTGAAGTACTTCCTGCAATCGTAATAAGAACCACAAGGGCCGGTCCAGCCACAACACTGACCCATTGTGGAAATGTTTGGAAGGCCCACTACAAGTAATGTGGGGCGGGGGGGATTGCCCCAGGCATCTCTAGCTGATAGCATCACTATTAATATACTGAGACAGCACAGAGATGAAGGTCAGTTCAAGCACTGAATAGCAGACACCTGATGTTAGGAGTCAGCTCAGAGGATCCCACAGGATACTGCGATAGCTCCAGAATCTGACACCAAGAACCCACCTCCTCCCAGGAGCTTGTTAAAGGGCACACCAACCCTAGGCAGCTCGGCCATGTACAAGGAGACCAACAGACACATATTCAGAGGGTTTAAAAACCTTTGTGGCTCACGCATAGCACAGGGAGATCAGCTCGGTGCTTTGTGACCACCTAGGGGGTTGGGATAGGGAGGGTGGGAGGGAGGGAGACGCAAGAGGGAAGAGATATGGGGACATATGTATATGTATAACTGATTCACTTTGTTATAAAGCAGAAACTAACACACCATTGTAAAGCAATTATACTCCAATAAAGATGTTAAAAAAAAAACAAAAAACCTTTGTGGCTCATAGTGACAAGTCTAAGTGATCAATATTTTTATTATTATTATATTTGGTACACTTTATTTTAAAAGGTAGGGAAACATATGGTCTATTTTCAGATGGCTTCTCTACCTACTATGTACGAGACACAGAGTTAGTTAAGGCATTGAAAGTACAAAGATGAGCATGGCAGTCCCAACTCTCAGTGAGTTTACAGTTGGGGGAGGGGAGTGGGGCAGTGCTGATAAGGACAAATGAGTAAAACAATGCTTATAATACGAAATGGGGTGGCCATACGAAAAAGAGAGCATAAACTCTGACCAGGACTGGCCCAGAGATCAGGGAAGAATTTCCAGAAAAGTCAATGTTGAATTGAACCTTGGATGATGAAGAGGAGTATTCAGAGTGAAAATGATTTAAAAATTTGAATTTCACCTACTTGCAAACAATCCATTTTTGGAAACACCTTGTTCGCCCATTGCACGAAATAACAGATGTTATTCTATATGTCAATTCAAATGGACATCTGGCAGCTTTTATCCTCTTAGCAAAGTTTTGAATTTTGAATCAACTCTGAAACTTAATCAGGTATCTATAGCAGGCAGGTGGTAATCCACATATTAGGAATGTAAGTTCTTATTCAATGTAGGGTAGAGGGAAATGTTTTCAGTTTAGGGAAAAGGTACTATAAAAAACAGGTTATCCTACAGGCTTACAATGAGTCAGGATTCTAATTCAACAAAAGTTATGCTTCACGTTTTCGTATTTCAGTCCCTAACAGAACTAAGAGCAAATGCAAAGAAATGCAAACTTTTTCAAATCTCAGAGGTATTCTGGTTTTCATTCTGTATTATAATCTCTTTGCTAGCTATCAGTTAAAGAAGATTGACTGGCTGCCCCATTTTTCCTTTTTCATCTGGTTTACATGTGCTCAGAAAAGAAAATAAAGCAACACAAAAGAATTTTCCAATAAAATATGACTAATGAATTAGAAAGTGCTATTCAGTGCCTTGTGAACATTTCAAAATACTGTAAGCCTTTTTTCTCATTAAGATATTCCCAAAACAAAACCAAGAAAAAAAAAGAATTTCACTGCAGAAGCATGAAATACGATAACTAATAAGAACAATTATAATCATTTCTTTAGAATACAGCAACTATGAATGACACATGTAAATACCTCCAATATATTCATTTAATATTACTGATAATTCACATGAGCAATAGATTAGAATTGCCTTTATCAGCCAGAGTCGTAAAGCGCTGTAACAGCCTAGAGATTACTAGAAAAGCTGATACCTGGGTGAAGAATATACCCAGTCTGCTGATAATGAAGGAGTGTACAGACTTTTAATTCCATAAATAAATAGAATGTTTTTAAGCATCAGACTTCATCAAAATTTAGCTGAATTAATTAGTAAACACATACTGCATATTTGCCCAAATCCTTTCATTCCCCGCAGGAGCTAAATACCTTTCCTCATTTGCATCTGTGGGAATATTGAATTGTCCTAATTTTGAAATCTGAGCAAGCCCCACAGAATGCACTGGGAGTGATTTTGTTAGCGATTTTACACAGTTATATAAATCAGTAAAGTGATATGTTCAATATACTTCTTCACCTTTTTCCCAGATACCATCAGAAAAATAAATAAGGTGGTTTTTTTTTTGGCTAGGAAAAGGTGCTAATAAACAAGTTATCCCACACCTGTATTTGAAAACCTTTTCACTTACACTCAAAATAACATGAATTCAGAATAACTCCATATGAAGTAAAACAGGATGGAAACAGACTGACTTTGTGGTATATCTAAAAGATGAAAATATATATTTTAAGCAATTTAAACTGACAGAATGTTAACATCTGGGCAGTATTAGAACATCTGACTTGTAATAGGTTCTCAATAAATGCTTGCTGAGTGAAGCAAGTCCAGTGGAAGTTTTTTGAAGTGAAACCTGAATGAAGAGATAAAATTAATAATTATCACTGGTTATTATTTCTTTGGGGCAAAATACTGCTATGTAAGTTTGTGATTTTAATATCATGCAAATCCAAACGCTTATTTCTTCTTTCCGCTGACGCTTTTAATTCAGGCCATCATCACCTCACTTCTCAGTGACTGAAACAGGCATAACGGGTTTCCTGTCCCATTTCTTCCTCCCCTTCCTCCCTCCTGCTCCCATCCACTTTCCACTGTATAAGCTGAATGACCGTTCTGAAACCTTTCCATATCCCTGCATTCCCTCAGGATAAAGCCCAAAGCATTCAGGATACTTCAGGGTGTGCCCACAGCCAGTCTTCCCAGCCTCCTCCATCTCCACAACACAAACCTCTGGCACTTAGTGCTCCAGCCGTATTCAACTCTGCAGTTTTTCTACATGCCACGCTCTCACCTCAGGACCTTTGTTCATGCTGTCCCTCCTGTTGGAAAGATTTCCTCCCTCCCAACTCTCCGCCTCCTATCCTTTGATCTGGCTTACTCCTACTTGTCTTTAAGGTTTTAGCGGAGACATTATATACTCACTGAGCCTTCCCTGACAGCCCCTCCTCCTCTGTCAAGACTAGATTAGTATTGTGTCACTCTGTGCTTTCATTTAGCTAATGACTCAAAATCGTGGTTTATTTGTTATTACTTCTTAATAAATTCCTTGTGTTCCCAACACCTAACATGATGCCTGGCACATAGCCGGCATTAAATAAACACTCTGTGAATGAATTAGGAAAACCTTCAAAAACTGAGCAATCTTCTTTGATGAAGTTGATCTGATAATAGTTTATATTATAAATGATCATAGTGAAAAAAGAAATATACCAAAAGTTAAGAGACCTGAATTATCATCCTAGCTCTGTCATTAGCTGTAAATAATTTCTCTGCACCCCAATTTAATCTGCAAAATAGGTATAATACCTACTCCTCCTACTTCACAGGAGGATAGATCCAAAGGGCTCTGTTAAGTGAAAGCACTTTGGAAAATATAAAGAACTAGTCATGCAAGATATTATCATTATCGTTATTATTAAATGCCTAAATTGCCCTTTTAACTCTGTCACATTCCAGCTCAAAAACCCCCAGTACCTCCACGCTCTCACCCACCAACCCACTTCCAGCCTTCTTCCACCTTCAACAATGTTTCCCAAAGCGTGGCTATGTGAATTGATGATCAGTCTCGTGGACATTTCTGTGTTTCGGTTGGAGGGTTTCTGCCTGGCAGCCACTCCAATTCTGCTCCAGGGGAACGTCTCCTCCCCCCTATCTTGGACCATGTGCTTTGGGTGAAGTGGATTCTGCCCCAGGACCCCAAACAGGGCGCCTAACTAGGCCAGTGATCACCCTGCGTTCTCCCAAGCCAATGGACATGGTCCCCGGGCCTCCCCAAGCCATGATTCAGCCAAGGCAATCAGAGAGAACCTCAGGACTTCTGCAGGGGAGACTGGAGCAAAGAGAGCCACACTCGTCTGCTGGGCCGGCCAGGCAGCAAACAGCCCTAGGAGGTGCCAGCAGTCATATTGCCACACTAAGCAAGGCCTCTGAGGATGAAGCCAGCAAACCCACGGCAAAGAGAGACATGAAAATATCTGGTCCTTGGGGCATTCCCGAACTGCTGGTTCATGCCACGCTTGACACTAGCACCACCCAGCAGTAAGGATAATCAGGAAGAGGCAATTGTGTATCTTAACACTGTGTGTGACATCTCTGAGTCTCTCCTCCTAGAAAATAGATCTTTAAAAGTTCTTTTCGGGCTTCCCTGGTGGCGCAGTGGTTGAGAATCTGCCTGCCAATGCAGGGGACACGGGTTCGAGCCCTGGTCTGGGAGGATCCCACATGCCGTGGAGCAACTGGGCCCGTGAGCCACAACTACTGAGCCTGCGCGTCTGGAGCCTGTGCTCCGCAACAAGAGAGGCTGCGATAGTGAGAGGCCCGCGCACCGCGATGAAGAGTGGCCCCCGCAACTAGAAAAAGCCCTTGCACAGAAACGAAGACCCAACACAGCCAAAAATGAATAAATAAATAAATAAATAATAAAAATAAAGGAATTCCTTTAAAAAAAAAAAAGTTCTTTTCTTCGTTATAATAATGCTTTGAAAAATAAAATTTAACTCCATATCCAACTAATGCTTACAGAGCAATGAGATCAAATTCATAAAAACAAATGCTGAGATCTTTATAAGTAAAGGGTTTTATTAATTCAAAGTATTACTGTAAGTGGAATTACCAGCATTGATTTGATTATTCACCTTCTTTCTAGTAGAGCTGCGGGTCTGCAATGTTGTTGAAATATGAAGTTAATGCATAAAAAAATGGTTTATTTTCTACAAAATCAGTATCCAAGGGGAAAAAATTAAGTCCATGTGATCCAGGAAAAACGACCTTAAGAAACACTTATTGTTAAAATTCCAGCCTGACTTTTCTATCTAAATCCTTCAAAAATGTTTCTGGCTCTACAGTTTTGGTAAGATCCAGGTTAACACAAGCTTGTCAGAATTGCTTTCTTCAGTAGTAAGCAGTTAGATCAGGAAATAAACCACAAAAATTCCTTAATTGCTAGTCATCTAAATAAGGTCTTATACTTTGGCTGAAAAAAATAAGCCAAAGGAAAGAAATACCTAGCAATCTTTTTCTGGGTATTTTTTTTACCATATAAGCTAAGAAAAACACCTTAGCCAGCAAAGGGGTCAAAAGAATGGAGAGGAGATAGCTCTTCAAACCTTCCTTTCTAGGTAGAATTAGCCATTTAAGCTTTGTCCACATTAGCATTAAGTTAGCAAGGCTGGAGAGTGACTTAATTCGTATCTCTTTGCCAGTTTGTTTACTTAATATTAATCCCATGTGTTTTAGGAATTGGTCTGAACCAAAGTGTATTGGAATTGCCTCCGGAAAGCCTAAGCCATGCCTCAGGAACATCTTAAACTATTTATCATAACAATTTATTTATTATTTAAGATTTATAATGAATTCATTTATAATCAATAAATTACAGTTACAGAATGTCAATGTATCATTGGATTGTTGAGCATGGGCCGTCCCTCACGTGTGCTCTTGGTATGAACACAGTTGTTTAATCCCCAGTCTTAGACGGGTGAAGTCTTTGAGAGGATTTCAAATAAGTAATTTGTGTTTGATGAATTCATGGTTCAGACACAGTCATCAACAAGATCAACCCATTAACAAATGGAGACTAAGAATGACAACAGTGAAGTTACCATTTATCCTTTCCTTTGGGCCAGGCACTATGCTAAGGAGGTAAAAAATATACTTTCTATTTCTCATAACCACTCTGCAAGGTAAGTTTTACTAAACTGATTTTACAGAAAAAGAAATTGAGGATCGGAGAGGTTAAGGGACTTTCCAAAGTATTACGCTTTGAATTAGAATATCCTTACACAGCAGGAATAATATAGCTATACAGCTATCCCTTCTGGTAGAGCCAACACATGGAATTTAGCTTGCTATTGGTTTTTCTGTCTGCCAGGGCTCGCTTCTTTGTTTTCCTTTTATAATGTGTATAATAATGTGCATTTAGATGCATGAAAAAATTAGCATAGTAGTTCAATCTTAGTATAGAATTTGAAATTAGCATAGAATTTCAAGCATAACTCTCAAGGAATTATTGATGAACCTGGAACTTTCTTCAGATTAAGCTTCAGGACAAAACCCACTGATTGACTACATGACAGAAATGAGGCTCAGAGGAGAATGCACACCCTTTGCTAGCCATGGGGGCTCCCCAGCTGCAAAGGTGCAGTTTGAGTGGCTCAGGAAGGTCCTCGGAATCCTCTGGTCTGTGCCTGTGCTCCTCTGGGGTGGAGCGTGCCGACTGGTCACAGGTATTCCATGACAGCAGCCGGTGACTGTGTATAGGATATGGTTTCTAAGTTTATGATGCATTCATCCTGGGCTATATGCATAATCATTCTACTTATAGTGTGGTCCAAGTTTTTGTAACATTAGAGACAAGTCAAGGCCTTGACTGTCTTCTCTACTGACAGTCCGCTGCAGGGGAATGATAGTGCTAGGAGACACATAAAGACCACGTTTGAAGGCATCTTCTCCAGTGTAGCACTGACCGCTCTAACAGGGGCAGAAGTGAGCTGGGAAACTTTTGAAGGGTTAGGACGTCAGCATCTTTCAGCTGCTTTCTTTTTTGCTCAAACTTCTCAGGGCCAGAGCATTTGCCCTCTAATCTGATTGTGCTGCTGTCACTTGGCTAGACATCAACAGACAAGCATCAACCAACTCCAGGTGAAGCCTGTTCTGCTGCTGAGAAAATTCCCTTTCTTTAAGTGTCCTCACCTCTGTTTCAATGCCAGGCAAGATTTTTTTACTCTGAATACTTGGGTGTCATTCCTAACAAAGATAGCTTCCCATATGAATAAGAATATCTCTGACTCAGAATGAGATATAATCTTTCAATGCCGTTTCTATCAGGGCTCTTGGTGTTGGAGCACTGGCATTCATTAGTAAAATGAAATTTGTCTTGTGAATAAAAACCATCGCAGAAGTAAATATTACGCAATCTGCTAAAAGAGAGGTCTATGGAAATGAGTTTATTTTCCAAGACGTTTCAGTCAAGTTAATGGAAAAGTTGAAAACTACAAACCGTCTGCTGTCGCATTCATTTAAGCTGGAGCTTGCTGGAAGCATGAGGAATCTCAGCGAACTTGCGGTCCATCAGCTTGCCCATCACACCCTGCAGAGGACTAGGTGACCTCCTGTGCCTGACTCTGAGGGTGGATCAGGAGGGAGAGGACCCCGAGGCCCTGGCGGGGCCCTCCACCCAGCAGCCGGAGCTGCGCTGCTTTTATTTCATTTACAGGTTGGGATTCTGCTTTGGATTTATTGGCGTAAAAGGGCTTTGGCTGTCGCCTAAGAAAGACTTAGAATGAAAAATTTGATTTCCGCTCACGATTAGTGCGACATCCCAGTTTTATAAGTGGGGCAACTGAGGCCCTGGGAGATGAGGTGACTTGTTCCAGGGTCTCCCCACTAACAAGCGACAGAGGTTTCCTGATTTCATCTATTACTTTTCACCTGCTAGTGCGACCAATTATTTTGCTCACAAGTCACCTCTCTGTGTATCTCAGTCTTTTTTAAAATGTTTTAATTTTTTCCAGTTTTATTGAGATAAATGGACCTACAGCACTGTATAGGTAAGTGTAAGGTGGACAGCATAACAACTTGACTTACCCATACTGTGAAATGATCACCACAGTTAACGCCCAAAACCTCAGTCCTAGGCTGCCTTCAGTCACTTGGACCTCACAGGCTTAGGGCGCCACATTTTGATACGAAGCATAAATGCACAAGGAGATCCCAAGGGCAATCTCCCAGTAGCTTGGAGACTCCTCCCTCGTGTTTGTGGTACTAAAGTTAATCAAAGGTCCATGCTCCCAGATGTAGCAGTCACTACTAAGACATTCTTTGACTGAGGAATGTACGTGCAGTCATTCTTACTCGCTGACGAGAAGAAAAAGTGTGCCTCCTGTGCGCCCTGGCTTTTGCGTGACAAACGTATGATAGTGATAGTATTTACAACGGAACCTTGATAAATGGCTGGTAGAGCTTCAGATCTCAGAATCTGTTTTGAAAGGACAAACCCCTTAAGAGCACAGTCCTTGACAAACTGGACCCTTTGGACCTTTATCTCTGTCAAACCAACCCAAATGAACTTGCTGTCCCAGAACCCATGCGCCAGCCTTCGTTTATGCCATTTCCTTGTGAACCCATCTGAATCTTCAAGGCTCAGGTTCCTCACATCCTGACCATTCCTGATAGCTTCCTTGGCCTCCTGGACCACAAGTGGTGTCTTCTGGTTCTCACTCAAAGTGTACCACTCAGGGCATTTGCTACTTTCTAATGATAATAGTAAAAACAAATAATAATAATAATAACAATTAACGTGTATTTATCTCCTACTATGTGCCAGAGACAATAATTCTTCTAAGTAGGTATTATCTCTATTTTATATATTTCCACATTTATGAGGAAATGTGAAACTCAGTGAAAATAAGAAACTTACCCAAGATCAGACAGACAATAAATGACAGAATGGCTATGTGAACCCAGGATTCTGCAGCCGTAGCTGTATATCATGGTATAATGTGAGCTATACATACCTTGGACTGTACATCATTGTCTCTCTTCTGGGGTATAAGCTACCTGAAGAGGTGATCGTTTTTTTGTTTGTCTCTTATCACCATGTGTTTTTGATCAGCCACAACCAGAGAGGGGCCTCCATAAGGAAGTGCCATGGTCAGAGTCAGGCAGACTATGTTCTGCAAACACAAAATCCCTCAGCACTGGAACCACCGGCTACACACACACACCCCTACTGTCACACTCAGCATTTGGCTCTTTCTGCCGTGTCTGCTGCAGCTTGGCAGTTCTAATATCTGACGGATTAGTGCTGATCTACACTGATTGCTCACACCTGCAATTCAAACTAACCCCTGTTCCGCTTTGTGCAATCAGCCATGCCCAGGTAAGACCATCAGCTTCCCAAATGACAGGCAAACAGAGACCCACCTGACAGGTTGGACCAGACACCTGTGAGATCTGCAAAGTGGGAAGGAAGGGGGGGAGGGGAAGGTGGAATTACAAAATTAAAACTCCAAATGTAAATGTAAAGGAATGAGTGTTTCCTCTACTTCTCAGAAAGATTAGAAACTTTGTAGATGAAAAACATCAAAGGTCCCCAGCTAATAAGTACAGAGCAGTAACTGGCAATGGAATTTTTACAGGTACTAGGATTTGATATTTGTGTTTCTGTGCATAGTAAGCTTTTAGTCAGAGAAGTTAGACCTTAGATTATCAAAAGTGCCAAACATAATCGTGCTGTGATTGTCAGAGCTGCCTCCTACTATCGAGTTCTAGACACACTTGCTAACATTGTCCTGATAATCCTCATGGCATTCCCTTCCGGAGGTAAGGGGTGTGTGGATGGAAAAATGCAGCTCATGCAGGGCTAGGAGAACTTGCTCAGAGCATTACAGCAAGGCCAGAAAAATACATCTGTTCTTCTTGATGAAAAGGGTCCGATTTTGTCAATTATGTTTTCTATTCTGAATGTCTATCATGTCTTAGCTTTCAATATGTAATAACTAATAGAAAACGAATGCTGTAGATATACATAAATATAAGTATGGATGTACGTATGTCCATATTTGTCTTATTAATGATCATAGTCACAGAAGTAAAAGCCATGTCCCCATTCATCACATTACCCTCATCCTTAGTACCTTTGGTAATATTGCCTCCTCAAGGGAATAGTAGTTAAATCCTGAGTAACTGGAATAGTTCCAGTTACAACTGTAAATAACTGGATTTTGGTTTATTTCCTTCTTTGGGGAAAAATTGCCTCTAACTTTTCTAAGTGTCAGATTTTTGCAATAGAAATTTCACTGAATTTGTTCAAGTTATGTGACTGTTTTTCAAGGTGTAAAAGAAGAAATATCAGAAAGACAAAGTTGAAGGTCTTGTTTGAGTTTAAAGACATTATTTTCCAAATAGAGCCAAATACAAAAGATATCCATCACAATATCTTACATAATGTCACCATTTTTCCTGCTGCTGCTGATACTTACTAAAGCATTGAACCAGGGAAATTTTTTTTTTTTTTAATTCAAGGTTTAGTTGGGGGTTTGATGAGCTTATAAACTTAAAGGCTCTGACTTCTTCTTAGGACAAGTTAGTGACAACGCGAGGCAGCTGTCCTGGAAGTGATTTCCACTCCCCGAAAAAATCATTCCACAGACTTTCATTAAAGATAGAATGATACAACGAATAACCAGGATCTTCTCATGCCCTCTTCCTATTTTTCTCTTCAGAGCAGTTATATACCCTATCTTGTGGTATTTGTATAGTGTTATTATCACATGAGCCAAATAGTCAAAGTTGGCCTGGGGGACATATATGAACTTGAGTGGTTTCAAGTTCCAATGCGAATGCTAAAGCTTGGCTCTGGATAACACACTCGCTCCTGGCCAAGCCCTGAGCCAACCCGGATGATGTGTAAATGTGCTTCGGGGTTGAGGGTTTGTCTCAACCTGAGAGAGTGAAATCTAGGGCTTTAACCATGGCAAACCACACCAAACAAAATGTTTGGGTGAAACCTTTGAAAACTAAGGCTCCCGTGACTATCCCTTTTCTCCATGTATCTGTTTCTATTAAGATGAGGAAGCAAAGAGGCTCAGGAGCCAAACCACCAGCCTGGGACCATTTGACAGAAGAAACTACTAGGAACCCAAGCACATCACCCTCCTGTACGTGTTCCTTTTTTTTTTTTTTTTCTTTTTTTTTCTTTTTTTTTGCCCCTGGGTCCTTTTGAGAAAGAACAACTCAAAATTACTACCAGTTGCTACGCGTATTAAGCAGCCATGTGCCAGACACCGTAACAGATACCTTACACGTGATCTCCTTTAATTTCAAAAGACGGCGTCAGGGCATGGTTAAGAGCATGGCTCTGGTCCGAAGACTGCCTGGGTTAAAATTCTGCTCTACTGCTTCTTAGCTGTTTGACCTTAAGAAACTTTCCATGTCTCTGTTACCTCTTCTGTGATAGCAAATCCTTCCTCCTGAGGTTTCTGTGAGAATTTTTTTTTCCCTTTTTTTTGGCCATGCCACGCGGGATGCAGGGATCTTAGTTTCTCAGCCAGGGATGGAACCCGTGCCCCTGCAGTGGAAGCCCGGAGTCTTAACCACTGGACCACCAGGGAAGTCCCATCTGTGAGAGTTAAATGATTGTAACATGCTTAGCATAGTATTCGGCTGACACATGGGTTAAGTGCTCAGTATGAGCTGGATATTATTGTCACACAATCCTGCCAGGTAGGTAATATTAACAGCATTTCATAGGTGAAAAGATTGAGACAAATTGGGTTAATCTGATGGTTCTCGAAGTCTGGTTCCTGTGAACTTGCTAGAAAGGAAAATTCTTGAGCCCCACCCAGCACTTACTGAATCAGAAACTTCAGGGCAGGCCTCTGCAATCTGTGTATATATAGCCCTCTAGGGGGTTCTAATGCATGCAAAAGTTTGAGAAGAACTAGATAAATCAATTTGCCCAATGTTATACAGTTTTTAAGTGATGAAACCAAGATTCCATCTGATTTGAGCCTATGTTCTTTCTACTAAGCATGCTATAAATTCAGTCCCAGACAGGAATTATGTGCTTTCCTTCCAGGTTTTGAACACATATTACTGGGATAACTGTCCTCCTTTCTCCATACTCCCACACATGGTTTCTTCTTTGTCAATGCAGCAACCCCTGCCTTAGCTCTGCTATGAGGAACTTCTGTTTCCTTTTCCCAAATCCAGGGCTTTCATACCGCGGTAAAATCCTGAGGGTGGTGAGAGCTAGGGTGAAATGTTATACTGTGATCAGAAAAACTCATTATTTCGATGAGTGACATTTTCACCCAGATTTTTCAAATGTGTGATTAAAATTAAAAATAGAGGTAATTGATATCTAATTTTTCTTTCTACCTCCAGGATTGAGAAGGGCACAAGAATGCATTTAAGAATTACTAAGCACGATAAAATTCAGTCTAATATGACTACCCAGATGTTAGACTATCAGTCTCAAACAACTATCTGGATGTAAGAAATGCCAAAATTAACTGCCACCTGGTTGTCAATAACTAAGCCAAAACTTTCTTTTTCTTTTTTTTTTTTTTTACAAGATGCCTCTGGGGGTTATCATTTATTCACATTATTTAGATGGTTAAAACTAAGCCAAAACTTTCTACTTATCTCTTCCCAAAGCCATAACTTTCGAGAGGTAACTATCCCCCTCAAAATGCTACTGCAGCTATATCTTACTCCCAGAGTCCATATATCTTGCCAATTAATGTAAGCAAAGAGTCTTACCCACTTTATCCTCCTCCTCCACTTGCCACGAACAGCCTTCTTTTGTCACTAAAGGGTTCCTGAATAGAAACGTTTATTCTGTGACCTTATAAAATTCAGATATGCTCTGTTATGTTCTAGTCTCACAGTGACTGTCCTCAGATTTGGGGTGTCCTATTTCCTGTTTAGTTGTTTAAGACTGTCTTCCTTAAAAGCTGATTAATCTCAGGTGCCTGGAGTGAAGGCCATGAGGCCATGTAATATTAAGGCACCAAGAAAACTTCAATAAGTGGTCTAATGTATTTGCAGTGCCCAAAATTAGAACAGCTTCCTTTTTCTTTGGCAGCTGATTTTTGTGCTACAATTTGCAGTTCTTCCCCCTCTAACAACTCGAGTTAATTTCTACTCTGAAAAAAAGAAGCAAAGGAGCTAAGGTAAAGCTATGGATTGAGATAGAACTGGGTAGGTAAAAGTGCAATGGCGAAGCAAGGCAGAATCTCTTCGTGGTTGCTTCCAGTGACCGAGGCACTGCTGGGTGATGAGCATCTCAGCAGTGGCAGCTGAAGAACTGAAGAGACGTGGAGACATGTTCCTCAGTGGTGACAGTGGGGAGGGGCTCAGGAGTGGACCTCCAAGATGTAAGATAAAAGAAGAACCAGAGGCTGTGATCACCAATAAGTTTCCCCTCCTGCCAGAGCTAGTTAATGTGCTACAACCATTCCAGTACCCTGAAAATAAGGCAATTTTCTTGGAATATGCATTACATGTACATGTCTTCTTATATATATATATAACAAAATATTTATAGATTATACCATTCAGAGTTACAAGTATTATTTTTATATGTCTTGTATATAATTCCTATGTAAATATATATGTAAGCTCTTTTACACTGTACTATAACCATCACAATATCTCACATTTAAGCACTGACTACTTAATGAGAAGATAGAAAGTGAAAAGTCATTGTTAACCTTTACATTAGGAATGTGACACTCAAAGGCTCATTGGTCTTGAAGCCAATGAAGCTTAAGCTCCAGGGCCCTAATAAGGCTGTTATGATTGTTGATATAATCGCTACCATTCTCTACATGTTCTAAAGTTTTGTTATAAATCATTTGCATGCATGTATCATCAAAAATATTAAATATTTCGGGGGCTACCCTGGTGGTCCAGTGGTTAAGAATCCACCTTCCAATGCAGGGGATGCGGGTTCAATCCCTGGTCAGGGAACTAAGATCCCACATGCCATGGGGCAACTAAGCCCACGCACCACAACTACTGAGTTCAAGTGCTCTGGAGCCCATGTGCCACAACTAGAGAGAAGCCCACGCGCCTCAACGAAGATCCTGCGTACCGCAACTAAGACTCAACGTAGCCAAATTAATTAATTAATTATTTTAAAAATTGAATTTTTCTAGACCTGCAATGATCTTTCATAATAACTGACATTTCCTGGGTCACTATGTAAACTTTAGCATTATTAAAAATATCTTCCTTCAACCTTAGTGCATTATTTAAATCTTATAACTTCTGGGGATGAGATTACATACTAAGTAGGGTGTTTTCTATTTCCATTGTCACCCATTCATTCAACCAATACTGTCTACTATGTGCCAGATGTTGTCTTAAGTTTTTAAAACTTGTTTTCACATGTAATTGTTACATAGTTATATTCAAGACTTAAATATAAGCCCACCTTCAAATTTTTTCATTGCTTTCAAACATTTTTTAGATCTTCAATAGTTAGCACTTCTGGTTGCTGCATAATGTTCCATTTAAGAATATCTGCTACACACAGGGAGATCAGCTCAGTGCTTTGTGACCACCTAGAGGGGTGGGATAGGGAGGGTGGGAGGGAGATGCAAGAGGGAGGAGATATGGGGATATATGTATATGTATAGCTGATTCACTTTGTTATAAAGCAGAAACTAACACACCATTGTAAAGCAATTATACTCCAAAAAAGATGTTTAAAAAAAAAAAGAATATCTGCTACACTGTAACATTCATTAAACTATTCTTGGGCATTTAAATAAGGCATTGGCTTTGGAAATAATGCTGTAATGAACATTTTTGTACAGAAAACCCTTGTTTTCCTTTGGATTATTTCTGTACATTAAATTCCTTCAATAAGTCAGGGGACTGAACATTTTTTGGACAGCTATTACATTCTAGAGGACTTTGAGAATTCATACTTTCATCTGAAATATAAGGATACACCAACTTCAGCAAAACTTTGCAAACACTTGAATACTGTCACTTTATAAATGCTTATAAAACAATGCCTCCTTTTTCTTTTAGCTTTCCATTTCTCTGATAACTTGTGAGGTTAAACAATTTCTCTTACTTTTTAAAACATGCTTACTACTCTTAAATTATCTACAATAGGGGTGTGTGAAGAGCATCACCACCAAAACTAAACATGGACCAAGCGCACAGTGAGTGCTGGGTACTGAATTAGCTGTATGTGGGAACATTCATGTGAAGGTTATGATGGGGACCATACTGGGGGGACTATGAGTTGGAAAGGCTGTCCAGCCTTGGGTTCATATCCTCCTTCTTCCTCTTACCAGCTGAGAAAACCTGAACCTTAAGTTCAATGTCTATAAGATTGTAATAATGATATGAAGCACCCAAGGTTATAGTGAAAATTAAATAATTCTGAGGTAGAGATTGTATCCCTAGCACATAGCACAGTGCCTAGTATGCAGTAGGTGCCCAATAAATACGTGACCTCAATCAAGTCCCAATAACACAAGCAGTGCTCAATTAATGGTAAATTTTAACATATTTTCCCTGATCTTCTGAAACTAATAACCTGGATGAGACAAAAAGACATGATGATAAACCATAGTAAGTTCTTTTTATGGATATTTGCACATGGGAGGCTTTCGATATAGAAATAGCACAGGTGCAATTGCACCTAGCTCAGGAAGCCTCTGTAAAAACCCAAAAGGACGGGGTTCAGGGAGCTTCTGGGTGAACACGGGGACATTTGGGGAGGGTCGCCCGCTCTGAAAGGGCACGGAAGCTCTGTGCCTCTTTTCCCCTCTTGCCCTATATGTGTCTTCCATCTGGCTGTTCCTGAGTTATATCCTTTCACAATAAACTGGAAATCTAGGAAGAAAAAGGTTTCTCTGAGCTCTGTGAGCCCCTTTAGCAAATTAATTGAACCCAAGGAGGAGGTCATGGGAACCTCTGATTTATAGTAACCAGACAGTCAGAAGCAAAGGTATCTACCTGGGCTGGCTGGCTGCTCTGAAGTGGAGGGTAGTCCTGTGGGACTTTTAATCTGTGGAATCTGATGCTACCTCTGGGTAGACAGCATTTATTGAGCTGAATTGCAGGACACCCAGCTGTTGTCGGAGCATTGCTTGATGTCAGGGAGAAACCCACGCTTTGGAACTGGTACAGGACCCTCAGGATCATACACCCCAAACAACTATATACAGTTTAATCTTATATATAATCTGTATTAACTTGTGTCAAATATAATTTTTCTACTAAAAATTCAAGAGTGATACATTTTAATGATATATATTCCAAATTTATAATAGATTATGTGAGCAATCACATGCAGGACACAATTGTGTGACTATACACACAGTAATGTATATTGCACACTGTGTCAAACATCAGACTGCAGTGTGTTAAGAATCAACTTATTCTAAAATTGTCCAGTAATCAATGAAAAATGTGATTTGGTTCCTTGCTGTGTGGTTTCTTTTGCCACATGCTCTCCAGCTGCTACCTGCTGGATCACACTCAGAATACCTGGCTAGATGCTCTCAAAGTTAACAATCAAACATGGAGGAATCAAAGCCTGGCTCATGTTTCTTGCTTGAGCCAACAAGAAGTAAAAGTCAGTCTTCTGGATAAAATATCTAGGAATAAACCTACCTAAGGAGACAAAAGACCTGTATGCAGAAAATTATAAGACATTGATGGGGCTTCCCTGGTGGTGCAGTGGTTGAGAATCTGTCTGCCAATGCAGGGGACACGGGTTCGAGCCCTGGTCTGGGAAGATCCCACATGCCGCGGAGCAACTAGGCCCGTGAGCCACAATTGCTGAGCCTGCGCATCTGGAGCCTGTGCTCCGCAAGAAGAGAGGCCGCGATAGTGAGAGGCCCACGCACTGCGATGAGGAGTGGCCCCCACTTGCCACAACTAGAGAAAGCCCTCGCACAGAAACGAAGACCCAACACAGCAATCAATCAATCAATCAATCAATAAACCCAAAGTTTAAAAAAAAAAAAAAGACATTGATGAAAGAAATTAAAGATGATACAAATAGATGGAGAGATATACCATGTTCTTGGATTGGAAGAATCAACACTGTGAAAATGACTCTACTACCCAAAGCAATCTACAGATTCAATGCAATCCCTATCAAACTACTACTGGCATTTTTCACAGAACTAGAACAAAAAATTTCACAGTTTGTATGGAAACACAAAAGATCCCGAATAGCCAAAGCAATCTTGACAAAGAAAAACGGAGCTGGAGGAATCAGCCTACCTGACTTCAGACTATACTACAAAGCTACAGTAATCAAGACAGTATGGTACTGGCACAAAAACAGAAACATAGATCAATGGGACAGGCTAGAAAGCCCAGAGATAAACCCACACACACGTGGTCACCTTATCTTTGATAAAGGAGGCAAGAATATACAGTGGAGAAAAGACAGCCTCTTCAATAAGTGGTGTTGGGAAAACTGGACAGCTACATGTAAAAGAATGAAATTAGAACACTCCCTAACACCATACACAAAAACAAACTCAAAATGGATTAAAGACCTAAATGTAAGGCCAGATACTATAAAACTCTTAGAGGAAAACATAGGCAGAACACTCTATGAAATAAATCACAGCAAGATCCTTTTTGACCCACCTCCTAGAGAAATGGAAATAAAAGCAAAAATAAACAAATGGGACCTAATGAAACTTAAAAGCTTTTGCACAGCAAAGGAAACCATAAACAAGATGAAAAGACAACCCTCAGAATGGGAGAAAATATTTGCCAATGAAGCAACTGACAAAGGATTAATCTCCAAAATTTACAAGCAGCTCATGCAGCTCCATATCACAAAAACAAACAACCCAATCCAAAAATGGGCCAAAGACCTAAATAGACATTTCTCCAAAGAGGATATACAGATTGCCAACAAACACATGAAAGAATGTTCAACATCACTAATCATTAGAGAAATGCAAATCAAAACTACAATGAGATATCATCTCACACCAGTCAGAATGGCTATCATCAAAAAATCTACAAACAATAATTGCTGGAGAGGGTGTGGAGAAAAGGGAACCCTCTTGCACTGTTGGTGGGAATGTAAATTGATACAGCCACTATGGAGAACAGTATGGAGGTTCCTTAAGAAACTAAAAATAGAACTACCATATGACCCAGCAATCCCAGTTCTGGGCATATACCCTGAGAAAACCATAATTCAAAAAGAGTCATGTACCACAATGTTCATTGCAGCTCTATTTACAATAGCCAGGACATGGAAGCAACCTAAGTGTCCATCAACAGATGAATGGATAAAGAAGATGTGGCACATATATACAATGGGATATTACTCAGCCATAAAAAGAAACGAAATTGAGTTATTTGTAGTGAGGTGGATGGACCTAGAGTCTGTCATACAGAGTGAAGTAAGTCAGAAAGAGAAAAACAAATACTGTATGCTAACACACATATATGGAATCTAAAAAAAAAAAAAAAAGGTCATGAAGAACCTAGGGGCAAGACGGCAATAAGGACACAGACCTACTAGAAAATGGACTTGAGGATACGGGGCGGGGGAAGGGTAAGCTGGGACAACGTGAGAGAGTGGCATGGACATATATACACTACCAAACGTAAAATAGATAGCTAGTGGGAAGCAGCCGCATAGCACAGGGAGATCAGCTCGGTGCTTTATGACCACCTAGAGGGGTGGGATAGGGAGGGTGGGAGGGAGGGAGACTCAAGAGGGAAGAGATATGGGGACATATGTATATGTATAACTGATTCTCTTTGTTATAAAGCAGAAACTAACACACCATTGTAAAGCAATTATACTCCAATAAAGATATTTAAAAAAAAAAAAGTCAGTCTTCTGCTATTTTGTCCTATTTAAAAGTTAAAAAAAAAAATCTTATATATGTATGGGAAGCAAAAGCCTTCTGCTAAAACAGTTCATGAAACCTAGGCAATAATTAATGACTTAAAATGTCAAATAGGCACCCTAGATTTTTCCCTCTTAACGAACTCAAAGAGAAGTTTAATTTTAAAGTGCATGTATCAGAGGGAATAAACACAACAAATATATTTACACTCAGTTGACTCTTAGAGCCCGTGAGGGTCCAAAGTAACGGAGAAAACAAATCCACACTGCATTGTTTCCATTTTATTGTTGGCCATAGGAGATCATAGTGAGTGTTTCTTTTACTGGAAGTTTCTTTCAACTCTTGCTATTTAACAAAAGGAAGCTTACCCTTAGGGAGTCAAGATTTGAGAAAGAAGGTTAGTCTGCTCACATCAAGATCCCCTCCCCCAGTTCTATTCTCGTTTTTGTATCTTTAAATACTTCAAAGATTTATTCCTCCCTGCCCAAATATGGTAAGACTGAATTGGCCTTAAGAAGATCAGAATACTCTGATAGCCAAGTGAGTGAACAGAGGAGGCTCTTAGAAGGAGGTTACCCCAAATTTGAGCTCTTCCAGAACAGTTATTTCTCCTGGGAAACCTGGCATTTGAGTGGATGGAGACTATCTATCCTATCTTCCCCCTCCTGTCCTCCTCTTCCATCTCCTGTCTCACAGCTCAAAAGCAGTGGCTGGAGAAAGAATCAGAGGAAGGGAAAGTCCTCAGAGGAAGAAAACCCTTCCAGTTTTCCTTCTGATGTGCCTGAGTTTGCGTAGTGGAAGAGAAAAACAAAAACAAACAAACAAACAAAAAAACCCTTGTTTTGTGGAATCAAAGAACCAGGATTTTAAAACTGGCTCAGTTTACTCATCCTTGAATAGATTACTTAGCCCCTGTGGGCCTCAGGGTTCCTGATCTATTAAATGAATGTAAAATGATTGCCCTTGCTGATTTACTGTACAGAAAGTACCTGACGCATGATAAGTGCTTAGTAAATGCTGTTGGCCTTCCTGTGTGTGCTGGGTGTGTGTGGCAGCGGGGATGAATGCCGCTAGCCTCTGCACATGTAAAGTGCTGCAGGAATGTGCTGAGTGACCCCCAAAGCAGGTATAGTCCATCAGGCACACTCTTCAGAAGAGGATACAAGATCTCAATTAAAAATGTCAGGAGATACCAGCTTATTCAGGGATCACTCCATAATACTTTGAGGGCCTCCTTTAAATCAGGACATCATAGAAATACCAGAGGATTTTTTAAGATGGACCAAATTCACAGAACAAACTATGCAATTTTGAAATAAACTTAGATCTAACTATGTATATAGTTAACTATGTATAATAATATATAATACATATTTTTCAATTATAGTTCAGCCTTTACTGATATGCAGATGGCAAAAATGAAATGAGATGAAAAACTACATAACAAGTAGATGAGCGTAGAACAAAATGCAAATTAAAGTAGAACAGCATTCCCAGTCACACTTAATTTATTTAAAGAACCGTAGAGAACCCTAAAATTTCAAGCATGAAAGCCCCTCAGTGATCATTCAGTCTAGCCAGACAGCCAAAGCATACTCTACGTTCTGATTTACAGGAGAATTAGAGTCACTTCTGTTTTCTCATTTTCCAGGTCACTTTTTGAAAGTATTTTATTCAAATTTTTGTGTATCTATCCACACATAAAGATAAATTTATATAAATTTATATACATGCCCTTTCAATCCCCTTTTTCCCTCTTACATTCTGTTTGACTTTCCCCAGCCCTCCTCGTCCATGCACATCAGCACTGCCCAGCAAAGTAACCCTTGTTAACAGCTTCATATATGTCTATTCATACGGTTCTCCAGGCTGAAGTCATCCTATACAGACACATACGTACATAGACTTTTTTTTTTTTCTTTTCGTTATTTGTTTTACAGAAGTGGAACAATCTTTACACGATATCCAAGAATGGTTATTCAGATTCAGCCCAATCTTGATCTCCATTCGACATCTAAAACTAGCAGTTTTATAATGTTTGGCCTACTACCAGAAAAATAAACTAATACATTTAAAAAATATTGTCAAAAGTGAAGATGAAATAAATGGATTTTATAGAGCAGGCCTTAGTTAACTTGGTGATTTGCACATAGCACTTTTTCAGTAAAATTTTGATTTTAAAACCATTTCTAGTTTTTACTAAGTTTGTTTTTTTCTTTTTGGTGCCTAAGGTTTGAAGCACTACTTTGTCTACAAGGGTGAAGTTTCTGGTAAAAGTTTTGCCCGAAACGTGTATATGTTCTAAGGGGACCGGGCACATATACACTGAAGGCCAAAGGAAAGAGTGGAGACAGAGTGTGATGAGTCACTAGGAATGGATGTTTGTGTCCCCAAGAAAAACGGGTCAGAGGTCCCACCTCACAGGAGCACACCAACTGCCACTCACTAATGCCTCCGTCACCAAGGCTCTTATTTAGTATCTTTTTGGCTTGGTGGGATGGGAAAAGCCTTCAACAAAGTAAGGAGGCCTCAAGTCTCCAGCTCCACAGGTTAGGGTCTCCTTTCCTCTCTCAGGCTCCCAGTGTCCCGAAGGTCTCATCCTCATTCCCCACTAAAACTGCTTCAAAGAAAAAACCAAAGGGGTATATTCACACTAAGATCATTTAAAAAATGAATAAGAAAGCTTAAACATTATACCTACCCGTATTGTTTGCCTTTTATAGAAACCAAAGCATTACTTTTTGTAAATTCCAACAATAGGCTTGTTGTCAAGGATAATAGAAACATAGGAAGAGGGCCTAGGAGCCTTGCCAGTACCCCTGAATGTACATATAAACCCCCTGAAGAGTTGGCCCAGAGAACCCAGGGCTGTGCGTGAAGAAAATCTGTGGGTTTAGTTGCAGCTCAGCCACGTACAAACATAGGAACTTGAGTCACTTCGCTTGTCTGGGATCCAGTTTCCTCATTTGTAAAGTAAAAGTCTTGAACTAGACGACTTCAAGGTCATGTCCAGCTCCAACATGCTGGGATTCTATGATTACACTAGCCCTTCTGAGTGGACCGCACAATCATCTGGACTTAAAAAAGGTTGCATGCTTGCCACAGCACTATAAAAGACTTCTTGGCAAATTCAGAATGCAAAGCTTCTACTCTGCCTTAGAACCTCCCCAACCCTCAATTCCCCTTTCACCCTTAAGGTAGAGAACATGGCTCAAGGAGAATACTCAACTCCACTTCCATACATAGATAGACAGATAGACAGATTGGTTGCTTGATTTCTCATAAGACTATCCCATTTGTTCTCAGTTTTTCTGCCTACAAAACTAAGCTCTACACTGATGACAGGGTGATTTTTTTTTAACATGAAAAGCAGATCATGCCAACTCCTGCTCAATCGTCTACAATAGTTTTTCATCACCTACTGTAGCAAACGCTGCTGGTTGCCAACTCTGCAACCATTTGTCCCCTTTCCTCTACTTTCTATCAGAAGCCCAGTTTTGTTCCACTCTCCTCTACCCGGCCATGTACTTCAGAAGAAGTGGGTCTCTCCCCTCCGGGAGTGTGAGCCACTCATGGTGGCGGCATTCCCCTTGCCAGTGAATGGTTTAGGATCGGGCATGTCATGCAGTTTTGACCACTGAGACATGAGGATGAGTTGATGGGGGCTTCTTAATAAAGCTTTTCCTCACTGATCAAAGAGACACACATCAAGACAGAAAGTAAACAAACCTCTCCTTCTCTTCAGTCATCTCGTGATCAGGAAAAGAGCAAGTCTGAGGATAAACCATCATACCAAGAATGGCAGAGCAGAAAAGTGGAAAGCACCTGGGTCCTTAATGACAGAGTTGAGCCACCGAATTCAGCCTTCTTGAAATATCCCTGCCTTTGGGCATATTATATATGCTGCTAAATCCACTACTCGTCCTTCAAGTTCCAACAAAAGTACCTCCTACTTTTAAAAAATTTGGTCAATCTCCCCTGCAGACTCTGCTGTCCTAATTTTCCAGGGCATCTCTTACATGCCTCTGTTATGTTATAACCATCTGCATGCCCATCAACCACACTAGACTGTGAGCTTCTCGAGGGCAGGGCCTCAAGGGCCTGTTTCTCTTATATCACCAGCCCCTGTGCATGTGCAAGCTCCATGGGCACACAGTCAGTATCTACTGGATGAATGTAATACCTGACTTTCTCACTTTAGGGATACCACTTACCCCTAATTTGGAAAGTTGAATTCCTTTTGATCTCAGTGTGGGCCCTGCACGGTGGGCTGACTCAGATTCAAAGTCTGAACAATTGCAGTATCTGAGGCAACATCACCACCAGTTCTGAACTGAGACCTTCCCAGACTTGGAGGGGCAGCTTTGGAGTCAGTTATGTTTAACAACCTGACCATGAATCATGTTCTCTTCATTAAAGGAAATGAACGAGGAAGAGGAACATGTCCCAGTCCATTTGGGCAGGGCCACCATCCTGTCCTCTGGCTCAGCTCCAACACGAGGCAATGCTAAGGCATCGTGGGGCACCTGGGCCATCCATCCCGAGACCATCAGTGCCGGCTTAGTTTCCGGAGCGACCAAAACTCTCAAAACAGAAATATGAAGCAAGGAGATTTCAGACCACAAATCCAAAATCGAAATCTGTTCAGCTTAAGCTCTCTCGTATGTCGAGAAACTGCTCAGGCACGATCAGACAGCATCTTCTGCAACACTCTGCGCTCTGCTGCTCTTCCCTCGGCCCCACCCTGCCCCCAACACACGTGTGTAAACATCTAGAAAATCAGTTCAGCTTCTTTCTCTACATATATGCTACTTGTTCCAATAGCTCTGGTGAGTGACCGTGTAAAAGTCCACATCTGCCCAGATGTGAAACAAAAGACGCACCCTGCGATGCAAATGATAAGCCGTTGAGAACTGGAACTGAGCAACTTCAGCAACTCCCTATTCAGGCCAAAGCGCTCTTTTGGAAATGTAGTCACGTTGAGTGTGACGGGGGGTGAACAATTACACCAGGGTTGAGATGACTCATTTACAGAGCATAATTCAAATATCTTATTCATCTTGCAATATAATCAAACTCCTGAGGGGCTGCTACACTCCTTGCAGGAAAGAAAGAAAAAAAAGTGACAAAGGGGGAAAATGCAGAGACATTACAGGGCCTAGTTGGCTGTTACCAGAAGCTAAAGGGAGTCAAGGTGAGCAGGACACGGCCTACCATCATAGCCAGCAGTCCCCAGCGGACTTCACAGAGCAAACTGGCAAATTCCCCTCTGCTCTTCCCAGACTCACCAGTCCCCGCTGGCCACTCACTCTGTCTGCCTGAAGAATACATGAATGCTAGGCTGAGATCTCTCCATCATCAAAATGTGCTGAGTGTCTACTATGTACTAGCACTGGGGAGGCAAAGACCGGACAAAGTTTCTCCCCCTGAAGGAGCTCTCACGATAATAGGGAAGACAGACAAAACAGTGTGACCAGTGCTAGAACAGAGAGGTAGAAAAGACCCTTCTGAGCAAGCAGGGAATGCTACTTGAGAGTGCAGTGCAGGCCTCCCAGAGCGCATGCCACATGTGCCTTGAAAGATGAGTAGAATTCTCTAGATGAGTAAGGAGGGTATCCTGGGCCTACACAAGGCTCAGAAACACCATAGGCCACGGGGAGTGGTCTGTGAGGGTGGGTTGAAAGTATATGGGGTGGGCAGTCAGCTTTTACATCTATGCTCAGCCTTGGGCCGCCTCTCCAGCCTTATTTCCCCCACTGCTTTCTCTTGACTTATAGTCTGGACACATCCCTAAATACAGCCCCCTTGCCTTTCCTGACCTTCCTCTCCGAATGTGTGCCCTGCCCACTCCCTTGATTCCCTCACCCTGTTCCCTTCTCTGCCTGGACCCTCATCTCTCTGTGAAGCCTCCCCACATCCCTGGGCAGACCGAGGTGCCTGCCCCTCTGTGCTTCCCATGTGGCCACTTGGTCAGACTTTGTCTCCACCTCACAAAGGCATAGACGCAGTTCCTCCTTCAGGGAGCTTGGGAACCCAGAGCCCTAAAACACAAAGCAAAAGACACAACAGTGAGTGCAACTCCCGTTGCCCAGATGATCACTGTTATGATAGAGGTTCCAGGGACCCAAGGCCACAGTCTTCAGAGAGCTCCACTCCTAGCCATCCCCCTCATCTCTTCCAATTCCAGGGCCCCTCACTGCCTTGTCTCAATCCAGGACCCCAATTTTGTTTCATCTCCTTAATTCTCCATTTAAGGGTTGCTCCATTCTTTTCCCACCCCACAACCAATTGTCTTGGGAGACTACACAATGGTGAGGGAGAGCACAAGCTCTGACTTCAGGCAGGACTGGGCTGGAATCCCAGCTCCAGCAACGTGATGACTTGCTGTGAGGACTTAAGAGGATGACGTGGCACCGTTCCAAGACACAGCAAACACTCAAAAAGCCACAGGTCTCATGGTTGTTGATTAGACTTGGGGTCATCCAGTGCGGCCAGCACCTATCTCCAAGCTTCAGACCTATTGTCCTGAGTTCCACCCATTTTCTTCCCCACCCTATCCCTTAACCCTCAACAGGAGCAACAGGTCCTACACAACTCTGGGACTTCACAAGCTTCATGAAAGAGGTGGCATTTCCGATGGACCTGAAAGACAGGTATCATTTGGCACGGCTCCAAAATCTGCAACCGATGAGGCAGGTGACCTTGGGACTTCAGTTGGCTCATCTGCAAAATGAGAGGCTTAACTTTCGTGTGGAGTTACCAAGCTCAAATACCAGCCTGGCCATGTATCAGAACAGGAGCTCAGGTAGGATACCGAATATATTGGTGTCTTCATTTCCCTCATCTGTAAAATGGTGACAAGAGCAAAATACTTCCTTTGCAATGTTGCTGCAGAGACGGCGCTAACAACCATACCTGGCACACAGTAGGAATTTTAACAGAAAGAGAAGAAGAAAAATGGTGGCTGTCAAAAGTCTTTCAAGTTAAAAAAAAAAGAAAAAGTAAAGAAAAGAAAGAAGGGGGAAAAAATCACAGGGCTTCCTATGACAGAAATGACCATACAGCCAAAAAAAAAAAAAAAAAAAAAAAAAAAAACTGGACCCCAACCTGGGGCTCATCTGTGATACAACATGAAAATTTCCTTCTGATACATTTTTCAAAAAAATTGATTTGAGTACATACTATTCCTTTCCAGATACATGTTGTCTTCAGAAAATGTAATTGTATTATTAGGAAGACAGAAAAGCAATTGCAAAAGTCCTGAAAGCAAATACAACTCAAGTAAGCCTTTGATTTCTACCTCAGACTTCACCTGCGTTTCGAAGAGCAAGGGCTATCAAACAGGGATGCAGTCACCACTTGTGCCCTCGAGCAACGTGTGGAAACCCTGGAAAGCAAACAGACCACAGAACTATAACCAAGTGTTGGCCAAAGTCACCCCAACCTCAGCGGTCCCTCAATTTTGTCTGTGACAGATCAGTATGGACCCCTTTCAGAATCTGGCAACAAAAACTTACGATCTATTTCAAGACTCTGGCTAACGAGGTCCTAATTTAGTTCCTAAAAGAAATGCCAGGAGTCCTAGTCCCATTCTACCCAACACACCTCACCCTGACCTACCGTTAGGAAAATGTTCATCACATTGCACGGGAGGGTCTACATGTCTGTCTACCCGAGAGACTGAGCACAAGGGCATGTCTCCTTCACCTTGCTCTCCCCAGTGCCTCCTGGATGTCTGTCACCACATCTACTGTGTTTTCAAGCCCTGAAATCCAGGGCAGCCTGACACCAAAGTGCACTCTCTTACAACTGCACCTGCTGCCTCCCAAAGGACTGAAGAAAAAGGTGCCTGGAATAAAGGAAAAATGAGCGGTCACTTCCCATGCCATTCTTTCCACCCAGAATACCCTTTCCTCTCATCTTGGGGAATCTTCAAGTTTCCTCTGGAAGGCATCCTTTACTGAGCCCCACTGGATTCTGACTATCTCCACCCTGCTGTTCTTAGCGCGTGTGGACTCGATGGGTATTAAGAGGACGCGCTGCCTCTTTTCATTCTTAAGCGCTCTGCTGCCCGGAGTACCTCCTCTCTGCGCTCTGTCCTTTGGCTCTCCTATCCGCTTGTCCACTCAGAAAGCTCCCCGCTTCCCAAGCCTCCCTCTTCCCACCCTCCTTTCCCGCAAAAGATGCATCTCTGAGGTGGACTGAGCAGGGCCCAAGTAGGAGACTCTCACCTGACTATTCATCACAATCATCGACAGAGGTTAAAAATAATAACAGATGGCTATGTGCGAACACTGTTTTTGGGAGGAAACAGATCTCAAGGTACTATTAGAAACGTCTGCCTTTGGGGAGAAGGACTGAGGGTTAGGTGGAAGAGACACAGAGATTTTCTTTTCTGTACTATGAATTTTCACCTTGGGCATGCATGTCACAATTTTTAAGAAATGGAAAAATTCAGATGCTCAAGGTCTGCTCCCAGAGATGATTATTCAGTATATCTAGGAAGCCTTGGCATCTGTATTTTATTTAAAGCTCTGGGTGATTTTGATGCAAAGGCAGAGTTGGGACTGGTGGAGGAAGTGTGTGTGTGTGTGTGTGTGTGTGTGTGTGTGTGTGCTTTGTGTAGGTGTGAGTGCATATGTGATTGTGTGTGGTGGGCCGCAAAACTCCATAGGTAAAAATATAAAAATATTCCTCCTTCCCAGTACACCTTGGGTAGAAATTTCCCCTGCCTTCTCCTCCCAGGAGTCAGATCAGACCTTGGGCTCAGATAGTCACCTTCCCCCAAGGAAAGGCCAGAATGGAATTTGTTCCCCACTGGAGCGCAGGTACTGAAGGGTGCTGAGCACAGAGTCGGGAGCTAGGCAGCCCAGGCTCAAGTCCTGGCCCTCACTGTGTGCCTTTGGGGCACTTCTCTCTGCCTGTTTCCTCATGTAGGACTGTGTGAAAATAACACGTACCGCTATGTCCGGAGTACCTAGAGCCAGGCCTGGTATGGGGGGAGCGCCGTGTAATCACCGGCTATCGGCGCAAGCTGGGGAAGCAGGTGAGCGCCTTGTCAATAAAGTGGGCGCCGGCTCATCCTCTCTGTGCCCCTGCAGAGCCCTCTTCCTGTCTCTGTGGAAGCGCACCACAATGCCATTATTTGTTTACATTCCTGTCTGCATCGCTGGAACTTTTGTGACCTAAGGGAGGCACTGCGTCTCATTTAATTTTTTGTTGTACTTCACACGTAAAGCAGTGGCCTTTGTGCACCTGTAAAGCACACCAAGGAAGGAGTCACTTGGTTAAAAAGCCCAGCCCGCCTTACAGGTAGTGCCAGACCAAAGAGGGGTAAGTTATGAGGAGTAGTAAGGGTGGAAATTCCTGGAGTAGAGAGCCTGTCCCCATTGCAGGAGACACTCGGATTTCCCTCAAACGGCCACCACCTTGCCTCTGTCTCCTTTTCTCTGGGCCCAGCTAGATCTCAAGTGTTTCTTAGAGAATGCATAAGGGCTAAGTTTTAGCTCTTTATTATCTTTTTTGAAACCCTGAGTAGAGACAATCACACACACACACACACACACACACACACACCGCTATACTACTCGCCTTCCAGAATGATTCAGTTGCCACCTGTTCCATTTTCTGAGTATGTCCTTTCCTATGGTTCAGCTGCGGGGGCCTCTTTCTTCCTGACCTAGCCATGCTTGACTCTCTCCTCTTCCTCCACGGACTCATGCATTCACTTCCCTCAGAGCATTTCAGCGTTTTTTCACCTTAGGCTGAAATTCGGTCTCTCTTCCTAGGCGGGGGCTCCTCGGCAATGACTCTTTTCTTCTCCCATGTGACGTACTCCCAGATTTCGATACATTCCTCTCCTCAGCTGACTTTCTCTGAGACCCCTGCAGAAAGCAAACAAGGTGTTCACTTGGTCTCCATGTCAGTGGGAGTGGGGCAGGGTGGAGGTGGAAGGCAGGCTTATCGCTAAGGGAAGAAGTTCTTTTAGTAGAGTCTGCAGATACCTGAAAGAGAGGATTATGTTGTGTCCTGTTCTAAAATCCTAGAAAATTCACTTCGTCAGCAGTGGCCTTCGCATGTAAAGCAGTGGCCTTTGTGCACCTGTAAAGCACACCCCTTGTTTTTCATTAAAACTGCACAGGAATAACCTTGCCCCACTATTGCCACTATTACTAACGTGCAGACCTTATCACATTACAAATTGTGTTATGAAAATTGAGTGCCAACGCAGGGGGAAACTGATAGGACGAAGCTACCTGCACTGTTGATAAGGGAGCCGACTTCCTTCAGACCTAAGCCAGCTCCCTCCCGGGCCCGTGAATAAACTGCCACCTCCTCAGCCCCAGCATCCTCCGCAAACTCGCCCCCTTCAAAGGACTCAGTGAGGACCATCTGCCAAGTGCTCCCCAAGCCGTCCTGAAGAACTGTCTCCATCTGCACCAGGGCCAGCAGTTTGCATTCAGAGCAACCGGCAGGCCTTTAAACAGACAGGGACACAGTCCAATCCACACAGTTGTTGGTTTTGATAAGGACATCTTCCTGTAGTTTCCACTTCAGTCTTCCAAACCACACTTGTAATTAGGGTGTCATCCTCACTTCTGTGATCTTATCCTCATTCTGTGTGAACTAGGAATTCTCCTAAACGAAAGATGGGCAGGGGCCGGGGCGGTGGTGAGCTTCTCACTCTAGA
Organism: Balaenoptera acutorostrata; assembly: GCF_949987535.1. Taxonomy (NCBI): domain Eukaryota; kingdom Metazoa; phylum Chordata; class Mammalia; order Artiodactyla; family Balaenopteridae; genus Balaenoptera; species Balaenoptera acutorostrata. Next base: position 65,648,632 of record NC_080067.1, on the reverse strand, counting down.
TATGCCCAGGGGCTCTCCCCGAGGATTGTAGCCCCCGTCTTGCCACCGGGAGTGCACACACACAGCACTGTGCCAATGGGGAGGAGAAGGCTTCCATCTCCAGCCCATTACCCTCTGCTGCTGTATGCATCTTCCATAGGAACGGGGCACCCGAGTCCAGCAACCAACAGAAGAAACCAAGGGGATGCCTGCTCAAGGCTTTCCTTTGCCCACCAAAGCCAAAAGTGGGCTGAAACCAGTAAGGAGCTGGCTGGTTTAACCTTCTGAAATAACCTCTCAATCTTTCTGGGAAAACCCTGCCCAATGACCCAGACTGATTTTCCTCATTTCCAATGCAAATTGCTGACACACAGACAGACACACACACACAGACACATACACACACACACCACACACACACACACACACACACACACACACACACACACACACTGTGGAGTATTTTTGTGAGGTAAATGCTGGCATCGAGAACGTCCAAGTTCAGCACCACTTTTTAACTTTCCATCACCAGGCCTTATCTTTCCAGATGAAAAGGTCTGAGGGGGGGAGGTGATCATAGAGATGAGACTGGCTTTTATTAAAAGAGTGTTTTCCCAGACCTTAACTAAACCTCATCCACTTTTGTCAGTCAGGGCCGACAGCTGAGAGCAATATTAGAGGAGGTAATTGCACGTATCAGTCAACAGCTTTTGTCCCGTGGCCGCTGAGAATTACAGTAAAACGGGCACAGGAAAACAGCATACTGGATTAAAGGCAAAAAAGATCTTTCTCCAGTTTCTCCCTACTCACCAGCTGTTATGTTCGGCTGTAGAGACAGAAGCAGCAATAATATCTGGGGGAAATCTAGCCTACCACAGTCTGGGTTTTTTTCCTCCTCCTGTTTTCCCTCTGCCTTGAAAGTGATTAATCTTTGACTTTAAAGAGACACTTTTTCACAGAGCATTCTATCTCACCATAGCAACGAAGCTATTAACTATATATGCATTTTTTTTCTCCCAGTAAAGTATATGAACACATATAAACCTGAACCTTCTACCATTTCTTGGGCTGACTATAAAACCACCACCTCAGAGCCTTTGATGTCACTTGGTAACAGGTCCCAGTAGTTGCTCAAGTCAACAGTTGGCAAGACACATGCACATTTTATGTACAGTTGATTGTAAATCACAAACTCAAGCCGATGAAGAGGTAGCATAGGGGTTTGACAGTCACCCCAGGTGAGTGGGGAGCTGTAGAGAGAGGAAGAGGAGAGAAGAGACTCGCCTATCCCTGTGCCCCTGGCACAAAGCCCCACAAGATAAGTGTCATTGTTGCCAGGTCCCTGAGGCTCCAGACACCATAGACTGTCCCCCACCCCAGCATTGAAGGAACGCCCTTTCTCTCCACCATGAGAAAATAACTAAGACTGTCCAAAAAGCTGCCAGAGACTTTGGATTTGAAAGCGGATAAGAGGTGCATCCTTAGGGCTAAGTCAAGGGTACCTTAGAGGGAGAGCTGGCTGACCTGAAAGAATAGAGACCAAAGCTAGGGAGACAGCAGGGACCAGAAAACAGTGGGCCCGAGTGATTTCTGAGTAAGTGAGTGAAACAAGGTGCAGAGGTGAGTCTGGCCAGCTCTCCTGTGACTCTGACAGAGGTCAGCTGGGACATCGAAGCGGTGCGCTACAATAAAGCTGTTGTTATTCATGAGTTTGAGCCTTAAATACTTGAAATCCTATGGTATCTCAGGGTAGCCAAGGCTGACTTCATGATGCAGTGATGAACAGTTATTATTTCTATTTTACAGACCAAGACACTGAGGTTTGCAGAGGTAAGGCAACTCAACCAGGTTAATATATCCAATGAGTACTGTAGGCAGGATTCAAACTCAGCTCTGTCTCTTCCGAAGTCTGGCTCATGGCACTACAACTATCTCACCTTTGGGTTGGTGCTTGTCCAGCAGTATTTGATTGTGGACACCAGGGATGTAGGGAGCTATCGGAGAAATCTGTAGTAGCTTTCGGGGTATCAGATTTACCCAAACATTGGTGGGCATCAAATGGAACAGGAGGAGGGTGGTGTGGAATTAAGTAATTGCATTGATGAGTATTTCAAAACATGCTTTTTCATGTTGAAATCAATGGCTGTATTAGAGAGCCAATGCCACATTTCTATTTTTTGAAAAGACTGAACAGGTAATGAATTAACATGATTCAAAATTCCAACACTACAAAATGGCACAAAGTGGAAAGTTTCTCTCACACTTATCCTCCAAGCCCCAATGCCAAATTCCCCTTTCAATATGCAAATTATTGTCTATTTTATGCATATGCTCATATACCTATACAGTCTTTTTTCCTTTCAGACACAAATAGTAGCTCATGCTTTTCCACACTTTCTTCCTTTTCATTTAACAAGAAATCTTGGAGTTCGCATCTGTAAACAAAGTTCTCCCTTATTCTTATTTACAGCTGTTAATATTTTATTATTGATGCATCATTATTTATTTAACCAGTCCTATTACTGTACTTTCAGGATGTTCTGAAAACGGTACTACTATAAACAATACCTCAGTGAATAATCTTTTACATGGATCATTTCAGACATTTGAGAAAATATATGTGGGATTCACTGCTACAGGTGGAACTGCTCGGTCAAAAGACATATGCATTTCATTTTGATAGATATTAACAAATCTCTCTCTGGAAGTTGTATCAGTTGGCAGAGAGCCATCTCCCAGTGTTATCAGACTCTTTTATGTTGGCCAGTCTGATAGGTGAAAAATGAAATTTCACTGTCACTGCAATTACATTTCTCTTCCTACGAGTGGGGCTGAGTAGATTTTCGTGTGCTTAAGATCCTTTATTTCTCTTTTATTTTCTGCAAACTGTCTTTGCTCACTTTTTATTGGGCTTGGGGCTTTTTTTAATTGGCTTGTTGAGTACGGAAACAAGACCTTTGTCTGAGACTTGAGTCGCACAGTTTCTCCAGGCCCGACAATCTGTCTTCTCTTGTCAGTTTCCACTGAGGACCCCAGCCCCACATTGGTGGCACTGGCATCAGCAGCCTGACCATCCCCATGGTGACCCACCCGTACCTGAACTCTCATGAAATCTACTTGCTGCCTGGCCAAGCTTCCTTCCACAGCCGGGGTTCATCCCCCGTGGCCTGCTCTTCTCCAAAAGACAGCTAAGTTACCTTGATCTAGCTATCTACCTTCAGACTCCCCTGAGGAGATAGGGAGATAAGGAGAAAAGTGAGAACTGCTGCATATTCTCAACACCAAACCGCAACCCAGGATTCATACACACCACTATTTCTTCTCCACTGAGCACTCCCAATATCATGCAGAGGGGCTTGAAAATGATAATCACTATCATGTATTGAACATTTACTATGTGCCAAGCACCAATGAAAACACTTTACATATATTAACTTATTTCATCCTCAAAATATCTCCTGAATTATCGTCAGCTCATTCTACAGATGACAACACAAGTGACGAAAATGTTAAATGATTTGCAAAGGGTCATAAGGCTAGTATGAAGATAGGATTGAAAGCCAAGCATTCTGGACTATACATCAACCTAACCAGACTCTGACATTGCTGTAAACTTTATCAGGAACCCTGGTCACCACTCAAGTCACATATATCACACGCACATACACACAGTACAGAGAAATTTCACTAATATTTTATGATATTGAGGAAAACATATCCTAGTACCAACATGATATGAGGTCTTGTGGCACTTATGTAAACTATGATACTGAAAATTAAAGATGCTTTAGGCCTTAGCTTGCCTAGTTTTTTTTTTTTTTTGAATGTGGGTTTTTTAAATTGTGGTAAAATATTCATAACATAAATTTACCATTTTAACTATTTTTAAGTGTATAATTCAGTAGCACTGAGAACATTCACATTGTTGTGCAACCATCACCATCATCTTCCCCAAATTCAATGCCATACCCATTAAACACGAATTTCCTATACCACCCCCGCCAGGCCCTGGCAACCACCATTCTACTTTCTGTCTTTATGAATTTGACTACTCCAGGTACCTCATAAAGTGGAATTACACATATATTTGTCCTTTTGTGCCTGGCTAGCTTGCCTAGTTTTAACTGAAAGCCAAAGAAGTTGCACATAAGTCCTATGTGGGGAACTATCCATCAACTTTCCAAGAATAAAGGAAATAATATGTAGGAAAAGATGGCTAGAGAATTGTAACATGAGCTGGTCCCATGGACCTATTTGGAAACAGTGCTTTGTTACTTAACCTTACACCACTCTCATATCCTAGGCAGAAATGCATCCCAACCATCGACACGTGCATATGACAAATCTTACTACAACAAGTGACTTCGGGACACCTACTTGTGCATTATATCTCCATAGCCTAGGTCTATAAAATTAAACTTCCCCAATTTAAACCCACATCTCAAAGCCAAACATACTGAGCCAGACACAAGAATCACTCATTCAGCCGTGTCTTTGCCATGCCAGATGAGGCAGGCTCATGTCTGCCCTCCACTCCCTTCTCATTCCCTAGATGACCACAAAGAAAAAAATTATCAGGCTGCATCTTCATCTTCATTACATCAAGGCAAACCAAAACAGCTGTGACTAAAGGGGTTTGAAAACCAGAGTCCATCCTTGTGACTGGGTGATTCTGTTCAGGGACTGTCAAAACACAACTTCCTTGCACTAGTTTTGTAAGGAATTCCACCCAGTGTCTATTTTTAAATACAAAGTCAGATTTTGACTATTCTGGGTCCAATAACGCAGATGGTGATCTAATTCAATTTTTAGTTCCTTCTACCCAATATTCCTTTTTGATCAATTAACTGTTAATTCATCCCTTGGGCTGAAGGACATTCCATTTATTTATCACTCCAAAAACATATTCTGAGTCCCTACTGGTCTATGGGCACTAGAGAAAAAAAGACCAAAAAAAAAAAAAAATCCTACCTCTAAGGAGCCATGGTCTATTAAGATACAGGAATTTAAGAAAACAACAACAACAACAACAAAAATCTTTTAAGGGCAATTGCAATGTTAAGGAACTTCTGCTTGGTGGAAGTAAGCACAAATGCCTTAGGGAGTGCACAGCATGTCCCTCAGAGCTGAAACGAGGCAAGACGGCAAAGGACACCCAGGGCAGGTGACAACTGAGCTAAGGCACTATGAGGTCTAGAGGGAGTGCACAAGCAGAGGGGCACCATGAGCAAAGGCCCGGAGACGAGAAAGCATCGCGCACATGAGAAGGCACAGAAGTGAAGAATGACTGTGATTGGAAGGGAGGAGGCTGAGAGAGAAGATGCTCTCAGCATGGGCAGGGCCAGGCTGTGAAGGCCCTGCACGCGCTGCCAAACGTGTCTTTGACCCTGAAGGTGGCGAGGACACAGAAATGTCCTAAGCAGGAGCATGATGTGACCAACTCTGAGCTTTAGAGAGGTCTCTCTGATAAGAGAGTAGAAGTAGCTAAAATTAATGAATAGGTGACATTTGACTATTTCCCTCTGGTCTCCCTTTTCACAGTCTTTCGCTTGCCATCTCTTCCCTGACTTGTTCCACAGCAAGATGGCTCAGGGGGTGAAGCAATCATGATAGAGAGCAAAGGATTGTTAAGACTTAATCGGTTGGTATTTTGATAACAGACAAAATCTTAAGCAAAGGAATGCATCCGGATGTAGAACTTGGAAAAATCAAATTAAATTGGTGGGATAAATATCTGAGTGGGAGACACCCCATTGGAATTTCCCAAATCACACTAAATGACATCCACCACTGCTCTTATTGGCACAAAATCAAACACCCACACACCTGCAGAATCACTTATAGGTAAGATTATTCATTGCAGCAATATTTATAATACCATAGATTGAAAACAACCTAAATATTTATCAATGTGGGACTGTTTAAATAAATGATGGCATATTATAAAATGAAATACCATGAAGCTATAAAAAAAAAAAAGGCTAGGAAAACTCATGATATACTAAGTTAAAAAAGATACAGTATTGGGCTTCCCTGGTGGCGCAGTGGTTGAGAATCTGCCTGCCAATGCAGGAGATACGGGTTCGAGGCCTGGTCTGGGAGGATCCCACATGCCGCGGAGCAACTGGGCCCGTGAGCCACAATTACTGAGCCTGCGCGTCTGGAGCCTGTGCTCCGCAACAAGAGAGGCCGCGATAGTGAGAGGCCTGCGCACCGCGATGAAGAGTGGCCCCCGCTTGCCACAACTAGAGAGAGCCCTCGTACAGAAACGAAGACCCAACACAGCCATAAATAAATAAATAAATAAATAAAAATTTATGACAAAATTTATGACAAAACTTATGACAAAATTTAATTATTTTTTTTAAAAAAAGATACAGTATCAAGTGGAAAATGCAGAACAGGGAGTGTACTGCACTACCGTTTCTCCACAAAAGATGTTGGGATCAAGGGAAGGGAAATATATATGTGTTTATTTGTGTGTGCACAAAAGAACTCTGGAGAGAGACACAAGAGAACAATAATATTTGGCCGCCAGTGGGAAGGGGAAATGGGTGGGCGGGGGAAGCAGGCTTCACTCTACGTAAAGGTAGTCCCTCTCCTTGACTAGCTCACAGCCAACACAGACAAACACCCATACAACGGGCAAGAGTTCACTAGAACAATCTTGTAAGTTACAGCACAAAGGCAAGGAAGGGGTTAAACAAAGACTTGTTTGTGGGCCAGAGAAGATAGAACTGAGAGAGATTCTATTCCTCCTACTTCAGCCCGGATTTCTGTGGAACCAGCGGTTGGTCAGGCCCCTGTTCGCAGGCAGGCGTAGTTAGATCACGATTTGGCAGCCAGGGGGCCCTTCCCCTTGCTTTACAGATGTGACAGCTGAGGAACTGAGGTGCAGCAAGGTGCAGGGACTTGCCTCGGGCCACGTGGGTGGGTGGCAGTTCCCCAAGTCTGAACCCACCACGGTGTCCCGTCTGCCGGCACAGACCCAGTGACCTCAGCAGTGCTCTGGACTGGCTGTGAGCCGGGGGCTGTGGAGACCCCACGGGCCGATCCTCTCAGGGGGCCCTGAGCAACCTGGGCACCCACGAGCGATGCAGACGCCGCCGCCTCCACCCTCAGCTGAGGCAGACTTCCGAGGAGGTGCTCAGCAGTCACCGGATTCACTCGGTCCTTGCACGGTGCCGGACCAGGAGCCCCAGCCCGGAACTTGCGGTTTGGTTCTTGTGCATAACAGCCCCTCTGGGGAGTGAACCAGTGGAAATCTCAACATTTAGTTATTCCTCTTGCTCTAAAGGAAACAGAAGAAAGTGCTCCAGCCTTTAATTTCTCTACAGCAATAGAGCAATTTGTTCTCATTTGCAAATCCCCACACGGCTGCCTGCAGCAGGGGGCCCCCGGCCTTCAGTACCCTTGCGGCTTTAGGAACGGACCTGGGGCTTAGCCTGAGGCAGCTAAACTCCTCAGGGATTTCAGAGCCCTGACTTGCTAACACTTCTTTAGTTTCTCCACGGAGCTGCTCTTCCCGTCCAGGACCTTTCGTTTGCTCCCGCAACTCCGCACAGTTAACCGTGGAGCTCCCCTCTGCCCTCCTCATCAGCCTCTTTATTCTTCCTGCTCCTTCCTCTGCACTTTACAGTCTGCACTCTGCAGCCCGGTCCTAAAAATAGCTCCCCCTTGATCCTGCCTGCTCTTTCATCTGTGGTGCTATGCCTTTTTCCCTTTCACGTCTAGGTGCCTTTGGAATATGAGAGAAAAAAAAAATCGCACCTCAGCAAATTTAATAATAAAATAGGAATAATGTAAATAACACAAGTGGCAAATATTTATTGAGCACTTACTTTGTACCTGGGACCAAGCTAAATACCTAGCATGCGTAACTTCAGAATAAACACCTTTTCTGTGTTGCAAGCTGTTTTTGTCTCAAATAATAAACGGTCTGTGGGAACACAGATTATGATTGGTTTCATCACAGTTCCCCCTCTAAGATGACAATAATCAACTACGTTACCACATGGCTGCTTTCAAGGAGCCTTTAACTGTGTGATAGCCACACTCAAGAACCAACTTTCTGGGGCTTCCCTGGTGGCGCAGTGGTTAAGAATCCGCCTGCCCATGCAAGGGACACGGGTTCGAGCCCTGGTCCGGGAAGATCCCACATGTCATGGAGCAACTAAGCCCGTGCGCCACAACTACTGAGCCTGCGCTCAGGAGCCTGTGAGCCACAACTACTGAGCCCACGTGCCACAACAGAGCCCGTGCTCCACAACAAGAGAAGCCACCGCAATGAGAAGCCCACGCACTGCAACGAAGAGTAGCCCCTGCTCACCGCAACTAGAGAAAGCCCACGCACAACAACGAAGACCCAACACGGCCAAAAATAAAATAAATAAATAAATAAATAAATTTATTAAAAAAAAAAAAAAGAACCAACTGTCTGGCTATATGATGCTTACACTGTAGCCAGAAATGAGCAGATGGACGGCCATCTCCACTCCCACCTCAGGGTGCCATGGAACAACACTGTCTCAGTGTTTTATTCTTATGCTACCAAACTCAAATCTCAACATCTCTCACCACAACCAAATCCCTCCTGCTTGAAACGCTACCTTAATTTGAAGCTATACAACATGACAACCCAACAGCCACAGGATTAAAATTTGTAAGAGAAATATATGTGAAAGTGAGCTCTGAAAAATCTCTCACTTCTACTTACAAAGTTCTTATGAAATTTAACTGTTTGGGATGGGCACTTTTTTTTTTTTTTCTTTGGCCGCACCACACAGCTTGTGGGATCTTAGTTCCCCAACCAGGGATTGATCCCCTGGAGTCCTAACCCTGGACTGCCAGGGAATTCCCTGGGATGGACATCTTCATTATAAGGAAATTCCACTAGAACTAAAGATCTAAGCAACTCATGGATCTTCTGATACTATATATTCTATGCACCTCATTGTCACTTTTTTTAAATGGCTAAGCTGCTGAATACTTATCTGAGTCATTCAATTAGTATAGCATCTGAACCTGGTCTCCCTTCCTCAAATCTTTCTCCCCGCTAATCAATCTCCCTTCCACATGCTGCAATAGTGGTAGTTCTAATAAAAATATTTGAGTAGAATTATTAAACAGATATATCATCACTTTATTTTGTACACTGATATATCTCAAGACTAATAGGTGTTCAATAAATGTTATTAACAAATAAATGAATTAGTTAATGATCAAGAAAAGCATATTAAAAAAGGAAGATTGGGGCTTCCCTGGTGGCGCAGTGGTTGAGAATCTGCCTGCCAATGCAGGGGACACGGGTTCGAGCCCTGGTCTGGGAGGATCCCACATGCCGCGGAGCAACTAAGCCCGTGAGCCACAATTACTGAGCCTGCGCGTCTGGAGCCTGTGCTCCGCAACAAGAGAGGTCTCCATAGTGAGAGGCCCGCGCACCACGATGAAGAGCGGCCCCCACTTGCTGCAACTAGAGAAAGCCCTCGGACAGAAACGAAGACCCAACACAGCCATAAATAAATAAATAAATAAAAATTTTTTTAAAAAGAAAGGAAGATTATTGTTGCCTATAAATCTACATTGTTTTGCTTTGGGGTGTTTGTTTGTTTTAATAATTCTTCCCAAGTGCTGACAGGAATGTGATAAATTAGGCAACCTCATATTCTTGACAAAAGAGAATTTGACAACATAGTTTTTTAAAGACACTTCATATCCTTTCACTTCTAGGAATTAATTCTAAGGAAATAGCCTACATAAGAACAGGAAAAAAAAAGTCATATAGAAAATGTTTCCAAAATTTGAAAATATTTAAAGTTCAGCAACAATAAAATGTAAAGTTAATGGTGGTACAACCACTCAATGAAATAGTATGTAGTTATCAAAAATGATTATTAAATTTACATAATAGCATAATAAGTGGAAAAAGTAACAAAACATGCACTGTGATAATACCTATGTAAAATATGCAGAGACTCATGCAGGAAATGCTAACAAAGGGAACTAGATTTAAATTCAGTCTGCCCAGTTCATAAATTGTGTAAATTTAGGTGGGTTAATCTTTATTGTCCAATTTCCTCACATTAACCATAATGTGATGATAATAATGATAAAATCACTGATTTCTTAGGAGTGTAGTAGGGGGGAAATGAGTGCTGTGACTTAAGAGGAGAAGCACTCAGCAGACATGCTGACTGTAGTGTAACTATGAGGGTGACTGAACTACGGAGTTTTGTCTTCATATCCTAAATCCTCAGTGATGGGCTAATGGCACACGCGTCATGATGTGTTCTCCTCATCTTCCTCCCCCTCCTCTGGGAGAAATGCCTGGGTGTGGATCACTTCCGCCCATGGTGCTCCTGTTCTCTTCCTCCTAGGACACCCTGTAGTGCTTCCTGCTGGATACTGTTGCTTGACCCTGCATTCATGCTGCCTGGAGTTCATTATTGCCTTTTATATGTACGTGTTGATCCCTGAATCCGCCTACATGGCTCTCAGGAAAGGGGCATTTGGGGTCCCTCTTCATGGGCCCTTTAGCACGCAACCCAATGCACCACCACAAGTTATTTTGATTTTTAAAATACATTACTTTGGTGATCATACAGAGAGAAGAAGTATATAGAGAAGTTTGAGTGTTAAATAAATTGTATATTCACTTTTTTAAAAAAAGTATATAGATTGTACATTATTCAGTCAACATTAGCTCTTCTTGTCCATTTCTTCCTCTTAATATTTTATTTCCATAGTCATATATACACTAAAGAAACAAATAAATCCTGTTTTCCTTGGTTTGTATTTCACATCGACTTAGTTTTACTACTCAGCAGAGCCTGCAGATTAACTAATTCTGTATCTTTCTTGTACAGAAATAAAGGTAATAATCGAGGTCAGTGGTAATTAATTCCTAGGGGGAAAAAAAAAAAGATGTACCAAGTGGAAAGCCAGAGGATAGGCCATATATGACTTTTACAAAAGAATGCTTTGGAGGCAGGAGGCCTCTCAAATTCAACTCGAATGACGCTCCCAATCCAAAGGTAAGTGGTTCTACTCAAAGTTTTTTATGCCCATTATTTCCCTAGAGCAGGACCCCTGAAAGCAAATACCTTGAATTTTGCCAGCTCCTTTTGTGTTTTTCACAATTAGCTTATCTCCAATTATATAAACACGTCATGATGTGTTGTATATGTACATGATGACTGTCTTCGGTTATGGAGCTATTACAGGAAAATAAAGGTTACTTTAACTTTGAGAGTTGATTTGAGGACAAACCAGATTAAAGCTTATATGGATATACAAAGTAATAGACTAATGCTATTGTCTGCTTCCCTTAAATTATTTTATTAGGAGGAACATATTAATTATAATGAAAGCAAACTTGGACTCTCTTGGTTTCTAAAGAAAATTCCTTTGTAGCATCACGGCAGGATTTCCCACCATTTTTCTCTTTCTGATGAAATTAACTCCCCATGGTTGGTCAGCAGGATAATCTAATTTTAGCCAATCAGCTTGGGAGCTGCCGTTGACCTCACAAAGGGAGAGAAAAGTATCTGCAGTCATAGCAACCACCCGCTCAGCTCTGATCATCTCTGGACCCTTCCGCCTAATGACAGACACCGGCTTGCTTCTTAGATGATTAATCTTTTCCCCTGTGAACCTCCTTGAATACATTAGCCAAACAAGTCTGATAAATTTGTTTATCCCAAGACAATCATTAGAAAATTACCTGCAAAAGTAATTCTCACTAGAGCAGTTTGTGAATGGAAAGCCATATGGCAGATGAGAACAGAAATAAGCAATAAAATCTCTTGCTGTATGTCGCAACAGGTCAGGAAAGTTTTCCCCTTTAAACTGTATCATTTTACATTAGATCACAATAGCACAGCAGCCTAAAGCCCATTTCACAAGAGCAGAAAAACTTTTATCCTGTCACTAGTTATTCCTCCTACCAGCTCTGCACACCTACTGTGTGTTAGGTCTAGGGACACACCACTGAATACGAGCTATCTATGCCTTCCACAATCTCACAGTCCAGTGGGAGGAGACAGATGTGTAAATAGATAATTACAGCACACCATAAAGGCCACAAGAGAGACAATTCAGAGAGCTCTGAGAGCACTGGAAGGAAGTGGATAACTGTCTATTTTCCAGAATCAACAAAGGATGTCACTGCAATGACATTCAGATTAGGCAAAAAAATGGATGAGCAGGACTTTTCCAACATAGGAGAATATTCTAGACAAAGAGAATAGCATTGGAAAGATGCTTATGGACATTTGTTTTGTTTTGGTTTTTGAATTTTATGGGTTTTTTTATACAGCAGGTTCTTATTAGTTATCTATTTTATGCATATTAGTGTATATATGTCAATCCCAATCTCCCAATTCATCCCACCACCATCGCCCCTGCCCCCGCCACTTTCCCCCCTTGATGTCCATACGTTTGTTCTCTACATCTGTGTCGTTTGTGATAGATTCCCGGGCAGCAAAATATCTGGAGCAGCTGGGTCTTGGCCACACCTTCTTCCAGGAAATGAGACGGGCAATGTGGGTTGGGACTAGGTTGACAGTCCTTTAATAGGATGGCGTGAACACATTTTCAGGACTTCAAGAAGACTAGACAATGGGAATGGACAGGAAGGGCCAACTTGGAGGCTCTTTCTCAGGTTGAATCAAGAGAATGTAATTGTTGACGTATCCTTGGTGATGCTCCTCATATATGGAAAGAATGGGAAGACAGCTTGTGTTGCAGCCACACAGCTAATATGGACCATTTCCATGTGTAGTCACTGGATCCACTACTAAAGGGTCAGTTTGATGAGTGGGAGAAAGGGTAGGGTCCCTGTGTGGTTGAGAGGTTTAAAATGAGAGAATGTATTTCAAACAGCTGATGAGAAAACTGTGTGGTCATAAATGTAGGCATAGCTTACTTGACCTACAAGCTCTTATAGGCCAACATTAAATAAACCTCACCGAAACCAGGGGTCAGGTTCCGGAAGGCTGGACCCCCAGCCAAGGCAGTCTGAGTCCAGATGTGGACTCTAGCAGTGGTAAGACAATCGGCCCATGCCAGAGTTTCCAGAGCAGTACTCTGGTTCCATTAAGATGTCTTCAGAAACACAGACTGTAAAGAAAGAGGCCACGTAGCCGGGCCCATCATTGATAATGTTCTTCAGACCCATTCGGGAACCCCAAGGAAATGTGCTCTGGGCCTGGGCCAAGGCCCTGGGCCAGAGGATTTCTACATCTACAGGTCTGTCTGGGGATCCCAGTTCTGGTCTCCAATTCTCTCACATCTTCCAAGAAGACTATCACCCAACACAAACTCAATCCACAAAAGCCCAAGAGAGGTGCCAATCATTAAGCTGAGGAGATGGTATTTTCTATATTTTCCAAATTTTCAGCAGTTAGCATGTTAGGTTTTGTAATATAAACATGTTTTTTAAATAAAAATTACAAAATAAATGACCCTGAATGCTATGTCTCTATAATAGCAAAAGCACAGCAAGTTGGACACATAACCATCACAAGTGCTTACTAAGCACCGGCTCAGTACCAGGCCTGTGCCAAGCCCTCCTCGGACCCTGAGTCATTTGTTTTCTCACAGTGACCCCATAAGAAAGGGGTTCTATGAGTTTCTCTATTTTCTTGATGAGGAAACAAACTTGGAAGTTTATGTCTTTAAGAAACTTACAAATGCAATTGTAGTTTCAGATAGCCTCTTCTTTAAAAAAAAAAATAACACAAACCGTCCATTCAACACTTTAAAGAGAATATTGCCTGGAGGCTATTACTGCTACTACCAAAAATATAAAAAAGGAAATTCTATCCATTGCCCATATTCTGAGCACTTGTGTACCAAGCTCTGTAATACAAGGAGAAGCAGGTGATCTGATGGGAGAGGCACACAAACAACTGAGTGTAAGATTGTGTGATACATGCCTTAAGGGTGGGCTATGCTGGGACTTCCCTGGTGGTCCAGTGGGTAAGACTCCACCCTCCCAATGCAGGAAGCCCAGGTTAGATCCCTGGTTGGGGAACTAGATCCCGCATGCATGCCGCAACTAAGAAGCCCTCATGCCGCAAATAAAGATCCCACATGCCGCAACAAAGATCCCACATGCCGCAACTAAGACCAGGCTCAGCCAAAATAAATAAATTAGATAGATAGATAGATAAATAAATATTAAAAAAATAGAATGGGCTATGCTAAATATTCAATATTCTGTGAAAAACCATAATGGAAAAGAATACAAAAGAGAATGTATACATATGTATAACTGAATCGCTTTGCTGTACAGCAGAAATTAACACAACATTGTAAATCAACTATATTTCAATAAAAAACAAAAAAGAGTGGGCCACGCAAAGAGGAGGCACAGGTCAGCCCATATGCACCTTGTCTGAGCAAGAACCATTACAGCAACAGCTGACCTCACTGAGTGCCAGGCTCCACGCTTGAGGCTTGGTAAATGTACATACTTCATTTCAACCTGTGACAGTCTCGGCGTGGGGGGATGCTATTTTCCCCTGCCATTTTATAGATGAGAAAGATAGAGGTCAGAGGTAGGGAGTTTATCCAAAGTCCCACAATTATTACATGATAGCTCTAGGATTTGAGCCCAGGTCTGTGTGATTCCAAAGTCTGACTGCTTTTCACTGCATCGTAAATCACAAAAAATACACTGTATGCCCATTTCACAGGTTTCAGTTCTTTACTATGACAGTACAAGCAACCTGAATTCAGAAACGAATTCCCACATTCACACAGTGAAGGGTTCTTCCCTAAATTTGTTTCACTTATTCCCCAGCTTCCTTGTTTTCTTCATTCTCCCACACAAGCAGTATTTTCCAGAGGACCAGGGCACTAACACAGTATTGTGAAGCAATTATACTCCAGTAAAGATCTATTTAAAAAATAAAATAAAATAAAATAAAAATAATGCTGTTGGAAAACAAACAAACAAAAAAGAAAGGACCTGTGTTTCAATTCCAAAAGATATAAGCTACAAGCTTAATTTTTCTTTGGATGTCTCCAAACCCTGGTGATTTGCTGGAGACAATACTCCTTCTCTGTCTCTCACTTTTTACAACACTGCAAGTCCATAGTCTATCTTTTTACAAAGGAGCTCTCCATCAATAATAATAGGTCCTCTGAAGGATGGACCAACAGGCACATGAAAAGATGCACAACATTGTAATCATCAGGGAAATGCAAATCAATGAGCTATCACCTCACACCTGTCAAAATGGCTATCTTCAAAAAGAACATAAATAACAAATGTTGGCAAGGATGTGGAGAAAAGGGGACCCTCCTACAATGTTGGTGGGAATGTAAATTGGTACAACCACTGTGGAAAACATTATGGAGGCGTCTCAAAAAACTAAAAATAGAACTACCATGTGACCCAGCAATTCCACTCTTGGATACATATCCAAAAATAACAAAAACTAATTTGAGAAGATACAGTCACCCCAATGTTCACAGCAGCACTATTTACAATTGCCGAGACATGGAAACAACCTAAGTGTCCATCAACAGAGGAATGGATAAAGAAGATTCCATGCAATGGAATGCTACTCAGCCATGAAAAATAACAAAATTTTGCCATTTGCAACAACATGGATGGACTTGAAGGGCATTATGCTAATTGAAATAAGTCAGACAGAGAAAGAAAAATACTGTATAATATCACTTATATGTGAAGTCTAAAAAATACAACAAGCTAGTGAATATAACAAAAAAGCAGCAGACTCACAGTATAGAGAACAAACTAGTGGTTACCAGTGAGGAGAGGGAAGGGGGGGTTGCAATATAGCGGTAGGGTATTGAGGTATAAACTACTATGCATAAAATAACTAAGCTACAAAGATTTACCGTGCAACACAGGGAATATAGCCAATGTTTTATAGTAACTATAAATGGAGTATAACCTTAAAAATTGTTCATCATTATACTGTACACCTGTAACTTATATAATATTGTATAGCAACTATACTTCAATAAAAGAAAAAGAAAGTCCAAAAAAAGGTCCCCTTTTTAAAAAAAATATTTATTTATTTATTTATTTAGGCTGCGCAGGGTCTTTGTTGCAGCACATGGGATCTTCGTTGCAGCACACAGACTTTTTTTTTTAATAGAACTGGCCTCTCCCTCCCTCAGACCCCTCTTGTACCCCATCATCTAGCTCTGTTCCTACATTCTTTTTTTTTAAATTAATTAATTAATTATTTTTGGCTGCGTTGGGTCTTCGTGGCTGGCGCAGGCTTTCTCTAGTTGCAGCGTTGCAGTGCACGGGCTTCTCATTGTGGTGGCTTCTCTTGTTGTGGAGCACGGGCTCTAGGCGCACAGACTTCCGTATTTGTGGCATGTGGGCTTCAGTAGCTGTGGCTCGTGGGCTCTACAGCACAGGCTCAGTAGTTGTGGCGCACAGGCTTAGTTGCTCCGTGACATGTGGGATCTTCCCAGATCAGGGCTCAAACCCGAATCCCCTGCCTTGGTAGGTGGATTCTTAACCACTGTGCCACCAGGGAAGCCCGGCACGCAGACTCCTTAGTTGCGGCATGTGGGATCTAGTTCCCCGACCAGGAATCGATCCCAGGTCCCCTGCACTGGGAGCGTGGAGTCTTACCCACTGGACCACCAGGGAAGTCCCAGGTCCTTTGTTCTTTTCCCCTCTGAAACCCACATGATTAGAACTCTTCCCTTAATCTTACCTCTGTAAAGGTAATGAAATGTGTTTAAAACTCAAGGAGACAAGAGGCCATAAGGCCCTACATGAGGATAGGAGGCCGCATCATTTAACCCAGAACTGCTAAAAAACTCCAAGGAACATAGGCCCCACAAAATTAGACCTCTCCTGCAAACCTTTTCCATTAACTTTCTTGCATTAGCCAGAGGGAGATGACCTTTAGGACAAATCTATCTAGGCAGAATGCCTGAATATCTTACTGACAGATGTGCATCCCCTCCCTCTTGTTCACCCAGAAGTGTCCATGAGGAAAATCACAAGGCCCTATGGGGACATGGGACACCTCATGGGGACGTAGATATTCCAAGGGAGCAGATCCAGGAGATGGAAGACATTTTGGTTCCAAGGCAGAGTCTGTATTAAACAAAGGATCTCACCAGTGGTTGGGGTACCTGAACAGAGTTTTGTTCCCCCAGGACATGAGGATTGGCTGATAGCCTCTGGCAAGCATGCTGAGGTCCAGAAATGACAATCATTTCAAGCAGTGAACTAGAGAAAAAAGCCAGGGTTCAGGACAGAAACCTAGACAAATCACACTAGTATATCTATCACAATCTCCTGTCTGCTGTTCTCTCAGCTCAAGGTTTCTTCTAAATCATGTTGCATACCACTGACAGAATTATTTCACACCCCTATTCAAGAACCTTCTATAGCTCCCTGTTGCCTCCTACTGCTAAGGTGATCATACATCCTGATTTGCTAGATAGTCCTGGTTTACACTTGTTATCCTTGTGTAATTACTAACGGCATCTCCTATTATCCTCAATAGTGTTCCAATTTGGATAATTAATGTGTGGTCACCGTATCTTGTACCTACTTCAAACTCCTCTGCCCAACTTGTTATGTCTTTTATGCTCAATAGTTCTCAAATCATTTTGTGTTCATGGTGACCCATTTAAGGGATTAAATGGGATCCACCATTCTGACTTGTTTCTCCCTTCAACACTAAGTAGAGATATTCACTGCCCTGAATGTTGTGAGCCATGGTTATTCCAGTACGTTACGCATTTAGTAGTTACATGTTCCAGTATGCAGAAACTATTTTTTGGAGCTGAATACGAAGTTAAACATAGGCGTGTTATTGTGCAACTTACAAATTATGTGGTCATGAGCAAATAATATATCCTCTTCCAAACTGAGTCTCCTCACCTATAAATATATGGATGGTCACAGAACCTAACTTAAGGGTTAGTCATAAGCTTTAGGTATGAAGATGCAGGTAAAGTGCTTAACATCCACACGATGGCTAATGGCAGAGGCCGTCATCACCCACTCCTGCAGCCCGCTCCGCACAATGTTGTCGGGCAGGCAGTTCCCCAGCACAGCGTCCTCACTTGTAGCAATGATGCACTGTGCACTTTGATCACAAATTGGAGGCATAGCTGGGGACTGTTTGTGTTTTACGTAGGGTTTGATTTATTGGGGGAGTGCTCTCGGGAGAGAGTGTACGGGGAGGGAGGAGAAGTGAAGCAAGCGTGTGAGGGCAGCTTCAGACGAGCTTCCATCTGATCCCAGGGAGAAGCTCTGGAGCACAAAGCACCGCGAAGTGAGCCACCGCTTGAGCAAGAGGGCTGGACTCTTATGCTCCATGTGTAATGGTCATTGGCCAAGGTCTGGAGGGTGTATCCTCCTGGGGAATGAGTGCAGCTGAGGGGATAAAGTGGATGCTGTTGTGGGCACCAACATCATCCATTAATTTGTGATAGCCATGTGGACCCCTGTATGTCCCACTATGCCTGGACAAACTCATGAAGACTTTGGAAGCTTGTGCATTTACTATGTGTGACTGAAGACAAGTCGCTTAATTTTTCTAAACTTCAGTTCCTTTATCTGCAGAATGAGGTTGGTTATATTTAATCTTGTAGGTTATTCTCAGGATTGAGAAATATCACATTCCTAATCGTGATAGTACATGTGAAGGAATTGCACATCTTTTTCTCACAGCCTGACTTCCCTCCGTGCATTACACATACACAGCATCTAGGTTCTGTCGCTCACATCTTTACTCATGCTATCTCTCCTCTCAGCACTCTCCCCAAGAAAGGGGTGCCGAGCACGTATGCACAAAACACACACACTCAGCATTCCTCTCAGGCTGCACCCACCCCAAAATAACTTCCAACGTATCCTCTCCTTTAAGCTTCCGTTTCCAGATCCTTCCCACCTCCTACCTTAGCCTCATCCACTTCTTCAAACTCGCACTGTTCTTGACCTTCTCTGAAATCCCTTTTCACTTAATTCCATTTGGCTTAACATGTCACTGATTACTAATTGTTTAGTATTTGGTCCCTTCTAACCAGATTTTAAATTTCTACTCCTCTATTCTCACTCTAGAACATAGGCATGGGACTCAATATATCCTTCTGGCTCAGTTAGGAATTATTTGTTGATCAGAAGAACAATGAAATACCTCTGATGACCATTTCAATTCTCAGGATTCTCAAAGCTAACAAAACCCTTCCCTGTGATCCAGAGGTGCTTGGCTGACAACCTGGACCAATAGTGCATGTAAAATGAATGACAATGGCTTCCCCTGTAATTTAGCTCACAGATGAATCTTAGGTGAGATTTTTCTATTGGGTTCTAACAGTTTCTGAAAATTGATGCCCTAGGAGGTGCAAAGTGGAATGCCCAACACAGCTCTGATTATCTTCTGCAGCCTTTGCATGCATTACAATAACAGAAGGGCTAGGCTGCTCTCAGCAACCTGAAATCTTTTACTAAGTCAAACCTTAAGTATTTAACACATACAGGTACGTCCTAATTTATGAACTAGGTATGTTTCTGGAAAGATGATGCAAATTAAAATTTGGGGGTAGAGGGGATCAAATTATATTTGAAATTCTCTTGGAATACTCTAATCGATGGCATTATGCTACTGGGGATTTTTCCTGTAAGTAATTATCCATTTATTTAGTTTGTTAGTTTTAACACAGAGTTTTTGATCTTTCAAGTCAGGATATACCTATATTTTCTCTCTCAGACTTCTAGAGAAATAAATAAAAATTTAAAGTTACTGTGATCCAATCTGCTTTTGTGCCATCTTTTCCCTCAATACAAAATAGGTTGTTTTACCTGTTTATTTTAAAATACTACCCACTTTTATATCATAATCTCCATTTTACAGGTAAGGTGAAAATTCAGAGGGGTTAAATATCAGAGTTAAATAGTGCATTCATTTGCTAGAGCTGCCATCACAAAGTACCACAGGCTGGACAGCTTAAACAACAGAAATTTATTTTCTTACAGTTCCAGAGGCTGGAAGTCTGAGATTGAGGTGTTGGCAGGGTTGGTTTCTTCTGAGGCCTCCTTCTGTGGCTTGCAGATGGCCATCTTCTTCCTGTGCCTATATGTACTAATCTTTTCTGAAGATATCAGTCACATCGGATCAGGGCCCCCCCGCGCCCCGCTCCAATGACTTCATTTAGCCTTAATAACCTCTTTAAAGACCCTATCTCCAAATACAGTCATTCTGTGGTACTGGGGGTTAGGACTATAGGACTACAATCTGGGGGACACAATTAAGCCCATAATACACAATTAACAAGTGAAGGGCTCGGACTAGAGCCCAGCACCCCAGAGGCCTAATCCAAGGCTCTCATCCATTGTACCTTTCTGTCCATGTTTATGCCTAGCTATGTGTTGTTTGTGGAATTACTTTAAGGGTAAGGTATCAAATAAGTGTAAGGTTTCATTTACATTCCTATGTTCCATCCACAGCATTTCTGCTATAATGCAACATTATGTGTAACTGTAAAAACCCTTGCCTTCTGCAAAATTGCACACGAAAAATAAGAGTTTGCAGGGAAAATAGGGTTAGGCAGCCCACTCAAGAGCTGTAGACCTTTGGAATAGAGCACTAATAAAAACATTAACAGTCCTAAAAAATCCTTTAATGGCATTAGCACCTAGCCTCAAATCAGTCTCCCACATTTGCAGCCTTAAACCTCAGAGCTTGGGACTCATCTTCCTTCAAGATGTACGTATCAAATAACATTTGCTTCTAATAGAGACCATTTTCATCAAAATTTAATAATCCGATCCTGAGTTTAGTCTCCATAAAGACGGTGTCCTCATACTCTCCCTAATTTTGTTATGAGTACCCAGTTCCTGGGAACCAGTATCCTAATTGCTAAAATGCACACATACTTCTATCTCCAAACACTGGTTAGGTGATAATTATCATTCTAACAGCTACCATTTACCGAGCAGGTACTAGGTGATAGGCCCTGGGTTAAGTCCCTTAAACATCTATAATCCTCATGACAACTCTGCAAAAGAAGTATTTTTATCCTCACTTTTCAGCCAAGGAAACTGAGGCTCATAGAATTTGTGAGACTTCTTTGAAAACACACAGACACCCAACAGTGTGGCCAGGATTTGTTCCTGGCTCTTACTATAGTGTTCAAAAACCTTTGCCTGTTCCACACTTCACAGATAAGCTGGCCTGTTAGATTTAGGTCGGTCCATTCAACCAGCCACCGGTTTTGATAGTTAAGTGTAAGAATCATCACCATCCTCACTACTTTGCTCCCAAAAGTGAACACTCTAATCAAATGTGCTTTCTGACCATCATAATGTGTGATGACTTTTTATTTCTCATGAGACAGAAAATAGAGCAGCTGAGGTGGTCCATCAACCTTTCATATAAACTGCTGCCATGCTGGACTTCCAACCTCTTCCTGTATGCTTTGATTTTATTTTGTTTACCTAAATCCAAAACTTAATAGTAATCTCTGTTAATTTTCATCATGTTAGTTTAAGCCCATTATTCCAGGTGTTGGTTATCTTTTTACAACTGTCATCTTTTCTATTAACTCTCCCTCACAGTCTGGACCTCTCTGCAAATTTGATGAATATTATATATGCCCCCATTTAAGTCGTTAATAAAGACACTGAACAGAACAAGATTAAGTTTAGGACACTTCCTTCTTCTAAAGAATCCCTCTCTGATCACAGAGGCATGCTGTTAATCCATCCAACTCTCCTATCATCTAGATTTTCATGAGAGGCTATAATCTTGCTGAGTATAAGATACAGCTTATCGGGCTTCCCTGGTGGCGCAGTGGTTGAGAATCTGCCTGCCAATGCAGGGCACACGGGTTCGAGTCCTGGTCTGGGAAGATCCCACATGCCGCGGAGCAACTGGGCCCGTGAGCCACAATTACTGAGCCTGCGCGTCTGGAGCCTGTGCTCTGCAACGGGAGAGGCTGCGATAGTGAGAGGCCCGCGCACCGCGATGAAGAGTGGCCCCCGCTTGCCGCAACTAGAGAAAGCCCTCGCACAGAAACGAAGACCCAACACAGCCATAAATAAAATAAATAAATAAGATTTGAAAAAAGAAAATGCTCCCTATTAATAAAAAAAAAAAAAGGAGCTTTGAAAAAAATAAAAAAAAATAAAAAAAAAAAGATACAGCTTATCGATGCATTTGGTTTTTCAACCAAAACAATAACAATTAACAGCTCTGCTTTTCTTTTAGGTACTTAGAAATCATTAGATTTATAATTCATTTTCAATTATTGCCCAGGATCTGCATTACAATTTAGTAGTCCAACTGTTTTTTCTTTTGTTAACAGCAGTAGCATGTATTCACTTTCTATCTACTGGCCCTGCTCACATTGTCAGCAATGTCTCATTCAGTTTTATCAGCAGTGGATTGGTGGTCACATCTGTAGACTCTGTAAGCACCTTGCATATGTCATTCAAACATGGAGGCAGGAATCTATTTGAAGGCATGGACTTATTTAGATTTAAAGTTCTTATTCTATCCTAGTTAAAGGTACCCTTGTCTACAATGTTTACCCTACATTTTAGAGTCTGGAGACCATGTTCCTTAATAGATGAAAAGAACTGAATATATTTGTCTTCTTTCCACCTTCTATGATTATAACATTTTCTTTCCCAAATTTGTACATCTTTTTCTTCTTGCTCTGAATGTCCTTTATGTGGTCTTCAGTGTTTCATGTGGACTATTGAATATTAAAATTAACCTTTCTTACACCCTTTAAACATGAATCCTCATTTATGTCGCCATTCTCCCGTGGCTCCTTAACATCTGAGCTCATCAAAGAACTCCCTGGGTAATCACATCTCTCTCTTTAGACACCTCCCATAATATTTTGAATGACTTTTTCAAGATTCTGGGCCAAAATCTTGTGCTTTTGTCTCAAACATCATTGGATACAAAGTATATATTTGCCTCACAGGTTTACAGATGTTTCGGAGCTATTGTAACACATATACTTGAATTTGCATGTTTTCTTAATTTATGCAATAATTTACATAAGCACTGAATTTTTGAAGAGCTCACTAGATCTCATCAATAACTGAATTTGGATCTTATTTTTAAATGTTTTCATGTTACTAACACATTGCTTTACTTATGAGATACCTATAACTAATCTATGAAATACATAATTCTTTGTGGTTATTTTTAATTTAGTGAATCTAAGATATTAACTTTATCAGATTTACATAAAGAGAGAACAATCAATTCAGTTAAAAATTTTATATTGTTTTAACAGACACTATACTGATTAAATAGTATATTAGTAGTTTCAGTCACATTTTCAATTCAAAATGTTCCAAGCTCTTTAAAAATTTCAGGGCTTAGCAAAAGCCAAAACATGTTTTGTCAATATATCTAGCCTTAATTTTTAAACCCATGTGCACTCTAAAAAGGATTTCATTCATCAGTTTTTTATTAATTTATCCTGAACTCATCAAAATATAACACTGGAAGAACTACTTGATGTCTTCAGAATTTAAATTTTTAAGTCATTTCTAGGAATTACAGTAAGTAGGAATCAACTCCCAAACATCTAAAATTAATTCCAAAATTTATAATTCTAAAGATGAAAACCTTATTAAAATTGCTTACTTAGAGACACTTGGTGAGGTTAAGAACTTACATATAAACAGTGGGTTCTGCTACTCTTCAGAAGCCTGAAGCAGTATTTGCTAAGAGAAGTTCATATCTATAAACAAAACAACAAACTCATACCATGCTTCTGACCACATCTCCCCATTAAGTTGACATGGATGTCCTAATGCAGAAAGATTAGGCTGATACGTGAAAGGCCTCAGGAATATAGCCCAACTAATGATCATGCCAAGTGGTAGGAAGAATGTACAATGGGAACTAAAGCTAACCCTTGGCTTGGTAGATGTCCTATCCTTGGTCAACTGTGTGTTCTTGCTGTCCAACATGCTGCTTCACCCATAGAAGATTTTCATAAATATTCTTTATAGAAATGTCCTAATAGATGAATGAATGAATGAATGACTCTATGGACCACTTGTTAATGGATTTGAGACTGTCAAGTGGCTTATTGCTAAAGTCAGGAATGTTTCTGGACCCAGGAGAGCCTAAGCTTACAGAACATGGGTACTGTGGATGCTGGCAAGAGGTAACAAGTGTCCAAAAGAAGGTGGTGTGCTGGTAAATGTCTAAGAACCAATTTGGAAGGAAATAAAAATCCCTGGTTTGCAGCCTTAGTCTATTTTCATAGTGTAAATACTCCCACTATGGCCAAAGTGGCATGACTGATTGTGGAGTTGGGAAGAGATGCACACAGTCAGCTCTCCCTGAGACAGTATGAGCAGCTTCAGAGCACCAGTGAGCTAGTCAGCACATCAGCAGTATTCAATACTTACATGTAGGCTATGACCCCTTTTCTGTGATTGTGTATGCATATGATTTTATTCAAATAAAATGTGAGATTAAATGCTTTAATTGCCAACTATACAGAAATGCAATCATTTAAATTGACATAATAGATGCATATTTATTGACATGGAAATATATTTCATATCAATATTTATTAATGGGGGAGATGTCAAAACAGTTAATATGCCATAGCACTTTATTGAAAATATAAATACATAATCAAATCCACACCCAGAACAGTTCAGAGTAAAACGGCAAGATCTCAAAGAAAAAGATCAAATATCAAGAGCAATCAGAGGAGGCGCGGGGGCGGGGGCCTTCGGGTAGGACGCCCGGCTCGGCGTCTCTGCCAAGAGGAGCTCGGTCTCCGACTCCTTAGGACTCGCTGGGGTTTCGGCTTCGGGACCAAGTGGAGCTGTGTCCACGCTGACTAGGGAACTAGGTTTCCTGAGGACCCAGGTGATGCCTGAGGAAAAGGTGAAGAGACGGTCGTCCACAACACGGAGGACAGCGGCTCCTAATATAACCTTCCCACAGTGCCTCTAAATGACATGTGGACTTTGGGTGAACTGGATCTGGGTCGTCCACAACACGGAGGACAGCGGCTCCTAATATAACCTTCCCACAGTACCTCCTAATGACATGTGGACTTTGGGTGAACTGGATCTGGGTCGTCCACAACACGGAGGACAGCGGCTCCTAATATAACCTTCCCACAGTGCCTCCTAATGACATGTGGACTTTGGGTGAACTGGATCTGGGTCGTCCACAACACAGAGGACAGCGGCTCCTAATATAACCTTCCCACAGTGCCTCTAAATGACATGTGGACTTTGGGTGAACTGGATCTGGGTCGTCCACAACACGGAGGACAGCGGCTCCTAATATAACCTTCCCACAGTGCCTCTAAATGACATGTGGACTTTGGGTGAACTGGATCTGGGTCGTCCACAACACGGAGGACAGCGGCTCCTAATATAACCTTCCCACAGTGCCTCTAAATGACATGTGGACTTTGGGTGAACTGGATCTGGGTCGTCCACAACACGGAGGACAGCGGCTCCTAATATAACCTTCCCACAGTGCCTCTAAATGACATGTGGACTTTGGGTGAACTGGATCTGGGTAAGGCTTGGCTTCTATATGGAAGTTTGCTGTTTTCTCTGCTTTTCTGGCATGCTGTTGACATACATGATGTTTTTAAAAGTAATTGACTTTCCAGTAATTTCAAACATACAACTTTACATACATAAAAACAAGTCTTGTACCTTGATTAAATATACTCCTAAATATTGATGTTGACATTATTAAAAATGGAATTGTTCTCATAAAAAAAAAAAAAAAGAGCAATCAGAGGAAATAGACATCTTTTCTACAAAGAACTACATAGATACCTCATCAGTAACAAGAGACCAAAAAATCAATGGATCTTCAAAGTGTTGAAAGAAAATAGCTGTCAATCTAGAATTCTATAACCAACTAAAGTGTCATTTGAAAATGAAAGACAAATAAGGATTAGAGAGATCATAATATGCAGACATCATCACTGAAAGAAATTCTAAAGGAATCTGAAAGAACTACTAAAAAAAAAAAAAACAGAAATTAATACAGATGGAAGAAGCAGGATGTAAAAAAGTAAACTAAAAGCTCCAGCCAAGTGTCCTTAGCATCAGAACTTTTTGCCTTCTAGTAAGGATCTCTAAGCAATGTTCTTAAATATCCTGGTCAGAATCTCTCCTTCTGGTGACAAGTGACAATCTGAACACATTCTTATGGTCTAGAAGAAAACATGCACACACATAAAGACAGCCAGTGGTTATAGAATGTTACAACTGAATGATCCTCTAGAGGAGTTTTCTTTGACGATCACAGATCCTTTAGAGAATCCAAACAAAGTTATGGATCTAAGAAAACAAATAATGTCTATAAACAGAATTATGATACTATTTATGGGGGTTTACAGACACTCCTCTCCCCAAAAACCAATCCTTGAACCATACTAACAGCCATAGATAGACCCCAGTTTACAAACCTACAGTTATAAGATAAACAAAAAGTGTTGCTAGAAAAAAAGTTAGGTATGCCCAAGGCTGCCTGACCAGGTTGTGGCAGAAGCAGGGTACAGAGTCAGGGCCTGCTGCCCTTGACCCCTCACACAGTGTTCTGTCCACCAGTGTTCAATATACATTTCCCCACACTGCCGGGGCCGTTCCTTGAAAGAGCACTTCTGAAATAAATGGAGGAACCTGACAAAAACTCCAAGTAACAGCTCCTTCTATTCCTTCTCTCTTCAAAGCTATTTTAAATAAAATTCTTAAGCCAAATGATAAATTAACTATTAACTCAATGAATGCAGAAGGGTCATATGGCCCAAATTATGATGAAAAAAATCATCATAATATATGTTATGTTTAGGGGCCTTGAAGATATATCATGCCTTAAAAAATCAGGCATGGACATAAAGAGAAAACGTGGCACAATTAGGGTAAGGCAGGTTGGTCTCTTATAATCTCTTCTAATAAGGGGCTCCCCAGGGATTGGAAAGTTACCTGTCTCAAAAGCACTTTGAACTATCAGAAAAATTCACTTTATAATTAAAAATCATTATTAATAATCCCATGTAGATTTTTAACTGAGTGAAGATAGAAACAATCTTCCACTAATTCATACAAAGCTGGTCATGTCTTCCTCTAGGATTTTTTAAAATAAGGACTTGAATAAAAGGCTGTGGCTAGCTGGAGACAAGAAAATCTCCTTTGATTTCAGAAATTGTACAATATTTCTTTCTTATCCTGCTTTGAAATTAAATTTTCTGTACTTCACTTTCGTTATCATTGAGAAGCGTAGTTGTTTGATAAAAATGACCCAAACTTTTTATGAGAGATGAGGGAAGCAGGAAAATAACTTTGTATTTAAGCTATTAAGGTATCCCCACATTCTATGGAGTGTATTAAAGATGAGGAATTGGGCTTCCCTGGTGGCGCAGTGGTTGAGAATCTGCCTGCCAATGCAGGGGACACGGGTTCGAGCTCTGGTCTGGGAAGATCCCACATACCGCGGAGCAACTGGGCCAGTGAGCCACAACTACTGAGCTTGTGTGTCTGGAGCCTGTGCTCCGCAACAAGAGAGGCCGCGACAGTGAGAGGCCAGCACACCGCAATGAAGAGTGGCCCACGCTTGCTGCAACTAGAGAAAGCCCTCGCACAGAAACGAAGACCCAACACAGCCATAAATAAATATATAAATAAATAAATAATTTTAATTAAAAAAAAAAAAAGATGAGGAATAAATTAACATTTATGTTCCCCTATAAATATGAAGGACACTGTTTTGAGCCACTGCCTATTGGCCCATCAACACTGACATCTGGTCGTGAAAGCCTATTGCATTGTCAAAAAGAAGCACTACATTTGGGAATTCCATGATTGACTAGATCTAGAGACAAATTCAAATGTTGTTACTCCCAACTGAATTTCTGAACTTTCCAAATTGGATGAGTGAATCTAAAATATGCAAGGTTGATTCCAATAGTTTGCTTGATAGGACCTGTGAAAGAGTGGAAACAGAGACTTAGCTCTTCCCCCCTAGACTGTAACCCCCAGGAGGGCAGGCCCTTTGGCTTGTTCACAGCATGCCCCTCATGCTTAGCACAAAGTCTGGGAAAATATTTATTGAACCAATAAAGAAATGTATAAATTTTCCTGGTACACATGTATTTTTTATTGGAAGCATCTAGTCTTTGGCATCTTAAAAAAAAAAATGTATTTAAAGTTCTTTAAAAAAAAAAAAAAGCAGTCCATAAGTAAGGGCAAAGAGGAAAAGAAGGAAAATGGGATTGTTGAAGGCACATCAAAATGTCCAAAAGTCCAATCCAACGTGTAGTGAATGTCTACTTAATAAAAGTTACCTGCCTGATATTGTTTGGTTTAAAAATGTACAAATGAGAGTTCTTAGGATCTCCTGGGCCAGTATCTACTTAATCAAGCCCCGACAAGACCAGGAATAGAATGAGAAAAGAGCCAAGAACATAAAGCAAATCTGACTCATGGGAAGGTCATGCCCATCAACAGCTTCTTTTCCCCTCGTTGCCTAACATTACCCCTCCATCTTTCAGACCCTTTGCCAACTCATGCTACTCTGTCCTGTCATTCATTCTAACATCCAAAATGTCACACCTTGCTGGTTTTGTCTCTTCATTTTTCCTGCCACCCCACCTAGAACTTTCTGATCCCCTTGTGCAGGCTTGGCTCCTTCTTCCTGTCCCAGTGACCTTAGGTGTGAGAAATTCCAGGAGCTCTCTTCTCAACACTCTGTCTATAAGCTAACAGCCAGTTTTCAAGACCACATAGCAGTTTTCTCATCTTTGTCTCTTTGTCAAAGTCTTCAACTACATGTAAACATGCACACATGGGCATATGCATGAGTGTACATGCTAACACGCACACACATATACAGAAACACACACACCTACACCTTGCATACCCAGGTAATGAAAGCTGGTAATAAAACTAGATCTCTAGTATCAGATGTCTAAAAATCTTAAATGACCTTTTTTTTTTAATGTCACAGCATTGTGATCATTATTATTCATGTCAGTGACCCTAAGGCATTGCAAGTCATTAATGTCCCTTATGATATAGCAAAGATTAATAATTTCTGGACAGTTTTAGTGATGAATGGATTTGGATGAATTTGAACCAGGTCAAAGTCGGCAACTCCTGCCTGAGGATGCTTACCTAGCTAACTCCATCCAGGCAATGGCTTCAAGACCAAATGCCCATTGGTTCCTGAGGCCTGAGGTTTCTCTTCTCAATGAAACTTAAATGGGGTCTTTAACCCATGCCTAAAATGGAATTTATTGAAAAAATAACCCTTGTAAATTAATTTCTCTCATCTATCTGTGCATCTATTTTCTATACATCCATCTATGATTTATTATATATAAAGGTTTAGAACTGCCGAGCACATACTAAGTGCCATATAAGAGTTCACTATTATAACACAGAAAGAGTATCATGGGCAAGACTTACAGTCCTCTTTGGATAACATGGCTTTTGCCAAGGTCTGGATTTCTCCTTCTGCTGTCTGCCCCTGTGTCATCCAGCATTGTCTCCTTTTTCTCTTTCCATGTAATTGATCTGCACTAATCTTGTCTTCTGTATCCACACTGAAATGCTAACTGGAAAATCAAAAAGCACATAGTATTCTAGGCAAATACTCAAAATTCAATCAATAGAACATTAAGAATTTTTTTTTTAAGTTGTATTTATTTATTTATTTTTTGGCTGTGTCGGGTCTTACTTGCAGCATGAGGGATCTTCGTTGTGGTGCGGGATATTTCCTTGTGGTGCACGGGCTTCTTTCTAGTTGTGGCGTGTGGGTTTTCTCTTCTCTAGTTGTGACGCGCAGGCTCCAGGGCACGTGGGCTCTGTAGTTTGTGGCCCGTGGACTCTAGTTGAGGCACGGGCTTAGTTCCCTGACCAGGGATTAAACCTGCGTCCCCTGCATTGTAAGGCAGATTCTTTACCACTGGACCACCAGGGAAGTCCCGAACATTAAGATTTTTTTAAACCTTAATTATAAAAATTTATTCACTGCTCTTCTTTTCCTTCTTATCCACGTAATGTGAATTTCTGCACCCAGAATGAACTCATTTGACACTTTGCGGTAACCCTCCCCAAACCTCTCGTGAAGTTTCCTCAGGACACTCTTGCAAGCCTATAATGAGCCCCCACTGATGGTGGGAAACGTTATTTACAGAACTTGGCAGATTTAGAAAGAAAAGAAGAGCTTCCTGAAAAAAATGTTTTTCTATCTCTCTTACTCCCAAATTATGCAACTCAAAGCTATAGTTTCCTATCAGCAAGAGGGGAAAGGGGAGAAAAATGTTATTTTAATTGTTACATATGTGCTATAAATTGAACAACTTTTAAGTATTTTGTTGATTTATCTTTGCATTTCAATATAAAAATAGGTTCTCAATAAATGTTTATTTTTTAGATGAATGAAAGTAAGTAAAGCAGATTTTACTCATCAACAGATCTAATCTCATATCATTCTAACATAAATGGAAGTTTATTGCATGCACCATAATTGCTTTATATTACTTCTTGAGGAGAGAAACAAACATCATAAGGTATTCGCCACCTGAAACAAATACGTATGTTTCTGTGTCCCTGACAAGATGAGTCATGAAACTGAATGGTTCAGAAAGAACAGTCACACCAAACTCCATTCCAGCATGATTTGGTCCTACTGTTACAATCGTTTTACTCACACCTATATCACAGAGCCTTTCCCTCCTACAGCAGGTGTTACACCTCCCAGGGTAAATCAAGACCTCACCTTGTGACATTTTGCCAAGTTAACTACTCCTTAGATAGACACTACCCAAAATAAGTTATTTCCTTTCTTTTTTTAACTAAACAAATAGACAAAATTTGACTCTTGAAATTAGCAAATAAAAGTCACAGCATATGGTACTTCCCTGGTGGCGCAGTGGTTGAGAATCCACCTGCCAATGCAGGGGACAGGGATTCGAGCCCTGGTCTGGGAAGATCCCACATGCCGCGGAGCAACTAGGCCCGTGAGCCACAACTACTGAGCCTGTGCTCTAGAGCCCGTTAGCCACAACTACTGAAGCCTGCACGCCTAGAGCACGTGCTCTGCAACCTACAGCAAAGAATAGCCCCCGCACGCAGCAATGAAGACCCATGCAGCCTAAATAAATAAATAAATTTATCAAAAAAAATCTTTAAAAAAAAAAAAAAAACCACAGCATATTTTCATTGGAAAGAAAATGCTATAGATTGTGCAGTAAAATCTTTCTTAAAGAATAATCTAGCCAGAAAAGTTGAAATCAGTTCTGAGGAAAACAAGGTAGTAAGTCTAATTTTAGTTCTGCCTTCCTTTTATTCAAATACGAGTTTCTTCTTATTTCTTTGAAATGTAAAAAGAAGGCTGAGCAGATTAAGGTATGAAAAGGAACAAGTTTGTTATCATGTGACATAAGCAATGACCTCTAAAACAAGTGGTGAAGTCTGGCTTTTTACCTAGAAATCAGAGCTTGGAAGCTTTTCAGTCAGAGGTCACAGAACAACAGCCTCAGGTTGAATCCAGTCCAGTGCCACAGGCAAACATGTATATATGAAATACTAACGTTTAGAAATCATGGATTTTGTGTAAAAAATCTAGATTTCTAGTTTCTCCGAAAACCTGGGTTCTGGGATCCTCTGACTTGGGAGGTTCCTCCCTCTGGGTGGGAGGTTGGAGCCAAGGAAGCCACAGTGACCCCAGGGATCCTCCTTTGCACACCTTCCCTTTGAGCTGCTTGGAGGTAACTAGGCTGAGTTCAATTTGTCTTTCTTGCCAATTCAGAGATTTGGAACGGACTAAAATCTAGATGCAAATGATGTAATTCTGCCATTTTGAACTTCTGCTTGTTTGTCCATTTTACAGCTAGTAAGAGCGCATGACAAATCTCTAATGCCAAAAGCTGTGCTTAGCATTTCAATCTGCATTTGTATTTGAACAGTACACAGATTGAAACAGGGTTACTGTTCGCTAGAGTTTGGTCTGCTAGCAAACCTCAACAGCTTGTAAGTTCTTCGAGAGGAGGGAACTCTTGTGCCAGGCCCTCTGACGCCATCATCTTACACCATCTCAGCCCTGCAGGTTGATGAATACTTGAGTGTAAGAGAAGTGGACTGAGTCTCTGAAGGCAAGAGTCAAAACTGGAGTAAAGCAACGGTTACCTTCGCTTTCATATATAAGTAAATGACATGTCAGAGCATTGTTTAAGAACATACAAAGGAAGCTCAAAGCCTTGAGGTCAGTTCCTAAATTATTCAAATTACATTGCTATTTCACAAAATAGGTTTCAGAGCCCAAGTTACCCCAGTAGCTGCCTCCATTCATTTTGCAGCCTACTTTACATCAACCATCAATTTAGGATGGAAATATTTAAACAGTAAGGAATGAAATGTTTCTTCACCATAATTGATTTTCCTTATTCTTTAAGAGGTTAAAATCACTGACACTGTTCATTTAGAAAAGAAAAAAAAGCCAACTTTCAGTCAACATAAGTGTTTTAAGAACCAAAACCATTTAAATGTAAAACTGAAAATTGCTTTAAAGCAATTCATGAAGACAGAAACAAAAATCATAAGTATTCAGAATCTGAAACAAATTCATTTTATAAAGCAAAATGCATGGCATAAAATATTTTTCCATAGCAATAAAAGACAATTTTCCTTAGGGAGTTTGGAAAATTTCCTCCAAACTTCTGATTGATAAGAGAAAGACCGCTTTTTGAAGTAGTAAATCGCCTCCTGACATAGTCTCCACAAAGCTTCAATGTTTAATACCAAGCTGCTGGGATACGAGTACAAAGACATCAATTATCCCAAAATAGATTGGGGCAGAGTCCAGTTCACTTATTAGTTCTTTAAGCTATGTCCACAGGGGACAGGGAGAAATAGAGATTTGGCAATCAGCTAGTTAATTTGATCAGTGCAGACAACTGCACTGTACAATTTAGGTCGGAAACATACCCTGACCTGGTGCTCCTAATTTGGAACATTCATCAAATTAATCAAATAATTGCCAATCCTCAATTTCACTATCCTCTGGTAAACAGGGTCCCAGTATCAATGATCAAGTTTTCACTTACAACTATAAACAAATTGTGACATTACATTATCTGGGTATCTGCACCTTTTAGATGGTGTTCCATTTTCTGCACAGCCCTTCCGAAACATCTTCATTCTCCCCAAGCTATCAGCCTACCTCCCCTTACCCTCCCGCTTCCTGCCAAGATGATCTTGCCTCCTGGCATGTGAAGAAAATAGAGGCCACCAGATCCCCCTCTCTCAATACATAGTAAACACTCCTTGTAGCTGCACCCTCCTTAACTCCTGTCCCAACAGGAGAGCTTTCTCTCTTCTTTTTTTTTTTTTTTTTTTTTTCAAACATCTTTATTGAAGTATAATTGCCTTACAATAGTGTGTTAGCATCTGCTTTATAACAAAGTGAATCTGTTATACATATACAATATGTTCCCATTTCTCTTCCCTCTTGCATCTCCCTCCCTCCCACCCTCCCCATCCCACCCCTCTAGGTGGTCACAAAGCACCGAGCTGATCTCCCTGTGCTATGCGGCTGCTTCCCACTAGCTATCTATTTTACATTTGGTAGTGTATATATGTCCATGACACTCTCTTACCCTGTCACATCTCACCCCACCCCCTCCCCATATCCTCAAGTCCATTCTCTAGTAGGTCTGTGTCTTTATTCCCGTCTTGCCACTAGGTTCTTCATGGCCTTTTTTTTTTTTTCCCTTAGATTCCATATATATGTGTTAGCATACTGTATTTGTTTTTCTCTTTCTGACTTACTTCACTCTGTATGACAGACTCTAACTCCATCCACCTCATTACAAATACCTCCATTTCATTTCTTTTTATGGCTGAGTAATATTCCATTGTATATATGTGCCACATCTTCTTTATCCATTCATCTGTCGATGGACATTTAGGTTGCTTCCATGTCCTGGCTATTGTAAATAGAGCTGCAATGAACATTTTGGTACATGACTCTTTTTGACCTATGGTTTTCTCAGGGTATATGCCCAGTAGTGGGATTGCTGGGTCGTATGGTAGTTCTATTTGTAGTTTTTTAAGGAACCTCCATACTGTTCTCCATAGTGGCTGTATCAATTTACATTCCCACCAACAGTGCAAGAGTGTTCCCTTTCCTCCACACCCTCTCCAGCATTTATTGTTTCTAGATTTTTTGATGATGGCCATTCTGACCGGTGTGAGATGATATCTCATTGTAGTTTTGATTTGCATTTCTCTAATGATTAATGATGTTGAGCATTCTTTCATGTGTCTGTAGGCCATCTGTATATCTTCTTTGGAGAAATGTCTATTTAGATCTTCTGCCCATTTTTGGATTGGGTTGTTCGTTTTTTTGTTATTGAGCAGCATGAGCTGCTTGTAAATCTTGGAGATTAATCCTTTGTCAGTTGCTTCATTTGCAAATATTTTCTCCCATTCTGAGGGTTGTCTTTTGGTCTTGTTTATGGTTTCCTTTGCTGTGCAAAAGCTTTTCAGTTTCATTAGGTCCCATTTGTTTATTTGTGTTCTTATTTCCATTTCTCTGGGAGCTGGGTCAAAAAGAATCTTGCTGTGATGTATGTCATAGAGTGTTCTGCCTATGTTTTCCTCTAAGAGTTTGATAGTGTCTGCCCTTACACTTAGGTCTTTAATCCATTTTGAGTTTATTTTTGTGCATGGTGTCAGGGAGTGTTCTAATTTCATACTTTTACATGTTCCTGTCCAATTTTCCCAGCATCACTTATTGAAGAGGCTGTCTTTTCTCCACTGTATATGCTTTCTCTCTTCTTTTTCAAAACTACTTTCTAGCACCTTCTCCAGATCTCACCAACACTGCTTCTCAGGGACCTTGTTCCATCTTCTTTACCTTCAACATTTCTCTTCATGCTGGTTCAGCCAAAGCATCATATAAACAAATGAACCCTCTCTCAGGTGAAAAAGGTGTCTTTGTACTGTTTAAATTAGTAGGTGCTTTCTGAAAAGCAATTTGGCAAAAGGTATCTAAGTGCCTTAAAAAGGTTCAGATCTTTTGACTGGATAAATTCCTCTTCTAGGAATCAGTTCTAGGAAAATAGTACAACATATGGACCTAGCCTAATTTCAAAGATATTTCTGGCAGCATTGTTATGGGGGAAAATAGGAAAAGAAAAACTAAATATTTAACATCAGCCATTGAGAGTAACATTTCTGAAGAGTTTTTAATGCTGGAGGAATTAAGTGAGAAAGTTATGCAAATGAAATTGAAAGCTTGTCTGAAGGTCTAGCAGGTGAGTGCCTTTTACCGTAGTATGAAGTCAAGTCCCTCTGCAAATTACACTGTTCGAACATGAGAAGATGATAAGTGTCTGTCTGCTTCACTGCTCCATCCTTCAGCACCTAACACAGTGCACATGGCGGACAACTAATAAATATTTGTTGAATGAATGAATGAGAAGTTTTATCTCCGTCTAATTAAATTACTCCATATGGAGAAACACCCAGGGAGCCATGAGCGAGGAAAGGGGTCTAGTCAATTAGATCAGCCAAATCAACCTGGGTGATTAATGCAGGGACA
The DNA here is from genome assembly GCF_949987535.1 of Balaenoptera acutorostrata. Lineage (NCBI taxonomy): Eukaryota > Metazoa > Chordata > Mammalia > Artiodactyla > Balaenopteridae > Balaenoptera > Balaenoptera acutorostrata. The sequence continues at coordinate 65,613,062 of NC_080067.1, read as the reverse complement.
GATGCTAGAGCCAATTCTCTGTATGTGCAAAAGCAGAGCCTATAATCACTCATTTGTTCTCTTCTCAACTCAGTTAAAATACATGGAGAAGACTGTAAGGGAATAATAAAAAATGGCAGCAGTGTTTGAAATAGAGTGGTGGGATTATAAATTATCTTTTTTGCCTTTTAATACCTTCCTGTGCTGTCTTAATATTCTGCAGAGACCATGTACGCTACCTTTAATTTGAAAAAAATTTTTAAAATAAAACTCTGCATTGACTCTACATGTCCCTGACATACCCTTTTACATTTCAGTAGATATTGTCAAGAGCTCTGCAAAAAGTTTGTAACAATTTACACAGGTGAAGGTAAGCTCTTATCTTATCTGACCTGTCCTATACCTGGGAGGAAATTTTTTTAAATGACATTAAACTAGCAGGCAAAATCAAAAGTATCAAAAGTTGTAGCATAAACAATCCTCCTCTTTGAACCTCCCACGTCCTCACCCCAAGAAACACCCATGTGTCCAGCAAAGATGACTTTGCCCAATGACAAAGCAGTGCCCCAGTGGCTTTCTAGATAAACAGTAGACGGACAGAGGAGAATGTTGAAATTCAGACTTAAAGCAATTGTTGGGAGGAAAACCTTGGAGATAAACTAAAAACCATGAAAATTTCACTATCTATTTTATAAAAGTACATATATGCACAAAAATATATGAATAAGAAATGTCACTGAAACACAGTTTGTAACACCCCAAAAGATTGCCTACTTGTTTTTCACTATGGGACCAATTAAATACCTTCTTGGTAATGTTCTGCAGCCATCAAAAGAATAGTAGTGTCAAGGGAAGATGTCTCTAATAGATGGTTAAGAAAAGCAAGTTACAGGACAATTTGAGGAGTACAATCCATTTGTTTCTAAATATGACTGTGCAAGTGTGTTTGTGTGTGCACATACATGGATAGAAAGGAAAAGGCCTAGAGTGACACACACCCAATTACTGTCAGTGGTGACCTCTTGAAGAGGGTGGCAGGAATGGGGTGGGAATGTGGCATTGAAGGGCTTTCACGTTTTTACTCTATATGCTTAGGGAACATATAATTACTTGTGTAAATATTTTGTGACGAGTGTGTACTGCTTCTGTAATTTTTCATAAAGTACCATTAGATAAATGGCTAAGCTGCTTCCTCTTCATGAAAAAAGAAGTTGTGGGTACCAAGGAGACTCTCATTTTCCCCAGGAACGTGGGCCAACAGTTTCCACAAGTGCCGTCAGGTCAGCACCACAGTGCTCAGTGATTAAAACGTGCCTCTGAGCTGCCATTGACCATATAATCTAGCTCTCAGTGGGATTCAAGTATATCACAGCTTGATTCAATTCCATTTTATAGAATATACTTTCACCCCAAGCCAGGAATCCGGGCCCCCTAGATAACGGATCTTTATTGGGCATCTGCCTCTGAGACCCTGTGCCTTGAGGCAGCTAGAATTAGTGCCCTAGAATTAGCGGGGATGAGGAAGTATTTTTAAAGCATATATTGATTTTGAATGGCAAAATACCTTACCCCTAGAAAGCAATCTAAACCATAGCATTGTATACGGTGGAAATTAGCTCTCTTTAAAATGTTCATTTAGAAAACTCTTTCAGGCTGAAAGCCTCACCAAAACTCACCAAAGTCCATTCTTCCCTGTGTCTCCTGGAATGGGACAGCTGCTCACAGCAGCCCCAAATGCAGAACCAGCAGTGGTCAACTGAGGCTAAGGGACTCGGTGGTCCACAGGAGCAGCTGCTGTAGCGTGCTCCCAGGAAAGGCAGTACAAATCCACTAGCCCTTACTCTCAGTTCAGAGTCCACAAATGCTCTAAATGGAAAGGTTTACAACTCATTTGCCCCCAAAACTAACCAGACGTGAATTCAAGTGGTAGAAAATCTGAACTGATTGAAGCTATTTATGGTCTTTATTATTTCACATATTGTAAATATTCAGTATGTTTCAAAATATTCATATGTCCATATTATAAAATATTACTAGTCATCTTGACTGGAGAAATTATATTCATTCAGAATATTCATTGTAGTATCTAACATTAAAAAGAACTACACATTTTAAACCATTCCTGGCTCTGAGTGTTTCAAGTAAGGAATGAGGACCTGTATATGCTATGATCAATGAAGGTTTGAAAGAAATGAGATTTAAGTTCTCCCAATAATCAAGAGCAATGCAATCCTTGAGTGTGCACATGTGTGCGTGTGCACACACATACACACACACACACAGACATGGTCAAAGAACCTTGTTAAAGTCTAATAAATAATTGCCTGATTACTTGAGAAATAAAATAAGTAAGTAACTAGGAATAAAGAGAAGCAAGAGGAAATATGCCCATGTCAAAACCATTAGTAATAGGAAATGACTCTTTACTGCTTTGGTTTTAAGAGATATTGCCCTACACTTGCTAAATGAAATGACACACCAAGAACATTCTATTTATGGTAAAGGAGATAAATATGACCTCCTCAAAGGAAACCTTTCCAGATCCTTCTAAATGAACATGATCACACATTTTTCCTTGGGAAAAGATTTTGAGGGGTCAGTAACTAGGGACACATTAGTTGATTCTGTGGGTATACAATCTAGCCAACCTGTGAAAACTACCCTGGAAAAGGTACGAAAGACCTCCTGTGTAGACTTAACTCCATGGACCCATTGATTTTAGCTTAGGAAGGGCCTTCAGAGAACATTAGCTTCATCTAATCTTTGAAATACCTTATAAAATCACCTTGTTTTTATAAAACTTCTAGAAGAAAACATAATCTAAAATCTTTGTGACTGTGAGTTAAGCAAAGATATCTTAGATATGACACCCAAAGCATAATCCATAATAGAAAAGCTCAACTAATTTAGACTTCATCAAAATTAAATACTTTTGTTCTTCAAAAGTCACAACTAAAAAACATGAAAAGATAAGCCACAGATTGGGAGAAACTATTTGCAAATCATATATATAAATATATAAACATATATATATATAAGGTTTATCGTCAGAATCTAGAAAGATTACAACAATAAAAGGCAAATGGCCTGGTAAAAAAAAAATGACAAAAGATTTAATTAGGCATTTAGAACATATATGAGTGGCTTTATTGTGCCCAACATCATTAGTTACTAGGAAAATGCAAATTAAAATGACAGTATGCTACCAATATACAACCACTAGAATAGCTATAACAAAAAAAGACTGACAATACCAAGTGTTGGTGAAGAAGTGGAAGAAAAGGAACCCTCATACATTGCTGGTAGGAATGTAAAATGAAATAACCACTTTGGGAAATAATTTGACAGTTTTTTTAAAAAGTTAAACATATACCTATCATAAGACCCAGTAATTCCACTCCTAGGTATTTACCCAAGAGAAATAAAAATATATGTCCATACAAAAACTTTTACACAAATGATCACAGTATCATTATTCATAACAGGCAAAAACTGAAAATAGCCTCCAGCTGGAAATAATATAAATGACCAAACAAAATGGGTACATCTATGTAATGAAACACTACACAGCAACAACTGATAGGTCCACCAACATGCCTGAACCTCAAAAAATATTTTGGGGCTTCCCTGGTGGCGCAGTGGTTGAGAATCTGCCTGCCAATGCAGGGGACACGGGTTCGAACCCTGGTCTGGGAAGATCCCACATGCCACGGAGCAACTGGGCCCGTGAGCCACAACTACTGAGCCTGCGCGTCTGGGGCCTGTGCTCCGCAACAAGAGAGGCCACGATGGTGAGAGGCCCGTGCACCGCGATGAAGAGTGGTCCCCACTTGCCGCAACTAGAGAAAGCCCTCGCACAGAAACAAAGACTCAACACAGCCAAAAATAAATAAATAAATAAATAAATAAATAAATAAAAAGTGGATTTCTTAAAAAAAAAAAAAAAAAAATTTTGCTAAGTGAAAGAAGCCAGACACAAAAGACTACATATTGGGATTCCATTTATATGAAATTTCTAGATAAGGCAAAACTTTAGAGACAGAAATCGTATCAGTGGTTTCCTAGAGCTGGAGTAAGTATGTACCTCAAAGAGGTTCAAGAAGGAACTTTTGGGGGTTAATGTAAATGCTGTAAATCTCAGTTGTGGTGATAGGTACACAAGTGTATAGATTTCTTTAGAAATCAGTAAATCACTTGCTTTGTTCATATTCAGTGTTATCTCTTTCATGAGACTTTGCTCAGGAAAAATATGCTTTAGGAAGTATGGGTTAAGACAATCTGAGGTAATAAAAAATTACTGAGTGGCCACAACTGAGTTGATCCATAAACTTGTCATCCTGTGCTTTACTGCAGCCTTGTTTGCCATAGAAAAACTAGGAATAACTTAATGTTCATCAACAGGGCAATGGGTAAACAAGATAAAACTCATCCATATTACAAAAGGCCATGCAGATGCAGCTATAAAAAAGAATAAAAAGATCTCAAAAATATGCTAAGTGGAAAAAAAGCAAAGTCATAGAACAATAATGACTAGAGTAATTTAAATCTAACACACATACACACATGCACACACACACTAAGCTACATCAGGCTGACCCCTGGGGAAGACTGAGACAATGAGGGTAGAAGGGGACTTTTATTTTTTCAATAAGTTCCCTTCTGTAATATTGTAACTTTTTCATTTTTATTTCAAAATATGTACCATTTTTTTAACATCTTTATTGGAGTATAATTGCTTTACAATGGTGTGTTAGTTTCTGCTTTATAACAAAGTGAATCATACATATACATATATCCCTATATCTCCTCCCTCTTGCATCTCCCTCCCACCCTCCCTATCCCACCCCTCTAGGTGGTCACAAAGCACTGAGCTGATCTCCCTGTGGTATGCGACTGCTTCCCACTAGCTATCTGTTTTACATTTGGTAGTGTATATATGTCCATGCCACTCTCTCACTTCATCCCAGCTTACCCATCCCCCTCCCCGTGTCCTCAAGTCCATTCTCTACATCTGTGTCTTTATTCCTGCCATGCTCCTACGTTCTTCAGAATTATTATTATTTTTTTTTTAGATTCCATATATATGTGTTAGCATACGGTATTTGTTTTTCTCTTTCTGACTTACTTCACTCTGTATGACAGTCTCTAGGTCCACCCACCTCACTACAAATAACTCAATTTCATTTCTTTTTATGGCTGAGTAATATTCCATTGTATATATGTGCCACATCTTCTTTATCCATTCATTTGTTGATGGACACTTAGGTTGCTTCCATGTCCTGGTTATTGTAAATAGAGCTGCAATGAACATTGTGGTACATGACTCTTTTTGAATTATGGTTTTCTCAGGGTATAGGCCCAGTAGTGGGATTGCTGGGTCATATGGTAGTTCTAGTTTTAGTTTTTCAAGGTACCTCCATACTGTTCTCCATAGTGGCTGTATCAATTTACATTCCCACCAACAGTGCAAGAGGGTTCCCTTTTCTCCACACCCACTCCAGCATTTATTGTTTGTAGATTTTTTGATGATGGCCATTCTGACTGGTGTGAGGTGATACCTCATTGTAGTTTTGATTTGCATTTCTCTAGTGATTAGTGATGTTGAGCATCCTTTCATGTGTTTGTTGGCAATCTATATATCTTCTTTGGAGAAATGTCTATTTAGGTCTTCCGCCTATTTTTGGATTGGGTTGTTTGTTTTTGTGATACAGAGCTGCATGAGCTGCTTGTATATTTTGGAGATTAATCTTTCTTCAGTTGGTTCATTTGCAAATATTTTCTCCCATTCTGAGGGTTGTCTTTTCGTCTTGTTCATAGTTTCCTTTGCTGTGCAAAAGCTTTTAAGTTTCATTAGGTCCCATTTGTTTATTTTTGGTTTTATTTCCATTTCTCTAGGAGGTGGGTTACAAAGGATCTTGCTGTGATTTATGTCATAGAGTGTTCTGCCTATGTTTTCCTCTAAGAGTTTGATGGTGTCTGGCCTTACATTTAGGTCTTTAATCCATTTTGAGTTTATTTCTGTGTATGGTGTTAGGGAGTGTTCTAATTTCATTCTTTTACATGCAGCTGTCCAGTTTTTCCAGCACCACTTATTGAAGAGGCTGTCTTTTCTCCACTGTATATTCTTGCGTCCTTTATCAAAAATAAGGTGACCATATATGCGTGGCTTTACCTCGGCTTTCTTATGTACCATTTTTACAGTTTAAAAACACTGTTTAAATGTTCTTACTAGCTCTTGAGTAAATATCACTTCTCAGCAATCCCTGCTGTTGGGGAAGCCATGTTTTCCTTAAAAGGAGACGAGAGTAAATTACTTTGAAATGTGTTAGAAAAAAACATTTGATAGAATTCTCTATTGGCCAGCAGTTTGGCATCCTGGTAGCTTACTAGCAATGATAATAATGGCAGCAGTATTCTTTACACACAGGTTTCTACTATGACAACCCTATGATGTAATGTTGCCACCCCTATTCTGAGGGGACTATGGAGCTCAAGAGGTCAAGTCACCTGCCCAAGGCCACCCAGGTAGGCAGAGTGGGAATGAGGCCTCTAATTTTAATTCTGGCATTTTTATTCAGCTGCCTGCCTCATCAAGGGTGATGATAAGCCTAATGGTGACCCTGAGGCACTATAGGATTCTAAAGGCTTTCTGAATCATCAAAGAAAGGTTTAATTATATTTAGTGTAGTTGGGGTTTTACCCATACATTATTGTGTTATAATCCCTGGAAAAGTCTTCAGCCACATATAGCATACACCATCACCCTTGTTTTGAATACTGTAGTTGATTAACCAGATGCCTCTGGCCAGGCTGAAACGTGGAGAACTTACTCTTAAATTGGTCCCATTCATGATTTGAGAGTCTTTACTTCCCTCTAAAAGAGAAGGTACCTCTCTGCCCTCAATCCTCTCTTCCCCAAAGATCAGGTCAGCCCAGCCTTCCCACAGCTGGAGGGCAGAAGGGGTCAGGAGGGGGTGGCCTGAGCCACACCTAGCAGAGGCCTCGAGGTGCTACAGCCTGAGGCTTCCCTCCCAGCTCCCTCCAGTGGCTGGGCCGCTGGTGACAAGCTCCTGTCCGCCACACCCTCACTCTATCTGGCCCTTCCCACAGCATGTGAATGGGATCTCTCACGGTGAAAGGGAAGTGAGTGAGTAAAGGAAAGCAAGTCTAAGCTCAAGCTGAAGGCCTGTGGCCACATTGCTTTGAAGAAGAGCAAACCTGGGCCTTTAAACTACAGAGTGGGCTTCTTCGTGACCACACAGGCTACCCCAGCAGGGGGAATGCCATTTGGGGGTTGATCTGCTCAGCCCACACAGGTTAAAACAGACCTGAGTTTTCAATGTGGAGACAAGAGGCAAAGCTCTACGACTGGGAATCACGTAGCCCATGCTAGAAATAAAGAGGCAGAATTGTGCATAGTAAGAGCTCATTTTAGAACCAGACAGACATGAGTTCAAAAATCAGCCTTGGACTCCAATTGGATAATTTGGAGTAATCTATATGCTTCTTTGTCTATAAAATCAAGGTAGCGATAATACTTACTTTGATGGTATGATTAAAGATTCATCTATGAAAAGTACCTAATATCATTCGTGGCACATAATAAATGATTACTAAAAAGTAGATATTATTACTATCAAACTTTCATCCGGGTTCTCCCACAAAAATGAAAAAAATCAGATGATTCCTTAAGATCCTTCTAGGTCTAAAATTGTATGATTCTGGGACTTCCCTGGTGGTGCAGTGGTTGAGAATCCGCCTGCCAATGCAGGGGACTCAGGTTCGAGCCCTGGTCCGGGAAGATTCCACATGCCACAGAGCAACTAAGTTCGCATGCCACAACTACTGAAGCCCGCGCGCCTAGAGCCTGTGCTCCGCAACAAGAGAAGCCACCACAGTGAGAAGCCGGCATCACAATGAAGAGCAGCCCCAGCTCAACACAACTAGAGAAAGCCCGCGCAGTAACGAAGACCCAACGCAGCCAAAAATAAATAAATTAATTTTAAAAAAAAACCTTTATGATTCCATTATTGAAATGAGTAAGAGGGCCGCATAACTTGATTGCCACGACAAGCCCCAGGATTCCATAAGTTAGGGATTCATTTCCAGGTCTCCAAGATGCCGCTGTTTCTGTTGCCCCAGGAGCACTGGAGCAGACCCCAGACTCCACGTTGGTAAATCACGACCCAGGTGCAAGGCCAGGTGTCCACTGCAGGATTCATTAACCACAAGGATGAAATGAAAGAAGCACAATTCCTACCCCTACATTATTTCTTCTTAAGGGCTTTTTGTTAACCTTCTATTGATAAAAACTAACACATGCTCTTTGTGGGTTGGGAAGTGTAAAAAAAACAAAGAAAACTATCAACTATAATCTCACACGCAGATGTGGATATTTCAGTGTACTTCAGATCTTTTACCTACACATATTCCTCCTTTTGTAAGTGAACTCACTGCATGTTCAACTGCCTGTTTCACTTAACATTTTAACAACCTATCCCCTGGCCAGTGGTTCTCTACAGAGCCGGAAGTCTGTGGCAGTAGAGTGCAGAGACAAGCACACATTTCCCTCAGCCCATCTCCTAAAAGCCCTGAGGGGAAAAGAGTTCCAGAAAAATCACTAGCCACCCCTCTTAAAGTCCTTGAACCCCACAATTTTCAGAAAGTCTAAGGTTATTCCTAGGATGCAGTTCTCCATTGGCTTTTGATGATCTCCCTGGAGGAGAGGGGCGTAGGGGGAGAAGGGTTTAATTCCTCTCTGATCCCCGGGGTTCTACCTCTGACCATCAGGCAATGGATGTAAAAGGCTGAAGGGCTGTAAAGTGAGGATGAGGAGTTAGGTCATGGAGCAACTAGAGTAGAAAAGCAAAGGTCCTCCTAATACCTACAGTTCATACGGTAGCCCACCTGAAATGACTCGGGGCCGGGAGGTCCAGGCGACAGGCCACATCTGCCTCGAAATGTCTCGATCTCACAGGAACGTACTCCCCTCACGCTGGGTGTCACAGGAGAATGCAGTCATGAGGTTCCTGTGGACTGTAAAAAGAAAAAAGGAAGAAGGGGAGGGAGGGAGGAAGGAGGAAAAGAAAAGGAAGGAAAGAAGAGTATGAAATAAATGAACATAACTTGACGTTTAATATTGGCAGTGTCCCTGGTGTTAATAAACTAGTGGCCTGAAACCCCAGAAGCCTGCTTGGGACTGATCTTCAGTAGGGAGAGGTAGAGTTGGAATAGTGGTAGTGGTATTATAAATAATAACACCGAAGAAACACTTTCCTTTCAAAAATGACATTTGGACCAAACATGAAGCCAAAATTCAAAAATCCCACCTAACAGCATCTCTGGTAATTGGTTGCTATAACTCCAGATTCAGAAGCACAACCAAGAAGGGGGCACTATTAGAAGTCAGGGTTTGTCTTAGCGGGGCAGGCTTCTATCCACCTGCCCCTTCACGGGAGCTGAAAGACTGGCAAAGAACAGTGAGTTCATGTCGAACTGAGAGCCAGCCAGGATCATTCAGGAGAAAGCAGACTTCCAGCGCAAGACAATGTGGCCACCCACTCGGGCTGCCTGGGAACAGAGGACCTGTCAAGCCATGTTCCTGGCCCCTTCCTTCTGACCCCTTCACTTGGTGCCAGAGGGCAATGATGGCATTGGGAGAAAATTATTTTCATTGCATAGTAAAGCTGTCTCCCGGGTTGAGTGGAAGAACAGAGTTAGCCTGCCTGCAGCAGCAGTTCTCCAGTGCACGTTGTACTGATCCTATTTTGCAGTGGGGTCAGGGTCGGGGTGAGCACCTATCTGAAAACTCTCTTAACCTTCTAACTATTTTGTATTTTCCATTTTACTGCAACCTTGTACCTTGAGCCAAAAGCGAACCAGGGTAAAGGTATTCTTCTCGGGTAGTAAAATATGCGCTCATGTGAATTATTCAAATAGCCACATTGATAAAATTCACTTATTAACTGGTGTTTGCTGCCTCAGACAGTTCATTCCCTTTAAGGACTAGATACAACTCTTCCTTCGAATCTGAAGACTTGCCTTTCAACTTCAATTTTCAATTTGTTGCTGATGGTCTTTTGGTTTTCTCTTTTTTCTAAGGCTTAGTGATGATTCACCCTCAGGGGTGGGGGGACATGGTAATGAAGTAGCTGTGCTGGGGACAGGGGTTTCTGTATGAGTCTCTCCAGTTAGTCAGAGCCCCTCATAATAATGTCTAGAAAGCTGGAGAAGATACTGAAAAACTGAAAGTAAGCGCAATGTATAGTTACAACAGATGGGATACCAAAGGTACTCAAAGTTGCTGACAGACTCAAGGTACATCTCAGCTCTTAGGAAGGTTTCTTGCCCCAGTTATTTCTTCCTCCAACTTACCTAAATGTTGTCTCTCTTTCAAACTTTTCTACTAAGTCTCCTCTAATCACCTTCCCAGAAATCCCTTCTTCCTCTGAATTCCTAGTGCTTTTATTGTTCGTACAGTTTCAAGATGTCACTGTCCTGTACTGTTGGTTGTTACGTCCCATCTTTTGTGTGGGTTATTCTCTCTTTAAAATTAAGAACCTTCTCTTGATTCTGAAAGATACCCACAACTCTCAGAGCAGTGCCTGATTATGTGATGCTCAGACCCGAGAGAGACCCATGGGGGAGCACTTACCCACCTGTGACCTCCAGTGACCCTGTTGGATCTGTTCTCCCCCCCCACCCCCGCCTCTCCTTCCTCAGCCCCTGCCTCCTAATCTCCAGTCCTAACACCTCTCTCTACCCAACAGGGAAACATTTTCTTTACTAGCGCCCAACTCTCTCAAGTGGCTGGGACCCCAAATGATATTTGTTCTGTCTTGGTTTTCAGTTTTATTTCATAATCCTCTCATTCACAAAGCACAGAGCCCTCTCAGGGGATGGGGACCAGCTGGGTTCAAAGGCCTGTCCTCAGAAACACCACCTTTCCAGCGAAAATCCCTGCTGCTCAGTCCAGTCTATCATGCAAAACTCCTTACTTTGGGTGATTTTGCTCTCAGGAATGTGACGTTCCTCAGCAGTGCCTCAGCCAGTCCATCAGTTACAACCGTCAAGGTCTGTAGCTCAACTGCCAAGAGCATTCAAATTCTCTCCCATGGTGCTCCTGGGCACCAGGCCAATCAGACGGTGAGAGGTCTGTTGTGTCGCCCTGAGCTTTCCATGGCAGTTAGGAGGCAGACCATTGGGTGGGGAGTGGGGGGGAGTATCCCTCAGGCCAATGAATTAGAATCTTGGTGCTGACATATTGCAAACCTTCCAACCAAGAAATGGAGAAGTTCCTGGGAAACTAGGGTAGACAGGTTTTCAGTGAGGGCTCCTAAAGCCACATTGTACAGGGCAACACTTGACAGAACACTTTTTTAATAATGAGGTTTGCTTCTTTTAAAAAATTCAGTTTAACTAAAAATAGAACTACCATCCATATGTCCCAGCAATTCCACTCCTGGGTATATATTTGAAAAAAACAATGACATGGAAACAACCTAACTGTCCATCAACAGAGGAATGGATAAAGAAGATGTGAGATATATATATATATATATATATATATATATATATGATGGAATACTACTCAGCCATGAAAAAGAAGAAAACTTTGCCATTTGCAGCTACATGGATGCACTTGGAGGGCATTATGCCAAGTGAAATAAGTCAGACAGAGAAAGACAAATATTGTATGATATCACTTATATGTGGAATCTAAAAAATACAGCAAAGTAGTGACTATAACTAAAAAGAAGCAGACTCCCAGATATAGAGAGCAAACTAGTGGTTACCAGTGGGGGGAGGGGGGAATATAGGGATGGGGGAGTGGGAGGTACAAACTATTGGATGTAAGATAGGCTCAAGGATATATTGTACAACACAAGGAATATAGCCAATATTTTGTAATAATAACTGTAAATGGAAAGTAAACTTAAAAAACATATAAAAATTAAAAATAGTTTTTAAAAAAAGCCATGTTAAAGAAAAGTTTTAAAGAATTCAGTTCAATAGCAAAAAGCTTTGTTGAAAAGGTGCATTGGCCAATTCTTATTAGCATCTTTGTTGCTTTTTAATGTCTGTCTTCTTTGGGAGACTGTGTCGACTCCAGCAACCTGTGTGCATTTGTGGTCACCCACCCCTTACGGGTTGCCTTGAACAGTTTGGTTTCTCCCCCCATGATGGGATATAAGCTCTAACAATAACCAGTCTCCCATTTATTATTGCTGAGTAATTCCTTCTTGGTGGCTTTATAATAATAATATTTTAAAAAGAATACATATTGTTCTGTTTGGCTCTTTTGAGATTCCTAGTATCTCATTTCTTCAGGGGAGTCTTTGTTTCCTCAAGGTTAAAAAAAAACAAAAAACAGAAACCCATATATTACTGGCCTTTTTATTTAGCTGTCACAATACCAGCAGTGGGAGAGTCACTATACGGAGGAAACAATAGTAACATGGATCACTTCACATTAAAATGTGGTACCTAATTATTGTTTTTAGGGGCAGTTAATGAGTGGTACTTGTAGGTGATTAAACACATTTGGGTTTGGAAGACCAATAGGGTGAGAAGAAAGCCACTCTGTTTAGTAACAGTATGGAGAGAGAGAGAGCTTGAGTACTGCATCTGCCTCAAGAGTCTCTTCCCACCCCACCCACAGTGCCTTCTCATGGGTTTAACAATGGGCTGAGGATGCTGGGAAACCACCCAGCCAATAGAGCCCATTCACAAAGGACAACCTGTTTGCTATGAATCATCACAGATTCAGCTTAGCAGCCACTGAGAACAAAAAAGACTTAAATGTATTTACAGCTGGTGATGTTGAATAGAAGGGCCTGAAAATGTCAAAGTTCAGGAGTCCCTACTCTACATCATGGATTGTACCAGATACTGAGGATACAAGGATAAATAATAACCCTCCCCAGCCCTCGGGAAACTCCACCTTGCAGCCAAGATAGACCCATATACACTGCTATAGATTCAATGTTTGTGTCCCGCCAAATTCATGTGCTGAATTCTAACCCTCAAGCTGATAGTATTAGGAGGTGGGGCATTTGAGTGGTGATTAGGTCATGATGGTAGAACCCTTATGAATGGGATTGGTGCCCTTATAAAAGAGTCGCAGAGAGCTGCCTTCCTCCCTTCCACCATGTGAGGGTAAAATAAGAAGTCTGCAGCCTGGAAGAGGGTCCTCACTCAACCATGCTGGCAACCTGATCTTGGACTTCCGGCCTCCAGAACTGTGAGAAATAAATGTTTGTTGTTTACAAGCCACCCAGTCTATGGTATTTTGTTATAGCAGCCCAAATGGTTTAAGTCATACATTTCACCAAAAAAGCTCAATGATGAGAAATTCCCTGGTGGTCCAGTGGTTAGGACTCGGTGCTTTCACCGGCAGGGCCCGGGTTCAATCCCTGCTTGGGGAACTAAAATCCCACGAGCTGTGCAGCGTGGCCAAAAAAAAAAAAAAAAAAAAGCACAGGGATGTATTAAAACAGAGGTATGAACAAAGCATTATGGGAGCACAAAGATGAGAAGGACTAATTCTGGCCAGTTTGGAGACACTGAAGGGGAAAGAGGAAAAGTCTCCGTAGAGGAAGGGGCGTTTAAACTAGGCTTTCAGAGAGGAAGAAGAGTTCAGCAGGTAGAGGATGGAGCCTCTGCCAGGAGAAACAAAATAGCAATGAGACATTAAAGTGTGCAAGGACGGAGACCAAATTTGCAAAGCAGTTTCAACCTGACTCATGCAACAGCAGTATGTTTATACTTTCTTGGAGATGGCCCTCTTTTTACAGTTTAAGTTGCTGTAAAGATAATATATGTTAAATACATTTCTCTAATCCAGTCAGAGCTTGAAACTGAAGTTTGAACTGTATAAAAATTGCCTGTTCCCCAACACTATGACCTAAATCTTTTGCTCAAATAGTGGACACTAATTTAAAGAGCAACTTTGGGAAACTTGAATGATAAAGTGAAAAGAAAGCAGTCTAGAAATAGGATATGTTTCCTCCTTGGAATCCACCAGTTAGCAGGTCCCCTCAGCCATTATTTCATTTACTCTATCTGCACAGTCCTGAGCACAAAGTTTACGAAGGTGAATTAGATGTGATCTCTCCCTTCTAGGAGCTCACAAATAAGCAAACAAGAATAAAATGGCTGAAATGCAAGACTTGGGTTTGTTTTGTTGATACTGAAGAGCTAGAGCTGGTTGATGACGAATTTTTCACCTGTCTGGGGCAACATAAGCCAACTTCTCCTCAACTTTAGCCTTCACATCCTCAGCGCATCCTTTGCAATTGCTACATGCCATCTCACTGCACAAGTTTACAATTCTAGGGTGACATAGGGACTCCACATTTCATCAGAGAGTGTGTTCTAATTTTCATAACAGTAAATGTATTTAAATTTTTTACACTGCAATGCTGTTCTTTCTGTAATTTGGCAGTAAATGGTAGTAGGTTATTTAAACGCCTTTACTCATACGTCAGTTTCATACTGGTCCTATAAAGATATTTTACCAGTTCTTTAAGTACAAAAAGTATGAAAACTTTTAGTCTACACCATGCCAAGCAAAATGTTCACTGATAATTTTTTTTAATGTATTTGCTTATCATCTTGGAAATATTTAAATTCTGTCATTAAAGTAGATACTTGTTGAAAATAGATGTAACAGACTAGAAATTAATTATTAACGGGATAGAAATATAATTACAAAAACTGCAAACCTGGATTTAATTGATTGTAGTACCCACAAAGAGAAAAAAAAAAAGCAGATCACAAAACATTATGTTTAGATCATGTTTAATATGTATTTTTCATGTATATTTACACACATATACATGAAAGAAAAGAACTGGATGGAGAATATATATATATATATCCCAAGAGGTAGAATTCATGGAGGTTTTTGTTTTTTTTCACTTATCTGCATTTTATAATTTTTCTATTATGGATCTATATTGCTCTTAAGAAAAATTATTTCTTTTAAAATAAAAAGAAATGTGTGTTGATTTCTTAAGAAGGCACTATAAACATATCCATAAGATTTTTTAATTAAAACTTTAACCCTGGGGCTTCCCTGGTGACACAGTGGTTAAGAATCCACCTGCCAATGCAGGGGACACGGGTTCAAGCCCTGGTCCGGGAAGATCCCACGTGCTGCGGAGCAGCTAAGCCCATGCGCCACAACTACTGAGCCTGTGCTTTAGAGCCTGCAACCCACAACTACTGAAGCCTGTGCTCTGCAACGAAGAGCAGCCGCCGCTCACTGCAACTAGAGAAAGCCCGCGCATAGCAACAAAGACCCAACGCAGCCAGAAATAAGTAAATAAATAAATAAAAATTAAAAAAAAAAAATCTCTACTTACTCCAACACAAAATTTAAAAAATTTAAAAAAAAACAACAACTTTAACCCAATAATTTTTCTTCCAAGACTCTATGCTAAGGAGAGAGGAACCAGGATTAAAATGTGTTGAATGATCTGGTCACCACGTGTTTAGTAAGCACCCACTCTGTTCCAGGTACCCAGGTATGGGACTCCAGCCATGCGCAAGGCCAGGCCTCAGGAAACTCAAAATCAGAGGTCCGTCATCTCCATCAGGATCACCTAGAGGGCCCAACTTTTTTTTTTTTCTTAAAAGCCACCTCCCTCCCCTTAAGCTTACTGCTCAGGACCCCCAGGGTGGAAGACAGAAATCTCTGGTTTAAAAGCTGCACTGGTGACTCATGTTGTCAGCCTGGAACCAACCTCAGGGCACCATTAGTGAGGTAGTTCATTGCCATGTCCTTTAGAATACTGAAAAATTGCAAACCAATTAACTGCTCAATAATAACAAAAAGTTTTAATGAAGTAAGTGCAGTTATTGTTTTGAGATTTTACACTGGCATTCAAAATCCTATTTTAAATACTATTTAAGGTCTATGGAAGTTTTCATAAAATGAGACTTGACAAAAAACAGGCTAGAAAGTTTTTTATTCAGCATGATCACAATTTTATTACGTAAAATATATATGGAGAGAAAAAAAATGACTAAAAGAAAATTGGCCAAAACAGGAACACCGATATCTATTATCTTATAGTAAGATCTTTTTATTTTCTATTTTCTATTTTTTTTTTCAGACATCTACATTTCATTTGCAGTAAATCTATATTTATTTATTTATTTATTTTTGCTGTGTTGGGTCTTCGTTTCTGTGCGAGGGCTTTCTCTAGTTGCGGCGAGCGGGGGCCACTCTTCATCGGGTGCGCGGGCCTCTCACCATCACGGCCTCTCTTGTTGCGGAGCACAGGCTCCAGACGCGCAGGCTCAGTAGTTGTGGCTCACGGGCCCAGTTGCTCTGCGGCATGTGGGATCTTCCCAGACCAGGGCTCGAACCCGTGTCCCCTGCATTGGCAAGCAGATTCTCAACCACTGCGCCACCAGGGACGCCCCTATTGTCTTTTTTTTTTTTTTTTAATTAATTAATTAATTAATTTTTTTTTTTTTGGCTGTGCTGGGTCTTCGGTTCGTGCGAGGGCTTTCTCTAGTTGCAGCAAGTGGGGGCCACTCTTCATCGCGGTGCGGGGACCGCTCTTCATCGCGGTGCGCGGGCCTTTCACTATCGCGGCCCCTCCCGTTGCGGGGCACAGGCTCCAGACGCGCAGGCTCAGTAGTTGTGGCTCACGGGCCCAGCCGCTCCGTGGCATGTGGGATCTTCCCAGACCAGGGCTCGAACCCGTGTCTCCTGCATTAGCAGGCAGATTCTCAACCACTGCGCCACCAGGGAAGCCCTATTTTTAACTTCCCTGAATTTTTCCAAATTCTCTATAAACGAACACGTATTGCTTTAATAGAAAAAAATTACCTTTTGAAACAACAAACAAGGAATTATCATTCCTTCCCTGTGGCATAACTCACAGGAAGGCAGGATACTATGACAGCAAAAACACCAGCCTCTCTTCTGTGTGAGCCTGGAGTGTTTGCAAGTCCTTGGTTTACAGGAGGCAGGACTTTATGAAATAGGTTTGATGATCCTCATTGTATAGATGCAGAGGAAGGCTTAGAACAATCCATTCACCTGTTATTCAAAAAAATGCTTACGAAGTCCATGAGTCAGACAGTCATAGCGAGACCAGGTTTCTGCTCTCCCCACCAGGATCCCACAAACTGGTCATTTGACATGAGCAGATTTGCTCAAAGCTGGAGAGTGGCAGAGCCAGGACGTGGATCTAGGTCCTTCTGCTTTCAGGACTCAGATTCTTTGCACCGGAGTCCTGCGGCTCCTAACCACTCGTTTAAGATACATTCGATTATTTTAGGGCCCCCAAAGCAGGCATGAAAGGAGTATGGCCACACTGTTCAGGCTTTCTTATCTTCAGCTCATCCTTCGCAATCACTACCCGCTATCACTGAGCACGGGGTCTCCACCTCTCATCAGAGGGTGGGGAGAGTGAATGAATAAAAATAAAAGAATTTTATTATACATCCATTTTCATCATGTCACTCTAGTGCTCAGAACTTTTTCAAGGGTTCCCCATTGCCTACAGGAATGATCATTCAAGGCCCTCCACTGACTGGCCCTGTGCTCTTCCCCACCCATCCCATGGTGCCGCCCCATCCATGAGTGCCTTTTCCCACCATCAGTCCACTTACTGAGCTACACCTTTTTATCGGCTCCATGGCTTTGAGCAGCGTACTTAATATCATTAAATTCCATTTCCCCATTTATAAAATGGAATTGTATCTCATCAGAATTTACTAAGAGTTAAATAAAATGTTTCCTATGGATCACTTAGCAAAGTCCCAGCCCATAGTAAAATGATCTGTAATGTTAATTTATTGCTATTATTATGGTTGTTACTGTTGTTAATCTTTTGCTTTTTGCTTTTCTCTTCCCATATCTTTATTTATACTTTTTCTTTCTTCCTCCTCATAACCCAAACCTAAACCATTTAATTCCCAGATTCTACCTGAAAGCCCTACAGGCAATTCTAGCCCACAGCAAACGCTCTCTCCTCTGAATCCTTTTGGTACTGACAGCAATGTTGTCGTAAGCGTTGCAGGATAACCTAGTGGTTAGATGCTAAGGCTCGGGTGTCAAAGTACCTGAATTCAAGTCCCAACTCTACTGCTCACTAGCTACAGGCAAGTTATGTCACCCAGAGTTGGTGTCCTGTCACACTGGGCTGTCCTGGAGAGAAGCCATCAGACTCATGCCTGCTAACCTCACCTCAGAGCCTGCTGGGCATTGTGGCTGGGCTGTCCGAGTCCTGTCCCCCAGCCCTGAGGTGCATCTCCAGGTATTTTTTCGGGATTGGGCTACCTGGATATATCAGGGATAGCTAGATATTTAGAGGCTGGGAATCCCCAGGCAAAAACAGACACCAGTCCTTTGAAATCACATCGTCAAAAGTCAATCACAGGGGATTTCCCTGGTGGTCCAGTGGTAAAGAGTCCACCTTACAATGCTGGGGACGCGGGTTCGATCCCTGGTCAGGGAACTGGGATCCCACACGCCGCAGGGCAGCTAAGCCTGCGTGCCACAACTGCTGAGTTCGTGTGCCTCAACTAGAGCCCACACGCCGCAAACTACAGAGCCTACGCACCCTGGAGCCTGCGCGCCACAACTAGAGAGAGAAAACCCGCGCAACGCAACTAGGGAGAAGCCCGTGCGCCACAACAAAAGATCCTGCATGCCTCAACTAAGATCCGACGCAGCCAAAAATAAATAAAATAAATGAATAAATAAATAATAAATCTTAAAAAAAAAAGTCAATCTCAAACTTGCAGTGCAAACATAGCACAAAGTCCTAAATTGAAAATTGTTATATTATAATGAAGTAGCCTCAGTCAGCTTTACGGCAAAGGCCTATATCCTTTAATTACTTTAGAGGTTAGTTTTGTGACCAAAGAAATCAAGATTAGTTAAAAAGAAGTTTCGTCTGAAAAGGCTTAGGCCCCAAATGGGAATCATTCTATGCCCTACTAAGGTTTGCCTAAAGTTTATGTCTTGCCTAAAGCCCCATGCACATAGTAGATATACAATATATGCCAGTAATTGATTTATTAATTAAAAGATGGGTTTTATTTGAAAAGGATAGCAAAATTGACATCTTTGACTCAATATTTCTAACTTGTTAGAAATTTTAGCTAGAAATACATTACCCCTTATGTAGGGGGAAAAAAGTTTGAAGTTTACCTGTGATAGAAAAACAGAAAAAAGAGACAGCCTCAGTGCCCATCAATAGAGGAATCGGTAGGGGAGCTGTGATAACCCCACACTAAGGAATACCACACAGAGACATATTTCATTTCTATTTATGTTTATGTCTAATACCTCCAAAGAATTTACATTTGTATGTAAATGTGAAAGGAAATTCAAAAAATAGAGAAAACTTCTGACAGTAGCCACTTACTTCTTAGAGAAGGAAAGACAGAGTGCACGATTGTGTGTGAAGTGGGAGAGCTGGGAGGGGTGGGAATGGAAGCATTTGCTGAATCTTTCACAGTAATACTATATTTGTGTATTACTTATAAAATAAAAAAAAAATAGACTGTCAAAGGGGAATAAACAATTTAAATTTTGTTAGAAGTAATTGTTTTAGGAATGATGCAGGCAAAAACATTTTTGCCAGAGTATGACCACCAGAGTAAAGAAATTGGTTATTTCAAATCTCTTATTTTCCTCTGTGTGTGTGTGTGTGTGTGTGTGTGTGTGTGTGTGTGTGTGTGGTTTAAAGGCTGGTTCCCTTTAGGTCACTCTGTTTACACTGCCACTTCACTCTGCCTTATCTCAGAATAAATTCCTTTGCTAATGTGTTTTTAAAAATTAGAAAGTTTCCTTACTTAAAAGCCACCAATCACCGCGATTGACATTAACAAGCGTGTTGAGCAAAATCTGATTTAGGTGGAACGGCAGTTCCAGGAAATGAAAAATTTGCATCACACGGCATTTCAGAACATGACAGTAGTCACTTAACAACGGAGTTCCCTTTATCTTTCCTAAGGAGAGCCTTTCAGGATGGAAGTTGTCTAATTGTTCCAGACATCCACGTGAAGCCAGGCTGCGTTCACCTGAGCTACCCCCCTCCTTGTTCCCTTGAAGGCTTACCTGCCGGCACCACCGCAGTTCTACCTGCAGTGGCTTAGAGGGCCAGCCCTGGGGGGCTATTTCTCATAGTCTGCACGCTGCATCTTGCCCTGAGACCCTGAGGAGGCTTTGTGGTATCATAACTTTCAGACAGACAAGCCGCTAAAGTAAATAGCAGGGGAGAAACATGCCAGGCCACACACCTAAAAGACACCTTCATTTCAAACATTAGCACGTCAGGATGGTTTAAGATTGATTAAAATAGTCTCGATGCCATCAGAAGTCTCACTCGCCATCCCTAAATGAGTTTCTCTTTCTTTCCCCCCTTCCTCAAAACACTGGTAATAAGATAGCAATTGTCTCTAAAATCTCAGGAATACAGGGGCAATGGCAAAGCATCCCGACTAGAATGCTGCAGGACAGCAAGAAGAAAATATGCCGCCGACCATAAAACATTCTGCTGGTTCACAGAATATCAAATACAGTGATAAAGATGGGGAAATGTGTTTTCGACAGCAAAAGATAACATTATCAAAAGGATATTTGAGCAGTTTTTTTTTTTTTTGTATAGGCTAGTTTTAGAAAGTGTTAAGTTTTCAACATCAAAATATGATTTTGTTTGCGTCCAAAATTCAGGAAGAGGTTGGTGTTATACACAATGGAGGTATATGGCTATGACTCCAAATAGAAGGGAAGATTGGCAATTATCCAGATAAATCAGGTTTTTAAATCTGAGTAAGGCAGTCTTATTGATTACCGGATTTCTACTAATTTTAGACCTGCTTTTAACCTGTGTCCTTGGATTCGATTTTTCAGTGAAAGATTATTTGCTCAGTTGTGTACTGTTGAAATACACAGGAACACAGATTAGAGTGAGTGTATTTCGCTTTTCCTTTCTTTGGGATCTTTTTGGGGCAAAAAGAGGTCAGATTAGGGAACGATTTGGCATGTATCTCCTTCCGCTCAGCCCTCACCCCCATATAGAAGTCTCTAGACAGCACTTCTTGACTAAATTTGGGGCTGTCTCTCTTAACGTTCATTCTTTCTATGAGAAATGCTAAGAGAACACTCTGGTCTTTCCCTGTAACAATTCTTACACTAAACCTCACTTTCAAGTGTAAGATCTGGAATGAAACTCTAGGCATGAATATGAGAACACTGGGCGATCAGGTTTCCATTTTGGTCTGTTTCTGGCTTGATTTGATTAAAGTCCACTCAGACTCCACATCCAGCGTCTTACTTTCTCATTCTTCCACCACCGTTTAATCCTTAATTTCCTCTTCTGCTGGAATGCTTCATGCTGAATGATTGGATTAAACTCACAGCACTTCAGGATGTACCTAAATCAGCTTGGTGGTCCAAGATTCCTTTAATTGATACATGGCTTTTCCATATTTATCTGTATTAAATGTTGCCTCCTTCTTACTTTCCTTAGTTAATTCAAGCTGTTTTCAAAGAAGACAGAATTTTGCAAAAAAAGGTCTGTCTCTTTTTCAGGGAAGGGGTTGCTGGGAGAACACCACTTACACTCACTATTTTTTTCTCCAAAACAAGCATTGCATCTATTCTTTGTCTCCAGCTTTCATGGACTTTTTGTCTTTTCTCTCCTTTAGATCTGTGTATATTCTCAACACCTGTCTCTCCGGGAAGCACATATCCCGTTTCTTCAGCTCACCAGAAGTAGACATATATATTATTTCCCTGAGGGTTAGAGAAAGCTATCAGAACTTGGCAACATATAAAGTAAATACCCACTAATTGCAATACATTCATTTAAATCAAGTCTTTATCCTCCTTAGGCATTGTAGTAGGTGGCTTCCTTTGAAGTCTTGTTGAATTTGTCCAAAATTACCTTGCCCGAGGCAGACGGCTGTTTGGAACATTTGTTCTGAACCGATCCCCAAAGCAGTAAATCTTAGCGTTGGTAACGGCTCACATGCCACAAAGAGGAAATGTCCTGGGTAGGGCATGGATCCAGGCTTAGATCCCCCATTGTATGCAAAGAAAAGAAAGAGAAAGGGAGAGATAACTGCACAACTCTCAGGGATATAATGCTATTGTACAACTCTGATGATGTTATAAACCACAAACCCTGTACGTTACTGAAATACATAACCAAAAGCCTGCCAGTGAATTGCTTTTCTCTTTTTTCTGCTGTATCCATGCATGCATGCATCTCTCATTTAACAATGATTTTGTTAGTGTTATTTGTTTGTTTGTTTGCTTGCTTGCTTTAATCATAAGTAGCTTATACCCCTCATTATTTTAAATTCATCCTGGGAATTTTATTTTACCTATATAATCTGATGCAAACCATCATGCTCTGTGGTCTTCGGACAAAGTCAAGCCTTTGTTTAGGCTGCGTTTCATGCTTCAACTATGTATGTAAAACAGCTTTCAAGTTTTTTCAGTCTGTTGCAAGGCTTTGCTTCTGTTATATCAGAAACTGCTCTGCAGTAGACAAAGGAGCTATCTGAACTTGGAGAAAATGATTCTCTAGTTAATTGTCATGGAGACAGCCTTAAGTCATGGCCTTCTTGAGTAAGGATAGAATCCAAATCAGGTTGTGGAACATTTATACATTACATGATTTAAGAGCCATGTGAAAGCATATCATGGGACACACTGGGTAAGAACAAGTCATCTGAATGACGCTCCAGTGATATCCCCATCTCTGGGTGACGGTAGATGAATCAGAGTGAATAAGAATTATGAACTTCATCATGCTATCAAGCTAAAGGAGTTTAACTATGAGTTAAAATGAGGGAGTAAAGCAAGAAAGAAGGTGACAGATGAACAAGTAAGCAGGTGATTTTGCTCAATAAAAAGAGAAAATTCCCAGGATGATGGTGAAGGGAGATTGTGAGATGGCAGTTGTGCAGAAGGCCAGGGGAATTATCCATCTAAATTAGAGCAGGCAGCAGACTCTGGGAGAATGAATCCAAGACTATGAACTTGACTGAGTATCTGATGTGCTTAAATATACTGACAAAAGATTTAGACAACCGGGGAGTGTGTGAAGATAAATTAGTGTTAAAAATATAGAAAAGTAAACCAACTGAAAAAAAAAAAACAGTTAAATGGAAAGTGATTATTATCAACTTCAGAGAAGACAAAAAGTCATGAAAGATGCTATGAAAAGAGATAAAGGATATCTTTACTTACTACTATGATCTTACTACTTGTGATCTCCATGATATAAGTTAAATGCTTCCATTTCTCTGAGAATACCTATTTGATTATATTAAAAATAAAACAAGGGAAAGAAAAATCATAACATAAAATTTTTTAAAGATTACATTTAGGGCAAGAGACATAATAGCTAGACATTTTTTGAATATATATTGTTTTATAGACTTGACTTTGGAGCCAAGTTAACATTTTATACAATCACCGACCAAATTAAATTTTTTTTTTTTTTTTTTTTAATATTAAAGATCATTATTATTTAAAGTTGGCACATAAATGCCAGTCTAACTTTTTTTTTTTTATAGCTACTTTATTTATTTATTTATTTATTTATTTTCTTGGCTCTGTTGGGTCTTCGGTTCGTGCGAGGGCCCTCTCCGGTTACGGCAAGTGGGGGCCACTCTTCATCGCGGTGCGGGGACCGCTCTTCATCGCGGTGCGCGGGCCTCTCACTATCGCGGCCCCTCCCGTTGCGGGGCACAGGCTCCAGACGCGCAGGCTCAGTAGTTGTGGCTCACGGGCCCAGCTGCTCCGTGGCATGTGGGATCTTCCCAGACCAGGGCTCGAACCCGTGTCCCCTGCATTAGCAGGCAGACTCTCAACCACTGCGCCACCAGGGAAGCCCCCAAATTAAATTTTAAAATGCAATTTCTAAAAAACTCAAAAGTAAAATGAAACAAATGAACTTCAGTGTATAGCCAGCTGAAGGAATAACCTCACAGAGAGAAACTATTCCCAATGACTCTTACAGCACAATTGTTTGACTATATGTTCTTAGCAGGATATACTCTAAGGACAGTGGTTTTCACCAATTATATTACAATTGTAATAGCACTGGTGCTATTGTTATTCTGAGACTATTTGTATGATTATGCTGGTGTATTTGAAAACTGGAATTTTCAGTATGAATAAAAAGAGATAAATATGTAAGATCAATATGGTTGAGAAAAACATCTGAATTGCAAGTATCAGTACGAACACATGTGTATTTTATCTCAAATATATATATCCTGAAAAGGCCTAGAAAAAATGACCAACCCAGTAGCAATAAGCACCACTAGTGTCTAGACCATGCTCTCTAAATACCATGTCCCACTAAAATGGACCAGTGCTCTCTGGAGATTCTCAATTCCTTGACTGGGGTAGAAAATATATAAGATGATCCTGAAATATCTTGTCATACCAGAAAACAAAGATGCTATCAAAGATTACTGAGGTTGTATCAAAAGGACTCAGGAGCCAATTTGAAGAGGTTTCTACTGGCTGAAGACAGGATAAATTGAGCTTCAGTAAGGATAATAACTGCAATGGATGGAAATATATCAAATACGGTCTTGGCAGTTCCATAAATGGAATTAATATTATAGTAATACTTCAGAAACTCATCTAGTGATCTCTTTCTCCCTTGAACTTCTGTGATGCTCACTGCCTATAACATTCATCTGATAATGAATAATGTGCCACCTTATTTTACTTTCAATCACAGTCTGCATCTTATATGCCTTTTTAAACATTGACTTATATCTTAAATGTAGACTCAATATATATAAATGGTAAAAAAAAAAAAAAAAAAAAAATCAAAACAAGCCAGAAAGTATAAATAAAGCCAATTCTTCCTTTACTCACACATTCCTAACCTCCTACAATTATCCCCAGTCCATCTCCCAAAAAGTAACTTATATCCTATTTCTTGTAGGACTTTTTTTAAAAGTATGCTTATCTAAATATACACATATATTTATAGATATCCTTTTCTTCTAAAAAATTATAAAAGTAAAATAATTCTGTATCTATTATTTTGCTCTTTTTTAATCTAAAAAACTATCTCTTGAGGCTCTTTACATACCAGTATATCCAGATCTCCCTAATTCTTCTGAATGGGTGCACAGTATCCATGATATGTTTATCTAGTTCTACACTGATGAATAGCTAAGCTTATTGGAGTTTTATGTGATCTTTTCTATTTGGTGCTCCTATTTCACTTTTCACATGTTTATAACGTATTCGATTGTGAACCCTTCATTAGGTCATGAAGCCTACTGCATGTTTCTTTACATCACACACTGTAAACACTAGAAAATAATGTGTGCTTCAACGATGGTGTCTACTTGGCCCTCCGTTTGAAAGGCTCCTTGAAAAATGCCCATAAGGAATTTCAGTACTCCAGGTTTCCACAGTTTTACTTTTGAGGTCAGTGAATAGATGCTTAATAATTCATCATCGTTCCTAGAGGAAGCAAGAAGCTCTTTGCAAGACTATAGACCATTTAGCACTTTATAAATCAGAGCTAACACTTGAAATTACACTCGGAGGTGAAGAAATAGTCACCATAACGAAGGAGGACATAAGCTACTTTATGCCCTGAAGATTTGGGTTGATTTTGTCTGTATGGATCTTGTTTCTCCTTAGGGCCATTAGATTTTGTTGGGAAGACAACATCGTGATTGCACAGCACACCGTGTACCAACAAACAAGGCAGCTGCAGTCTCCCATATGTTTTCCTCTTCTATGTCATTGGAGACTGTCAGTGCAGTTGGTTTGAGAGCTTACTCAACCCTCAGCAAGAACCAAATTCAATGAGGCCCCATATGTACAGTACATATCAGAGGTGGATACTCTCTGGCATATTAAAGGCTAATTCCCAGGACTGT
Organism: Balaenoptera acutorostrata; assembly: GCF_949987535.1. Lineage (NCBI taxonomy): Eukaryota > Metazoa > Chordata > Mammalia > Artiodactyla > Balaenopteridae > Balaenoptera > Balaenoptera acutorostrata. The sequence goes on along the minus strand of NC_080067.1, from coordinate 65,587,172 downwards.
AAGAAGTAAATAATGCAAGAAACTAAACTTTAAAAATGAAGCCATTTTATCAGATAAAACAGATTCTGCTTTCCTTTTCCCTTTATTTGAAGTAAAAAGGAGTGTCAAAGGTCATTCAGAGGTTTTTAAAATTATATTTTTAAGTATCAAGAAATATTAATACCTAATTCTGCGGTCATTTGTAAGGTTATTTCTTTGAAATTTAAGTGGGCTCCCTTCACACTCACTCACACTCACAGACACACACACACATACACAAGCGCACACACACAGGTGTGAGAAGCCCAATCACTCCAGGATTAGCTGTTCCTCAAAAAGCTCAGTAATGATCTGAAATCTGAAGCCCTACTTGAACTTTTCTACTAATTCAGTAATTACTGCTGTGCCTGAAATTGGCCCCTTTCCTGCAATTACTCAACATGCATTTTCAGTCAAAGAGGTTAACACCTGAATTTAGATTCTAATTAGCACCTAAGGTGGAATTTTTTGTTTAAAGCTTATTAAAACGGGGACTTTTCCCAGAATAAGATTTCACTAGTCTACACAGGTAAACACATGTTTTATAGACTGATCTCTTTCTGGTTATCTTAAAAGCAACAGAGGTTAGAGATAAAACCAAGATTAACATACCCCATTTAAGATATTAACTTCAGAATAAATCACATTCAATCAATATCTGAAGTTGTCACACTGGACAGGCTCTCAATACAGCCAAAGACCACTATTTCCAAACCCCTGTTTAAAGAAATGATTTCTCTCAAGGGAAGATGTAAATAAATGGAGATAAAAACAAATTAATATTGATGTCATTGGCTTTCAGGGCTCTATTTCCTTCCATGAGTCTTCCTAAGTACTAATATTTAAAAGATAGTTATAGTAAAAACTCAGAATTATGTGGAGGCATGTAGTCTTCAATTCCTCAGGCAACAATTAGTGTGTTTAACTTCAACCACGGGTGTGTCTTCACGTTAACTATGTGTCCTCTACCACATCCCTGAGAATTGGTCACTGGGTCATTCCTTGGACACCTTCAGCAATGGGAAACTCACTACTTCATGAGGCAGCTCATTTTTTTACCAGGCACCCCTGAAAATAAGGATCCCATAAATGATGGCTTATAAGCACACTGGATTTGGAGACATTCTCATTATTCAGTTGACTCATAATGAGCTTTCAATACACACTACTGTTTAACAACATTTCCCCTCCCTTGTACTTGTGCAATTGACATTTTAAAGTCCAAGTTCAAGAACTTACATTTATCTCTTTTGAACTTTACTTCAGTTCAGCTCCTCGTTCAACCAATCAAGATGATTTGGATTGACTGTGCTCTCTGGTCTCTTGCCATCTTCAAATATAAGCATACTTTCTTTGTTCCCATTTAAAGATAAACTTGAAGATACATACAAGGTCTCTCAGTATCAAACCTGACTCATACAGAAATGAAACTCTTGTGGCTTGTCAGTTATTCTGAGTTGTGTCATATTCAGAGCCAAATCCAGTACAAGAAGTTGAAACAATGCTCGTGTCTTCAAAAACAAAGGCAAGAGTGTCAAAGGGTCAGAAGTGGTAAAACTATTTGTATTAATTTGCTAGGGCTGCCATAGCAAAGTACCACAGCCTGGGTAGCTTAAAAAATAGAAATTTGTTTCTCAGAATTCTGGAGGCTAGAAGTCTGAGATCAAGGGTTGGTTTCTTCTGAGGCCTCTCTCCTTGGCTTGTAGATGGCCTCCTCCCTTTGTCTTCACATGGTCTCGCCTCTGTACATGTCTCTATTATAATCTCCTCTTATGAGGACACTAGTCATATTGGAGTTGGGCCTGCCCTAACGACCTTATTTTAACTCAACTACCTTTTTAAAGCCCCTATCTCCAAATACAGTCATATTCTGATGTACTGGGAGTTAGGAGTTAAACATATGAATTTGGGGGGAACACAATCAGCCTGTAACACCACTTAAGAGATGTTTCTATCCATATTCTGAGTTAATAGATTGCCTATGTTCCTTTAATGTCAGTTTCTCTAAATTCTCAGTTCTAATCTCACTAGATTTGCAATCTTATTTATTTAATGCACATGTGTTTTCACATTCCTTTTTAAGGACTTACATCTATACTTCAACATCTGCCTTTAGGGACTTTCCTGGTGGTCCAGTGGTTAAGACTCTGTGCTCCGAATGCAGGGGGTCTGCGTTTGATCCCTGGTCAGGGAACTAGATCCCACAAGCCACAACTAAGACCAAGCACAGCCAAAGAAATAAATATTAAAAAAAAAAAAAAAAAAGAATCTGCCTTTGAATAGGTTGATGCCTAAATATGAATCTTAAAGTGTTTAACCTCTTTAAATGCTGCAGCTATTTCACAAAAGGTACCTCTTGCTGATGGACCTATTCACAATAAATCATATTTTAATCTAGGCTTTAATGAGCATCAATATGTAAATACACATACATTTACAAACTTACAGCATATTTACTTATATTTCTGCCACTACACCCAATCTTTCCTTGAAAGAATACAATATGAATATGTAGGTAGATGGCCTCAGTTACCTTGACCCAGGTGTCACTAAGGAAATTTGGTTATTTGACCTCCAGTGAGGTCGAATATATGCTATAGATAGACCTTTGGCCCAAATATTTATCTCCCTTAAATGTGTCTCATTACAGTGAAGCCCTATATTTGTACAAAAAAGCTCAAAGCCCACAGAAGTGAGGCTACAGGAACATCTTAGATTAATGGATATTAGCCACATTCCATCAGTAATATACCCTCTGCATCCTCAAATTCTTAGAATCTAGATATTATTAGCAAATAGTAGATACTGTGTGTTTGTGAATGAATAAAATGATTTTTTTAAAAAACAGTATAATTCCCCTGTGACCACACTGTAAACTATCATGTTCCTTTATAGTAACTGCCTGCAAGCACTTAGACAAAACTCTTATCATGGTGTAAGATTACTTCAGTTATACCATGTAATCAAAATGATAATATATTAAATAGAGCAAAATTTTGGATTGAAGACAGCCACTAGGCTTTAGAATTATCATGACTGCTAAACTAGCCAGCTCCTTTAACAAGTAACTAAAAGATGTATGTTTGCCCCCCACCCCTCCCCAGTATGCCCATTACTCCACCCAACTGTCAAAATGGCTGGGCATCTGTGAGACCAGGCCACATGTGGTCCAACTACACACAACAGTTAATGCATCAGTGAAGCAGGGAGAAAAAGCTAAAGTGAAAAATAACATGAAGGATGGCATGTTATTTTTAATAGGACCTATTTATTCCATGGAATAAGAAAATGTGCTTTTCATGGCATTCTCTCAGGGCCTTGGAAAACAAGAGAATTAAAGATAAATTAAATCCCTTTTCAAAATATTTTGCTATTTTTTCCCCAATACGAGAATAGAAATTTTATCCATATCTTCAATTAACCTCAACCTGAGGAGGTAGTGTAGTGAGTAAGGGCATGAACTCCGGAGCCAGGCTGCCTGGATGAAATTCTAGCCCTTCTACTTGCTCACTGTTAGCACAGGAAAGTTACTTAAGCCTCACCACCCTCACCTGTAACATGAATATATTAGTATCTACCTCTTAGGATTATTGCAAAGATTAAGTGAGGTCAGCCCTTAGGACAATGCCCAGCATGTAGTCAGCCCTCAATCTAAGACATTATTATTTTTTGTTAATAGCATTAATAATCACAAAAACTTATAAGGTGACTATTATTATCTCTATTTATGCATGAAAAAAATCAAGATTTGCCCAAGGTCAACTGGCAAATGATGGAATTGAGATTTCTGCCTGACTCCGGCTTCTGCTGTAACTTCTGCTATAAAATGTAATCTTTTGTAGAAATTGCTTGTCTCCCCGTGGCCAAGGGCATATAGCAGTGGGGGATTGGAATTCCTTTAGAGAACTCAGTCATTATACAGTTCTTTTCTCATGCTAATAAATGTGGCAAATTCAGGCATAGTTTGGGCAAACACCTGAAGTGGAGGCAGACAGGGGACCAAGGGACGAGTAGAGGCATCAGGCAGTTTCTGAAGTCAGGGCATCAGTGGCATTGTGATCCTGGGCCATCTGTCCACGAACAGCAGGATGCCAGCAAGTGACAGGTTAGGTTAGGGCAGTGGTCTTTGAGGGCAGAGGCCTTGTCTTCTCTAACTCTGTGACATGCCCAATAGAGCATAATAAATACTCAATAATAACTGTTTGTTAAATTGAGTTGTCTTGAACTAAATTGAACTAGCCAGCCATCCTCACTGGTATTGCTTGAGAAGCATAAAAGACCCCACCTCTGCCTTCACAACCACACATGCCAAAATAACTCATTTATTCATTTGTTCATCAGTGCTTTCCATGGGAGTGCTCGATAATAAGCAAGACAGGCAGGGTCCTGCTATCACGGAGCTTAGAGTCTGATGATGGAGGAAATGGATAATTAAGCAAGTAATTATGTACAGCAGGAAGAGTGCTCAGAGAGGGAAGTAGGGGGTAACCCCAGGAGCACGTGTCAGGGAGACCTAAATAAAAGAGTGGGGAGAGAGGGTATCACAGGATACAGGGCCCGTGGAGATGAAGCTGGAAGGCCTTGCCGGGCCTTGCAGGCCTGGAGAGAGTTTGAGTTCTGGTGAGTGATAATGGGATGCTCTTCAATGTTTTTAAGCTGGGAGCGCCATGTTCCATTTGCATTTTAGAAAGCTCCATCGGGCTCCGTTATGGAGACTGGATTAGGCAAGGATGGTCTGGAAGGGAACAGTCACGCTGCTCCAATAGTCTAGGCAAGAAATGATGGCGGACTAGGCTGGGGGAGGAGAAAAGTGGAAAGACTGGACATCTACTTTGAAAGCGGAGATCAGGTGTGGAAGACGAGAGTGAGGGAACAATCAGAGATGAGCTGTGAGTTTTGACAGGGAAACCGAGATGATTGTGGCTCCTTTCATTGAAATGTAAGAGGATGAGCCCAGTTTTAAATATGCTGATTTCGTAATGTCCCTGGGATATACGAGTCAGCAGCTGCATATTAGAGTCTGAAGCCCAGAAGTAGAAATAAAGACATTATGCGCTACTGTGCGATATACGGTCACGTTGCAATCATATGTGTGGCCGTTGATTGAGTGAGACCAAAGTGAGACTAGGAGGTGAATATAGGGAAGGATATTGAGGAATACATTTATTTCACGTAGCTGACTCCAAACTTAAAAGTGCATCTGAATCGTGGGGGAAACTGTTAAAACGTACAGGGCCCCACCCTATGAGTTTCTCATTTAGAAAGTCTGACTTGAGGCCCGGGGGTTCGCATTTTGCTGGACAATTTAGATGTGGATGGACTGTGGACCACCACGCCCTTAGAAACGCTGATTTCAGAGAAGGGCAGGGGAAGAGAGACGCTCAGGGAAATCTAAGGAAAGAGCAGCGGGAAGAAGAAGGACGAGGGGAAGGACTGCTCGTGGAGCGAAGAAGACAGCTCCAACAAGGCAGGAAGTGGTCCCTCTCACCACCTCCCCACCAGCCTGCCTGCATCAGCCACCCCGAAGTGTAACAGCCCTGAAGGTCCCTGTTGAAATGGGAATGTGTCATCTAAAATGAGTCACACAATTTTGGCCCTTGCAGATCCACAGTCTTGGGTCCATATGTGTTTAAGAATTCAGAATTTGGGGGATATTGGAATTCCCTGGCCGTCCAGTGGTTAGGACTCCGAGCTTCCACTACAAGGGGCACAGGTTTGATCCCTGGTCGGGGAACTAAGATCCTGCATGCTGAGCGGTGCAGGCAAAAAACAAAAAACTAAAACAAAAAGCAAAAAAAAAAAAAAAAAAGAATGTGGGGGATATTAGAAGGCTGCTTATTCCATGTATTATTTAAATCTCCAGCAGGGTCTGAGATAGCATCAAATTATCAGATGCAAAAATATTTCTGCAACAAAATGTATAAATATTTATACTAAGTGAAATAAATGAAGAGACTCACATCAGTTTAAGCCAGGTGACAAACGAAGCGAAGTCGGATCAAGTTTTTCCTAAGCTGAGTCACAAAAGCAAGCAAATAGGGACTTCCCTGGTGGTCCAGTGGTTAAGACTCTGCGCTTCCACCGCAGGGGGGTGTGGGTTTGATCCCTGGCTGGGGAACTAAGATCCCGGGTGCTGCGACGTATGGCCAAAAACAAACAAACAAAAAACCTTTTAGTTCTCAGAGCTTTATGGATTTCAAAAATGTAGATAAAAGTTCATGGCTCTCTGCCACCTGGTCATGGCTTGCTATGGAACGTGTTTGTCAGACTACAGTTAAATTTGCTATAACATTTGTTTTGACAACACAAATTTATTCCTATACCATTGTTATGTTAGGGAATAGTTTGAGCGTCATCAAATTTCACATTTGTTTTTGCACAGTTTTTTCTGCAAGAAACACTAGGTGAACACAGAAAACTGCATCCCACTGAACCAACAAAGTAGGAATACACAAAACGCACACATCTCAGACTATCGACTACCTGAATTCATCACATGTGTTATTCTAAGAGGTTGTTTTCTCTTCTTTCACACTTATGAGCTTTTCTATACAAACACCCATTCAACATCCCAAACCTGTCTAAGAGTCCTGATTCAAAATGCCAAGCAGTGCACACACAAAGGAAAGTACCACATACACTTGAAGACCTCAAATGGAAATCACCAAACCCTGCAAAAGTGGTTCCTTTTTATGCTAGTAGTGGCTGTTTCAGTTGTTTTAAACATGAGTACAATGTTCCAAAGCTTTTAGCTGTCCAGTGAAACTACAAGGAAATGAGAAAGCTACAAAAGAATTTTTAGCCATCATACAAAAATTAATTGAAGGAAGTTATACATTAGATATTTAATTTTGATGAAAGTTTTTATTATAAACAAATGCCTGGAAAGATCTGCATGTCAAAGGTAGAAAACCATGCTCCAAGATTTAAAGCTGTGAATGATCACTTAACTGTCATCTTTGGATCACAAACTGAGGACAGTTAGCTACACCCATTCACATCCTAGTATTACAACTTTTTGTTGACTTCAGAAAACCCTCCTTCTGGCACTTCACAGTAACTCACAAGAGGCAACCCTTCCAATGTCCACTTCTTCAAGTAAACACCAGCTCTTTTTCAAAATAAAGTGCCATATGCATTGTAGTATTTATGAATTTCATAACCATTTGACATGGTAAAACTTTTTTTAAGTTCTTATCTTTTTATGTATCACTGACAAAGCTTTTTTTTTTTCCACACACACACACTGTATTTTATTTTTACAAGAGATAAATAGACTGACACCAAGCATTGTACATGGATGACCACAACAAAAGCAACAGTGATTGCAATTACCAAACATGAAACACACTCATACTATGTCATAATATTGACATTCAGTCCAGTAATCCTCCACTGCTGACAAAGCTTTTGAATGCTGTCCCTTTAATCCCATTTTCCCATAAGTTCTATGGTTTTTATTGTGCAATTACGCAGAGCATGGATACTCTCAGGAGTGCATATAGATCACATTATAACAGAACTGACTGTACCTCTGGCGTTCAACAAGATCTTAAAGGAATGTGATATAGAACGAATAAATCTTGATGGGGAGAAGGGTAGAAAATAATCTTAATGGTCAACTGTAATGCCCCCACTCCTACCGAAAATGTGTATGACATATAATTGAAATACAATAATCAGAAAATCTAATAAGTCATTTATCTCTGAGTGATGGATGGAGAGTAATTCATTGTCTTTATTCCTTAATGAATATTCCAAGTATTCTGCAATTAGTATCTATTATCTTTATAATCACAAGTAAACGAAAAATTGTTGGGTTTTATTATTTTCTTGTTTCTTCTTTTTTTAATTTTTATTTATTTATTTATGGCTGTGTTGGGTCTTCGTTTCTGTGCGAGGGCTTTCTCTAGTTGCGGCAAGTGGGGGCCACTCTTCATCGCGGTGCACGGGCCTCTCACTATCGCGGCCTCTCTTGTTGCAGAGCAGAGGCTTCAGACGTGCAGGCTCAGTAATTGTGGCTCACGGGCTTAGTTGCTCCGCGGCATGTGGGATCTTCCCAGACCAGGTCTCGAACCCGTGTCCCCTGCATTGGCAGGCAGACTCTCAACCACTGCGCCACCAGGGAAGCCCTATTTTCTTGTTTCTTTTGACATCTGGATCCCAACCAAGCAATCGAGGCTCAGGTAGGAAATGATAGTTGTGGTAACCCCACGTTACTGGATGCCTGCGCTGGGGGTGATAGCGCATCTGAAAAATCAAGCTTTCTTTTCTTCACAATTTTGCCCTGGTCCAGCCCTGCCCAACCCTTAACCCTCAAGCCCATCCAGTCTTCCCTGGTACCAGGTTCAGAGCCTCCTCTCAAGGCGGCTAGAATTGGCTAGACTTCCTTTCCAGATCTCCTGTCATCTATTGGACCAATCGCTAAAAGGGGATTGTGAACGTCAAAACCAAATACCAATCTCCAGGTCTTAGATCCTATCCTCTTTCTTAGAAAATCCAGCCTTAATCCAGTTTGCATTTTTCCGCAAAAGCAGCTTATTCGCTAATGGAACAGTCAGATTCCTCCACTTGTTCATTTGTTCACACAGATAAAGCTGCCTGGGAGACCACCTGTATCGGAAGGACAGCTGACTAAAGGGCTGTTTATTCTGAAAATAGATTTTCAGGATAGTTCTCAGGATTTTGCACATGTCAATGTCACTTTTCCATAGAACAACATGTAGCCTCCACAAGGTAGTTTCCTTGTATTCTGTGGAAGTCCCACCGAATGGAGGACAGAAATAAAAGGTGTGTTAGTTCCTGAAGCTGTGAGGTTTCACCTCTCCCTCCCCCCACCTGACACACAGACACCGAAACTATTCACCCAGTATCTAGAATTTGCCAATTCAGAAATCTATGTTGGGCCCAGTTCTAAAGTAATTATTCAGATACAACTCCCAGTGATGTTAAAGGGAATTTGATCAAGGAAAAAAACTACTAAATCACACTGCAAACACAAAATATATTAGGTAGTTAATTTACAAACTAGAGCGATTTCTGCAAAGTAGCTAAAGTTTCCCTTCTCAGAAAGATGGAAAATTTTAAAATGCTGAATAAAATTTGAGGCACCATTTGCTTGTACTTGATAATATTTTGTCTCCTTTCCTACCTTGTCAATGTCTAACAGTGAAGGTGTACATAAGAAGCTGTTTTATAATATAATGACAGCATAGGAAAGGCTTCCGAAAGGAAAAAAAAAAGTTTTAAATGAAAAAATTCTTTCACCAGCTTCTTTATCTGGGACATCCCAAACTTAATTAAGTACTTGACCTATTACCATCAGCTATATCCACAGTATGATAAACCAACTTTTGGAGCTGAAGTTAACTTCAGCACTTGGAAATGGTCTTGCTTTCTTTATATGGGAAGAAAGCCTGCCCAACAAAGTGCATGAAAATTTTTGTGTCATAATAATGAGTTCTTCTATGCCCCTAAGGCTGAGTTTGAGGAGAACCCTTGTATAGTTAGATATTTAAGAGCTCATAGTCAAGTAACACAGTCCTAAATGGGGAGGAGGAGTGATAGTGGTAGAGGAAGAAAAGTCAAGTGATTCATGATGCTGTAGATCCATGCAGGGTGCACTTAGAAACTTTCATCCTCTGTCCTTTGTACGCTCTTTTCGTGTGTGCTCTTATCCATTCAGCACATTATGACACACTTCAGAATATTAAGTTAATTTTTACTATCCCTGGTCTGGTCTATAGGGGTTACTGAGTTATTGTTTTGATTAAATTAGTTATTTCTTTCAAACAACTTGTGTAGCTAATCTAGTGTTTCATTGACTTAAGCAATTTTTAATTTTTTTACCCATTGGAACAGTAAGCCTAAGCACACTTAGCCTCTGAGTAGGAAACCCAGACTATGCAATTCTGTCCCCAAGATTATCTCTGCCTCATAGGGAGAATAGGAAAATAATCAAATCAATCCAAAGAACTTCCAGACTTCTGAGGAATGTTGGAATCAGCCCTGATGAGCCCTTACTCATCTTGCTCCCAGTCCTGGAGAGATGACTCAGTCATAAAATGATTCACCATTGTGTCACAGGCAATTATAAAAATACCCCTGTGTGTGTGGTTTAAAAACAAAGTTCAGAGGTCAGGCTGATGAAGTAAATTTCATGTAGACCTAGACTTCATATCCTATTACTGCAAAACGAGGTCAGCTTTCAGCCTCTTCTTACTGCTAAAAACTATTCTGAAGTCCATCTAATACGGCCTCTTCTAAGAAAAGCTGGATCAGTTGGACATTCACTAGAACAGAGCCAGAAAGGCTGGAAGCCAGATATGAAGAGAGCAGGCAAAAGAAAATGATACAGCTCTGCTGTACTGAGTGCCTACTATGTGCTCTGTTTTACACGTTAGGAAACTAGGGCCCAGAGATGCTCAGTCCTGCCTGAGGTCACACAGCCATAAACTACAGAGGCGGGACTCAAGGTGAGGTCAGTCTAGCCCCAAAGTGTTTCCACTGCACTTTGGTGGGTAGCTTTACAGAAATGTACCTTCACAACTCTAAATGATGTTATTTCCCACCCAAGCTTCTTCACCCTTTAGGAGGCAATTATCAAATAGCCCTGTGCTTTGGGGCCTGGGCTCTGGTGGCAGATAATCTGACATTTATTAATGTATGACCCAGAGCAAGTCAAATAAATTCTTTAAGCCTTGGTACTCACATTTTTTTAAATATAAATATTTTATATGATTTATAAATATGTATGTCAAAGGGTGGTTGTGGAGATTAGATGTGATAATGTTCTTAAGGTCTGAGTACGTATTAAGTATTCTATAAGGGACCATTATTACTAACTATTATTATTTTTCACTGACTTAATGACTCTAGAGATATGGTATTTTTACCACATCATTGCAAAGGGTTAATAACCCTCTCTCTCTCCTCCTCTCTCTCTCTCTTTCTTTCTAATTTACTTTTAATTTTTTATTAGCCTTTTTTTTCTTTGAAATTTTATATGTAACTTTTTATTGTAGAAAATTTCAAGCATAAATTAGAGATTAGAAACTCAAATACCCATCACTCAGCTTCAACAGTTATCAACTTGTTGCTAATCGTCTAAAGGTTAACACTAGGTAGGAAAAAATCCTTTTCAGTTTACTTGTTATATAGAATCACTTGAGTTTCTCTTACTAAAATCTCAAACATCCCAGGAATTATTTTCAAATGTAGAAATACTGCTCACAGTTACTTCCTCTTCGTTTATTTAATAAAAAAAAAAAAAAAAATGTAGCCCATGATTTTTGGAATCATGGTTTACAAGCAGAGAAAACTTTACAAATGATATATGATCCATCAAATTCTCAAACTCAGCATGGAATCTAGACAAGTATATGAACTCCAGAAGGGTCTAAGATCTCTGAAAAGTTTACAAATCCTCTAGGAAGTTTTTTCATGAATCTGATCCAAGTGTTGGATTCTAAACAAAATACAAAGAAAATGAGTTAAACCAAACTTTGTCTCCTAGTTAGAACAATTCCCCATAGCTCTATCATTGAAAATTGGGCCTTTGTCTTCAAATGTGGGCATCCAAAGTTTAGGTTGTTGGTGCAGAACCACAGAAGTTATTGCAAACCACATCTCACGGACTCCGAAAATGATTTCTTAGTAAAGGGGAACTAATTATGTGATTACTAGACTCCCTTCCTGTGCCATTAGTCATATGAAGCTGAAAAATATGCCTGTTTTCAAAGCAAATTGTTCATTTTGAATTGTGCCTTAAAATGTAGACTCTCATCTATAGGTCTAAACTGAAAAACACAAGACAAATTTTCAATTAAAACTTCTAAACAGCCATCTTTAGCCAGGCCAGAGAATGGTTTGAGATGACTTGGGGAATCTTCTAAATGGGAGACAGGAATGAAAAGACTGGAGTCTTCTGCATATTTTCTTCCTTTCCTACAAATGCTTGAGGGGAATTCAAATCGCAGCCACTTTTTTTCCCATAACTCAGAAAAACACAGCATAAGGATTATTTCCCCTGACAAACCCGTGGTTCACCAAGCTATTGGCTCCACTTCTCTGGTAATGACAGCTGACCTCATTTTCCAATCCAGATGCTCAGGCTTATCCTTCCAAAGTGGTTATAGCCCTCAAACTAGGAAGACTACAGCAGAGTTAGGAACAGGGCCTGGGAGAGTTTATCCTCAGCAGAAGGAAGAAAACCCACCCACATGTGGGTGTAAAGAAGAGAAACGCCACCACCCCCCTCCCCCAAAAAGCAGTGAGGGGTTGGGGGTGGAGGAAATAGAATATGGCTGTAAGAGAAGCCAGGGAGAATGAGAGACTCCAAAACTTGCTAGGTCAAGAACTCCTTAGGGCACAAACCACATCCCATTCATTTCCGTAACCACAGTGCTTGGCACACAGTAGGAATGCAATGAATGTTTGCTAAATTCAATTTAATTGAAATGAGAAGAAACAGATTGACCCCTAAATGTAGCTGGCAGTGTCTCTAAACATAATTAATTCTGGAGGTTCTCGAAATCATCTGAGAGTTGCTTGCAGGCTCAGTAATAATTTTCATCTAATGACAGCTCCTTAGACCAGATATGAATTTCATTAAACAAGTCAGCATGCCAGCAGCTAGAACATGAGCAAAATGTTAAAGAAGATCTGTATATCGCCAGGGTCAGGGGACAGAACAGGATATAGGTTAATTACGCTCTCTCAAGCTTTTGCCGTATGGAATTTGTTTCCTAGAACAGGAGCGATGTCTTTCAGATGGGAATCAGGGTGATAACAAGTACTATTCTACTGGAGTGTGTGTGGCCAGGACACGAGCTGCTAACTTCTGGGATGCTCAGTTGTGGCCAAGTCTGGGCTGTGCAGGCACACCCTGGAGTGTGCAGCACAAAAACTGCACGTACTGGGCCTGCAGGTGATGTCAGCCAAACTGAAATTAATTGCTCAGGTTGGGCTTTGGTCCCCTTTGAAACAACTCTATGAGGCAGTCTCCCTTCTACGGTGACGTTTACTGTTTTAAGTTCCAAATAGCACTCAAGTTCGATCTTGTTTCAGCACCAAACTTTTCATTCAGGTGTGGCCTCAGTAGAGCTGATAACAATTCCACACTTTCCCTGACCTTGTCCCAACTTTCCTGTAAACAGGTCAAGAGATGGAAAAAAAATGCAGAATGGTAACCTAATACCAACTCCAACTCTGGGGCGGCTGCTAAGTTGCTCTGTTGTGTCTCGAGGAATGCTTTCTGCTACGACTTTAATGTAGTCAAAAGAAAGGATGTGACACTGGAGGTCTAAGAGACAGCACTGTAAATTGCATCTTCTTTTCATAAGCTGAAGGTGAGCCTTATACCAATAAACATCTGGCCCTCCCATTGTTTCACCTCTGAGTATCAGGAAGTTTTGGTAGTAGAGACAATGTGAAATGCTAGAGACAAAAATAGTTACTTGAATCAGTACAAGTTACGCCGGCTGTGTTGATTTAAGACGCTCTGTTAGCTACTGTACCAAGTCAGGGCTTGATTTCTTTTTGTTGTGTTTGCTTCCTTCCCAAGTGAACAAATTTTAAAAGTACAAGACCGGAAACTGGAGAGTACATAAGCCAGGTAGGTGGGATTTAATTAGTTAAACCTTTAAGCTTTACAGAAAGTTAGACTTTTAGGGGACAAAAAATTGCTGACTGGAGGCTTAAACTCCATGCTTTCATCTCTGCGATGACAGCTAATTAAATATGTCTTTACAATATCTTAGATTTGGTACTCTGCATGAAGAAGCATAGCCTGGCATTGTGTAAAAAGAATTTTCTATGTTTCCAAATGCTGTTTGGTAAAGATATATTTCTTTTATAATATGAAAAAATTAAAGTATGCTTTATTAACTATTTGAAAAGTGATCCTTCAGGAAAAACGTGTGGAACAGATGAAAGATCCTTTGATTCAAATTGAATGAGTTTGGGTTCAAGTTCTAGCTCTGTCACCTCCTAGCTCCATGAAATTGGAAAAGTTCTTTACTTCTGTGAATTGCTGTTTTCTCCCCTGTAACATAGTGAGTGATAACACTACCCTCTTCACAGAGTTGTGATGGGGATTAAAACAGTAAAAAGTGCCTAACACTTACTAGCCACTCAGCACATGACAGCTATGGCTATGACATTAACTAAAGAACTCCCTTCATCCCACTACTGTTGTAAAGAAAAAGCCACCGCCATTTTGCAAGAGAGCATCGTTAAAAGACAAGCTAGGGACTTCCCTGGTGGCGCAGTGGTTAAGAATCCACCTGCCAGTGCAGGGGATACGGGTTCCATCCCTGGTCCAAGAAGATCCCATGTTCTGCGGAGCAACTAAGCCAGTGCACCACAACTACTGAGCCTGCACTCTAGAGCCCACGAGCCACAACTACTGAGCCCACATGCCACAACTACTGAAGCCTGCATGCATAGAGCCCGTGCTCCACAACAGGAGAAGCCACCGCTATGAGAAGCTGGTGCACCGCAACGAAGAGTAGCCCCCGCTTGACACAACTAGGGAAAGCCTGCGCTAAGCAATGAAGACCCAGTGCAGCCAAAAAAAAAAAAGACAAGCTAATTCTATATAACCATATATTTTTTAAATGCTAGTTGAAAAGCACAGTACTGATATGAAAGAGCATTTTTAAAGACTGTACAATTGGGTAAAAAGAGCCAGGAGGCCGTGGCAGCCCTGAGAAGGGGAACAATCTCAGGCCAGTTTCCTTGTACCTCAGTCTCCTCATCAGTCACACTGAAATGATAAGGCCATCCTGACCTACCTCAGGCGATGTTGTGAGGGTCAAATGAGAAAAACACATAAAAGAGCTTTGAAAGCTAAACAGTCTATACGAACAGTAGATGGATGCTATTATAATTCCATAATTTGAAAGTATACATACATATTAATATCTACTCAGAGTTCAGTCTTGCTTTTGAAACATAACCTACCTAACGGACAGCCCCAAAACAAAACAAAATAAAAAAAGATTTTGATTGGTGTAAAAAAAAAAAAGTTCCTGAAAAATAAGATGAGAAAAAAGTCCTATTTCTATATATGCTTTTATAAAAGATTCAGATAATGTAGTATATATTGGTTCTCTGTATGTTCCAGGAAATTTGCAAAAATACCAACAAATCTATAAAATCGAACAGGCAAACAAGAATTACATGCAACAAAAACACACTGGCTTTTCTAGAATCTTAACTAATAGAACTCTTGTTTATTCATCATACACAGTCTTCTTGTTTTATTTACTTATTTCTTATGAATGAATGATTCAGAAACGGAAGGTCCTTGCAGACAAGGATGCTGGGACATGCCTTCACATATGGCTGGTGAATAATTGATTTAAAATAATCACTTTAAACGATACACATACATTGCTGGTGTCAGGTTCGTTGTTACTAGCCTTTGGAAAGCAATATGGCAAAATCTATTAAGAGCCATAAAAATGCCCATATATTTTCACCCAGTCATCACACCCCGGGGGTTTAGTCTAAGGAAATAATTCATACACAAAGTTGTTTGTGGCAGTTTCATATGTAAAAGTGAAATCACTTAAATGTTCAACCATGGTTGTAACAAACAGTAATTATAAAGATAATGCAGAAACCCAGAACCATATTAATTTAAAAATTATTAAACTACAAATACAAATACAAAAGATGAGACAAGGTTTTTGCAGAAAAATATGCAAAAACAAAAAATAAGGTGTTAAGAAGGTATGATATATAATTTTTAAATTTTTTCTTAACTATGCTATTTTTCACAACTAAAAGAAATAAATATCAACTGAAATATTTTTCATTTGAATAGAGCTGTAAAGATATAAAAACCCTGGCATTATCTTATTTGGTTTTCACAGCAACCCTGGAGAGGTGGCGAGGGTATAGCCAACGCCACTTGACAAATGGAGTACCTAAGGCTCAGAGAGAGCCAGTTTTGTCTGGAGTCCCTCTTGGCAAGTGGCTGAGCCAGGGCTTGAACCAAGTCTGTCTCCTGACCCTTACTCCAGTGACCTGTCCCCGAAGTCCCTGAATCTGACCAAGCCTCTAGATCCAAATACCAATTCATAAGAAGTACAGACAGAAGGTAGAGGAATATGTTAGGTACACGGCAAGGATACAATCCACAAAATTCAGACTGTGAAAAATTCTACAGGCCAAACGGTCTCATTTCTTCAACAAATAAATCATATCACGTGAAGAGAGAGAGAAAGAGAGGGAGACATATAGATTAAAGAGACAAAAAACATATCAACAAATCATGTGTGAACTGCATTTGGACACTGATTTCAATAAGCTATAAAAACGATAGGAAATTTGTGAGAAAATTGCAAATTATACTGACTAGGTATTTGATGATATTAAAGAATTATTGTTAATTTTTTAAGATATGATAATGGTATTGTGAGTTTTTATTGAGGCTTTAATTTTTTGAGATACATGCTTAATTATTTATGGATGAAATAATATGATGCCTGGGATTTGCTTCAAAATAATATGGGAGGGGGAATGGAGGATTTAGGTGAAATAAGAGTGTTCATGGGCTTCCCTGGTGGCGCAGTGGTTGAGAATCTGCCTGCTAATGCAGGGGACACGGGTTCGAGCCCTGGTCTGGGAAGATCCCACATGCCGCGGAGCGGCTGGGCCCGTGAGCCACAGCTACTGAGCCTGCGCGTCTGGAGCCTGTGCCCCGCAACGGGAGGGGCCGCGATAGTGAAAGGCCCGCGCACCGCGATGAAGAGCGGTCCCCGCACCGCGATGAAGAGTGGCCCCCACTTGCCGTAACCAGAGAAAGCCCTCGCACGAACCGAAGACCCAACACAGCCAAAAATAAATAAATAAATAAATAAAGTAGCTATAAAATTAAAAAGAAAAAAAAAAAAAAAAAGAGTGTTCATGAGTTGAAGCTGTGTGGTGATGGATACATGGGCATTCATTATACTATTCTATTTGTATTTGTTTTAAAATCTTCCTTAATAAGAGGGTTTTTTTAAATAAATGGTATCAATATATGTTAGTTTCCCTCCTCCACTTCTCCCATTAGTAGAGTGAAAGTTTAATACGATAACCTGGGTTTAAAGAGAAAAGCTATAGCTGCATAACTTTAAATATGTAGAGCGAAAGATACCTTTGGTAGGCTACAGAGTAGAGCACATTGAATGAAACCACCTGTTGCTTTTCCTTAAATTTAAATGTTGTTTCTCTGTGTTTAAAAGATTAAAATAGAGAGAAATAAAGAAAATGGCATGGATGAAAGGAAGGAGGAAAGAAGGAAGAACATGAAAGGGTCAGCATAATATTATAATATAAACTAGTATCTGGATTTGAATAGGTCACTTGAAAATAATCAAGTACGGCTGGGGAACTGTGTATACAATGAAATCATGGTCTTGGAGATTGAATGGGCATCAGGTTTTCAGTCAGACAGATCTGGGTTCTTAGGCACTGCAAGTGTCAGGCCTAATGACTTATGTTCTCTGAGCCTCAGTTTCCTCGTCTGTAAGAGGAAGGGTAATCACGCCCACCTTGCAGAGTTTGTGCAGAGATGAGACAAGGCATGTGGGATGCCTGGCCCACAGAGATCCATTAGTAAATAATAGCCTGCCTCTTAGTCTAGTGAGGCCAAAGGCCTTGCTGACCAAAGATGTCAGATGAGAGCTCACTTGGCCATTGGGCACTAGGGAGTCCTGCATTCATGGTTCCATGGCTTACCTAAAACATTGCCACTCAGCTATGAGATCTGCAACCCAACTGTCCATTCACCTGCTGCCATCTGTAAAGCAAAGAGTTGCCAAAGTCTCTACACAATGCCTCTGAACACTAAAAGAGACTAGCGTGTTGACTGGGAATAAGTGACCTATTTAACCTCGAACATTTGAGCTAGAAATTTTGCATCCTCAGAACATTCATCAGCAACAAATATTTGGCTAAAATATTTTCTTTCTGTGATAAAGTCAGTTTCACCCTGGCTTATGAAACTTCAAACCCCCATGTATATGCCAGTACCCAGCCAATGTATTCATTTACCATCACGTGGACTTGGGACTGGGAAGGAGCATGGATGCTCAACATATTCAGGCCCAAAGGCCATGGCTTTCTAAGGGAATTTCTGGGTACTTCCTGTCATTTGATCTTTCCACAATTATGCCACAAGGTTTGTTATTTTTGTTCAATTGGTGCCAAGTGCCAAACACAAAAATGAGAAGCTCTAAGAGCACCAAATAATCAGTTTCTTTTCTTAAATTATATTATTATCATTATTATTACTACCAAAGTAACACATGTCCTCTGTATCTTAAAATTCAGATAAACAGGGGACTTCCCTGGTGGTCCAGTGGGTAAGACTCCACGCTCCCAATGCAGGGGGCCCAGGTTTGATCCCTGGTCGGGGAACTAGATGCCACAACTAAGAGCCTGCATGCTGCAGCTAAGAAGTCCACATGCTTCAACAAAGATCCCGAGTGCCACAACTAAGACCCAGTGCAGCCTAAATAAATAAATATATATATTTTTAAATTTAGATAAACAAAAAGAAGAAAATTAAATTTCCTGCTATCCCACAACCCATAGGTAACTAATGCTAGCATTTTAATGTTTTGGAATTGATCTTCCAATTCTTCTATATGTATCTACCTTTTTCTCTACTTTATCTTTCCATTTTTCCCAAAAATGGGATAATATTGTACCACAGTTTTATAATCTTTTTTTCACATAACAACATATGAAACTTTTCCATTATCTTCTACTGCATCTTTTTTTTTTTTACTGCATCATTTTTAATAGCTATGAACTATTCCATTGTATGGACATATTATAATTTATTTAATAATCCCCTATATTGGGTACTAGATGCTTCCAATTTTTTACTAACATAATCTAGTTTCTAAAAATAATTTAAAAATATTAATGAGAGAGTTGGAAGTTTCTACTTTAGTAGGTCCAAACCTAAACCTGATATCCAGATAGGCTAAATGCAACCAAGAAAGCTTAGATCTAAAGTTCAAAACCCCTTTGAACTCTGGCGATTCCATTCAAGTGCCTCAGAAGGCTTGCACCTGTGCGGCCACCTCCCCAGCTCTACCGGAATTCCCGAGGGGACCAATGCTACGGCAATGGAGCAGGCAGCTTTGTTTTTCCAGAATCCTGTGGGAGCATTCATCTTGGGGTTCAAGCAATGTCATGTTTGCAAAGCCTGAGTCAGAATCTCTACCACCCACCAAATGAAAAGCACTTTTACTATAGCTTTGTTTCAAGTTTTGCCACAAAAATAAAAGGAATGTAGGGGAGGGTAAGAGAAACTACCAAACTTCAGGCATCTTTTCATTTCCAGTTGGGTGTTACATCTCCTTATGCTTCTTGGGTTCTCAGCACCAACTCCCATCAGTCATTGGAGCTGCTTTGACTCTCACGCAATCCTAGACATCCAACCCTATACTCTAGGTGGTTTTCTCCAAAAGGAAATGTCTCTTGAACAAAAGCAGCAAACCAGGAAGCAACTGTGAAAATAAGTCAGCCCTGGCTGGGGTAGAACGTCCTTGCCAGAATGCTGGCTTTTCCCAGTGTTGATGTTTCTGTACAAACAATGTAAAGCACAAAAGCTGGCAACAAGGATTTATTCTAAGGAAAGGTGAAAAAATACGTGTGTGTGTAAATATATACATATTTCTTCACAAATATTTTGGAAACATGAGGTCCAAAGGAATGGTTAGTGGTTTATGGGGGAGAAAGAGAATGAGAGGACCTAGGGACAGAGAGAGAGGGAGGGCAAGACACACGAGGACAATTACTAGGCGGCCAAAAAAACGAGGTAGAGAATTTTCTGCTAAACCTGGATTATCTCACTGCTTTTGAGTGTTTGCAATAAATACTTTTTTTTTTTCTCCAAGCAAATTAGTTACCAGAAAAATATCCTGCCTCCCAGCCCCTTGCTCTCCCTGACAGTACCTGTCAAAAAGATAAGATCTTTCAATGAATTAAAGAAGGTGAAAGGCCAATCCCTCCCAGGCATCTGGCTGTGATTTACATCAGTATAATTATATCTTCTATTGCTGTGGGAAATTGACTATACCTACAGGGAAATGCTACTAGTATATAGGAAGTTTCTTTTTTAATTACTACAGAATGCAAATCTGCAACTTTATTTTTGGACCAATCTCATATTGTGCTTCGGTGGGGGGAGTATGGTCCATAAACATGGAGATATTTTTTTCTTCATGAATAAAAATCTCAAGATAGAATTGGGTTAGTACTAAGGAGAAAAGGAAACCAAAAGATTAATATTAATTCCAGTAATTCTTTAATGTGAATGTGCATGCACTTGCGCATTCTGGGAGGGGGTTATGTCTTAAATCCCACAAATCTTTCTCTATGTTTTATTTCCTTACACAAGATTGCTTACCAAACAGATTGTACCCTTGCAGTTGTTCTTTAAATCACATTTAATCTGAGCTTTTGATGAGTATCATTATCCATTTGAGGTTTTGCTTCTTTGCATCATGTTCTACTTTTCCATCTTATGTACCCTAGAATTTTATCACACACACACGTACATAAAAAAACATGCCAATGTGTACACCCACAAATACATGTACACATATAAAATATTTTTATTTAGGCAGAGTCCTGTCTACGTTCTTCATTTTTCATTGAAGAAGTGAACCAACTTTAATTATTAACTGGTTCTTCTCAATTTCAACATTACTCTCATGTGATGTATTAATTTAAAAACACAGGCTGTGCAACTTACTGCCTGGGATAAATTGAGGAAAGAAAGAAAGAGAGAGAGAGAGAGAGAAAGAGGGAGGGAGGGAGGAAGGAAAGAAGGAAGAAAACAAGGAAAGGAAGGAAGGAAGGAAGGAGGGAAGAAAAGAAAGAAAGAAAGAAAGAAAGAAAGAAAGAAAGAAAGAAAGAAAGAAAGGAGGAAAGAAAGAAAAGAAAGAAAGAGGAAGGAAGGAAGAAAGAGAGAGAAGGGAAGGAAGAGAGAGAGGGAGGGAGGGAGGAAGGAAGGAAGGAAAGAAGGAAGGAAGAAAAGAAGGAAGGAAGGAAGGAAGGAAGGGAGGGAGGCTCTGTAAATGTAATTAATGCTAGCTCAGCTGCCCCTCTTCTCTCATAAATGTTCTAATTTTGTCATATAGGAATGATCGTTAGAATCTAGTTCACAGCCTAGCTGAGTTAGTTTAAGAACTGATCTGAGGGGCTTCCCTGGTGGTGCAGTGGTTGAGAATCTGCCTGCCAATGCAGGGGACATGGGTTCGAGCCCTGGTCTGGGAAGATCCCACATGCCGCGGAGCGACTGGGCCCGTGAGCCACAATTACTGAGCCTGCGCGTCTGGAGCCTGTGCTCCGCAACAAGAGAGGTCGCGATAGTGAGAGGCCCGCACACCGCGATGAAGAGTGAACCCCGCTCGCCGCAACTAGAGAAAGACCTCGCACAGAAACGAAGACCCAACACAGCCAAAAATAAATAAATAAATAAAACAAAAAACACACACTTTAAAAAAAAAAAAAGAACTGATCTGATATGATCAGTTCTTAATGATTTATAACCACTTAAGCTAATTTAAACTATCAATTTAGACTCTGGTATGTTTTTTTAATCCAGATTACCTCAACGGCATCATCTGATGGACTTTTAATGGATTTTTCAAAAAATTCAGTAAATCTGAGCCTCCAAATTGTAAGCTTTTTCAAAGGAAATTCCAAATCTACCCCAGTTACAAATATATCATTGTGACACTGGACTCGCCCCAATCACTTGCCATCAAACATCATCTGATCTATGTGTTGTTTAGACTAGAGATCACAAACTGTCTCAGGTTAATGCAGAAAGCTAGCAATCTGGAATATATGGGCTAAATGTGATTTGCTTTATCTATGTTCAGAGCTAGAACTCATCTTGTTCCACCTTCCTATTTACAGGTGAGAAAATTGAAGCCTGAAGATGTTACATAATGTTCCCAATTTCCAAGGGTAACACAATGGTAAAATTGGGACCATGACTCAAGCCTCCTCAATCTCAAACCAATTTTCACATTATCTTCTACGATGGAATATTTTACACATCAAGCTTCCTGTGGAAGGTTATCACTCTTTTTGGCAACGGGTTTCTCATAGAGATTTCAGTGTCTCTTTGTGCGAGATATGTTCTGGCAGACCGTATTTTCCAAAGATGGCTGCAACACTATCCCCCATCTCACATGCTCTTGTTACAATGTATTGAAGTTCCTCCCATCAAGATGTGGGGTTTATGTCCCATTCCCTTATATCTGTCTGGGCTTTTGCCTATTGCAGAAGTGATGCTATGTGACTTCTGACACTAATCTTAAAAGGTGATATAGTTTCCCACTGGTTCTTCTGGAATATTCGCCCCAGGACATAACTACCATGCTGTAAGTTTGCCTAAGCAGCTAGACAGAGAAGCCCCATGAAGATGTTCTGGCCGGTAGACCCAGCTGCGTTCCCAGGCTACTGCCAGCATCAATTACCAGATATGTAAGTGAATGAGCCTTCAACAGTTGATTTCTACCCCCTGACATCGTCACCCCCATCTCTGGATCCATTGACTCCTGGCTGCAATCACATCCTTTGTTGCTCACAGGGTACTGAGAAAGGGAAGGGGAACAGGCAAGACTCCAAGGTAAGGACAGCCCAACTTTCCCCTACTTCTTCCTTACCCTGTCCTCTGCTACTATGGGAAGGCTCAGCAGGAGCTACTTGGGTCCCCTCTTTTCTTGTCTCCAACCGTTTACTTTTTTTTCCATGGCTATCTCTTCTCTCTCTAAAGATTCTGTTCAAATAACTTCTTTTTCCAAAAAGCCTCCCTTGAATCTTTCACCTGGAGTAGCACCCATATGCACCAACTAAGATTATATCAGCTACAAATGACCAATAAAAATATAAAAGCTGCTTGGTCCTATCCATATTCAGGGACATTCAAATTAGGATGTTACTTTTTTTTTTTTTTCCACCAGATTGGCAAAAAGTAGCATATCTGATAACATTCAGTCTTGAGGTTGTGGGAAAGCAAATATTCTTATATGTTACTAGTGAGAATATAAGGTGGCCCATCCACTTTCAAAGGCAATTCAGCAGCATCTATTACATTTTTTAATGTGCCCACCATAGACTCCACTTCTCAATTACATTTCTAGAGAAACACTGGACAAAAGACATGGCCAAGGAGTGTAGCTTTGTCTATGTTAGCAAAGAATTGGAAACAACCTACATGTCACAATACAGAAATAGTTAAATAAGTTATGATACAGCCACGGCCTGCTGTGCGGCAGTAAAGACAGGATGAAATACATCTATAATTCAATGATCTATAATTCAATGATACAAGATTTTCCAAGACATTATGCAGTTTAAAAAAAAAGAGGCAAGTTGCCAAATGATGAATACAGTACAAAACTATTTACATAAACACTTTTTTTTACTTAAAAATTATGTTTCTCTAGGTTTATATATTTGTAAGTTCATGTAAAGAAAAAAGGTCTAAAAGGATACACACCAACCCAATAATGGGGATACATGTAGCCTGCAGTTTGTGGTTCAGGAGTCTTTATCTGTGTTGTTTGGATATTTTATTTTATTTTATTTTATATAAATATTTATTTATTTAGTTGTGGCAGGCGGGATCTAGTTCCCTGACCAGGGATCGAACCTGGGCCCCCTGCATTGGGAGCGTGGAGTCTTAACTGCTGGATCACCAGGGAAGTCCCTGTTTGGATATTTTAAAGAGAATCCCTTCATATATTAACTGGTGTTATTTTAAATGAATTTTTACAATTTAATAAAGTTAAAAAAAATTTGCAATACAAAATAAGTGCCCCCAAAAAGTGCCAAAACAGAGATATGAACAAGGTATCATGTGGCCCAACAGAAGGTGAAAATAATCTATTCTGTGAAATTCCCAATTCACTAAACAGACCTTTATTCCTTTTTAAAAAAATAAATTATATATCTCAAGTGTTCATAACATAGACACCTGGAGACTTAGACTGAGAATAACTACTTTGGCAGTCTATGACAGCTTTAGAATGCTCGTTAACGTGCAGAAGTTAGAATCAAAATTATGAAAATGGAAAAGGGAAGATGAGTGCCCTGCCCAGAATCATGCAATAGTCAGTGGTAGGAGCAGAATTTCAAATCCAAAGGACCCACTGAAATTGATCCTGTGTTCAAATGAAGAGTCAGATGACTGTAGGTGACAGTTTGGAGGCATCTCCTATTCTCAAGAAACAAGAAAATATGGCTGGCCTCACCCATTAGATGTCTTTACGGGGCCATGGCGCTCGTCCACAGGACAACCAGGACTTTTTGGTCCTTCTTCCAGAGCAAAGCCACAGCAAGAGGCAGGTCTCCAGGAACATTCTGAGCCTGATTCTCCAAGCTCACTCTTCTGCTGCACATCAAACATAAACTCAGCCTCCACACAGTGTGGAATCACTGCCTTAGAGAGGTCCCTTTATGTAGAAATTTGTCTGTCCTTATCTCAAGCTACAAGAAGATCCAATGACTGGAATAAATCTCCTAGCATTTTTTTCCATGATAAAGTAAAAGTCCATTTTACTCCTCACTTAGCTTCACAAGTAAAAAGTACCTAGAAATGTTTGTGCATGCCACATGGAAATTCACGGATAAAGCTGAAGCTCCTGTCAACCCTCATTTATACCCGACAGGTGAGTCAGAAACACACACTGGCAAGATGTGATGCCGATTAACTTGGCTTTTTTTCTCCCTGATTTAACTGAGACCTGTAATGTTATTTGATGCAGTTTTCTGTATTTAATTAATTTAACATTCCAGATTTTTAATTTGCATTTAATTTAACATTTCAGGTTTTTAATTTACCAGATATTGTTTATCAAATATTCATTTCAGAGACTTTCACCATATATACAGTGCTTACCCAGCTTTAATTAGCGTGTGGTAAATTAATTCTTCTATCCTTGCTCCTTCATCGGATACTGGATTAAAGAAGTTACACTGTTTCAACACCGCACATAAACTCGTTTATTAAACCAAGATGGTAAATTTCCCCATGTATGTGCCTTGCTAGTCTGCTTTCATGTTTAACCCGATAAAAGCTGCTGTGGTTAAAACCAGAAATCTGTTATTATTTAAAACCCGCTGCTTGGTTTGACAATGGGAGTGTTACATTTTGTATTTGATCCAATTATTGGGTCCAGTTTTGCTCTTTTCTTGCTCCTGGATCTGTAACTCAGCCACCTCCCTCCCTAGACTTCTTCCTCTATCTCCCTTCATCCACCTCACCACCCTCTCCCTCCCTGGATACTTGCTAGAATGAGATTACACTTGTCAATGCTCTCTGTTAACTCTTCTCTAAGACACAGGTTCTCTCAAGTTACAAACTTACCATCTCATCCTTAAGTTTTACACCTTACTTTTCTCTTACCTCCTCCCTACCTCCCTGCAAATAATAACCAGTTCCCAAAGTGATACTATATTTAAATTATGTTGGAAGGAACATTGTGGATGGAGGGGTCTTGTCTCTCCTATTATACTGTAAGCTATTTGAGAACACGTGTTTCTCAACTCTGCATCCCAAACAGGGCCTACCTAGCATAATGACTTACACAAATGGGGAAACACTAAACGTTTGTTGGCTATCTGGATAAATGGGTGGACAGATGGATAGAGGCATGGATAGCAAGATCTCTGCTGTGTGCCTGGCACCACACTAGTTCTTTAAACTGTGCTTTCTCATATGAATATTTCTCATAATGAGGAAGTATCCCCATTTAACTGATGAAAACACTGAGGCCCAGAGATTTAAGTAAGGTTTTTACTCATGATCTCATGGCTAACAGGTAGCTGAGCCCAAATTCGAACCCCAATCTGTCCGATACCCCTGTGCTTACTGCACTTGGGCAGGACCGGCTACATAATTGGTAGGACTGCTATGATTGAAAGTGTCTCCCCAAAGTTCATACTGTTGAACTCCTAATGCCCAAAGTGATAGTGTCGGGAGGTGGAAACTTTGGTAGGCGGTTAGGTCATGAGAGCAGAGCCAATCTCATGAATGAGAGAGACCCTGGGAGACCCCTCACCCCTTCCACCACATGAGGATACAACGAGAACTCTGCAGCCCCCGAAGAGGGCCCTCACCTGACCATGCTGGCTTCCTGATCTCTGACTTCCAACCTCCAGCACTGTGAGAAATACATTTCTGTGGTTTCTAAGCTACCCAGTCTATCATATTTTGTTATTGCAGCCCCAGCAGACTAAGACGGGGGCCCAGTGCAAGATTAAAATGTGGATGCCTCGTTCGAAAATTACTAATAATTTCAAGAGAGTGACAGCAGAGCCTTAAACCTCACAAAGTCTGTGGGGCTTCACAGGTCACACGCCCACGAAGCCAGCCCTGTACCTGGGGCTGAACCATAGTCATTACCGAGCTTCCAGCTCTTCACTCCCAGCCTGCCATCCAGCCCATCTGTCAGAGGCAGAAGCACACCAGCCTCGCCCCATCTACAGACAGGAAATTTGAACCTTGTTCAGATGCTAGAGGTCATAAGTTAGATGCACCTCCTAAAACAGATTGGGAATGACTGTGGGCAAAGAACACCTCAAAATATGTTATTATTATATTCTGCATGCCTATCACCACAAACACCACCCCATTACCCCAACCAGGGATGGCGATGGGAACTAGGGAAATCGTGTGCTTTGCTCTGCAATTCCTCACCGACCAACCAAATAAAACAAAGTCTCTGAGAGTAGGTATCCTGCCCTTGCTACTCCACTGAAACAGATTAAATACGTAGGCAGGTAAGGAAGAGCCAGATGGGAGATGGGAGCCATAAGGAGTAAAGGGGTAACAGTACAGTATTTAAGCTCCTGAGAGCTGGAGCTGACAGTGGTGCCCCAGAAAGGATTCTCTCTTTAAACTTCCATGAGCCAATATCAG
The DNA here is from genome assembly GCF_949987535.1 of Balaenoptera acutorostrata. Classification (NCBI taxonomy): domain Eukaryota; kingdom Metazoa; phylum Chordata; class Mammalia; order Artiodactyla; family Balaenopteridae; genus Balaenoptera; species Balaenoptera acutorostrata. The sequence continues at coordinate 65,560,201 of NC_080067.1, read as the reverse complement.
GGCCAGTTTGGTGTGAGCCAAGTCTAAGGGGTCCTAGTGTGAAACTCAACACTTTATATGGCCCCAAGCTAAATGACTGCTCCTCCCACCCCTATGGCCATCTCCCCGTGGGTACTATTCTTTGCAAAGGAAAGATAATGACATGTTGATGGCTATTTAAAGAAATCCTTAAGACAACAATTTCAGAGGTGGTGGCCATTGATAAGATATCACAAAGCAGGAACAAGAAAGTCTTTGAAATCTTGTGGAACAGCGCAAGGCGGTAATGGCAACTCTGCTTGGGACCTAGCAGAGCGTGTTAAAGGCCTACAAATAATAAAAGCAGCACTGAGGTCATTCAGGATGAGAGCATGCACCAAGTTAGGGGCAAACACTTACTCTTTGACTAGTGAAGGCCACGTTTTGGTGTCCTTGAGGGCAGGGCTCACGTCTGTCTTGTTCCTTGAAGAGTCCCCAGGATCTAATGCAGTCACTCAATAAATGTGGGAGGATAGAAGGAATGGAAAATGTTCCAAGAGGAAAGATGAGATGAGTTTAGAAGGCACAACTGCAAGTGTCTTTCCTTTGTCATTTTAATTTATTTCCAAAAATAGATGATGGCATTTGTATAAATTCTTTGCTGAGTTGTAGTTTAGTGTTTTATACATATCACATTTAACTGCATCTCTTAGGAACTTGGGTGCCATTGCTGTCACCTAAAGTCCAGAATTGAAGTGTCAGCATTTGACTTTCCCCTTATCATTTACTTCTCGCCACCTGAACAGCTGCAGTGTTCCTGGCATTTCCCTACTGGATGACAGTGCCGGTGCCTGGGGGGTTGTCAGCCAGGAGGCCGGGTCATTTGTTATAAGACATTCTTTTTTAAATAAGTTTTTCATTTTGGATTAATTTTATATTTCCAGAAAAGTGACAGAAATGGTACAGAGTTCTCACATACTCCTTACCTAGTTTCCCATAGTGTTAACATCTTGCATAACTATGGTAACTTTATTAAAACTAAGACATTAACATTGGTACATTACTGTTAACTAAAATCCAGAATTTATTCAGATTTCACCAGCTTTTCCATTAGTGTCCTTTTAAAAAAAAATTAGTAGACTTTTTTTTTTGGTACAGTTTTAGATTTACAGAAAAATTGAGCGGGTAGTACAAGTCCTACATACCCATCCCATTCCAGCCTCTCCACACCTTGCATACAGCTCCTCCTATTAACACCTTGTATTAGTGTAGTACATTTGTTAAAGTAATGAGCTAATATTGATACACTATTATCAACTAAAGTTTATAGTTTGCATTAAGGTTCACGTTTCGTGTTGTACAGTTCTATGGGTTTTGACAGCTGACTAATGACATTTATCTACCATTACCATATCCTACAGAATAATTTCACTGCCCTAAAGATCCCCTGTACTTCACTATTCCTCCCTCTCCTCTCTCTCCTGGAACTCCTGACAGCCACTGATCTTTTTACTGTCTCTTTAGTTTTCCCTTTTCTGAAGTCTCATATAGTTGGAATCATAAAGTATACGTAGCCTTTTTTTTTTTTTTAATTTTATTTATTTATTTATTTATTTATTTATGGCTGTGTTGGGTCTTCGTTTCTGTGCGAGGGCTTTCTCCAGTTGTGGCAAGCGGGGGCCACTTTTCATCGCGGTGCGCGGGCCTCTCACTATCGCGGCCTCTCTTGTTGCGGAACATAGGCTCCAGACGCGCAGGCTCAGCAATTGTGGCTCACGGGCCTAGTTGCTCCGCGGCATGTGGGATCTTCCCAGACCAGGGCTCGAACCCGTGGTCCCCTGCATTGGCAGGCAGATTCTCAACCACTGCGCCACCAGGGAATCCCCTATGTCGCCTTTTTAAATTGACTTCCTTCACTTAGCAATGTGCATTTAATATGTCCATGTCTTTTCATGGCTTGAGTAATGTCCTTTTCTGTTTCAGGATCTAATTCAGGGTACCGCATTTAGTACGGAGGCATTTTTAACAATCCCTTTTCTATGGTCTCTTTTCAAAGCAAGAAATTCAATTTAGTGTCCTTTGGCAATCTTCTTTTTGACACTTAATGTTATATTTATTTCTCTAACAAATATTAATTGAGCTCTTATTATGTGCCAGGCATTGTCTTAAGCAAGGAATACACAGATATGAACAAGCTATACAAGATCCTTGCTCCCATAGACTTTAAAAACCATTCCTAGGGACTTCCCTGGTGGCGCAGTGGTTGGGAGTCCTCCTGCCAATGCAGGGGACACGGGTTCGATCCCTGGTCCGGGGGGATCCCACATGCTGTGGAGCAACTAAGCCTGCTAGCCACAACTGCTGAGCCCGTGAGCCACAACTACTGAGCCCGTGTGCCAAAGCTACTGAAGCTCACGTGCCTAGAGCCCATGCTCCGCAATAAGAGAAGCCACTGCAATGAGGGGCCCGCGCACCGCAACGGAGAGTAGCCCCCGCTGGCTGCAACTAGAGAAAGCCCGCAGGCAGCAGCGGGGACCCAACGCAGCCAAAAATAAATAAATAAAATAAATAAATTAAAAAAAAAACAAACCATTCCTAAAATTACTATTAATGGCTGCATACTATTCCATTTTATCAATTTATGTTGGAACAAATCATCTCCGAAATTTCCCTGTTTTTAATAACACCATGATGAATACAAATTTTGGCTACCATTCATTATGTCCTAGGAGAGAGTATTAAAAGTATATAAGATGGGCACATTTGAGGCATTTAATACATGGGGCCATATTCCTGATCAGAAAGGATGTAGCTATTGACACTCCCTCCAGCCACTAAAGTTCCTATCTTATCTTTACTGTGACTGCTATCTCCCCTCTTACATCTTCCCCCTACTCTTAGTGGTTGCCCTCAGTTTGTTTGCTTCCTTCCAATGCAAGCAATCTAAGCAGTCAGCCAGCCTCCAGCCCCAAGCAGTCCTCTTGGCTCTAGACCAATTCATACAATCTACCTCCCACCAAAACTCCTTTCTCTGTGTGTGTGCTGATCATGCATATCTCACTTTTCAGTATTCCATTCCCTCTCGGACCCACGCTTAACTTCTTTAAGCCCAGGTTCCTCACTGTAAAATTGGCACTCTGATGACGAAGGCTAACAGTTACGCAGGGTTTACAACCATTAGTTGTTCCCAGGTGACCAAGCTGTATTTCCATGACCCCAGATGCAAGACTATGAAAAGTATGTAAACTGAGGGCAGTTTTCTGTAATTCATCTCAAAACCCATTCTCTTTTTTTAACTCTTTAATGTGTCACTGTGTTCTTATTAAGAGTACATACCTGAGAGACAGCCCCTCATTCTGAAAAGCTCATTGTCTTTATCTTACTGAACACAGTAATATGTACTGGAAATAATATGGTCTTTGGAAGCAGACATACCTAGGTTTAAAAATCAGTGCAACCGGGCTTCCCTGGTGGCGCAGTGGTTGAGAATCTGCCTGCTAATGCAGGAGACACGGGTTCGAGCCCTGGTCTGGGAAGATCCCACATGCCACGGAGCAGCTGGGCCCGTGAGCCACAGCTGCTGAGCCTGCGCATCTGGAGCCTGTGCCCCGCAACGGGAGGGGCCGCGATAGTGAAAGGCCCGCGCACCGCGATGAAGAGCGGTCCCCGCACCGCGATGAAGAGTGGCCCCCACTTGCCGCAACTAGAGAAAGCCCTCGCACGAACCGAAGACCCAGCACAGCCAAAAATAAATAAATAAAATAAATTTAAAATAAATAAATAAATAAAAGGCTGCTAGTAAAAAAAAAAAAAAAATTGTTTAAAAAAAAAAAAAATCAGTGCAACCATTTGCAAATTGTGTGGTCTTGAACAAGTGACATAACCTCTTTGAGTCCAGATTCCTCATCTCTAAAATTGGGGCACTAAGAATGGCTAACCCCTGGAAAGAGTTTACCACGTACAAGACACTGTTAACTTGATCCTCATTACAACCTTATGAGGCAATAACCTCATGATTATTATCATTTCCATTTTGCAGAGAAACAAACTAAGGCACAGACAGGGTAAGTGACCTGCCCAAGGTCATGCAGCTAGTGAGTATCAAAGCTGGGATTGAAACCTGGGGAAAATGGCTCCCGAGTCTAAATTCTTAATCCTTACATACATGCCCTCTCGCTGATCCTGAATGAAATAATTAGGATTAAATGAAACAACCTATATTAAGGATCTATTACAGTGTTCATGGCACATAAATTTTTTTTTATATAAATTTATTTATTTATTTGGCTGTGTTGGGTCTTCGTTTCTGTGCGAGGGCTTTAGTTGCGGCAAGCGGGGGCCACTCTTCATCGCGGTGCGCGGGCCTCTCACTGTCGCGGCCTCTCCCGTTGTGGGGCACAGGCTCCAGACGCGCAGGCTCAGTAGTTGTGGCTCACGGGCTTAGTTGCTCTGAGGCATGTGGGATCTTCCCAGACAAGGGCTCGAACCCGTGTCCCCTGCATTGGCAGGCAGACTCTCAACCACTGCGCCACCAGGGAAGCCCGGCACATAAATTTATACTCCCTTTTACCCACTCTTGTTGTAACATTGTTAACTTCCTGGTCCTGAGGACTCAAATCTCAGCCAAACAAGTACAGTGCAAACAGACCATTCTGCCTCTCAATCAGACATAGCTCATCACCTAGAGGGAACTTAGAGTCTTTCACATTCCTAGAGGGAAGCCTGAGCAGGGAGAGGTGAGAATGTTTTGATGGATGAGAGTGTGGTCAGGGAGGGCTTTGAGTGTCCATTCGGAGGCAGTGTAATGTAGGGTAAACGATATGGGCTTTGAAATCAACTGGGTTTGAATCCCAGCTCTGCCTACCTCATAGGGTAGTTGGGAAGATTAAATGAGATATGGTGTAAATGACATTCACCACACTTTCTCCTCTTAAATTCATTCACACTTACACAATTGGACACTGCCCAGCAGCCTAGATAGAAATAAGACTAACCTCAGAGTGAAAACTTTTAAAAATACATAGTTCTGTCTTAGATTTAGTCAGCAAGTGGATTGCATCTGGCACGATTGACACCAAGCTGTCAGGAAGGTCTGCTGGGGTCTGAGAACAAGGCAGAAATTGTGGGGGTCAGCGGAGGGGGAGGCTGGTGTGGTAGGTGAAGCTATGTCTGTCCCTAAAGCAGTGTGCTTGTTCAGTCATCGCAAAAACCTGGGTGAAATAACCCGTATGACTCTCAATCATTTACCGCTCAGAGTCTATATTTACTAAGCAACCTTTCAATTAACACCTAGGTCCCCAAAAGAGTGTCCAGGTAGAGTACACAGAAGAATTCTGGCCCTAGAAAGAAAAATCTGCATTATAAACATATAGAAATCAATCTTATATGAATTAGGAGCTATTGCTGTCCAGAAGGTAGAATAATCCTTATTCTCCTAACATCCTTTTGATTCTATCATCACGAAAATTTTGGAAACCCCACCTTGAATCTCTGACTGCCTGGGCACCTACTTTTTGCCAGGCACAGTGAAGAATTCAACACTGAAATGACACGGTCCCTGCTGAAACAACTTAAAACCTAGTAGAGATAATAAGGCAAATACACCAAGAACTAAAATAAGGCACAAGTCGGACAAAATGCCATCTCATTATCACCTTGAAAAACCCCCAAGGCCAAGTTCAGGCCTCCTAGTTCTATTCAATTTAAGGAAGTGATAATGAGGAGAAAATGTTCGTGCCCATTAAAAGGGTTCTTAACGGGTAGATCAAGACTAGCTGCTAAATGGTGGAATTTTACCTTTCTAGTTACATAGGTAATACATGTTAGCTTTTATGATATATACTTTATAAAGACTATTTCTACGAAAGGAGAAAAAAAGAGAAATGCATACATAGGGGGACAGAAGCATAACTTATTTATAGATAAAGAAAGGGCAAGAGGAGCTGATGGCAAAGGCCATTTGTCCTCACAGTGATGAGTGAATCAACAGGCATAATTCAGTGGCTCCCAAATCGTGCCAGTGCTGACCGGGCTGATGGCAATGAGAGCCTGCACTAGCCCACACCCCGTGCTCACACATGGACCACCCTGCCCTGACACCTGCACGCTCCTCTTCTTCCCCTCTAACATCCTACCCAGCCCTCTCAGCCCAGACCAAACAGTGCCTCTGCGCTAAGCTCTTCCTGCTGTCAGCTAATAGAAGGTATCCCATCCTCTTCCAAATTCCCACTTGTGTTGTCTCAAAGGCCTTATTGGCATTCCTCACATTTTGTCCTGCAGGTGGCTATGAGGTAACAAAAAGAATATCAGAAATTGATTCGGAAAACCTGAGTTGGAATTCAGATCTTATTGCCAACTAACTGTCGAACTGTAGGAATAATGACAGTTAAAACTGAAAGTCCTAATTCCCTATCTCAACAAATGGAGAAATGGTGCCCACTTCAAAGGATGGCCAGGAGATTTCAGTGAGGAAGTTTCTGATAGTGATGACTCAGATGCAAGGGCCGTACAAAACTGAACCCAGCAGGAAAGCACAGGACGTGCCCTTCATCAAAAATGGTTTCAAAGGGAAGAGTCTAGTTTTTAGGAAGAGGAGGAGGAAGATAGCTTGATGGAAAGATCCACAGAGGGAGTGCTTAACATACCTATGATCTTCTCACGGTAGGAGAGCATTCTAGATGCAAAATTAAAATAACGATATCCCTCATGTTTATGACAGTGGCCAGAAAGAATTAGACCTGAGAAAAGTATAGGGATATGTGTTAATAAACTAAGTAATATTTTAATTTGAATATATAAACAATAGACTTTAGATAAACAAGAATAACCTCAACATGGATCCCAACCAGAATCTTTAATCTATCCTGTGGACTAGACACCTGGGTCTCTCAGAAGCTGTTTTATTAGAACTGAACTTGGGCACTTATGGACCAGTAGTAACTACTTAAAATCAACCCAAAGGCTGAGAATAAAGTTGTGGGGAAAACATCAGACTGAGAATCAGGGGAGCTGAATTCCCATTTTTTAGTTGTTAAGGTTTGTGAAGCAGCCTTGAGAGAGTCTCTGGGCCTCTGATTCTTCATTTCTATAATGAAACAAAGCCATGATTGTCTTCTCAGGGCCCTTTCAGCCCTGTGCTTCTCTGACAACTATCAAATCATCAAAGTTCAAGAGGTCAGTAATAAGCCAAGGGGAAAGCCATTCTGCTCACAGCCCCACCTTGAAGTCTTCAATTATGAAACCTCCATCCCACTCAAAGCATTCAGCAAACCCTGTGCTGGGCACTAGGGCTAGACACAGGTCACCCAGGAGCTGAATGCACATCAGGATGACCAAAAACAGAAAAAATCACCTAAGAATCAGAAAATCAGCAGCTGCATAGCACAGGGAGATCAGCTCGGTGCTTTGTGACCACCTAGAGGGGTGGGATAGGGAGGGTGGGAGGGAGGGAGACGCAAGAGGGAGGAGATATGGGGATATATGTATATGTATAGCTGGTTCACTTTGTTGTAAAGCAGAAACTAACACACCATTGTAAAGCAATTATACTCCAATAAAGATGTTAAAAAAAAAAAAGAAAATCAGATAATCTTAAAACTAAAAGGAATTTATACATTAGCTGGTTCTAGTTCTTTCTTGTACAGAAAAGGAAACCAAACATGGTAAGAGTCAGAAGTCCTTTTCCCAAGAATGCACAGCTAGAGGAAGATGCAGGAAGTACTAGAGGGAAAGAGCACCAGACTGGGAGTCCTTGCTGTGCAAGGAACTAATTGTGCCACTCAGGGTCGGTGGCCACATCTCTCCAGGCTTCAGTCTCTCCTTCCGGGTAATTATGCATCTCAACTACTGCTTCCTCCACCCTAACCCTCTCTACAGTTGTGACGTTGAGATTGGAATCCAGGCCTCCTGACCAAAAAGAAATACGGATACTGCAGAAATGCACCCAATTGCAAAGTTCTGGGCAGATCAGAGGAGTGGTAGAAACCAGCTTGTCCTGGAGCCTGTTAGTACCCCAGGGGACTCATCTAAGAACTGGTTTATGTGTTTCTAAAAATACTCTTTATCTGGGCATGGAAAGACCTTTACTCATTTACTCATTCAGAAATGTGTAATTTTTGAGGTTAGGAAATAAAATAAATTGACAGCGAAGTCAGAGGACGAAAAGGTGTACACAGGCAGAGGCTGTTTTAAAGCCGATAAAGCTTCAGTTCTGAGTCCTTTACTAGCAGGAACTCCTTCCAAGATGCTGGAAGGGCCCTCGCAGTGGGTTCACATGGTCGTATTGAAAGCCTGCACCTCAGATTGGGACTTGAACCCATGTGCCGGGACTCGAACCCAGCCTAAAACCGGATCGGGACTTAAACCCGGCCAAAACCCACAGTCTTCCAACTGAGATCACACACCTGGTTTCAGGACTTAATGAAGCTCAGGTTCTTGATGTCTCATCACAGAAAGAATTCAGTGAGAGACAAAGTGATAAGTAAGAAGTGGATTTATTTAGAGAGAAACTCCACAAAGTGTGGGCCATCTCAGAAGGTGAGTTGTCAGTTTTTATAGGGGTGGGTAATTTCATAGGCTAATGAGTGGGAAGAGTATTCCAGCTATTTCGGGAAGGGGTGGGGATTTCCAGGAATTGGGCCACAGCCCACTTTTTTATCCTTGGAACTGTCATGGTGCCTGTGGGTGTGTCATTTAACTTCTGATGTGTTACAGTGAGAGCATACTGAGGCTCAGGGTCTAGTGGAAGTTGACTTGTCCACCATCTTGGATCCATTTGATTCTAATCAGTTTATGTCATGTCCTCCGGCTATGTCATTCTTTAAAAGTTGTGCCCTGCCACCTTCCCTCCTGTTTCAATATATATATATTATATATGTATAAAATTTGTATAAGTGAGATATTTTTGAATAATTTTTCTTAAAGAAGACAATGAGCTTCAGGCCCCATAAAACCTATACCCAGGGACTTCCCTGGTGGCATAGTGGTTAAGAATCCGCCTGCCAATGCAGGGGACACGGGTTCAAGCCCTGGTCCAGGAAGATCCCACATGCCACGGAGCAACTAAGCCCAAGTGCCACAACTACTGAGTCTGCGCTCTAGCGCCCGCGAGCCACACCTACCAAAGTCCGTGTGCCTAGCGCCCTTGCTCTGCAACAAAGAGAAGCCACCACAATGAGAAGCATGCGCACAGCAACGAATAGTAGCCCCCGATCGCAACTAGAGAAAGCCCGTGCACAGCAACGAAAACCCAACGCAGCCAAAAATAAAATAAATAAATAAATAAATTTATTTTAAAAAAAAACAAAACCTATATCCACTCCTGTCTTCAGGTCTGAATTTCTTCCCTTCTCTGCTCTTCTCTCCTCCTTCCTTTTTTCTAGGACTGGACAAAGCAAAGGGTTTTTTTTTGTTTGTTTTTGTTTTGTTTGTTTTTTATGAAAAGAAATATACTACTTAAGAGAAGATCAAGTCTGAGCAATTAAAAATAAGAACTTATGGGGCTTCCCTGGTGGCGCAGTGGTTGAGAATCTGCCTGCTAATGCAGGGGACACGGGTTCGAGCCCTGGTCTGGGAAGATCCCACATGCCACGGAGCAGCTGGGCCCGTGAGCCACAACTGCTGAGCCTGCGCGTCTGGAGCCTGTGCCCCGCAACGGGAGGGGCCGCGATGGTGAAAGGCCCGCGCACCGCGATGAAGAGCGGTCCCCGCACCGCGATGAAGAGTGGCCCCCACTTGCCGCAACTAGAGAAAGCCCTCGCACGAACCGAAGACCCAACACAGCCATAAATAAATAAATAAAGTAGCAATAAAAAAAAAAAAAGTGTCTAAAAAAAAAAAATAAGAACGTATAAAAAGCAAACTTTGAGTGAAACCATCACAGTGCCCTTGAACAAGATAGGTAGGGTGAGTTCTACCATCAGTGCAGTGAAGGTTGCGGAAAATAAAACCCCGACTGCCTTTCATCTCATAAAAGTTTCAGCCATTTGGGTTGATTTGACACAATGGTAATAGATCAAAAACAAAAATTTGTCAAACAACACGTTGTGCCAATTGTTAAACTGTATTTATTTATTATTAACTTGTCTATTCTGCTGATCAGTTAAGTCAGATAAAAATAAACCCGTTTGATGACCTGGTCCACAAATTCATTTGTGGGTGAGATTTTTACAGTCACCACTAGAAGAACCCCAGAGGAGGATTCATTTAACTTTTGGCCTCTTCTACCATAGAACAGAAAGGCCAAGTCTAGCTTCTCAGCTTCATTGAACAGAACCCACCAACTGGAGATTGTTACTTTGTAGTGGGTGAAAATGTTTTTTTACAGGAGGGGCATTTGGTTGTGTTCCTTAGGTATGCCCCATAAACGCAATCTGCTTGGGACTAGTCTGTCCCTGTGAGAGGCCCACATGTCTGACGGGAGATAGGGCGTGGCGAATTGCGATATTGTGAGGGTAATTAAATTATGTAGCTGTTACCAGATGCCTCTACCGGGTATAACCCCAAACTTTTACATATATCTCCACAGATTTCTGAGCTCTGCATTTAAAATAGAAACCTCTGTGAAGAAAACACAGGTATTTAACAACCTTTTTCCTGTAAGCAAAAAAGGAAAAGTCAAATATTTCAAGTATGAATCACTAGCAAAGCCAAATGAAGATCCTGAAGGTTCTTTCACAGGTCGACACACAATGACATCCTGGGAGTGGAGAACAATTTCGCCTTTCTTTCTGGGGACAGACATTTGTCATTTCAGATGGAAGAGGTCAGCCTAAAGACAGATGATTCAGTAAAACATCACTTTCTTCTCAAGATTCTAAAATGCAATGTTTCCAAAACTTGCCAGATAAGAATTATCTGAGGCAACTGAGCAGATTTCCAGGGCTTAGGTGGAGTCCAGGAATCTGTGTTTTTAGCAAGCATCCCAGGTGATTCTTATCACCATCACAAAGGCAAGGTTCAGAGTGACCCCCAGAGTCATCACATTGTTGGAATGGATACAGCAGTCACCGGGAAATGTACTTTAACGTGTATAGAGCTGGGAAGCCACTGGGGTTCATGGCTTAGAATTTCATCTTCAAGCCAAGATGTTAAACATATCAATGAATGTGCGTTCCTTATTATTACCCATAATGGTTTCTTTCTTCATGTCTTAAGGGAATGCCATATGCCCAGAGTTCCTGGTAGCAGAAAACCAAAATATTAACAGAATAAATTACTCCAAACTAGACTTGTGCTGCTGAACTATCCTAAGGTTTTTGGAATATTAACAAACTTGGACCCGGTCAAGGATCATTAATAGCATTGTCCTCTGGGCATATTCTTTTAATGAAAAACCTTCCGAATTTGCTTTCAACTGCCCCAGTATTAGCATCTTCATCATTCTGCAAAGAAAGCAAGGCGTTGGTTTTGCCAGCTCTTCAAAGCCTTCTCTGTGATACCTGCAGTCAGAAACGGCTCACCTTGGGGACAGTGCCAGAACCCCTGGCAGCCTCTTCCCTTGCCCGCCAGTTCCAGCGTGACCCAGACAGCTGAAAAATGCGAGGAAGGGTCCTGTCACTGCCGAGAGGAAGGAAAAGACTCACGCCCTCCTCTCCAGGGATGCCCTCCAACTAAGAAGAGCTGCCAAGATCCAAAGTCAAGCTCATTACACACATGAATGGTGGGAAGAATCCCAGAATTATGAATAAAATATACACCTGTGAGAAAGTGCCTCCTTACTATCAGACACTGGGCTCTCTCACATGCTATTAATATGTCATGGTTCTGTTTCCTCAACACAAGTGTAATTCTTTATTATTAATATCATTATTATTATTATTAATTTTTAAGATGATACATTCACATGTTCAAAACAAACAAGATACAAGGTGAAAAGTCTCACTTCTACCCTTGTCTTCCATCTGCCTCGTTTCCTTCCTCTGGCCCAAACATTACCAATGTATGTAGTTTCTTGTATATTCTTCTAGAATTTATGCAAAAACAAGCAAATACAAATATATATTCATATTTTCCCTTGCTTTTTCTCACCCAAAAAATGGACCTTAGAACTCTTTCCATGTTGGTGCAAAAAGAGCAGCTTTGTTCTTGTTTATAGCTGCATAGTATTGTATCATAAGATGCACCAATTTGTGATGAAACTATTGGTTTTCAGTCTGTTTTCCCCACAGTGAAATAAATGGCTTTGTTTCAAATACTTGAAAATTAAATAGGACCAGAAACACCAAGAGGGTCAGTGAAGTTGTACAAGCAGAATTTCTGGAGGTGCTCAGATGGATATATTTAAGAAATATATTCTGTTCCATATAATTACAAAAATTATTTCCTATATCATGTTATACAGTAAGAGCAGGCACAAAAGCATCTGAGAGAAATTAGAAAAGAATGTGAACCCAAATCTGGGTTAATTGAGGTAAGAAAAGGAAAAACAAGAGAGACAGAAGCCCAGCTTTGTTCCTGTAACTCCCTCTCAGCTTGGTCAAACTGCTCTCAGTTCTTAGAGGGACCAAGGCGTGTTCGAAAAGCCTCCTTGAGAATACGGACTCAAGCGGCCTAATTAGGAGGGGAAGAGAAGAGATTGGGTAAAGGGAAGGTCTGAAAGAAGACAAGGACGGCCATTTCCATGTGTTTCTATTCTAAGAAGCTAAACTATTTCCCAAGCAGTGTTTTCATGGTAGTATTTCCTCTAAGCTGTGATTTTACAAAAGGAAGACTTTTAACTCATACCTCAATGTCTTTGGCCACAACAATATTTAAAGCTATGTCCTTCGGTTTTTAACCAAGCCTTGAACTGTTGAGTCATATAGATATCTGTGATGTCCTCTTTCTAGGGTTTTCCTCTCAGAAGAGGTCGAAACAAGAGGTTTCATCTCTGGCTTAAAGCTTACTAATATTGATACATCAGTAAGTACATTTCAAGGTCATTTTACACTTCAAAAGAAAAACGTTCCAAATATTTCTAAAAAGTTGGGAGAACTTTAATATGATCTCCACCTTTGAACTCTAGCTGGTGTTCAGTGACCTGGGATGTTAACTAAATTTAGCCAAAATTAAATGAGCATACTCATATGCTGCTCCCAAGAAAGATCATAAACAGACACCACTCTTCTGGAGGACCATTTAGCTTTATATAGATAAACCTTTTAAAAATACATGCTTTTTTTTTAAATTGAGGTAGAGTTGATTTACAATATTATATTAGTTTCAGGTGTACAACATAGTGATTCACAATTTTTAAAGGTTATACTCCATTTATAGTTATTATTAAATGTTATACTCCCTGTGCTGTATAATAAATATATACTTGTAGCTATTTATTTTATACATAGTAGTTTATACCTCTTAATCCCCTTCCCCTATCTTGCCCCTCCCCCTTCCCTCCCCCATCAGTGACCACTAGATTGTTCTCTGTATCTGTGAGTCTGCTTCTTTTTTGTTATATTCACTAGTTGGTTTTATTTTTTAGATTCCACATATACGTGGTATCATACAGTAGTTGTCTGTATTCATTCTTAGATTCTGAAGTCTAAGATTTGAGAGTCTGTACCAAGGAAACTTTATACTTTCATTGCAGGAATGAAAAGCTATAGGAACTGGACTTAACAGGTGTTCTCAAATACTTTGGTCTCAGGACCCCATTATACTCTTAAAAATTATTGAATACACCACAGAGCGTTTATTTGAGTTGAATCTATTAATATTTGCTATATTAGAAACTTAAACTGAGAAACTGAACTAGAAACTCAAACAATCGCTCAAGGGCTTTTCCTCCAGATGTTCACCGAGACTTCAGCCTGCAGCGGGAGTGCCTTATGAGTACTTCTCATTTCATCACACAGCATATTAATAGGACGTGAACTCATGGGTTGAAATTTCATAAAATTAATAATTTGTTATCTAATTAGATCGTTAGTTAAACGATTATTTACATAAATTATAGTTTAACTGTTCTTTTATTATCTAATTATTTTTCAGTTATTAATTATCATTTATTTGCTAGGTATTAGTTATTACGGCACTATGCAAAATCCGGCAATAAAAACTGCCAGACATATGGAAAAATGGGTTTGGGTGCAACACTCAAAAACTTTGTCAATGACACAGTAAAAAAAAAAAAAGGAACTTAAAAAAAAAAAACACGGTTGTTTTTTTTTTGTTTTTTGTTTTTTAATGCTATTCTTCTCTGCTTACATTCTTTTTATGTATGTATGTATGTATGTATGGCTTTGTTGGGTCCTCGTTTACGTGCGAGGGCCTTCCCCAGTCGTGGCAAGCGGGGCCCACTCTTCATCGCGGTGGGCGGGCCTTTCACTATCGCGGCCCCTCCCGTTGCCGGGCACAGGCTCCAGACGCGCAGGCTCAGCAGTTGTGGCTCACGGGCCCAGCTGCTCCGTGGCATGTGGGATCTTCCCAGACCAGGGCTCGAACCCCCATCCCCCGCATTGGCAGGCAGACTCTCAACCACTGCGCCACCAGGGAAGCCCAAAACACGGTTTTACACAAGTTAAATGTGCATTTTATAAATATGGCACTTTACCCGGAAAGAGACCCCAAGTTTGCTGTGGAAGCAGATGTCTGCCTGCCTGCCAGGCTGCCCGCTGGGGTCCGAAGCCCACCACCCTGTGTGGAAGAGGCAAAACACAATAGAGAGAAAAAGAGTGAGAGAAAGGTGAGAAGAAGAGAGGAAAATGAACAAAGAACAGGGAGGAACAATACAAAATAGGCTGAGAGGAAAGAGAAAGAAAGACAGGGAGGACGCTGGCCTGGCCAGGGTACCCGGGTTCCAGGTGAGGGAAGGGTAGCAGGTGGCCAGTTATGGGGGAGTGGTGGCTGGAGGGTTGTCAGAATCAGGACAAAAAGTTGCAACACCAGATGTTGGTGGTCGTGGCTCATTGTCCTTGGGAGGGTGTTTGTATGTCTGTATGAGTGTGTGTGCGCACGCATGCAGCTGGCTGCAGTTTTCTGCATTCACCCAGTGTTTCTCCTGGAGGAAACTGAGCATACACGGACCTGCTCAACTGCTCCCTAGTAGTATTAATCATGTTGGGACAAATTTACATTTTCAAAACAAACATTACCAGTACTGACTGTATTTAGATGATCTGTATAAATCTGGAAATATGTACACCATGTTGACATTAGTTCTGTCTCAGTGTAGGATTATAAGTGACTTAAATTTTCTTCTTTCTGTTAACTTGTATTTGCTAAGTTTCCTTCAAGCAACATGTATTAATTTGTAGTGAGAAATTGAAGAACATGCTTTTAAATTTAAAACTCCAGCCAAAAGGTGTGATCTGGTTCTAAAAACCAGCTACAAAATGGATTCTCTCCCTGAGCCAACCAAAAATGTTAGTCACCAACTAGTCTCTGGGGATCACACTGGAGCTTTATTCTGCATCCTCCAAGTCAAAGAGTCAAAAGGTGAAACTCCAGGCCCCTGAGGACTTGTCTTGCCCAGTCTCTTCATTTTACATTTAAGGAAATGGAGGCCCTAGGAGGTGAAATGATCTGCCCAAGGTCACGTAATTTGTTGGTGACAAAGCTAGAACAAAACCACAAAGTCTCCTAGCTTTCAGTTTAATTATCCTTTTCACTCTTCACTTCTTTTTTTTTTTCCTCTTTCTTTCTTTTTTTTTTTCTGCCTAATAGTCACAGAGGTATTGTGGAATAGGGATTGATTTACACAATACCAAATCAACAAATCATTTCAGTCCAAAGAAATCTAACAAAACAAAACAAAACTGTCAACGAGGTGAAAAATAAAACCATGCCAACTTCTTGTTTCGCATTGTATGGACAAAACAACCAGTAATTACATGGATGTTTCCCTTTTCAACTGGTTGCTTCGGCACTGAGTTCTCATAGCCTCGGTATTAGAATAACCAAACATGGGGGTGGTGGGAGGGAGAGGAAGGGAAATCTTATTCTCTAAAAGCAAGTTAAACTCCTCAAAGCCCTAATACCCATATAAATAACGGAATTGGGACATTAGATTTAACAGCACTTTCCAGTAACAACCAACACTCTAGACTATGTAAGAAAACATCCTTTGAGAGGTCAGCCTGCTTGATAGGGACACTAGGTGCTCACAAATTCCCTGTATCCAAGTATCCTCAATGATCTAAAATAAAATAGGAAACATTGAAACACTTTTATGCCTCTTCAAAGAAAAAAAATGGAATTGTGTCTCCATGACACCAAGATGGTTTCATTTATCTGCCTGAAATCAGTGATCTATATAAACTATAGAAAATTTTCAACTTGTTTTTAATATGCAGTTCACTCTGTGTACAACTCAGCTGGCCAAGGCCTCAGTGACTACATCAGGAAAAAAGTACACCTTTTGAATTAGAAAAGATGGAAAACCTGGCCGGGCCAAACACCGCCTTCTCTCAAGCACCTGATGGGAACTAATGAAACACCTGGTTTCCGGCCCCCAACAATTAAGTAATCAGCTGCCTCTGGTTACCCCTAAGAACTCACACAGACAAGGAGGTTACCAGGCAAACAGACTGCAACAATTCAGGATCCAGAGCCAACTGGAGCACTGAAATGACACATATTGCCAGGGCAGTCACTAACTTCCGGTGTAAAAGAAGGAAGTGGAATTATTTTTTAAAAGTCCAGGACTTAGGGCTTCTCTGGTGGCGCAGTGGTTGAGAATCTGCCTGCCAATGCAGGGGACACGGGTTCGAGGCCTGGTCTGGGAAGATCCCACATGCCGCGGAGCAACTAGGCCCGTGAGCCACAATTACTGAGCCTGCGCGTCTGGAGCCTGTGCTCCGCAACAAGAGAGGCCGCGATGGTGAGAGGCCCGCGCACCGCGATGAAGAGTGGCCCCCGCTTGCCGCAACTAGAGAAAGCCCTCGTACAGAAACGAAGACCCAACACAGCCAAAAATAAATAAATAAATTAATTAATTAGTTAAAAAAAAAAAAAAGTCCAGGACTTCGCAGCCATTTGCTGAGGTGCCCTCATCAACGTAAAACATCATAGTAAACCAACTCAAGAGGGCAGTTGCGGTCAGAAGTACTAGGCTTCCCAGCCTCACCAGAGGTCAGTCTGTCTGACAACTAAGGGCCCTGCTTTTCCCTTAAATAATATTTACTGGTGTTTTTACTTTATCTGGTTTTATTTTCTGTAATTTTATTTATGGTAATGCTCAGAAAGGTAAATTCTGAAATTTTAAATAAATGCAAAATAATAATAATAATCAAGCAAAGGACCACTTAAATAAAATAAGCCATCTTGAACTAGAACTGAAGGCTGTCACCAATTTAACAAAGACACACAATGAAATCTCATATTACGGAAGCCAGTTTCTAGATTCAGGGGGAATGAGAAAACGAATTACTTAAAAGCAAAATTTTATTTAAATGGCTTTAACCCAAAGTAGCTTTTTGGGGTTTTATTTGTTTTGAGGGAGAGATTTTTAATTGCAAATGCAATTTCTTTAATAGATATAGGACTATTCATATTTTCCATTTCTTCTCATGCCAGTTTTGGTAAGTGATCTCTTTGAAGGAATATGTTCATTTCTTCCAAATTTTTGAGTTTATTGATGTTAATATGTCCATACTATTTCTTTATTATCCTATTACCTTTTAATGTCTATACTTAGGATCTTTAATGATGTCACCTCTTTTATTCCTGATATTGGTGATTTCTGTCTTTTTTTCCTTGCTGAATCTAGTTAGAGTTTTGCCAATCATATAGATGTTTTTCAAAGAAGTTTTTAATTTTCAAAGGAAGCACTATCGTTTTTCCTCCCATTGCAGCTTTATTTAATAAGCATGGTCCATCAGTTCTATTTTATTTTCAAGATGGGTCTGTGTCCCAGCCCTCCACCCACTGCAGCCGCTGGTAGGGGTTGGTAAGGTGGGCCAGCCTGGAAAGTGCTTACTGAATCTGTGTGGGGCAGGCAGTCCTCAGAGTGCCCCCATTTTCCATTGTACATTTCATTGATTACTGTTCTTATTTTTAATTTCTTCTCTTTTTTTTACTTACATCAAGTTTAATTTGCTATTCTTTTTCTAGGTGCTTGGTATGGCAGCTTGGATTGTCGATTTTAGACCTTTCTTATTTTTCTAATGTAAGCATTCAAAGCCAAAGATTTATTTCCCTTTTAGCATTGCTTCAGCATCAGTCTACAAATTTTTTTAATATTTTCTTTGACCCATGGGTTATTTAGGAGTAATCATTTAATTTCCAAACATTGGGGGATATTCCAGGAATCTTACTGTTATTTGCATTTAATTTAATTCTACTTTGGTCAGAGAATATATTCTGCATTATTTCAAATTCCAATCTTTTAAATTTATTGAGACTTGCTTTATTTGTTCAGCATATCATTTATTTTGATGAATAGAAAAAATTGGATAAATAGAAAACAAATAGCGGGACTTCCCTGGTGGTGCAGTGGTTAAGAATCCGCCTGCCAATGCAGGGGACACGGGTTCAATCCCTGATCCAGGAAGATTCCCACATGCCGCGGAGCAATTAAGCCCGTGAGCCACAACTACTGATCCCGCGCGCCTAGAGCCGGTGCTCCGCAACAAGAAAAGCCACCGCAATGAGAAGCCCACTCACCGCAAGGAAGACTAGCCCCTGGTCGCCGCAACTAGACAAAGCATGCGCACAGCAATGAGGACCCAACACAGCCAAAAAAAAAAAAGAAAAAGAAAGAAAAACAAATAGCAAGATGGTAAATTAAAGCCCAATCACGTGGTTAATTCTATTAAATAAAAGTAGTTGAAACACTATAATTTATAAAACAGAAGTCCCTGGTGGTCCAGTGGTTAGGACTTGGCACTTTCACTTCCGGGGCCCGGGTTCAATCCCTGGTTGGGTAATTAAGATCCTGCAAGCTCTGAGGCACAGCCAAAGGAAAAAACCAAACAAACAGATTGTCACACTGAATTTAAAAAGCAAGATTCAGTTACATGTTGCCTGTAAAAAAAACTTTAAATACATAGACACTGGTAGGTTAAAAATAAGAGGATGGAAAAAAGATACAAAGTATAAGAAATCAGGAATGTCTATATCAATATCAGAGAGAGTAGATTTCAGAATAAGGAATATTATCAGGGATGAAGAGAGACATTTCATAAAGTAGAAGATCAGTTCATTAAGAAAACATAACAATACAAAATGTATAATGAACCCAATAGCAAAGTTTCAAAATTCATGTAGCAAAAACTTATAGAAGTGAAAGGAAAAACAAACCCATGTAACTGGCTATTTCAACACTTCTTTCTTAGTAGTTGATAGAACAAGTAGACAGAAAATCAGAAAGAGTATAGAAGACTTGAGCAACACTACTAACCAACTAGACCTATTGACATTTATAGAACCCTTCATTCAGCAATAGAAAATTTTGACTTTTTAGATGTTTTTAGAATGTCTTCAAGGAAATGAAGACAATTATGTATTAAGATGTATCATCTGGAAAGACTACAAACCTCAAATTAAAAAAAAAAAACCCCACATACATCTGAATTGAAGACAATATTTCTCAAATTTGGCTGAATATTAGAATCAGCTGGGAAACTTTTTAAAACTTGATGCCTAGAACATACCTCAGACCAATTAAATCAGAATCAAATAAGAGAAGTGATGACTGCAAGAGCCTTTGGACTGGTTCTAGACCAAATTGTTCGATAGTAAAGTTTCTCTTGGGAGGCCTCGACTTTCCTTTTTTCTTGCTTAACCCCTTTCATGAAGGCTTCCTCTCACTGCATCTCATCCCATTAGGTCATAAAAGTTAGTGGGATTGGCCACGGTGTAAGAGAGCACAGGTGCACGTGACTACCAACCATTTGTGAACTAATACAATAGCTGCACCCCAAAAGGATGCATGAAAATTGACAGGGACCAGAAGAGAATAAGATAACAGCTGAGGCATTAAAGGCAATCTAATTGTGGCCAATTTGTTTCCCCTTTTAAAATATTTTTACTTCTGTTACAATGTTGTAACTAAAGATTAAAATAAAGTAAAAATTTAAAAGCCCACCCTTATTTTGGATTATAACTTCCATCCATAATATCCACTGAGGTCCTCTTGAGCCCTAAAAACCAAGCCTGATATCCTCTCTGCTGTGGTCTGAATATTTGTGTGCCCTCACAAAATGCACATGTCGAAATCCTAACTTGCAAAGATGCTGTTGGGGCCTTCGGGAGATGCTCAAGTCACAAGGGTGGAACCCTAGTGAATGGGATTAGTGCCTTATAAAAAAGGCTCGAGAGATCCCTAGCCCCTTCCACCTGTGAGGATAAGGTCAGGATACCAAGAGAAGTCTGTAACCTGGAAGAAGGCCCTCACACAACCATGCTGGCACCATGATCCTGGACTTCCCAGCCTCCAGAATTGTGAGATGGAAGTTTCTGTCGTTTATTGCCACCCAGTCTGTGGTATTCTGTTTACAGCAACCTGAATAGACTAAGATACTCTTCCTTGTCAGAACACTTTACATCTGTTCATTCTCCTTTGTTTCTGCCATTTGAAGAAGAATTTTCTAGGCAAAAGCCTCCTACTTTTATGTTTTTAAGTGTAATTTATTAATATAAAAATATCATGTTACTAATTATTCTTCATATACTGTAAATTCTTCAAGTAAATTTTCATAGCTTCCTACCACATCGTGATTTGCTTCTGAGCCCCTATTGTTGGACATTTAAGTTACTTCCATTTTTCACTCACAAATAAAATGCCAGTGAACATTTGCTGATAAATCTGTGGGTTCATTTCTGATTATTTCCTCCAGATACTAGGCCACTTGTCTGGAAGACCATGTTATCAGTACCCTGGATGACATCAGCATTTTGGGCAGCAACCTGAACACACTACTTATTCATATCAAGCTTTCAGCTAACCCAGAGAGCCCTCTTTTCCCACACTTGTTGCTGTTTAACCACATCTCCTCTACCCAGAGCCCAACACATTTTGTTATCAACCCATTCATTCCGAGCCTATCAAAATTAAGTTTTTATTTCTTAGTTTCCAAAGCAGTACAAGTTGAATGTAGGAAATGGGAAAAAACAGACAAGCTCACAGATACCAATAAAAAATATTTGCCACAGACATAGAAAACAAATTTATGGTTACCACAGGCCAGGGGAGGGGAGGGATAAATTAGGAGTAATGGATTAACAGATACATACACACAAAAAAAATTTTTTTTGCTAGTCCACAGCCAAAAAAATTTTTTTTCACAGAATTAAGACCACACAGTTTTTCTAGTTGCCTGGAACCCACACCTTATTAGAAGGAGGCTCTGTTGAGATATCTCCTCCCGCACATCTCCTACTCACTCTGATGCCTCACAAGTAGGACTCACTTCGTGACTCACTCCAGAAGCCTGGGTGCTATCAGCCTTGCCTACTCTAGAACTTCCTGGCTTTCTCCCAATTCAGAAGGTTCACAGCCTTTTGGGGATGCCTTACATGCCACCTCCCTAGGTCCATTCCCAGGCTATATTTCGTGTCTAGCTGCCTCCTTAATGTGGAATCATCAGAGGAATGAGCTCTATTTCTGGCAATACTGAATGAGGCGGCCCTTGTTAGGCAACTATTAATGTCAGTGCAACTTCTAAGTTCAGCAAATATTTATTATGGGCTTGCTCTATGCCCAGCTTCAAGCTGAGACACCCTGATTCACTGAAGCACAAAAAGCTCCTTCCTTCAAAGAGCTCAGAGGATGGAGTAGAAACATCCCTCAGGGAGTAATTCACAAATTGTCTAGGAAGCAAAATATTAAGGTTTTAAAGCTAATGAACATATAAGAATAGCCTTGTGACACCCAGCCGTCTCAGCGCAGCTGATCACCCGCTCTTTTGTACCGGTGTGTCAATACCCCTAGCAGAGCACTTAGCTTACCTTTGGTCTTATGTATTTACGAGTCTGTCTCCCCCACCAAACATAGTGCCCCGATTCCTCGCTGCATGCCCAGGATCAACGCAGTACTGAACAAAGTAGACCATCAGCAAACACTCACAGAAGGTACAGATGTTTTCATCCGTATGTGATTGCCACAGGGAAAACCACTCTTAAAATAACAAATACCACACGCTTTAAAATCTGCCACTATACTATACATCTTAGCAAATGTAGTCTTTAAGCTTAAAACAAGTTTGTCATTATTGTAATTAATATTATTCCAATTTCTTGAACAATATTTTAACACCTTTTCTTTTTCTATTTGAAAAAAAAAGTTTCAATATTTTTTTCTTTGCCTTTTTGTTGTCTAATACATGGTGAATATTTAGGTGCTTACATGATCTAAAAATGTATGTTTTCCTATTGTGTACCACAGGTTCATTATATACCAACTAGGTCAAATTTATTACATTGTTTTTCAAAATAAAGAATTTTTGATATTAAAAAAAATCTGCCACTAACTCTTTTGAAATAGTCATTAAGGATAGCGGGGAGGAAAAAATGAAAATTATTTTGATATCTCAAGGCTAAAATGTCATTCCCACTATTTTACAACTTTGCAAACACATTATGGATTTCCCCGAAAAGTATTTGTATCTGGGTGGTGAAACCCATGGGAGGAAAATGTAAATGCCAAGAAATCTGGGCAATGTCTCCACATCAGATTGCAGAAGAGAAAGAATAAAAGCTCACAAGTGCTAATCTAACCCCAAACTGACAAAATTAATGTAGGCTTTCTGGAAAGTCTGGGCTGAGTAAGTTCTAGTGCTTGGAAAAATAGGTAAACAGTCCCTTCTTCTGGTCATTATCTTCTGAAATGCACGAGACATTAAATAAACAGTCATATTATGTTCAAAATACTTCTAAGATGAAAAAGACTGTCAGCCAAGCATTTGCAGAAGGTAATAGCAAAGAAAAGACAACGTTGTATAACTAAGACATCCGGAAAATAAAAATCATTTAGCAGGCTTTCAGAACTGACAGGTTTTGAAGAAGGCAGGTTTCTTCCTACCTAAAATTTTTTTAAGAAAAAAAGGTTTTAAAAATGTTTTGTTGTTCAGTTATTTATTTTGGTGGCTTAAGGGCTGGAAAGGATTTTGGACATGCTTAAGCCCAACTCCGCCTTTTCCCCACTGACAGGTGAAGAAACTGAGGTCCTAAGGACTTTTCAAAGTCAAGAGCAGAACAAAGCCTGGGGTCTCAGTATGGAACTCCGGTACCCCTGATCACAACAAACAAATGCACCGCCATCCCCTGAACTTGATGCAAGAGGCCGTGCTCAAAGGGTTCAGGGGCAACTCCAGGGGCTTTTAAAAAACCAGACAATACAACAAGTAAACGCACTAGACTGGATCCTGCATTGGAGGCAAATTCTATAAAGCACATTATTGAGATAATTTTTGAAATTTCATTATCAATAATAGTATTTAAGGGCTTCCCTGGTGGCGCAGTGGTTGAGAATCTGCCTGCCAATGCAGGGGACACGGGTTCGGGCCCCGGTCTGGGAAGATCCCACATGCCACGGAGCAACTGTGCCCGTGAGCCACAATTACTGAGCCTGCGCGTCTGGAGCCTGTGCTCCGCAACAAGAGAGGCCGCGACAGTGAGAGGCCCGCGCACCGCGATGAAGAGTGGCCCCCGCTTGCCACAACTAGAGAAAGCCCTCGCACAGAAACGAAGACCCAACACAGCCATAAATTAAAAAAAAATAAATAAATAAATTTAAAAAACAAAACAAAAACAAAACAGAGGCCCCCCATCACTGCTCATGAAACCATTGTTTAAAAAATAATAATAATAATAATAATAGTATTTAATAAATGTTACATTTCCAAAATTTGCTAACTCCCATGGTTATATAAGAAAATGTCCTTGTTCTTAGGACATACGAGTACTTTACTGAAGTATTAGCAGTAAAGTGGCATACAAAGCGTGGAGCTTATTTTTTTTTTTTAATATTTATCTTCATTTATTTATTTATTTGGCTGCGTAGGATCTTTCGTTGTGACGCGCGGGCTTCTCTCCACTTGTGGCACATGGGCTCTAGAGTGTGCAGACTTACTACATCCCCACTACATGTGGGGCCTTAGTTCCCCGACCAGGGATTGAACCTGAGTCTCCTGCATTGGAAGGCGGATTCTTAACCACTGGACCACCAGGGAAGTCCCAGCTGGAGCTTATTCTTGAATGGTTCAGAAAAAACACATTTTTTTAGAGACTGAAATAAAACAAATTTGGCAAAATATTAACAATTGGTGAAACTGGGTGAGGGGTATAAGGCATTCTTCATACGAGTCTTGCAACTCTTCTGTAAGTTGAAAGTTTTTCAAAATAAAACGTACAAAAACATTTTAAAAACTAGATATTCTGTATATTTATTCTGGTCCACTGAGCAAAAGTGCTTGGTGACTCCGTGTAGACTGGGCCTGCTCTGAGGGGGAAGGTGACAAGCATCTACTTGGCACAGATTTCAGGACACAGAGTCTCCATCAGACAGAATGCCGAGCCACTGAGCAGGCCAAGCACTCCATTCGAGTCAAGATCAACTGGAAACAGCAGAGGCAGAGCCCTGAGGCAGGTGAGTCAGTTTAGGGCACAAGCTCTGGGGCCAAACAAGCTTACAGTCCTTGCTTTGCTGCCGCTCACTGGCTTTGTGACTGAGGGCAAGGAGCTCAACTTCTCTGCATCTCAGCACCTCCAGTAAATGGCGCTAACAATACCTACTTCACAGAGTGATAGTAAGGATTAGATTACGCAATGCAGACAAACCTCTAAGCCTGGCACAAATACATGTCATGATAAAAGTACAGCTGCCAGAAAACATCTTATTCACTCATTCATTCATTTGCCCCTTCACTCAAATCCACAAGCTTATATTTCAGTAAGAGCCGTGCCAGGCACAGGGTGTCCAGCAAGGTGTGTAACCATTTCCTCCCTCAGAGGGCTTACATTCTAGGAGAAGCTGGCAGGAAATAGACAATTACACTAAAAGTGTGACCAGGGATGTGAATGGCCAGCGTGAGAGGAGGTTTAACACTGGGTGGGAACACTGGGACAGGCACCTAAGCCAACCTGAGGGGGCCAAGGAGGAGCTGCCATCTCAGCGGAGACCTGGAGGATGGGTAGGAGTTAGACAGGCAAAGGGGGGTCAGAGGGAAAGATGTCCCAGTCGGTGGAAGCAGAAAATATAAAGAGAGACAGGTTGCGGAGCCTTTCAGAAAACAGCAGCCCGGGTATGTACCAGCAGAGGTGCCAGTGATGCTAGAGATAGCACGTAGTGAGACATGTTTCTCGGTGATGAGGCTAAACAGAAAGGTCAGAGCCGCAGAGAGATCCTCCAAGTGTTAAGGAGCTGGGGTTTGTCCTGAAGAAACTTCTGATAAATTATAAGCAGAGGACAGATGAAAAATCATGCTGGCTGCAACCCACTCCCCTAAGACCAAGGCTGTGCAAGAAGCTCTGGCTGGAGATGATGATGATGGTGGTGATAGGAACTAGGCTAGATTCCAGAAGAATCTGGAGAGAGCATAAAAGGATTTCATACATGCCTGAGGATAATTTAGAAGAGGGAGGAGTCTAGGAAAACTTGGGTTTCTAGGTCATGAGGGATATTTCCTTGGCTGGATGGTGTCCCCATTAACTGAAACAGGAACTATGTGGAAGGTGGTAGACACACAGGGAAGGAATGTTTTTCTGCTACTAGAAATTGCTAAGTTTATCAGTCACATGGGGTGGGGTAGGGTGCATCTGGGTGGGATGGGAGGGATAGAGAGAAGGTGGGGCAGGAGAGTATAATCTAAACGGGTCAAACGTGATATAGAGATAAAGTTCCCCCTTCTCACGGTTTTGCCAAGGGCCAGGTTGACAAATTAAACATCTTGAGAACTTGTAATCCTCCCACTAAGAATTATGTGAAGAAATAGCTGACAACTGAAAAAATTTTAAGATGCATACATTCTATGAGCCAGCAATTCCACTTCTAGAAACCTGTCCTGCAACTCTACTGGCATTTGTGAACACAAGATGAACATACAAAGTCTTCCCATGGGGAATTAATAAATCAACCATGGTACAGCCTTACTATGGAATACAAATAGCTATTGAAAGAATGAGGTAGTAGGGGTAAATCTACATGGGAAATGGAAAAAACTCTGAAATGTATTGAATAAAAAAGCAGACATAAGCAGTAGAACACCACCTCTAATATTATCCCATTTCTGTTTACTAAAACAGTCATGTAGGTTTGGGAGCCAGGACTGTATTAGGTACGTGTGTGTGTGGGTACGTGCAGTATAAAGAAATAGAAGGATATATATTGAACAGTTAACATCCCAGGCATGAGAGTAGAATAGGGGAGAGAAGTTTAGGGGTAGGATAAAAGGGAACCTGTAATTGCATAAACATGTTCTGTTTTGTTTGAATTTCTTTTACAATAAACATGTCTTCACATTACATGTGTATATATTTTTAAACCATCTAAAAATTAGAGGAGGACTTTGAGAGATGCAAAGAGAGCTCATTCAATAAATATTCTTTCAGTTTCTACTGTTCATCAAGCACTAATTAGACGCTGGGGATACCGCAGTGAACAACAATAGCAGTGGTGCTTCCCGCATAGATCTTATAGTCTAGCAATGAAGGCAGACCATTAAACATGATTATAATAAGGAATGACAACACCTTGACCAAGAGTGATTAGGTCTTATTGGGGCACATAGGAGCCCTAGAAGAAATCAAGGATGGCTTTCTGGAGGGGGTGCCATCTAAACTGAGACCTGGAAGATTAGCAAGAGTTAGGAGAGAGAGTTTCCAGCAGATGATACTGCAGAGGCCACTGAAGCTGAAGAGACTGTTGGTGAGCAGCTGGGTAGAGCTGGGACCTAGTGAGAGAGGCAGAGTGAGACATGAGGCTGGGGTTTAAAGCAGGTCTAGGTTATGAAAGAGCAAGTGTGCGCCAGGCCAAAGAATTTGGATTTTACCTTCACTGTGCCAACCACTGACAAGTTTTAAGCAAGGCAGTGAAATCTGCAGGTTTGCCCTTCAGAAAGATCACTCTGTCAGCAGCTCTTCTCAATTGTGTACTCAGACATATGGATGGGATCAGTTGGAGGGAAAAAGGTAGAAGATTCAGGATCCCTGGTTTAAAAGAGAGACCATAGAAGAGCAAGTCTGGCTGCTCTAGACCAGTTGAATTAATACAGGCAAGCGAAGCAAGTGACAGAAGTGGGAAACAAGCAGCTGACCATCTAGTAGAGAAGGAAAGCAGATAACCAGTAAGTACAAATAACCATATTAAATATTAAGAGTGAGGTAAATGCTAGAAGTCTAAACACTAACCCTGCAGCATAGAGAAAGTGAGTTAGGATCTGATACTGATGACAATACTAGCTCACAGGAACGGCGCTTGTGCCAAGCTCTGTTTCTCGTAACACCTGGCATAACATGTATGTGCTTCCTTGTCTATTGTCTGAATCTGCACTAGAGTGAAAGTTCCATGAGGGTCAGTCTCATTTACCACTATCCCCCAAAGCCCACTTCAGTGGCTGGCTTCCAGGAAGTGCTCAACCAGTATTTGTTGAATGGGTACATGAATGAGTGAATGTAAAGTGGGAGAAATAAAATGTAAAGCCCTTCATACAGGAGACGCATAAAATACAGAGGTGTTTAATAAATCGTAACTACTATTCATAGTTATATGAATAATAGTCATTATCGTCATCATGCCTTGGGGAGAATTAGAAGAAAATTCAATTCTTCCAATTGGGTTAGGAAGGTTGGCCAATTATCTTGTCAAAACATCTTGATTAAAATATTTCATTACTCCTGAAAGTTCATTGACTGTACCGTAAACTTAAAATCTTCAGCAAGGTTGTCAAAGTCTTTCATTCTTTAATTCCAGCCTAATTCTAAGTTCAAGGTTCATTCACTAGAGGCTATTCTTCTTCCCCGATCCCTACCCCCATATAGCTAACAGTTTCATTCCTCTTAGTTCACTGGCAAACTCTAAAGCCTTGGGTGGTGCTGGGTGAGATGGATATTAACATAAAGGCATTAAATAAATAATAATAACAATATCCAGCATTAGCCCATTCCCCAGAACTATGCTAAAGCAAATTACTCATTAACAACCTACCGGTAGGTATTATTCTTGTTCCCACTCCCCTGGGTGAGTAATTTACCCAAGGTTGTGTCTCCTAGTAGGGGACCAGGGACTTGAACTGCCCCGAAGTCCACGTGATTAACCACTCTGCCATTTTCTCTGTTCTGGCAGCAGAGTTTCAATGAAAGGCAGTGAATCCAAAATTTGGATTTTATTCTGAGTCAGGCTGTAGCTTGGAGGGAGGATCCTGACTCTATTCGGGGATTGGCTCCCAGTCACATTCCTCCCGATGTTTAGGGAGACAAGTCAAGAGAAAACAGGGAAGTTAGCGGGAACCTGATCCCAGGAAATTGTCCTTTACTTGGTAAGAAATGGAAAAACAAAGGGAGTTTGAGTAAAGTGACACAGCTGGTTAAGTATCTGTGTGACACCTCTGAGAATGCACTACTGCAGGTACTCGGCAATATAATAAGAGTTGTTTACCGGCTAAACACGCTTAGTCCTGCCCACAGGGAGTTTATGGTCTAGTGAGGGTAAAGCACACACACACTCGGGCAGAAAGTGAGGAGAGCCTGACAAACGCCAAACCAGCCTCGAAACGTGTCAAGTTCCCATTAGTAGGCAGGAAGGTGACGTGACAGGCTTGGAAGCTGAGGGATTTGTAATTCAGTTCCCAGCCCGCAGGCTTTCGTCCTTTTGCTAAGTACTAATTGAAGGTAATGCCTAAGGCCTTTATCACCTCGTCACCAGAAATCTGCATTCCCATTCATATTAATTACTCCCTGGAACCAGAAATCTCTAGTTCAAAATATTCCCCTCAAACCGAGCTAGGCTTTTGCATTAAATTAATCCTAACTACCTCAAGTAGGCCTCCCCCAGATTCTGGCTGCTCTAATGTAATTTGTCATCTGCAAAAGGTTGAAAAAAGAGGAACTCTCCAAGGCGTTGCCTGGGTGTAAAACCTGAACAGGAGAAATGGACTTTTTAAAAAAATATTTATTTATATATTTATTTGGTTGCACCAGGTCTTAGTTGTGGCAGGCGGGCTCCTTAGTTGCAGTTCGTCGACTCCTTAGTTGTGGCATGTGACCTCTTAGTTGTGGCATGCATGTGGGATCCAGTTCCTTAACTAGGGGTCGAACCTGGGCCCCCTGCATTGGGAGTGCAGAGTCTTAACCATTGTGCCACCGGGGAAGTCCTGTGTTTTTTTTTTGGCCGGGCCATGTGGCTTGCGGGATCTTAGTTCCCGGACCAGGGATTGAACCTGGGCCCTGGCAGTGAAAGTGCCAAGCCCTAACCACTGGACCGCCAGGAATTCCCTCTTTTTTTTTTTCTTTTAATATAAGAAATCACTCTTTAAGAACATACACTTGGGGGCTTCCCTGGTGGTGCAGTGGTTGGGAATCTGCCTGCCAATGCAGGGGACACGGGTTCAAGCCCTGGTCTGGGAAGATCCCACATGCGGCGGTGCAGCTAGGCCTGTGAGCCACAGCTACTGGGCCTGTGCATCTGGAGCCTGTGCTCCGCAACAAGAGACGCCACGAGAGTGAGAGGCCCGCGCACCGCGATGAAGAGTGGCCCCTGCTTGCCGCAACTAGAGAAAGCCCTCGCACAGAAACGAAGACCCAACACAACCAAAAATAAATAAATTAATTAAAAAATAAATAAATAAAAGGCCACAATAGCTGAAGATATGGATTCAAGAAGAAAATTAATGTGAAATTAGGTCAGAGGGGTAGGCAGGGACCAGATCATGTAGTTTTACAATACAAGATAAGGTGTTTATATTAAAAAACAAACAAACAAACAAACAAAAAACAAAAACAAAAAAACCATACGCTTGGGCTTCCCTGGTGGCGCAGTGGTTGAGAGTCTGCCTGCCATTGCAGGGGACATGGGTTCGAGCCCTGGTCTGGGAAGCTCCCATATGCCGCGGAGCAACTGGGCCCGTGAGCCACAACTGCTGAGCCTGCGCGTCTGGAGCCTGTGCTCCGCAATAGGAGAGGCCGCGATAGTGAGAGGCCCGTGCACCGCGATGAAGAGTGGCCCCCGCTTGCCGCAACTGGAGAAAGCCCTCGCACAGAAACGAAGATCCAACACAGCCAAAAATAAATAAGTAAATAAATATTAAAAAAAAAAAAGACACTGCCCCCCCCAAAAAAAAGAACATATGCTTCACTAGTTTTATTTTTCACACAATTACAAAAGTTATAAATGCAGTGAACAACTGTAAACAGTATTACAGAGACTAAATCCTCCATAACCCCACCTGTGAAAGAGAACCATGGTTAGCAATGTGGTATGTTATCACCTCCAACTTCTGATTAACTTTTAGACTACTAGATAAGAAATAGATAGGCAGATAGATAACATTAATCCACACATACATAAACAAATAAGTAATATATGCTGTTTTGCATCTTTTTTGGAGTTTTCTTTCTTTTTTTATTTATTAAGGTATAGCTGATGTACAATATTAAGTTAGTTTCAGGTGTACAACATAGTGATTCGACATTTAAATACATTATGAAATGACCACCACGATACATCTAGCAACCGTCTGTCACCAATTACTATAATATTATTGACTGGATCACTTATGCTGTATATTACATCCCCGTGGCACATTACTGCTTACCCTTTTTGTCCCCCAGGAAAAATAAAGACAGAAACAGCTATATCATTTACAGCACATAGATTCAGATCGTGGAAATATTAGTCAGAATCCAGACATCAGACTCCGAATGAACTAGGGAAGATTGATAAAGGCCTTTAGTTTTAGGCAGGAGATCGAAGAAGCAAAAGACCTTGATGGATGGAGAAATGCTTTTCTATGGGAAAGGATAATGTTCTAGTTTGGAAAGATTAATTTGGAAATCTCTAGTGTTCAGCTGGAAATTTTACAGTGTTTTAAAATCTTATCTTGGGGCCACTACATCGAATACATTGTTATCAGACAAAATAAGTACTTTTGTGGTTAGGTAAGGCAGCATTAGAAACTCTGAAGGGCAGCTTTTCTCTGGGGAATCACACTTGCTTCAAACACAAGAGCTGGTGGCTCTGTGCCACCAATACTCAACAGTCACATAGGCACTCCTGCACCTAGAGGACCAAAACAGCAGAGAGGAGGGTGCAACACATTGGTCAATCCAGCTGAAAGACCTGTGACTTGGGTGATGGCTCAGGCACTGGCTGTCTGTGCAACCCTGGACAAGCGACTTAACATTAGCTACACCTCCATCCCCTTTCTTACAAAGTAAAGGCATCCATAGGATGCTTTCCAAGGTATTTTTCAGCTCTGTAAACTGTCAGATTGTGAGTAAGCTAAAAGTTACTAATTCTCAGTGCTGGGGTGTATCAGATTGACCTGGAGAGCCAGTAAAGACCACTGAGGGTAGGACCTGGCCCTGGGAGGTTTATCAAGTTCCTGGGGGATTCTCATACTCACCAAAGTTCGAGAACCACTGAGTTAGGGAAAGGATGAGAGTCAGAACAGAGTTTTTTAAAAACTAGCTATTGTGACAATTAGTGGGATGATATAGTAAGGTGTTAAGTGGTACTAAAATATCATTTATTTTTATCATAGGGGACTTATTTATTGAATGACTTTACTTCTGGGAAGAATAAATTCTTAATTGTGGTCAGGTCCTTGTTGACTGGTAAAAATGTCTCCTGCATTGGGAAAACCCACCCCAGTGGACGCTTTGCCCATCTGGCCCTTAGCAATCCCTCTTAGGTGCTACTGTTTCCTTTTTTCAGATGTGTTTTAGATCTCTCCATTGCTGAGAACACTAATACCAACTCTTCAGCATGTGTTTTACTTTAAAGCTTTCAAAGCACTTGCAGATTCATTTCATTTGATTTCACACTCCTCCAGTGGGGTAGTGGGACAAGTATTACTATATCTATTTGATGATGCCAATTTCCCAGGGCCCCCAAATGCTTTCTTAGAGACACTGGACAATGTGCCCATCGAGAATAAGGGAGGATGTTTTGTTCCCTGTTGTATTCTAATCAGCTAGAATAGATATATTCACATATATCTCCTCACAAAAGAGTAGATGTTCAGGAGAATCAAATATAAATACTAATTTTTGCTACTCTTATTTCCTAAAGATGCTATATTTTGATCTCAGTAAGGAC
Source organism: Balaenoptera acutorostrata (assembly GCF_949987535.1). NCBI lineage: Eukaryota > Metazoa > Chordata > Mammalia > Artiodactyla > Balaenopteridae > Balaenoptera > Balaenoptera acutorostrata. Next base: position 65,528,070 of record NC_080067.1, on the reverse strand, counting down.
TATCTCTTGTTCATCTCCACCAGAACTTAAACTCTGAGAAGGCAGAGATTTTTGTCTGGTCTTTCGATTGCTGTAACCCAAATGCCTAGAACACTGCCTGGCACATACTAAACATACAGTAATTTTTTAAAATAAACAAACACATTTTATCGTTAATGCCTAACCTACTGCCTAGACCAGATATATGCTTACTAAGTACGTGATGAATGAAATACTATAAGAGAAAAAAACCTTAAATATTTAAGCCAATAAAATCAAATTATCTCATCTCTAATAGAATAATTATTAAATAAACATCCACTAGAAACTACTAAACCATCAATAAATGACTATGTGCTGTTTGATTTTTAAGCATATACACTGTATATGTATTTCTATGATTTAAAAAATCAATTTAAAAATTATATGTATGTTTTTTCACAAGATAAGTGAAAAGGCAGCTTTGCAATATGATTAGAACTAAGTAAAATAAAATACATGAATGCTAAAAAAGACTAGGAAGCTTGATTATGGCAAGATAAATGAGTTAACGGCCGATTTTCATGTTCTTTTCTTATCCATATTTTCTGAATTTTCTATACTACACATGCATTGTTCTTGTAATAAGGAGAAAAAAGAGAAAATAGAAGAATAGATGGCAGGAAATATATTAAAATTCTAACAATGTAATGTGGTGGTGAAAGTATGGGTTATACTTTTTAAAATTATTTTCTCTTCTTTAAATGTTTTTTAATTATTCAACAAAAACAAAATTATTATAAGAAACTTGCAAAAATCTAATTTGCTATGCAGTCTGAGATATATTCTGCAAAGTCAAATATTTGTCAGTAACTTGAAGCACACACCGAGCGTCAAATTTGGAAAAAGGAGACTTTTACAGGTTATCAGTAAAAACCATAGTTGTGGCTTCCCTGACAATCCCAGGAACTTTTAGCTATGGGCACCAAAATATTCCCAGAGTGCTGACGGTGGGGTGGTGAGTGGGGGTGGGAGGAATGGGGGAGCTTCTGCGGAATCCTTAATATTCCCATAGACCTTCTATGGCAGGAATGATTGATGGATGATATATAATTAATTTCACTTGACAAGCATAAAGGAAAAATTTCCCTGAGCCACTGTAACCTGAGCTAATGAAACCCTATTTAACCAAGGGTGTGTATTTAGACTGGATCTTACCTTAGTGACTTAGCCATTAGTAGGAATTCACTGTTTACCTTTAGGATTCTTATCAGTACTTAGACTCTGTTTGCCTGTGATTTTCACCTGATTGCTCAACGTGCTCAGCGTTATATGATTTGGGACGAAATGAAAACTTTGCAAGATCACAAAAAGCTAATCTCAACTATCTAATCTGCTTAAAACTTTATGATTTTCTCTTCTCTTTCAGCATGCATTATGGCTTTCTCTGAAAAGATTCTGTGAACAAACAAGGCACCTGTTTCAGGTCTTGTAAAATACCAGATCCTTCCAATTCCTTTAAGGCTTTTAGAGATGCAGGCCATGTTATCAGACATAAACACCCTGCCCCAATTGCTTCTCCAATCCCACTAGGGCAACACCTTTGAGAATCTCCCCTGGGGTCTGCTCTCCATGAGACCCACCTCTACAGAACGTTCCAGAAAAAAAAAAAAAAAAGATGAGCTCTAAAAGTTCATAAAGAACTTTTGGGAACCCACAACTGGTTAAGCCTGGACAGGGAACCAGAAGATCTGGATTCTGGTGGTACTTTACCCTGTCGTATGACCTCGGACACATCGCCCAACTTTTAGAACCTCCATTTCCTATTTGTACAAGGAAAGAATTGAAGTAGATAACCTCTAAAATCTGTTTCAGTTCTAAAATTCTCTGACTCAGAAGAAATCCCCTATGAAGGTCAGTGGCAGGAAGGCCCAAGGTGGACTGATGGACCCTACTTCACAGTAAGACAAATGGGAACCTAACGCAGGGTCTAAGTCACAGGGAAAACGTAAGGTATTCCCATCTGGCTCTACTCTTGGAAAACTGGGAAGTAAGGGTGTAGATTCGACACTCCTTAAGCGGTCCTCGGAATAAAAGGCCTGGATGCATCAGGTGAGCTGGCATTTGTCTTTCTCCTGGATGGTTGGAGCTGTGTTTTTATTTCCATGGCAAAGAAACAAGCTCATAGCTGTGCCGTTCGGAAGTGTTCATGAATAATTAGGGGACAGTGACAGCTGAACACCAAGAGCATTGGTTCTGTGAGCCCTTGGATTTGGGCAGCCTTGAGAGCCCTCCACACGGAGACCTAGTCTAGGGCTGCTTTAATGTCATCCAGCGCCTGGGGCGAGCTACAAGCTCCGGCACTGCCTTCACTTATCCCCACCCAAATGTCTGGCCTCTGCCGGGTGTGCTCACAGGGGCTGGCACAGATCCGTGGCGGGGGAAGAGGGAGTGCTCTGGGAGCAGTTTTCTCCCCCACTCCCTGCCCAGGAACCATGTGACGGCCTGCGAAGGTCTCCAGGCTGAAAAGGTTTTTTGATGTCTGCTTAGCCCTACACATCCCACCTTTGGTAGGTGCCTACATCCCTCCCTTAGTCTTCCTTGGGAGCCCTGGCTCCTTGCCTTCTGCACTCTTGCTGCTACTTCAGGTACCTCAGAACTCAGAGGGAAACCCTGGAGTCAAGCCCTGTTCCCCCTTCCCACCTCCTGCCTGCATCCGGTCTCACTTCCACATCAATACTCCGTCAGTCTTCCCAAAGCATCACAGGATATCACTTACCAGTTCAAAAATCCAGTAGCACCTATTTCCTAGCAAACTAAATCCAAAGTTCTTAATCTAACCTTCAATGTTCTATTACCAAATTCTCTCTAGCATATGCCAGGCATTCCAACTCAAATGGAAAATCCCCACAAAGCAGCCCAGACTTACCCATCTGCACATTTTGCCCACTCTACACACACACACACACACACACACACACACACACACACCACACTCCACCTTTGTAGAGCTCACTCATCCTGCAAAGCCTAGCTTAAATGACTCCTTTTTTGGGAAGCCTACCTAGCATCTCTCAACCTAAAATCTTCTGAACTTCCTTAACTTTCTGATTCACACCTGTTTGGAGACATTCAACACTTTCTAGTTAAAATCATAGTATGCTTTTTAAGGAACAAAGTACCACTAACCATTACAACCTTTTAATCTTTGTATATCTATAGCAGAATATATGCTACATAGAAGGTTCTCAATGAATGCTCAATGAACCAAGCGTCGAGGTCACCCAGATACTGCAAGCTAATTATTACACACCTCTGGGTTGCTAAGGTGAAAAGCAGATGTGAGTACCAGCAATTGGAATCCATAAGTTGGAAATACAGGAGCCCCCCCTTATCCACAGGACATATGTCCCAAGACCTCCAGAGGATGCCTGAAACTGCAGATAGTACTGAATCCTATATACTCTTGTTTTTTTCTATACATACATACCTATGATAAAGTTTAATTTTTAAATTAGGCACAGAAAGAGATGAACAACAACTAATAATAAAATAGAAGTATAACAATATACTGTAATAAAAGTTATGTGAATATAGACCCCCTCTCTCTTTCTCAAAATATCTGATTGTACAAATTTAACGTCTGTTCCATCTTAACTAAACACTTGTCACGCGCTGTGACCGTAAGTTTTGCAATTTGAGGTGCGACAGCAAAACTAACAGGAACTTCTTTTTCCCTCATAATTTCACAGACAGAAGATTCGTTCATACTGTAGATCTTAGCAACCTCAACATACAGTTTTTTTCTTTCCTTATTAAGTCAAGGACTTTCACCTTTTCACCTACAGCAAGCACTTTACGGCTTTTCTTTGGCAGAACCCAGCTGCCAGCATCACTACTCTTTCACTTTGGGGCCTTTATAAAGTAAAATAAGGGTGCCTTGAACACAAGCAGTGCGATACCTCCATAGTCGATCTGATAACTGAGATAGCTACTAAGTGACTAAGAGACAGGATATACTGGACAAAGGGATGATTCACGTCCTGGGTGGGATGGAGCAGGATAGCAAGAAATTTTGTCACGCTACTCAGAACAGCCCACAATTTAAAACTTAGAAATTGTTCATTTCTGGAATTTTCCATCTAATGTTTTTGGACTGCAGATGCTCACAGGTAATGGAAACTGAGGAATGGCAAACCACTGATAAGGGAGACTACTGTACGTGCTTCTTTCTCTTAAAGTTTCCAATGAAGGATAAACCTGTTTTTCACAAATCAAGATGGTATATCTCAGCCACTTTTTTCTGTCACAGAGTCTTACAAAATACTAAGGAAACTGATGGACTCTCTCCCCATAAAAAGGTACATATACACTTCCAGACACATATTCATGTACAGTTTTAAAATTTTTTATTTGGGAATAATTTCAAACTTATAAAAAGTTGAAAAAATAAATATGTTATAGAAATATCCATATACTGTTTATCCAAATTCACCTGTTAACACCGTTTGCTTTATCATTTGATCCCTCTAGTTCATTCATTCTTGCTCTGTGTGTGTGTGTGTATATAAATGAAATTTTTTCTAAACAATTTGAGGATTGGTTACATACATCAAAGCCCTTTACCCCTAAATACTTCAGTGTGTGTTTCCTAAAAATACAGATATTCTCTTATGTAATCACAGTACAGTTTCCACTTTATAAATTTGTATGTTTTAATCTAATTCACCCTCCCCATTCCAACTGTGTCAGTTGCTCGAATATTACCCTTTATAGCATTGTTTTTCCCTCCAGTACAGGATCCATTCTCGGGTCAGGTATTGCATTTAATTGCCATGTCTCATTAGCCTCATTTAATCTGGAATATTTCCACAACCTTTCTTTGTCTTATTTTGATATTGACATTTTTGAAAAGTAAAGATCCTTCACCTTTTTTAAAAAATTAAATAGAACATTCTTTGTTTTGGGTTTGTCTGAGGTTTCTTCCTGGTTAGATCGAGGCTTTGCATTCTTGGGTGGCAAAATGCGGCAGGGATGCGGTGTCCTTCGCTGGGTATAGCCATCCACTCCTCATTGGTGAGGTTCATTTTGACCATCCAGGAAAGGTGTTGCCCAATTTCTCCACTGTATATTTGCTGTGCTTTGTTCTCTCTTGCAACTATAACAATCTGTGAGGAGACACTTTAAGACAATGCAAAGATCCTGCTCTCCATCGAATTTCCTTCAGGAATAACTTGAAGGCATTCACAGACCTCTGAGGGCCATCTGTGCACTCAGAGTTAAGAACAAAAGTTATGAGTTTGCTGTTTTTCTCTGGCAGGGGCAGTGAGTTTGCATAAGGTCAATCACACGTATGTCCCTAGCACTAGGTGGACACTGGAATAAGAAAAACTCCACCTCTTGGGACTTCCCTGGTGGCATGGTGGTTAAGAATCCACCTTCCAATGCAGGGGACACGGGTTCCAGCCCTGGTCCGGGAAGATCCCACATACCGCGGAGCAACTAAGCCCATGCACCACAACTACTGAGCCTGCGCTCTAGAGTCCTCGAGCCACAACTACTGAGCCCGCGTGCCACAACTACTGAAGCCCACGCACTTAGAGCCCGTGCTCCGCAACAAGAGAAGCCACCTCAATGAGAAGCCCGCGCACGGCAATGAAGAGTAGCACCCGCTTGTCCAACTAAAGAAAGCCCAGGCGCAGCAACGAAGACCCAAAGAAGCGAAAAATAAATAAATAAAAATAAATAAATAAATAAATTTATTTTAAAAAAAGAAAGAAAAACTCCACCTCTTGCCAGCTCTGCAATTTTTCACCCAGGTCGCTGTGAGCATTAAATGAGATTGGAATAGAGGGTTCCTAACTGAGTCCCCAGCATACGGCCTGTGTTTAGTCAGTGTTAGTCCCCTTTCCCTCCTTATGAATAATTTAACGCTACTGAGGTAGAGTAATTTGTGCCCAAGAATCCAAAGGAAAGCAACGTCCTGTGAGAGGCACTCAGCCACAGTCTTTTCTGAGATCAGGATGAGTGGGACCTTGGGCAAACTTCTTAACCTCTCTGTGCATCAGTCCTGCATCTGTAAACAGGGAAAATAACACAGCCTAACCTGTAACGTTGTTAGTGTTAAATGAATTAATACATGTAGAGTGCCAGGCACAGAGTAGGCACTGTATAAATGTTAGCTCTTACAGGTAGAATGTAAGCTCCATGAGGGAAAGGATTTTGCACTCTAATATATACCTGCCTAGAAGAGAGCCCTGCACAAAGTAAACAATGATACCCCCAAGAAATGACTCAGAAATGCTAAGAAATCAGAAAGGGCCTTGAATTCTCCAGCTGATGTATAGTTTCCTACTTGGCTTGCCATTGCCCGCGGCTGGCTGAGAGAACTTGTCAGACCCTGGGTAGGACACAACTCTGAAGAATACTTTGCTCCTACCGACTCCTGGCAGACAATTTCTTAGTTGGAAGCTTTGTTTGGTTTTGTTTTGTTTTTTTGACTTCTTCAATTCCTTTATTTCTTTTTTTATTTAATTTAATTAATTAATTAATTTATTTATTTATGGCTGCATTGGGTCTTTTTTGTATATATAAACTTATTTTATTTATTTATTTATTTTGGCTGCTTTGGGTCTTCGTTGCTGTGCTCGGGCTTTCTCTAGTTGTGGCGAGCAGGAGCTACTCTTCGTTGCAGTGCGCAGGCTTCTCACTGTGGTAGCTTCTCTTGTTGCAGAGCACGGGCTCTAGGTGCATGGGCTTCAGTAGTTGTGGCATGTGAGCTCAGTAGTTGTGGCTTGCGGGATCTAGAGCGCAGGCTCAGTAGCTGTGGTGCAAGGGCTTCGTTGCTCCCCGGCATATGTGTCTTCCTGGACCAGGGCTGGAACCCGTGTCCCCTGCATTGGCAGGAGGATTCTCAACCACTGCGCCACCAGGGAAGTCCGGAAGCTTTGTTCTCTTATGACAGGACAGGAAAGCAAAGGCCAGAAGCAGGTGCAGCCAACCAGGGCAGGCTGAACACTCTGGTTGGCGGAAAAGCTCCCCCCAGTCCTCACCTCCAGTAGAAAAAGGGAAATAACCACACTGTAGGCCTGCCTAGTGCACTGCCTCCTTTCAAAATACTTTGATCTCTGGTTTAACCAACTTAACTGCAAAGCAGAGATTCCCAAGCAGTAGGTTACTTCAGGAGGTTGTGGTTAGCAAGTGCATATTGAGAGCAAGCATTGTCTGTAGACTGAATAAACAGCGTGTCTTTCAAAGGTGAGCTACATCCTCAGCAGGCTTGAAGGTGGTGATTAGGATATCTGAAAGCAGTTTCCCATCCCTCATCAAAATTGTTGAAAATGCAGATTCCAGGGCCTCACTTCCAAACAGCTAAATCAGCATTGGTGGGGGAAGGGTGGCTGGAAGTGGTGATGGGGGTGAAATGGAGATGGGGGGAGGTGGAGGAGTGGTGGTGGGGAGGTGTAACAAAGCAGGAATCTGCCTTTTAAAATAATTAATTAATGAAGTTTATTTTTTAGACCAGTTTTAGGTTCACAGCAAAACTGAGCAGAAAGTACAGAGTTCCCAAATACCTCCTGTCCCCGCACACACTCACAACCTCTCCCACTATCAACATTCCCCACCACAGTAGTCCATTTGTTACGATTAATGAACCTACCTTGACACATCATTATCACCCAAAGCCCATAGTTCACATTACGGTTCACTCTTGATGTTGTACATTCTGTGAGTTTGGGCAAATGTGTCACGATGTTTATCCACCATTATAGTATCATGCAGAGTAGTTTCACTGCCCTAAAAATCCTCTGTGCTCCCCCTATTCATCCCTCCCTCCTCTCTAACTTCTACCACCACTTGATATTTTTACTATCCATAGTTTTGCCTTTTCCAGAATGTCATACAGTTGGAATCATACAGTACGTAGTCTTTTCAGATTGGCTTCTTTTACTTACTAATATGTCTTTTCATGGCTTGATAGCTCGTTTCTTTTTAGTACTGAATAGTGTTCCACTGTCTGGATGTACCACAGTTCGTTTATCCATTCACCTACTGAAGAACATCTTGGTTGCTTCCAGGTTTTGGCAGTTGTAAAGCTGCTATAAACACCTCTGTGTAGGTCTTTGTGAGAACATAAGTTTCAACTCATTTGGGTAAATACCCAAGTAGTGTGATTGCTAGATTGTATGGTAAAGGTGTGTTTAGTTTTGTGAGAAACTGCCAAGCTGTCTTCCAAAGTGGCTGTACCACTTTGCATTCCTCTCAGCAGTGAATGAGAGTTCTGTTGCTGCACATCCCTGCCAGCATTTAGTGGCGTTAGTGTTTTCGATTTTGGCATTCTAATATGTATAGAGAGGTATCTCATTGTTTTTTTGGGTTTTTAAAAATTTATTTTTATTTTTGGCTGCGTTGGGTCTTCGTTGCTGTGCGCGGGCTTTCTCTAGTTGCAGTGAGCGGGGGCTACTCTTCCTTGCGGTGCACGGGCTTCTCATTGGGGTGGCCTCTCTTGTTGTGGAGCATGGGCTCTAGGCACGCGGGCTTCAGTAGTTGCGGCACGTGGACTCAGTAGTTGTGGCTCATGGGCTCTAGAGCACAGGCTCAATTGTGTGGTGCACAGGCTTAGTTGCTCTGCGGCCTGTGGGATCTTCCTGGACCAGGGCTCGAACCCGTGTCCCCTGCATTGGCAGGTGGATTCTTAACCATTGTGCCACCAGGGAAGCCCTCATTGTTTTAACTTGCAATTCCCTAATGGCATATAACGCAGAGCATCTTTTCATAAGCTTACTTACCATCTGTTTATTTTCTTTGATGAGGTGTCTGTCCAGGTCTTTTGCCCATTTTTTAATTCAGTGGTTCATTTTCTTATTGTTGAGTTTTAAGAGTTCTTCGCATATTTTGAATAACAGTCCTTAATCAGATGTGCGTTTTGTAAACATTTTCTCCCAGTTTGTGGCTTGTCTTCTCATTCTCTTGAGGAATCTGCCTTTTTAACCAGCTCATTCATATATGCAATAAAGTTCATGCTCTGTGCTTTCTGCTCAAACTGAAGAGTGAGGAAATCTTTCCTTCAGCCATCAAAGCATAACAATGCACTTTCATTTTGCTTTTAAGCACAATCCTATAAACACTCAAAGTTATAAGTGTATGATGAGTGTAATTCAAATGTGCATTTGTGAACAGCCCCAAATGTATCTTTAATAGTTTTTAATCCAGTTTTATGAAAAAGTCAAGAGATCTGGGTTCTAAAGGGAATTTGGCTACTAATTAGCTATATGACCTTGGACAAGTCTCTGTCCACCTCTAGACTCCAGCTTCCTCACATGTAAAATGAAGGGGATGAATTAGATGAGCTTTAAGTTTCCCTCTGGCCCTGTGGTTCTGTCTTTTCCATCAAAGCCAAGGCAAGGAGCATATTACTATCAATGAAACTTCTGAGTAAACATGGGTGGGCACATATTAATGAGAAATGCCTTTGACTTGGCATCCCCTAGACTGTGGGTAACAGTCTTCAAAGCCAGGATTTAATGCAGATTTGACTAATGCATAGATGAAACAAGGTTAGTGTCCCCACAAAAGTGCCACTGTGGTCGGTAAAACAAACCCAAATTGATAATGGCTAAATTTAAATGAGAAACTCTGTGTGTACATATACACAATTACATATAGGGCAGAACATAGGAAATTTCAGACTCAACAGAGTTTGTGAATGCAAAGAGAAACAAAAATAGAAACCATCAAATAGCCAGATGGCTGAGCTTTCTATTTTTAAATATATCATGAGTTCTGTGGGAGTATGTCAACGAGTAGCACTAAGAAAAATGTGGTAACCTTGAGCGTTTCTGTTTTCTAAACAAAACAATATCACACCGGGAGTCAAATAGCAAAGAAATTATATAATGAAATGAAAGAAATGAATGCTTTTAAGTTCATGAAGCCCAGCCTTTAATGTTACACCATGATTCAAAGCACTAATCAAATGTTCTTCCTACTTGAAGCTGCGAGTTATTTACAGTGACTGTAATATTTCCAAGGAATACCTAAATTAGTAGGTAAAGTTACCTTTTTTTCCTGCTCTCAAATTTCTACACTCCACTTCTTTTCAAATGTCCTCATATAGTCATGGCGTAGCCACAAAATGTGACAGAATAAACACATCCACGGGTCATCGATGAGCCGAACTCTGTGAAACATCTAAGAAAATGTGTTTGGAAAAGGTCTGCGCAGTTTAGAAGAATTTTAGAGTAACTCACGAATCAGCTAACCCAGTCAACAGGTTACTCACTTAAGAATGATATAATTACTTTCAGTTTGCTTAAAGCCAGGGAAAAGTTGACACAGCGATTAAAGGAAAATGGGTGAAAAAAATAGAGTTACTTTATGCCGACTAAATTCAGGCTGTTCCAAGGAGTAGGCCCAAGGCTTATTTGAGGAAAGATTATCTTGACAAATTGGATAAACATTTTCTGCATGACAGGACGCTGATGGAGAGTCTGTTCTGCAAGCACACCTGGTGGTGGTTTGCTTAGTGTTTGACCAAGGTGTTCAGCTTGCCCGAGTTCTCCCAGGGGCTTTGTTTACCGTTTGGCAGGTAGAGGCAGAGCCGAGGTAGGCCTTGGTAACGGTTGTTGGGCTCTGCAGATGTCTTACTCCACCCCGGCCCCACCCCCATCTCCCCATTTGGGCTAAAACAACTCTTGGCTAGACCAGTCCACAAAAGCCAACACCAGACTTTAACAAACAGTCCATGCTTAAGGAGACCTGCAGTCTAATGTCCCTGAGGCAAATAAAAATGGCAAATGCAAACAAATGCACCAACACCCCCTCTCCCTTCTTTGGCTTCCTTCCATAGTCAACTGGGATGGAGAGGTCAGGTCCCACATAGGACATCGCTATGGATGCAAATTTTCCAGCACACAAGTCATGCCAGTACCAGGATGGAGAAGCTGTGAGTTCTACTCAAAGCCATGCTTATCTGGGCCCAAATGACTATAGATATGGGAGGTTGGTGGCCTCTTCTAAGGCCTGTGGGGGGACTCTCATGTCTCGAGTTACCTAAATATCTGTAGGTAGACCCCCAATTGTCTTTGCTATGGCTTGACATCCTTGAGAAGCCTTCACTTTCTGGAGGCAGTAATTTGCAGAATGGCTTCCTAGGGTTGGCCATTCACTACTTACTAGTGCTGCTTTATCATTCAGGGAAGCACTAATTTGGGGAGTAGCATTCCCAGAGAGATCATTAGACAGTGTAGGGGATCCCACTGCATTCAGGCCCCTCAAAGGGAAATGAAAGAACAACCCCACTTCTAGAATGAGTTTGCATTTTGCTAGGTCAATTTGGTTCATCCAAAATTGCTTTGTGTCAACTAATTTATGTCAATTTGTAGCCCATCCAGTGGTTCCAAGCATAATGGCCTCATATTACCACGTAGGATACGCTGGTTAGAAATGGCATTAGGGGTAACAGTGGTTTTAATTTGCTGAGTCTGTAAATCCTTGGGAAGTCAACCGCAGGTGCCAGGACTTGAAGCACCATTGAGCTCCACCCTCGAGCAGCATTCACTTTGCAGTCCTAAAGCTAAAACTTTAGTTTTATAGATTACAATCCATAATCCCCTCAATAACATGCATGCACCTCATTTCTTTCCCCACCCTTCTGCTTCATCCCTCTGCCCATCTCCTTAACTTTTTTTAAACAAGTAAACACACCAAATAAAGTAAAATAAAATCCTGGGGTAGGGCTTCCCTGGTGGTACAGTGGTTAAGAATCCGCCTGCCAACGCAGGGGACACAGGTTCGAGCCCTGATCCGGGAAGATCCCACATGCCGCGGAGCAACTAAGCCCGTGCACCACAACTACTGAGCCTGCACTCTAGAGCCCGCAAGCCACAACTACTGAGTCCGCATGCCACAACTACTGAAGCCCGCGCACCTACAGTCCATGCTCTGCAACGAGAGAAGCCACCACAACAAGAAGCCCGCACACCGCAACGAACAGTAGCCCCCGCTCGCCACAACTAGAGAAAGCCCACGTGCAGCAACGAAGACTCAATGCAGCCAAAAATAAATAAATTAAATAAATTAATTAAAAAAAAAAAAACCCTGGGGTAAAGCCAGAACAATGAAAGTGTTTGATTCAAAATTATCCAACATTTAATCTGTGTCTACATTCCCTATCTTGTATAATCCTTACCTTGAAGTAGGTATTATTCACCTGTCCCTTAAAGATGTGAGACCTCAAGTCTAGAAGACATTATGTGACAAGTCCATGTTGACACAGCTAGAATGTCCAGAAGCCAGGAATGAATTTCAGTGACTTTCTGCCTGACTCAGTCCCAGTGCTCAGTTTATAAGACTCCAACTCCCATGTCTTTTAAAGATTGATCAAGTCAAAGCTGATGATTTTTTTCTGCTAGTAATTTAGGGCACAACAAAAACAAAACATTTTTAATGATATATGTTAGTTATACCTTATTTTCTAAGCCTCACATCTGAAATAAATTTTACAATGTATTTTTCTGGTAGAGTTTTGGGGTTTGTTTGTTTGTTTGTTTTTCCTAATGGGAGGTGTTTTGGTGTGATTTGGATCTGAGTTGAAATCTTAGTTCTAACTCTGATGAATTCATGAATTCATCACTTAACCTCTGGTGGCCTCAGTTTCTGAATTTGCAAGCTGGGAATAAACATACTTACCTCCAAGGAGTGTTAAACTTTATTACATATTACTTATTCTGCTCTGTCTCCTTAGACATTATCTGTCTCTCTCAGTAGACTATGAACTCATTTTAAGCATGAACTTTGTCCTCATCATCTATGTGTCCTCCACTCATTTCGTCAGATTGTGCATATATTATTTGTTGAGTCAATAAATGATTTATGTGAGGGCACTTGTCACATAGTAGGACCCCAGTAATTGTTCATTTATTTTCCTTTTGGCCTTATTTCTTATTGAGAACTGAAAATCTGTCTACTATAGAAGACAGGAAATTGTTCAAGTAATTAACTGTAGGCACTGTAGACAAAAATGGAAGAGATATGCAACTGAGCTCCTTTGTCATAGAGCAAAGGATTCTCTCCAGGTGACCCATGGGAGCAGAGGCAGGTATACGAACAAGCTGCACTGCAGCCTGCTTGCCACGAGGCCGGGTCACATAAAGGGAGACTCAATGTCCAAATTATCAGAGAATTAAGAGAGCACAACCAATTATCTTGTGTGTTTCAGAAACTATGAAGAAGCAATGAAGAATTGGTCTCGCCATTCACCAGGCATTGGGTTCCTGTGTAATTCATCTGGTTGCAGCCTCTCCACCTCTGTTAAAGTATCAAGACCACATAGGCACAAAAGAAGCCAAAGGAACATGGTTTAAGGTAAAATGTCTGTACACATTTTATACATGAGTAATACAGGGAACCCCATTCCTTGCTAATATCAGTCTGGGTCCCAAAGCAGGTCTGATTTCAGAGCGTGCTAAAGCATTTGCCTGCAGCCTTGGATTGTTCCGATAGAAGATGCTAAGAGGAGACATCCAAATTGGGGAAGGAATACTAATCTTTTGGTTTTTTGTTTTTTGGGGTTTTTTTTTTTTGGTCGCGCTGCATGGCTTGTGGGATCTTAGTTCCCCGACCAGGAATCGAACCTGAGCCCCGGCAGTGAAAGAGCCAAGTCCGAACCACTGGACCTCCAGGGAGTTCCCAGAATACTAATCTTGAGGGAACAAAATGCCAATAATCAAATAATTATACCAGTGGATACAGAAAAATCATTTGACAAAATTCAGCGCTCACTTTAGATTAAAAAAAAAAAAGTTTCAGAAAAAGAGGATTAGAGGGAAACTTCCTCAACTTGACAAAGAACGTCTACAAAGAACCTACAGGTAACATTATACTTAATGGAGAAAGACTAAACACTTTTCTTCGAAGGTGGGGAACAAGAGAAGGGTGATCACTCTTACCACTCTTATTCAGTATAGTGCTAGAAATGTTACTCAGTGCCAGGAGTCAAGAAATGAAAATAAAAGACATAGCGATAAGAGAGGAAAAGGTAAAATCATCCCTATTTGAAGAGGACATGACTGTCTTCATTGAAAATCAAAAAAACCCACCAAAAAAAACCCTCCTAGAACTCATAATTGAGTTCAGCAAGATCACAGGACATAAGATAAACTACAAAAATTAATTGTATTTCTTTATACTAGCAACGGACACATGGACATGAAAAAAGAAATATTTATATGTCAATCTAACAAAATATGTATAAGATTTGTATACTGAAGCTTACAAAACAAATCACAGATGCTCTAAACAAAGGAAGAGACATATGATGCTGATGGATTGAAAAGACTCAACATAGTAAAGATGTTGATTCTCCTCTAATTGATTTACGGGCTTAACACAATTCCTATCAAAATCCCAGCAAGATATTTTTGTAGATATAAACAAGGTTATTCTAGAATTTATATGGAGAGGTAATTTGCTGGATAGTTACCTCGTGCCAAACACTGTGCCAGGTAGTTTATAAAGGCTGTCAAGGCCTCCCCTTGTTAATACCAGTTCATCATTATTTTTTAAAAATATATTTATTTATTTATTTATTTATTTATTTATTTATTTATTTTCGGCTGCGTTGGTTCTTCGGTGCTGCACACGGGCTTTCTCTAGTTGCGGCGAGCGGGGGTTACTCTTCATTGCGGTGCGCGGGCTTCTCATTGTGGTGGCTTCTCTTGTTGCGGAGCACGGGCTCTAGGCCTGAGGGCTTCAGCAGTTGCAGCACACAGGCTCAGTAGTTGCAGCACGCAAGCCCTAGAGCGTGCGGGCTTCAGTAGTTGTGGCTCGCAGGCTCTAGAGCGCAGGCTCAGTAGTTGTGGCACACAGGCTTAGTTGCTTTGTGGCATGTGGGATCTTCCCGGACCAGGGATCAAACCCGTGTCCCCTGCATTGGCAGGCGGATTCTCAACCACTGCGCCACCAGAGAAGTCCGTTAATACCAGTTTAAAAAAAAAAAAAAAAAAGGACAAAAATGTTCACTCACTTCAACTCCCTGTGACTTATGTACATGCCAAGTGGCAGAAGTCTCATCATCCCAGCCCCTAATTGTAAGAGGGTTCAGCATCACGAAGCAGTAAAAGCACTAGATCTTGTGTTAGAATACTCAGCCAACTAGCTAAGGGCAAATCATTCAATCTTTCTGTTTCCTTATCTCTAAAACGAGGAGAGTGACATTATAGAGCTATTGTGAGGCTCAAATGAGATAATGAAGGAAAAAGTACTTAAAATTTATATAATTGTTATTTGTTATTAATAAATCAAAAATAACAAAACAGGATAATTAAAGGCTCTGGTGACGTCTAAGTTTGTTAAGGGCTCAAGGTTCCCTGGAATCTCATTCTGTTGGCATTTCTTCTCTCTCTCTCTCTCTCTCTCTCTCAAACACACACACACACCACTCAACACACATTACTTTCACTGCTATGGCTTCTCTTCTTTACCATCATTTCTTACCAAAAGAAAAAAAAAAATTCTTAGTGGATGAAAACAAATCTTGGTTTACTTGGCTCATGCAGGGGAATAAATGTAAAATAAGGAAACGAAGAAAAACTGAGGGATGTGAATTCCCCTCACTTCAGTGAATACTAATTGACTGCCTGTAGGTATTTAGTGTTATACAATGCTCTAAGGACACAGAACTGAAGAAAACACAATCCCTACCCTCAAGGACTTCATAGCTTAGGAGAGGAAATGAAGCAGTGTACAAATAATTTCTATAAAATGTGATAAAGGGGGAATTCCCTGGTGGTCCGGTGGTTAGGGCTCTGCTCTTTCACTGCCAAGGGCCCAGGTTCAATCCCTGGTCAGGGAGCGGCCAAAAAAAAAAAAAAAAAAATATGATAGAGGAACACAAAAATCCCTCACCCATTCCAGGGATGTCAGGGAGGACACCTGAGTGAAAGCAGCCTCATGGGAAGGGGACGAGACAAGCAAAGGAGCAGTAGCATGAAGTAGAAGGGCGCACGAGGCAACTTCAAGTCCCCTGTGTCACTAAGCATCAGCAAATATTCTGGAGAGAAGCCCCTACAGAGGTGAACAGGTCAAAAAAAGCTTTGTTTACCGTGTTGAAAGCATGGGCTTTACTCTCTTAACCATGAGGACCCATTGGAGAGTTTTTAACCTCGAGAGCAACATGGTCAGAGTTGTGCTATAGATGAATTTCCTAGTGACAGTGAAGATAACAGATCTGAGGGGGACAAGAATAGAGGTAGTAGGACAGGTGTGTGGGGTAGGAAGGGGGCAGGAAGTGTAATCGCCCAGGCAAGAGATAAGGGAGGAAAGAAATCAGGCAGCAGCAGCCAAAAATATATAAATAATAAAACTGATAAGACTTTGCGATTGATTGCACATGGGGATAGAGGCAGAAATGAAGAAAAGGAAGTAGTCCATAGTGTCTCCTAAGTTTCTGTCTTGGATACCCAGGTAGGTAAGGTGAGGGTAGGGGTCGGGGTTCGTTTGAGAGCACTTGCATTTGGAGCAGTAGATTGGGTCAAGGAAATGGCCATGATCCATCCATTCAGGTGTGCCTGGGGTGATAAAGGGAGAGAAGTAAACAAGAGGAGTACCTCAGAGGTTTCTTCCCATCAAAATAGCTGGTGAGTGACAGCTAGGTTGGGTCTACACAAGAAATACTCAAATACTAGAATCCACACAGACACTGACGGTAAATACCAAGAAAGCCAAAATCTTAAGGCTTGCCCCCAGAATGCTATCATTCCATCATTCAAACACATCAGCATTCAAGAGACCAGCAAAAAGGAGACAGTGGCAGTTCCAACTCAAAACGGCCAAAAGCAGAATAAGGATACCAGTGTGGTTGCTGTGCTCTCGCCTCATACCTGCCCCTCCCAGAGCCAAGAGCAGTTGCACACAGGCCACTGCCCTCCTACTTTCTCATCTGAATAAGGAACAAGGAAATACCACATATACGATGTGACGGTGCCAGCAGAGAAGCCTCAGAGTCACTTGTGTAAAATAAACACAACCCTGTTCTGCGAGGTCCACGTGGTCCTGTAACCCTTGCGACTTTCTGTCCCCTAACTTCTCCCTCCTCCCATCACCCTCCATCTCCCTTAGAGCCCTGGACCCTATTCCTCTTGTTGCAACTCTGTCACCAGTTGGGTTGTTCATTGTGTTTCTATTTGAGGATTACAGAGGCAAAAGTCCCTTAAAAAAACTCTGTTCCTCTTATTGCAGGCGCCCCTCACCTATCAAATAACTTTCATTTGCCCCCACGCACCAAGCAACCCTGTGCTTTCCCTGTGCTGTTTGCAGTCAGTCACAGTCCCATGGAAGGATTAGGTGCAAATGTCACTCTGCCGTTTCCTTCAGTAGATTGTGCAAGTGTACGCTGGATTGTGTAAGTGAATATTAGCTCTTTCCCTGCAGTGCTAATACATCCAGCAGTGTTTGAGGTCTTTTTTTTTTTTTTTTTTTTTTCTTCCTTGCAGAGGGATAGAATGAGCAAGCAAAGAGTCATAACTTTCTTTCCCTTGGCAGGCAGGAGTAGTGAACTGAGAAGCCTGCCAAACTGCCAGCCCACATATGGAAAGTGTCCAACAACCTAGGGAAATTCAGGATGGCCACTAACTGTTCTGGCAGGTTTACTGGAAATGATTTCTTTACGAAGAAAATCCTTTAAGGGGGGCCCTTTTCAGTGAAGCTGTGACAGTAAGACCTCCCTTGCACTAGAGGGAGCAGTGCAAAGAACACTTTTACTAGCGATGAGTAATTGGTAAACTGGGCAGGTGGCAACTTTCTCTGTGGTAGCCCAGCAGATCGAATTCAACTTTGTTTAGTCTCATCACGGTTGTAAACTCAGATCCCACTGCTCCTTCAGAACTGTGGACCAGAGGTCTCAAATTTGGCCTGGGAACAAGTGCTCGTTTGCCATCTGATGGATCTGTGGGTTAGCAATAAGTATAGAAATTGGGAGTAAGCCTTTAGAAACATTTATAATAATTCAACAGGGTAGTTTGGTACCTAATAATTTAAAAATTAGGTTTGTTTTTTTAATATCATTTTTCTAATAATTCATTTTTATTTTATTTTATAAAAGTATAAATCAGCTGAGGATGAGAAAGAAATTCTTAGGAAGATCCGGATGCCCCACGGATTGATAGGGAAGCACTGGTAGATAAGGGAGCACTAGACAGAATTCAGATGTCCTGGGCTCCAGCCTTTGCTCCTTCATCAGCTATGTGAATGGTCAATTCACTTTGTCCCAAGGGGGTACAAGGTCACACCTATAACTGGGGGCGGGGGGTGGGGGTGGTGAACATTGGACTTTAACCATACCTCCTTGCCTGACAGCACGTCTGCCCTGCCTAAAACCTACAGACTGTTCTTTAGTTTTCTTCCCCCTTTCAACATATCCAATTGGACAAAGTCCTGTGGATTCTGTCCCTGAAATGGACCTCACATCTCCTCGCCCTGCCTTTTGTCACATCAGGTCTCCTTCAAACTGAGTCTCCTGTCTCCAGGCTTAGCTCTCACCATATTGTTGTTAGAGGGACCTTAAGGAAATTTAAAATGTCATTCCTCTGTTTACAGAGGAGTGTTTTGTGCCGTATACAACACATTCCAAACTTTGCCGAATCTCCAAAGCCCTTGGTAACTGGCTCTGGACAACCCTTCTGGCCTCATCTCCAGATACCCTCCCCAAACCAGCTGAAGCCCCAACCACTCCGGGCTCCTTCCTGCTCCTCAGAACCCTTGTTACACCTCAGGCCTTGGTCCATGGCTTGGTTCACGCTGTCACCTCTGCCCCGGAATGCCTCTTCCTCTGTGTCTACCTGGCACTTTCATCTTTCAAAGCTCAGCTCATGTCACTATCTCTCTGCATTTTCTCTGGCATTCCTCTTTCTCTACCAGACATAATTACTCCTTTATCTACATTTCTTCTCACTTTATATTTATATAAATATAGTTATTAGTTTACCTGTTTTGTTTCTGCTTTCCTTTCCAAAACCAAGATTCCTTATGAATCTTTTTTTTTTTTTCTGGCCATGTTGCCAGCTTCCGGGATCTTAGTTCCCCCACCAGGGATCGAACCCGTGCCCCCTGCCGTGGAAGTGTGAAGTCCTAACCACTGGACCACTAGGGAAGTCCCAAAGATTCCTTATGAATCTTAATTATCCCAGCAACTAGTATAGTAACCCACATACAGGAGACACTCAGTTGTTTATGTCCGTATTATAGGTTGAGACACTTTTTTTATTCATTCATTCATTCATCGGGGGACCACCACGTGCCAAGCGCTCAAGGTTTAGTGATGACTAAGATAGACAAGATCACAGCCATCATAGAGCTTACATTACAGTATGGGAGACAGAAAACAAATAAATAGGGTGATAAACAAAAGCAAGTAAATAAACAAACAAGATAATTACAGAGATCATTGAGATCATTGCTATGAAGAACCTAAACAGACTGATGAGATAGAGCCTGTGGGGCAGGCGGGGTGTGGAGGGAGGCAGATCAGGAGCATCTTCTCTGAGAAGACGACAGTTGAGCCGAGATCTGAAAGATGAGAAGAGCAGAGAGGAAAAGGGCCTGGCCTGTTCAAGGAACAAAGATA
Source organism: Balaenoptera acutorostrata (assembly GCF_949987535.1). Taxonomy (NCBI): domain Eukaryota; kingdom Metazoa; phylum Chordata; class Mammalia; order Artiodactyla; family Balaenopteridae; genus Balaenoptera; species Balaenoptera acutorostrata. The sequence continues at coordinate 65,508,491 of NC_080067.1, read as the reverse complement.
AGGCCGATTTTTTGCATAATAAGCAGGGCTGAGTGATATGAAATGAAGGTGGAAAACTAGGCCCCAGTATGTAGGACCTCACTAGAGTACAGTAAGGAGTTTAGATTTTTACTCTGAGCTAAAAGTCTTTGAAGTGTTTTAAGGAGGGGGGTTGCCTTGGTCAGAATAAAATCTTAAGACATTTACTCTAGGCCTATAAAGACTGGATTAAAGAGGAGCAAGAGATCAGGAACCAGATGAAGGGCTGATTGCAGGATTGCAGGCCGGAGATGATGTTTGCTTAGACTGGGGGTAAGAGAGCAGAGGCAGGGGAGGCCCTCTGATAGGGGGCCTATCAGAGACGCCATTTGGAGCTCAAATTAGAAGGAGTTGGTTATGGATTGAATGTGTGTGGAACTAGAGGGACGTAATGGAAAATGAGGCAATCAAGGATGACCCTGAGGTTTTGGCTTGAGTGTCAAGGTAGAAATTGGTGGTGTTGACTGAATTGTATTGAATTGAATTGAATTGGTGAGGAAGTTTGGGGAATGGGTTCTGTTGGGGGTCCTGTGGGAGAGACTAGGAATCAAGGGTTCTGCTTTGGCTGGAGATGTATATTAGACATCCAAGAGGAGCTGTCAAGGATTAGGAAACAGCTAAGTGATAGAAAAGGAAACTGAGGCTGAAAAATGGGTATGCAGGTACCAAGTGTTAGAACCCCACTAAGCTAAGCAGCCTCTTCTCCAGGATACGGCAGTTATCAATTATTTCCTTTAGTCAGAATTGGAAGATAAGTACAAAAGATCTGACAAGAGAAAGGTAAAAGAGACGGCAAAAGAACAGTTTTTGTTCTTTTAAGTTTGGGGAGGGGGGACTGTTTGTTTTTTTTTCCCAGCACAATCTTTAGATAAAGAAAGAAAAGTGAAACAACACTTCTGTCCTGGGGTCTAGTTAAGAACATGCACTCTGAGGCAGCTTGGGTTCAGAGACTATCTCTATGGGTTACCCCTGTGTGACCTTGCAAATGTTCCCTCAAACCTTTGCCCCTTGGTTCCTGATATATAAAATATTTTAAAATGGGACCTACCCCCATGTGTCACCATGAGGGTGAGTTAATGTGTGTGGCAAGTGCTTCCAGCAAGACACACAGCAAGAGCTCACAGACCCTTAGCTCTAAACTGAGCTTCTGCAAGAAGCCCCAGCAATGCCGAACCATTTCCAGCTATCCAGATGAGCCAAGCTTTCTCTCCATTGGGTCTTTTCCCAGTTCTTCTCTAAATAGACATAGGTGTCCCTAAAAACCAACATGCTATGAAAAATTGTGCAATGAAAACCACAAGGCTTATGGGAAAATGGGGTTTAATGGCACAACACTCAAAAACATCTTCAGTGACACATTAAAAAAATACAGGAATCAAGATTTTAAGGGACTTACCTGGTGGTCCAGTGGTTAAGATTCTGCGCTTCCAACGCACGGGGTGCGGGTTTGATCCCTGGTTGGGGAACTAAGATCCCACGTGTCACATGGCCAAAAAAAAAAAAAAAAAAATGATTTTAAATGTTTTTCCCTCAAAGGAGACTATCAAGAGAGGGAAAAGAACCCACAGAATTGGAGAAATTATTTGCAAATCATTTATCTGATAAGGGTCCAGTATCCAGAATAGATATAGAACATTTATAACTCAACAACAAAAAGACAAACAATCTAATTTAAAAATGGGCAAAGGACTTGAGTAGGCATTTCTCCAAAGAAGAGATACAAATGGCCAACAGGTGTATTAAAAGACATTCACCCTCATTAGTCATTAGAGAAATGCAAATCAACCACGATAAAATACCACTTCACACCAACTAGGATGGTCATAATTTTAAAAAGAAGGAAAGAAAAGAGAGAGAGATGGCCCAGAAATTCCACTCCAAAGTATATGTCCAAAAGCACTGAAAAACAAAAACTTGTACACAAATGTTCATAGCATCTCTAGTCACAATAACTGACATAATCCAAATGTCCATCAACTGATGAATAGGTAAACAAAATGTGGTAAATCCATAATATGGAATATTATTCAGCCATAAAAGGAATGGAGGACTGATGCATGCTACAACAGGATGAACCTTGAAAACATTATGCTAGGGGCTTCCCTGGTGGCGCAGTGGTTGAGAATCTGCCTACCAATGCAGGGGACACGGGTTCAAGCCCTGGTCTGGGAAGATCCCACATGCCGTGGAGCAACTGGGCCCATGAGCCACAACTACTGAGCCTGCGCGTCTGGAGCCTGTGCTCCGCAACAAGAGAGGCCGCGATAGTGAGAGGCCCGCGCACCGTGATGAAGAGTGGCCCCCGCTTGCCACAACTAGAGAAAGCCCTTGCACAGAAACGAAGACCCAACACAGCCATAAATAAAATAAATAAATAACATTTAAAAAAAAAAAAAGAAAGAAAATGCTCCCTATTTCACTTAAAAAATTAATTAAAAGAAAGCATTATGCTAAGTGAAAGAAGTTGGATACAAAAAGCCACACATTGTATGATTCCATTTATACAAAATATCCAGAATAAGAATAGAAGAAGAACTAACTATTGAGCTCTCACCACATGTCAGGTACTGTGCAAACACCTTTCACATGCATAAACTTATTTCATCTTTATAAAAACTGTATGAGGTATGTACAGTTATTACCTCCCATTTTACATATTAGAAAATTGAGGCACAAACCTAGGATTTAAATCTGAAGAGTCTAGTTATAGAGTATACTCTTATAACCACTACATAACCATAAGTAAAGACATTCAGATTTTAATTAAAAAAAAGAAAAACGAAAACTTAGTGCTGGTTAATCATGTCTTGTCATTAAACTTGTGCTGTCCACACAAGTCACCAGTCTGCAACCACTGTCAGGGTGAAGTCTTTTCTCTTTCTCTCAGCCTTGAATGCCTCTTTTTGGAGTATGACAGGCATGCGTTCCACACATGACTTGTTTGTGTCCTTTTTCTTTATCCATAAAATAGGCATAAATAGACCTACTTTGCAAGGGTGTATAAATATACAAAATGAACTATATAAAGCTCTATCTAGCACAATAGCTAGAACCTCACAGGCAAGAAATAAATTAGAATATGAACTGTTTTTCCTGTTGTGTCCATCTCTTTCCTACAGAGCTGGGTGTAGGCCCCCTTCTCTTTGCCAGCACAATGCACAGCACCTAGCAGGAGCCAGATAAATAGAGGATTTGCTTTGGTTGATGTTCGATCTATTTTTATACCATTTTTTCCTAATTGGAAAATTAGTGAATGTTCATTTTAAAACAAAAACTTAGCAGAAGACAAAAGCTGGGAAATTTTTAAGTTATCTTGACTATATTATTACATCTAGAAATAATATCATTTTTATACTTTAGCATTTATCTTTCCAGACTTACTTTTATGGATATTTATAATAATTCCAATATGAGATTATTCAAAACATATTCCTCTATGCAATGATTTTTTCTTTCTTTTTTTCTTTTTCTTTTTTTTTTTTTGGCCACACCACAGGCATGCAGGATCTTAGTTCCCCGACCAGGGATTGAACCCGTGCCCCCTGCAGTGGAAGCTTGGAGTCTTAACCACAGGACTGCCAGGGAAGTCTGAACAATGCTTTTTTCTTAAAAAAAAAAAAAAACAAAACATACAGATGCACACACATATTTTTCATGTGAAGTCATACATATTTACACCAAGTTTTTAAGTACTGATTATATTTTTTAAAACAAATTTTGTTTACAATATCTCCCTTTCTTATGGAACTAACATCCGACTGATTTATATTGAGTAATATATATTTTCAACATTTATTGAGAACCATTTATTGAACCAGCAATGGCTCCACACAGACCTCTGCCTCTGCCCTCGTGCCAAGGTAAACCTTCTTCACACCTTGTGATCTCAGACAGAGAGGGTGCAGCAAGATGCAAATATTGAAAAAAATTTAAATGAGCAGCCAACCCCCAAGCAAGTGCATCAGGTAAAGCAAATGTATGTGTCTGGTTTCATCTCTGACTCATTGATAGAAGTGAGTACTGGGGAGCCAGGGTATTATTTAGCCTAGCAAAGCCCTGACCAATTTAGTCTATGTCCTAGTCTGCTACTGAATCTATTCTCACTCCTACAAAGGGTGAGAGGCAGGCTGGTGAGGTAGAAAAAGGATGGACTTCACATTTCTTGATTCCACTTACTTCCTAGCAGGGTGTCCTTGAACTAGTTGCTTAATTTCTCTGAGGCCCATTTCCTTATCAGTAAAACAGAGATAGGAATAACTATCTCATCAAGTTGTTAAGAGGATTAAATGAGATCTTTCTGGATCACAAATCCAGTAGAAGCCTGATTTACTGCTCAAAGGCCCCCAGGGCTCTCCTGTGCCTTCCCGGTAAAATGCAATCCCCTTGGGAAGCCTCTCCAGCCCACTTCTCACAGGCTCCCTCGCTCGCCAGCCACAGAATGCTACTTCCCGAGATACAGTCATCCCTTCAATCCTTCACTCACCCAGCACATTTTTTTTGAGTCCCTGTTGTGAGTGAGGCCCTGGATTACATGTTAGTAATACACTGTGGAACCAGACTGACCTGAGGTCTGGTGAGGCCTCAAGGGAGTAAAGTGGCCATTACAGTCCTGTGTGCTGACTGATGCGAGAGGGAAGGGCAAGGTGCTCTAGGAGTGCATATGAAAGGCACCTTACCTAGACTTGAAAGGCCTTGGAAAGCTGTCTGAAGAAGTTGGATTGTACTTAGAGAGTGCCTCTAAAGGGATGTAGTGTGTGATCTTGCACAAATCACATCTCTGCATTTTTTTTTTTTTTGTAGGTGAGGTGTAAGGCTAGAAGAGGTCATATTTACCAAAAGGAATAGTCTTCATCCCTTTGGATATACTTTCCAAAGGTTTAGCAAATCTCCCTCCCAGCACATTCTCCATTCCCTTACAACCTTCTCATGAAAGAGCCTTTTGCTGTTCACAGCCCATGGGTGAAGTATCCCAGCAATGGGCTAGTAGAAAAGGGAGGTGCCCAGGGAAACTTTCCCTGAGAGCAACACAGGAATTTAGAAGAAGAAAGCAGGGGGCAGGGCAGTGGCAAGGGGATGATGGAATTTTTAAAAAATCACCATTCAGCAATCCAGACTGAGATAATTGATTCAGTCAAGGATCATAAACAGATGCTAAAACCATTAGATGAAAAGTTGAGAAACAGGATGCTCAAAAATCCCTTAAGTGCTCGCTTCGGCAGCACATATACTAAAATTGTAACGATACAGAGAAGATTAGCATGGCCCCTGAGCGAGGATGACATGCAAATTCGTGAACCATTCCATATTTTTATATGGGGATATATGTATACGTATAGCTGATTCACTTTGTTATATAGCAGCAACTAACACAACAATGTAAAGCAATTATACTCCAATAAAGAGGTTAAAAAAAATTTTTTAATTAAAAAAAAAAATCCCTTAAAATGGAAAGATCTGATGATCATCACCTTACCCAAATGATCAAACTCAGAGCTTTTCTCTGAAGCATTTGGCAGGGTTCTTCTCCCATGTCTTTGATATTTCATTTCAAACTTTATTCTAAGTCTTCTTTTGCCTGTTTCTCAATACGTGTGTCTCTAGAGTTTAGTCTCCTGCCCTCTTTCCTTTTTATGCTACATGTTCTTCCTGGGCAAGCTCAGCCGCGCCCAAGATCTTAACCAAAAAGCTATTTGCTGATAACTTCCGAATCTGTCTCCATTCCAGATCTCTTTCCACAACTCTAAATTCATAGTCCAGCTGCCTGCTGGCCTTCCTCATTGAGACTTCCTCAACTGCAACTTTCTTAGCACTTAACTTCTCCTCTTTTCCTGGCCCTATTCAGGAATATTTCTCATCTTGCATTCCTTAACTTAATTAATGACCTCATGATCAATCAGTTATCCAAGCCAGAAATCTGGTGTTCTTTCTTTATTCATATTGTCAGCCAGGATATATTTATTATCTACTAATGGCAAGGTACCATGTTTATTGTTAGACATGCAATAGGGGCAAAACCAATTTCAAAACCTATTTATTGGAGGAAATAAACATCAATCAAATGATCATAAAAATATATGCATAATTATAAATTGAGATAAATGTTTTGAGAAAAAAGAATAAGGAGCTGAGAAAATAAAACAGAGAACCTACCCCAGCTGAGGGGTAGGGTGGGAAAGGGGATAAGGAAATCAATTTCAGAAAATTCTTCTCTGAGAAAATATTTGAATTCAGATAAGAATTTGGAATTACTAAGCAGGGGAGGGAAAAGGTGGGTGGATAAAGAGGTGGTGGTCTCTAGGAAGAGGGAAGGACACAAAAACCTGGAGGTGCCAATTTTGAAGAAGTGAGAGAATGATGGTATGGATGGAGCACAGAGAACAATAGGAAGAGTTCAAAACCAGGCTGGAGCAATCACTGGGGCCAAAACTTGCTGAGCACAGAAAACCATATATAGTGTTTTGAACGTTACCTTAAAAATAATGGGGGACTTCCCTGGTGGCACAGTGATTAAGAATCCGGCTGCCGATGCATGGGACACGGGCTCGATCCCCGGTCCCAGAAGATCCCACGTGCCGCAGAGCAGCTAAGCCCGTGTGCCACAACTACTGAGCCTGTGCTCTAGAGCCTGCGACCCACAACTACTGAGCCCGTGCGCCTAGAGCCTGTGCTCCGCAAAAAGAAGCCACCACAACGAGAAGCCTGCTCACTCCAACAAAGAGTAGCCCGCGCAGCAAAGAAGACCCAAAGCAGCCTAAATAAATAAATAGAAAAAAAGGGAAGGCATTGAATAGTTTTTTTTTTTTTTTAACAACTGATTATCAATTTATTAAAAATGTTGATTTAAGCATCTGCAATGGTGACTTCAACCTCGACTCCTGGCTCAATACTGATGGAAGTGATCTACTTGACAATCTCAGAAGGACCGTGCAGGTCAATGAGTCACTTGTGGATCCTCATCTGGAAACAATCCCAAGTGTTAGAACCTTCACCACAAGTTTTCCTTGTAGTTATTCTGAGTCTTGGTAGGCATCCGAACCGGTCCTTTCGCTTTGAGATTCTTTTCCTTCGCGCCTCTGATCAGGTCAGCACATACCCTCTGCAAAGACTTCAAGCTGCGGCTGGGGAGGGTGATTCTAATCCGGTGAATCGCCGCCTCGGGCTTTCCGGTATCTTTAAAAGCCATAGCTGCGGACCGACTTGTTCCTCGGCGAGAGCGAACAGTGGTGAGTCAGGAGCAGGAGCGGGTGGCCCGAGGCTCCGCTGCAGCGGAGACCGCGTCTTCCTCCAAGAGAGCCATGGAACAGTTTTAAACAGGGTCGGGGGGCGATGGCAGTGTTCTTTACAATAGGCAAAAGTGGAAACAACCCAAAATGTTTATCAATTGGCGAATGGGTAAATATAATGTGGCATATCCATACAATGGAGTATTTTCATCTATAAAAAGCAATCAGAACTGATACATGCTACAACATGGATGAAAACACATCCATGAATGCGTTTTCACACACGGATGCTCAAAGAAAGAAACCAGTCATTTAAAAATATATATATATACATACATTATGATTTTTATAACCATAAAATGTCCAGAATAGACAAATCTATAGACAGAAAGTAATTTGTGTTTGCCTGGGTCTGGGGAAGTGAGTGGTGGTTGGGCAATTATGCTAATAGGCGCAGGGTTTCTTTTGGGGATGAGAAAAAGATGTAAAATTAGATTCTGGTGATAGTTGTACAACTCTGTGAATATATTACAAACCATTGAAATGTACACTTTATTTTTTAATATTTTGAACAATTTTATTTTATTTATTTATTTTTTGCCCACGCGCTGCGTGGCTTGCAGGATTTCAGTTCCCCGACCACGGATTAAACCCGGGCCACCGCAGTGAAAGCGCTGAGTCCTAACCACTAGTTCCCACCAGGGAACTCCCTGAAACATACATTTTAAATGAGTGAATTCTATGGTATGTGAATTTTACCTCAATAAAACTGTTTTAAATTAGGAGAGAAAGAAACAGAGATTTAAGCCAGATGACAACATGCCATTTTTAAATAGATGTTACTCCTGTTCACTGATTCCAAGGTCCTCTTATTCAAGATATCAAGATAGCTTGGAAACTGGTCATCAGAAGTTCATTTGGTGTAGACAGAATCAAAACAAAAGGAATTTAATGGTTTTGAGTTCGGTCTCTCATATCAGCTAAAGACAACATGATCAACTAGTGACTGATGTATTTATATATTTAACATCCTGAGAATGCTGTAGACACTCTGACAAAACTCTGAGGATTCAATTCATTCATTCATTCATCCATTCAACATCTGTTTATTGAGAACCTGTATGTGGTACTTAATAATGCATGCTTTAGGGACTTCCCTGGTGGTCCAGTGGGTAAGACTCCGCCCTCCCAATGCAGGGGGTCCAGGTTCCATCCCTGGTCCGGGAACTAGATCCCACAAGCATGCCACAGCTAAGAGTTTGCGTGCCTCAACTAAGAAGCCTGCACGCCGCAACAAAGATCCTGTGTGCCGCAACTAAGACCCAGCACAGCCAAAATAAATTTTTTTTTTAAAACAAATACATGCTTTAAACAGTAGTCATCTTTTTAAAATATTAAATTGACACCCACGGTCTGACAATAGCACTGAATATTAGAAGTAGAGGCTATTCCTTAAATCTGAATATAAGCTCTCCTAGTGCATGATTCAATTCTGGATAGTGGGAAGGTGGAAACAGGAAACTGACATTTACTGAATGTCTACAATTTGTCAAGTACTGTGCTAAGTAATTCAAAAGTATGATCTCATTTAATCCTCACAATAATACTTTGAGGTGAGTATTATCTGCAGATGAATAAACTATTCAAAGAGGTTGTGTAACTTACCCAAAGTCATACAACCTGTAAGTTAGAGAGAAGATACTTGAAACGAGGTCTTCTGATTCTAAAAACAGCGTTTTGCTTTGTTTTGGGTTTGGTTTTGTGTCTGCTGGTTCCCAAGAGAACATTTTCATAAATTAATTAATTTATTCAACAAAGATTGATGTAGCATTCCCATATGCCAGGCACTGTGCTGGACCCTACAGGTACGGAAAACAACCACTGACCTCATAGTGCTCACAGTCTAGCTAGGAAGACAAATCTTTTAACAAAGACAGTTTGAATCGTCAACATATTGTAAGATTCAACTGCCCTTATTGAATTTCACTGTGCTATGCAGTGTGTTGAATGCTTCTGCATTCAACAAGATCCCAGCCCCAACTTTCCTTCCCAACTGCATCTCCTGCCACTTCATCCAGGATCCTCTGTGCCAGACACACTGAAGTCTTCCCAGCAATGCCCTAACCCACTGCTCTTTCTTTTCACTTTCATTCTCCCTCTACTTTTGTATATGCTTCCCTTTCTGCCTTTTCCTACCTCTTAGGAAAAATAGATTTCAAAAGTTCAAGAGAGTGAAGGACTTTGGTGTCATTCTGAATTAGCCTCTTTGTATCACAGTGGTAAGTTACTTAATCTCCCAGCTTCAGGACCCCATCTATAAACTGAGAATGATAATAACCACCTCATATGATATTTGTGAAGATTAGAGTGATAAACAAGCAGAGTGTTGGCACAAAGTAGTTTCAAAAATGATTCTTGAATATGAGAATGAAGACAAGAAATGCTATGCATTAATAAAGGAAGAAATCCTTGAGAGTCAGGGATGCTTCATGAAGAAGGTAAGACTTAAGTTACTCCTTGAAAGATGAGTAGATTCTGAACAGTCACAATTGCAGGAGAGAGGCTGGATAAAGACTTGCTCTTTTTCTGTGTTTTAAATATTCTTTTATGAGATACACTGTAGAGCAGCACCAGGAACTGGCTGTAATAAGAAGGTTAAGCCTCCTTTCTTGAATAGTTAGTACACTGTATTCATAAGAATGTGGCGATTCTTCCACCCTTTTTACTCTCCTGACCCAAAAATGGCTTAAGAACTTCTCTAGTTATCCATCCACCAACTCAACTTCTGAGCCTGACTGCAGATACCTCCTCCACAGATGTCTCCTTTTTGCCGTAAGCTCACAACCATTCACTGATCCTTTTTAACAATTATTTATTGAGATGCATTAAAATCCTAAATTTTTGTTGAACTTTGACTCAGCAGTTACATTATTAGGAATTTATTCCAAGGAAATAGTCATAGTTGTACACAAATACCCAACTATAAGAATGTTTATCACAAAGACAAAAAGCCAGGGCTTCCCTGGTGGCGCAGTGGTTAAGAATCCACCTGCCAATGCAGGGGACACAGGTTCGAGCCCTGATCCAAGAAGACCCCACATGCCTCAGAGCAACAAAGCCCACGTGCCACAACTACTGAGCCTGTGCTCTAGAGCCTGCGAGCCACAACTACTGAACCCATGTACCACAACCACTGAGCCTGCGCGCCTAGAGCCCATGCTCTGCAACAAGAGAAGCCACCGCAATGAGAAGCCCGCACACCCCAGTGAAGAGTAGCCCCCGCTCGCCACAACTAGAGAAAGCCCGCACGCAGCAGCGAAGACCCAATGCAGCCAAAAATAAATAAATAAATAAAATAAGTTTATTAAAAAAAAAAAAACAAAGACAAAAAGCTAGAGGCAATCTAAATGTCCAGCAATAGGGGATTAATTATATAAATCATTGTAAATTCATGAAAGGTAATACCATACAGTCATTAGTGATGTATAAAAGAATATAGCATACATGTAAAAATACCGATGTGATTTCACACCAATATGTTAACAACGATTGTCTCTGGTGTGGCCTTATAAGTGTTTTATTTTTCTTTTCTATAATGAACACCTATTACTCCTGTATTAAGAAAGAATAGGTGTTTTTTTTGTTTTTTCCCAGAGCCACGTGGCTTGCAGGATCTCAGTTCCCTGACCAGGGACTGAACCGGGGCCATGGCAGTGAAAGCCCGCAATCCTAACCACTAGGCCACCAGGGAACTCCCTAGGTTTATTTTTTTAAGTTTATTGAGTTTGGTCTGTGGAATTTCATATTAAAGGGAAAAGGCAGAAATTTATGGGAAGAAGCCAAAAAAGATATGGGAGAAGTGCCATACCCATTTTCCTGTAATGTTTTTTAATTGGAGAAAGTGGTGAAAGATTAGCTCTCTTTCTTAAGAAAGTTACCTTTTCTCACCTTTCTCTTTTTTATCTTAATAAATGCTCAATAAATATTAGTAGTATTTTAGTAGAAAAAGTCAAACGTTTCACAAATATTACGATACAGTGGCAGAATTGTCACACTTTTCATCTGAATTGGAAAGTTGCTAAATTTTGAAGTAATTTCAAGGTCCTTTTTACGGCTTTGAAAACCTTGTTTCTTCAGACTAGGCGAAGGTAGACTTGAATGAAAAGCAGTTTTTTTTCTTCCTCTCTCTTTCTATCTTTCTTTCTGCTGAAAGATCTCAGAGCACTTATTATTTTAACAATTAATAAAATTTTTTTCTCTTTTTTAAAATGTTTTTGTTTATTTATTGTTTTTGGCTGCATTGGGTTTCGTTCCTGCGCACGGGCTTTCTCCAGTTGCAGCAAGCGGGGGCCACTCTTCCCTGCGGTGCGTGGGTTTCTCATTGCAGTGGCCTCTCCTGCTGCAGAGCATGGGCTCTAGGTGTGCGAGCTTTAGCAGTTGCAGTACGAGGGCTCAGCAGTTGTGGCTTGCAGGATTAGTTGCTCCGTGGCATGTGGGATCTTCCTGGACCAGAGATCGAACCAGTGTCCCCTGCATTGGCAGGCGGACTCCAAACCACTGTGCCACCAGGGAAGTCCCAATAAAAATTTTAAAATAAAATCATGTGAAAATTTCAAATAGAATCAAAAGTCATAAAGTAAAATTAAAAGATTTCTCTGCCCCTCCTTGCTAGGTCATCCATAATCACTTACCAAAAGTAACTTTGTGTTTCTTAAAAAAAAATTTTTTTTTTCACACACAAATGGGATCACATTACCTATACTGCTCTATAATTTATTATCTTGGCATATTTCTAGATTACATATAGGGTTTATTCACTTTTTTGTTTCATATATACATAATTTTAATGCACTTTTTCATATTCAAGAAGTCAATGTTCCATCCAATTAATTAAACTAAATTAAAACTGAGAGATGATCACTTTCAAAATCTTGGAATATCATCTTGCAATATCATTTCTGATTTCTTTCTGTGCCTGATACGTATGAGTCTTAGAAAAGCAACTACCATTTATTAAATACTACATATGTACTAAGTGCTTTACATATGTTATTTAACACAAGATAAAAATATTAGCTTCGCATTTTAGCAATGAGGAAACCAAAGTTCAGAGAGGTGAGAGACTTGTCCAAAGTCACGTAGATGGTATGTGACACAGCCTGGATTCAAACCCAGATCAGTCTGACCCCAAAGACCATGTTCTCAACCAGGTAGACTGACTCACCACTAAACCATGTGCATGTGTAAGTATGAAAAAGGAACTATAGTATACATATGACTTGGTAACCTGTTTTTTTTCACTTGAAAGTATATCATAGACATTTTTATCACAATAAATTATAATTTCATCATCATTTCTAACGACTGCCTTGCCCTTCATTATATATAGAGGATCATAAAATATTGAAGCCAATTCCCCATTGTTAGATATAGGATTGATTCCAATATTTCACTATTATAATAAAAACTGACATAAATATTCTTATTTGATGTATGTTTTAAAGCATTCTTTCATATAGAAAATGTCTTTAGTATGTATCCTTTACCTACTTCATGCAATAATTTCTTGTAGAACTTCAAAGAATTCTGCATTAAAATGAGTGCAAGGGACTTCCCTGGTGGCGCAGTGGTTAAGAATCCGCCTGCCAATGCAGGGGACACGGGTTCGAGCGCTGGCCCGGGAAGATCCCACACGCCGCGGAGCAACTAAGCACATGCGCCACAACTACTGAGCCTGTACCCTAGAGCTCGCGTGCCACAACTACTGAAGCTCATGCGCCTAGAGCCCGTGCTCCGCAACAAGAGAAGCCACTGCAATGAGAAGCCCACACACCGCAATGAAGAATAGCCCCCACTCACGGCAACTAGAGAAAGCCCACACGCAGCAACGAAGACCCAACGCAGCCAAAAAAAAAAAGTAGTCAATGAATATCTGATGAATAAGTAAATGAATAAATTATTAAAAAATAAATAGAAAAGAATCCACCTGCCAATGCAGGGAACACGGTTCGAGCCCTGGTCCGGGAAGATCCCACATGCCGCAGAGCAACTAAGCCCATGCGCCACAACTACTGAGCCTGTGCTCTAGAGCCCGTGAGCCACAACTACTGAGCCTGAGTGCCACAACTACTGAGCTGGCATGCCTAGAGCTGGTGCTCCACAGCAAGAGAAGCCACCGTAATGAGAAGCCCGCACACCACAACCAAGTGTACCTCCCTCTCACTGCAACGAGAGAAAGCCCGTGCGCAGCAACGAAGACCCAACTCAGCCAAAAATAAATAAATAAATAAATTCATATTAAAAAAAGAGTGCAAGCTTCTCAAGAAATAATACATGTAAGAAAGCAAAAATAATTCCTTTTTGTTCTAATGCTTTACTTAGTTGACAACACTTAGTTTTTTCTTTTTTTGAATTTTTGAATTTTATTTTATTTTTTTATACAGCAGGTTCTTATTAGTTATCCATTTTATACATATTAGTGTATATATGTCAATCCCAATCTCCCAATTCATCACACACACATACACCCCCACCACTTTCCCCTTTTGGTGTCCATACGTTTGTTCTCTACATCTGGACAACACTGGTTTTTTTTTTTTTTTTTTTTTTTAATTTATTTATTTATTTATTTTTGGCTGTGTTGGGTCTTCGGTTCGTGCGAGGGCTTTCTCCAGTTGCGGCAAGCGGGGGCCACTCTTCATCGCGGTGCGGGGACCGCTCTTCATCGCGGTGCGCGGGCCTTTCTCTATCGCGGCCCCTCCCGTCGCGGGGCACAGGCTCCAGACGCGCAGGCTCAGCAATTGTGGCTCACGGGCCCAGCTGCTCCGTGGCATGTGGGATCTTCCCAGACCAGGGCTCGAACCCGTGTCCCCTGCATTAGCAGGCAGATTCTCAACCACTGCGCCACCAGGGAAGCCCCAACACTGAGTTTTAAGGGGAAATTGGAAACAATCTAAATGACTAGCAAACAATTTTTTTTTTAAAGCTATTGCACTTTTCATTTAATTAATTAATTTATTTATTTTTGGCTGCATTGGGTCTTTGTTGATGCACACAGGCTTTCTCTAGTTGTGGAGAGCAGGGGTTACTCTTCGTTGTGGTGCGTGGGCTTCTCATTGCAGTGGCTTCTCTTGTTGTGGAGCATGGGTTCTAGGCACGTGGGCTTCAGTAGTTGTGGCTCTCAGGCTCTAGAGCACAGGCTCAGTAGTTGTGGCGCACGGGCTTAGTTGCTCTGTGGCATGTGAGATCTTCCCGGACCAGGGCTCAAACCTGTGTCCCCTGCATTGGCAGGTGGATACTTAACCACTGCGCCACCAGGGAAGTCCCAACAATTTTTTTTTTTTTTTTTTTTTGGCTGTGTGGCTCGTGGGATCTTAGTTCCCTGACCAGGGATTGAATCCGGCCCTCAGCAGTGAAAGCACAGAGTCCTAACCACTGGACTGCCAGGGAATTCCCACAAACAATTTTAATATAAAGTATAAATCTCCACTGTCTAATACGGCAACCACCAGCCACATATGGTTATTTAAATTTAAATTAAATTAAATTTAAAATTCAGTTCCTCAGTTTCACTAGCCATATTTTAAGTGTTCAGTTGCCCCATGGGACAAGTGACGACCATATTGGATGGGGTAGATATAGAACATTTCCATCATTACAGAAAATTCTATTGAAATGTGCTGATACAGACCACTCATACTATGAAATACTATACAATATTTTAAAGGAACTCAGAAGACCTATATATACTGACATGGAAGGATACAATTTTTTATTTGTTTTTAACTTTTTATGTAAGTGGTTATTGACTCATAGGGCCATGAGATTTTTATAATAATTATACAAGAATGTAGTCATGTGCAGTGTGAATTTTTTTAAATAACTAGATTTTTTTAAAAACATCCTATAAAATTAAATTTATAGAGTAGTGAAGGGACACCGTGAGGAGATGAGGTCACTTCAACTTAACTTATTGGGGAAAGTTTTCATGGAAGAGAACACTGAGCTGTCTCAAAAAGTTAGCAAGTAAAGGGATACAAGGCAGAGAAAAGAGGAAACGTATCTATGGGGTTGGATGGAAGAGTAAAGCCACAGATGAGGATTTAAAGTCCAAAGTACTTTGACCAGTTTTACATTTGGGGAGTGTTATGAGAATTAAGTAACGTAATATATAATGAAAGCACTTTGTAAACTATAAAGTACTGTCTAAACTAAAAAGATTGTTGTAGGAATCAAAAAGCACAATCTGTATGCTTTGAAAACTGGTGTGCTTTGAAAACAAAATACATGTAAGATAACCTTCTTTATATGAAAATAAATGAAATTACTGATAAATGCAATTACACAAATAACAAATGCCTATATAGCTTTACATATGCATTGACTGAATTAATAGACTATTTAGTTGTTTCATACATCTAAAGGGTCACTATTATAAATTGCATTCTCATAATTATTTGAAAAAAAAAGAAAAGCAAAAACATCTACCCAGAAATATCATTCTACCTCACTATGACTTCGTTTTTCTTTTGCATAAGCCTGGGTCTTTCAAATAATCCACAAGCAAATAGCTCCATTCTGTAGATGAGAAATTATAAAAGACCATGTAATCAGCTGACAAAGGAACTGAAAACAAGCCCAGAGGAAATGCATGGCTCTTCTTACAAAGTCACAATGTACTGTTCTGTTTGCCTCCCACTCTCAAAGTGTATATTCCTGACATTTCTTGTCTTATAATTGGACTTTATGAATGAGAGCTGTAGGATGCTGTCTGGTGAATGATCTGAAAAGGATATGCTGAAACACAGTGGAGGTGCTGCAAACACTGAATGTTAGGTTTTGTGTGGGAACTTGAATAAGAGGCATGAATTAGAAATTCAGAACCCCAAATTTTATTCTATATAAAATAAGGGCTATTTTCTCAGTCCTTAATGGAGACTTTGAGTAGGTTTAGGTGACATATAATGTGGAAACCAAATGTATAGGCTTGGATTTCAGAATAGTCTGGAGTCCCATGGCTTCCCAGAGTTTACCCTTTACAAGTGCTCGGGCGAGAAAACAGGAGTTCAATAACTTTTCATCGTCTTTAATTTCGTTTCTGCATCCCAACTGCTGAGCTACTATTAAAACACATACTTATTAACATTTCTATAGCATGTTGTTCTTTCCAACGTGCATTCAATTTCATATCTCACGTGGTCCAGCTGATGAATACCACCAGTTACTCGAGAATTAGTTCACTGGGATTCTGGAAATAATCAGTCATATTCAGTAAACTTTTCCTGTGTGCCTACTATGTGCCACATGAGAACCAGCAGCTGGACAGTTTTATTCACATTCAGATGGGTCACAACAAGGATTCTCTTTTGTTGGCAAAAAACTGGGGGGAAAAAAAAACATTTCCAAAGCAGGGCAGGCAGGAATCAAAAAGTAGGCTTGAAAAAATTCTCCAAGGAAACAGGCCATTATGTTAATGGTCTCTGTTTGTCTCTGGGTGGTAACATTGTGGGTTTTTTCCCTTCATTATGCTTTTTTTATACTTTCTAATTTTTTTCTACAATAGGCATATATAACGTATAAACAGAAAATAATAAAGTAAAAATCTTAAAAGAAAAAGAGTCTCCAAAAGACTACACAAAACAAGGAAGAGATTCAAATGTAAATAAGTCCATTGATTGGTATAGTTGACTGCCAATCATATTGATGGACAGCATGACTCCAGCTACTTAATTGATTGTTTTTTCTAAATCAAGCATTGGGCCTCAGCCTTTGGTAAGAAGGAAGTATACTATTCACCTTATGAAGGTATTAACTCTTCCTGGACTCTAGGACTTTGCCCTTAGGAAAGAAGAATTCATGCAACACCTCTCCCCCAAAGCCCTAAAATAACTTGAACTTTTCATCTGTTTTTATCAAAGGTAAGCATGAGACCCTAAGGAGAATAATATTGTATCGTGGATTAGTATACGGCATTTACAGGTTAAAAACAACCACTGCATCAACAACAACAACAACAAAAAGTAGAAAATTCAGCCATTGCCTTTTGTTTTTACATTTGTGTGAACCTTTCTGCCATTAGAAATTTCTAGGCCCAGCTAAGTTCTGATTAGTGAGAAAATCAGAGGGAGCCCCCAGTGTATGAAAGGGTTATTCATCGAGGGCTGAGCACGACAGACCTCGGTCCACAGTGAGTTATCCTGTGCACATACCCTCCAAGTACAGATGGCTCCCCGGGGCAGGAATGAAAGATGAAGAGAGAAACGGCCCTCCAACGGAATACAGTATGTTAATTCACTTAGAAGGCACAAGGGTGTGTCTGCTTTACTGACTTTTCCGAAGGCACAGAATTTGGCCCTATTTCTAGTTATAGTAAATATGTTTGCTCCTTAAAATGTGCCTCTAAATTTCCCCCAAGTGAAGGCCATGGCTTATCACCAAATTCTAAGAGAGCTGCTTGCTGATTTGAAAACACTTGAGGCCACTTGGGTCTCAGAGACACTGGAGGCCCAGACGTCACCTTTGTCTTCACCCTCCCCCCAAAGCTCCCAAGAGCAGGCAAGGCCTTTCACTCATGAGTTCTGGCAGTTGGCTGAGGCCTCCCTGATGAGAAAAGAAAGGGGGGAAACTGTGCTGGGTGAGGTTGGCCTCTCCTAACGCTTATTAATAGAGAACATGTGGGCTGAGGCAGAGGCGGGGTCTGGGGTTGCTGAGTAAACAGGATGGGATGAGAAAGAGAATGATGCTTTTATATTCTTGTCTATTATAGATCCAGGGAGGCTCTTTAATGGAGATAAAAGGGAGAGACAGATTTAAAGGAGGTCGCTTCCAAAGCTAAACGTGCCAACCACTGATGTCTACTTTCCCATTTCCCATGAAAGGGAGCTGTGTGGTCAACCAGGATTGCTTACCAACCTGCTAACCAGATTTCACTAAAGTTTTCCTGATCTGTGGCTCTGTTACACCTCTATCATTTGAGAATTCTATTTTAGACCTTTCATTTATTTATTCATTCCGCTAATGTTAATTGAGTGCTACTATTGCCAGGCACTGTTTGGGGCACTGTGAACACAGCAGTGAACAAAACAGCCTTCGTGGACAGTCTAGAGAGAAAGGTGAGGAATAAAGAATTAGCATACACGAGTGCAGACCGTGACACCAACCAGATGCAGGTGCCAGGGGAGCCAGGAGATACTAATCCAGACTTTGTCTGGGGAGGGGTGGTCAGGGAGCGCACCCCTGAAAAAGGAATCCATGACACCTGAATTGGGTCTGGAGTTAGCCAGCTGGAGGAGGGAGGGGATGGCTTAAAGCTTGACAGGACAAGAACATTGTAAATGGGGGTAACAGCACCATTGCTTAAAAAAGTCATGTTCCTCTCAGGAATGAGAGAGAAGACAGAGGTACCCCAAGGACTTTAAGGAAGGATGCTATAGAAACTACATAAAAAGTATGCTGGTGTTCCAGAGAACACACAGGTGAGATGCCACACTTAGAGGAGGAATGAGAAACAGGGCTGTTTGCATTTGAGACTTTTTTCCACATGC
Source organism: Balaenoptera acutorostrata (assembly GCF_949987535.1). Classification (NCBI taxonomy): domain Eukaryota; kingdom Metazoa; phylum Chordata; class Mammalia; order Artiodactyla; family Balaenopteridae; genus Balaenoptera; species Balaenoptera acutorostrata. The sequence continues at coordinate 65,489,707 of NC_080067.1, read as the reverse complement.
TGACCTATTTTTTGACTCGAGCCCATAAATGCCTTTTTATAGAAAGGGAATTAAAGACTATGAGGCAGGCAGATATGTAAGGGAGTTTTTCCTTTCCTTATTGAAAAATGCTGATGTTTCTACAAATGTACCGTTTAAAGTGTCTTCTTAAGTATGTTTGCCCCTGTGGTCTTAGAAGCAGCGTTGCTAAGATAAACGATCACATTTTAAATTTTGTGTTGACATCTGAATATCAGGAAGGTTTCTTACCATTAAAATTTAATTTTTAATACTATCTATGTATCTCTCTATATAGATATATATCATATATACTGAGTATTTGGAAGATTGCTATATAAACTTGAATCTTCCCCAAAATCATAAAAAATACACAGGAAAGTATATATGATAAAGTTTTAACCACAAAAAACATAGCTAGTACTGGAGAACTGAACAGTTACAGATTTTTTTTTTATTTATCAATTTCATTTCAGACAATATAAAAGAATGAGAACTTTGTCAATATAAAAAAAACGCTTTATTTCATGCCATTATTTCTTTTCAATCTGCTAGCTAAAAACATGTCCATATCAAGCTTTTGTTTCTTGATCCTTATTATAGTTTCCATAAAAATCATTAGAAATATACTGTCTCAAAAAGAGAAGCTGATTCCTCTCCTGTCCAAATTGTTAGTTTTCTGATTGACTTTGAAAACCAAAACTTTACTCTCTTTGAGGGAAAATAATCTATTTTTCTAGAGAATTTCAATCTGTCAGTCACTCTGATAGACGCATAGCTCCTACTGTATTATTTTTTGCTTCAGCTAACATATGTTAAAACAAAATCATTTTTTAAAGCTGAAGACAATTCAACATTCTGATTAGCTCCAAAAGTTCTGTAGTCAACCAGCGACTGCCAAGTTTCCCCAGTGTAAGCCATTATCCTGACTCATTTTCTTCAAGGATCAAACAAGTGCGTGTGTGATCTGCCCCAGAAATAAGCGTTGCATCCAAACATTCTGTCTTAGCAAAGAAGTTCGAGCTGCTAAATTTGTAATGTGCATATCTTTCATTTTAAATCTCACAGAAAGATACTTTAGCTCCAAGACATGAGATGATTAAGAAGGGGAAAAAAAGTTCAGGAAGTCTTCACTTTTCATCATTTTTAGTCAATGATCCATTTGTATGTTGGCCACAAAGTATTGCTACAATGAATTACTATATGCAGGCAGAGGCTACAGTTTTCACTGATATTTCTTCTCGAGGACTAGAGAATTCAGTGCTTTGGTCAAAAGTATAGATTGAGTTTAGGTAGTTGGGGATATTTTTCAGCAATTCTTTTTCATGGAAATACTGCTATGAAAAATTATTTTGGTTTACGTTGAAACAAGTTATTGTGCACACCAAGTGTTATATAAGTCAGTCATCCAAAAGAACCAAGACATCTGGAAACATGGCCAAGGTCACCAAGTTGCTATCCTGAAGGTAGAAACCTGATTAAAATGTTAAACAAGGGACTTCACTGGTGGCTCAGTGGTTAAGAATCCGCCTGCCAATGCAAGGGACACGGGTTCGAACCCTGGTCCGGGAAGATCCCACATGCCACGGAGCAACAAAGCCCGTGCACCACACCTACTGAGCCTAAGCTCTAGAGCCCGAGAGCCACAACTACTGCAGCCCGCGTGCCTAGAGCCCGGGCTCCGCAGCAGAAGAAGCCACCGCAATGAGAAGCCAGTGCACCACAACAAAGAGTAGCCCCCGCTCGCCGCAATTAGAGAAAGCCCACGCGCAGCAACGAAGATCCAACACAGCCAAAAAAAAAAAAAAAAGTTAAACAAGTCGGTGGAATAAAATGAGGGAACTAGCTTACTTGCTTGCTTTTTCTGCCTTCTTTCCTTCCTCCCTCCCTCCCTCCCTCCTTCCTTCCTTCCCCCCTCCTGTCTCTGTCACTCTCTCTCTTTTCCTTTCTCTCTTTTTTTAATCCAGATATCTTTAGCCTGAAGCCTGTTTGTTACATGTTTTTATGACTCATCGGCATTAAACCACACTTCTGTCAGCCAGAATAGTTATAGCATACCAATTATTTAAATTGTCAGAACCCTCAGGTAAAAATGCTTCAGGGGTCAAAAAGCAGCAAGTCTCTTCAGCATGTGAAGTTGCTTCTCCCCGGGGTTGAACTGGCCTTTCCTCTGAATCAGAGGGAAAAACATACTTCGACTTCGAGCTGGAGCTTCTTCCCTGCCATCTGGAAATGGACGTTCTGAAAGACAACATTGTCACTGACCCACCACTCCTTGGAGGTGAGCCAGGGCTTCAGGGAGACTAAGCAACAGGAAGAGGCAGACGCTAAGCCTCTAGTTCTCAAAAGTAGCTGCTCAGCAGAGTCACCTGGCAAGTTTTTTAAAACTGTTCGGATGCCTGGGTTCGATACAATGGCCTTGGTATTTTTAAAAGCAGCAAAGCTTGAGGATCACTGTAATACAGTATATGAATTTCATATTAAGGCCTTAGATAAATTAAGGTTAAAAGAAACTCTCCCTCATCTGAGCTGGAAAATGAATCCCCCCCCCCACCAAAAAAAAAGAGGAAACAGTTCTTACTACAGCATTCCTCAAAATTATTCTGTGGTCATGGCCATCTATAAATCCATTAAGATTATTAATCAGTTTACTTGGCCCCTCTTCAGAAGCTCTATGTCAGAAACTTTACATCTAAGCAACTTCAAACCCCTGTCAGTACAAACACCTTGTTTCTTTGCTTCTCAGGCCTCCTTGCTAGAGAGGAATAGAAAACTAGGTTGCCAGGTACAATACTAGTGAGGTGTTCTTTTCAGAGGGGCAGCCCTTACCTAGGTCCAGCAATTGTGGTCTGGCAGGAATGTGCACCCAGGGACTCCAGATCTTCCTATTTTTCAAGAGAAGCCAGAAATCTTTGTATTTATGCGAAGTCTTCCGGTTTCTACATGTTGGCAAGTAATTCAATTGTGAATAATCAAAACACATCTGCCGACCAAAATCAAGCTGCCAGTTCGCAACCTCTGGCCTGGAAGGCCTTTATCTCACCTTCATGTGGCTAACTCATACTCAGCTTTCAATACTCTCTTCTGGAGACAGTTCTTTTGAACTGCCAACACCCCCAGCCTGTCCTTTACCCCGGGTCTCTTCAGCATACCTCGCCTCCAAAGCTTATCTCCCTACAATGTATCTCTCTCCCCTAGTAACTATCCACCCCCTGAGGGCAGAGATAGTGCCTTAGTCTTTATTTTAGGAGTTAACTTTATTTTAGTATGTTAATCCCAAATTGGATTCTGACTCGGCAAACAAATTTTATTAAATGCTTACTACGTGTACATATAAAAATTTAACAAATTCAAATTACGGTCCCTCTGAAATATACATGAAGAAAGTACACACTAGGAAAAGAAGTTTCCTTCTCGAAATAGATGCCTTTACCGTTGTGATTTGCATTTTCTCCCAGATCTAACTCCCTTGTAAGCATCCTCAGAACATCTCCAAATGGCACGTTTATCCTTAGAGTCTTGCTTAGTGGGTAAGAGAGCAGCCTTGGAAAGCCAGTATGGGTTCAGATTTGGGCTCTGCCACCTGGGTGACCTTGGGAAAGTTACTTGACTTTCTTATTCTAAATTTCCCTGCAGTATTTAAACTAGGGGGAATAATAGAACCTGCCTTAAAGGGTTGTTGTGAGGATTAATTATGCCAACAACTACCTACTGTGCTGGGCCATTACTATTACCAATGATTGAACGCGGTGCCCTCCAAGAACCCTGCAGAGTAAGCATTAATATCCCCATTTTGTAGATGAGGGACCAATGAGACTCATGTCAACTGCCCAAGGTCACTCTGCTAGTACATCACAGAACTGGGATGTGAGCACAGACCTGCCACCAACCAAGCCCATTGCTTTTCCAGTTATATTAGAGAAAATTTAACCCAGTCTTCCCAAATGTTTACCAGATTGCCAGCACTTAAAACCCGCTCCCACACATTAAGCTAGCCCTGTTCACCGTAACAAGTACCCAAGTACAAGTAAATTTCTTTTATCATTATATTAATAATAATAAGAGCTAACACTGTTGAGCTCTATGTTGTGCTAACAAGTGTCTTTCATTGTCTTCTTTAATCTCTGTGAGGCACTGATTATTATTTTCAGATGAGAACATTGAAACCCAGAAAGTAAAGTCACTTGCCCAAGGACACAAAGTAGTGTTTAAGCCTAGACTCCAAAGTCATTAAGGGTCATTAACCTCTCCGCCAGGCACTGGGATTTCCCAGATCAATACAATTTCATTAAATAATAATAATAATAATAAAATTACAAACCCACTTACCAACTCCTTATTTCAATTCCATCAACTCATAAAAGAACGAACATGCTAACACAAAAACCATGGAGAGTTCATAATCTCTGAATAAAATAATTAAACACATTTAACTTTATGAAAAGTTCCAGACACTGTTTTAACTTTTCTGTGTGAACTGGTGGAAGCTTTGTCTCCACCCTTGCCTCCCTGCTGCGGTTTTCCCTTGTCCTTCCCCACCTGATCACCTGTAGCCCTTTCACTTCATCATTTCTTCTCTTTGACTCTATTCCTCCTACTTATTCCTTCCTTCAGAGCCAGGATAATTGCCCCAAAATTAGGCCTGGAATCATCTGAACTGGGATTAGGAAACTCGAATGCCAGGGAGATAAGTGGGTTGGTCCAACCAAGGCAATGGGGAAACGGCCCAGCTGCCAGGACTTAGATGGTCCTGTGTGCAGAGCAAGTGGTCATGGAGGGAGGCCATGGTGCACCACGGCACGCAATGCACAGTCCAGGAAAAGGGAGCATGAAAAAGGGCAGGACGGGGGCAGCCCCACCTTCTTAACCCCTACACAGAGGAAGAGTCTGTGGCAAGAAGAAGGCCCAGTGACAAAGAATGTTCAAGTGCCCCTGCCAACCGACCCGCAGGGCGTCCTAAGTGGGTTCCTCCCACAGACTCCCCCACATATCAATAGGTAGTTGTGCTTCATATGACTAACACCCAGAAGGATATTTAACTTGCACTATTTTGGTGAGTTCTTCTCCTGACATATTAGCAAACAAGGTTTCGTTCTCTTGGGTGTGTGCAGGGCTGGGGGAAAGGGATAAACGAAGGAAGAGGGATTCACCAAATCAAACAGGAAGTCAAAACCTGCCACATCCACCCCTTGTGTCAGGAAACGTGCACTTCTTTTATGCCCAATCTGTTCTGACCCTGTTTGACTTAGGTCAATGCAAGTATTGATAGCATGTGACCTGCTGAAGTTAATTCTACAGAACAGTGGAATTGAGTTAGCAAGGCCTCATCTTATTACCTTTTGATAACAAATTAATTTTTTTTTCCCCTCTCACAGTGAGTTCCTGACACTTTCAACTATTGGTGTTGCTAGTGAAAAGGGCTGAAGTAAAGATGCAACCAAGTGCATTTCCTAAAACTCTTTGGTGGGTTTAAGGACATTTTACTTCTTTTCATTGAATGTTTCCCTTTCCCTACTAACTAACTTAAAAGGATAAAATGTGTACATGGGGGCGTGGGCAGGATTTGACCTCTAAATTCAGGAGATGGCCTACTAATTCAATCATGCTTGCTATTAGATTCCAAGAGGCATTTGCCAACAGAAGGCTGATATTCTTTAAAAGCCATTCCTGAAATATCTCCTATGATATATTCGTAAGTAGAAAACAATTAGGAAGTAATATTCATTTTATCATCAGAATTTTGCTTGAAAAAATAAAACAAGCAAACATACATAAATGCACACACAAGTAAAAAGATTAGAAGGAACTATACCAAACAGTTAGCAGTGGTTATCTTTGAACATTGAAATTAGGAGTAGTTTTATTTTCTTCTTTTTTGCCTGGGTCTACTTTATAATTTTTCTACTTTTAGTAAATATTTGTCTTTTATTAGGAAAAAGGGTGTGTGTGTGTGTTTTAAAGCTATTTTGTTTCTCCTAGAGAACTCCAGATTCCTCCCCGCATCCTGCATAGCTGGGTGTCAATTCCTCCCCATCCCTGCAAAAGACTGAAGATTTATTCTCTGAGAGTAAAACAGAGGGTTTCTGGGCTGGGGAGACCAGGCACATCTGAGGACAGAAGTGCTGTTGTGAGTCAAAAGGTGAAGATGCAGAGACAGTCCACACGCACACCACACCAGCACACATCCTGCCAGCGCTCTTTCTATGCTCAGATCCTGCCACGCCTTCACCCAATAACCAAAAGATGGGAGCATCTTCTCAGACAACCCCAAAGGGAAAAATCTAAAGATACTGACCCTAGAGTTTCCCCAGCTAGAAGGTTTAGCCACCTTGCCTCCTAGTGAACCTCTGTCTACAAACCCCCAACAGCTTAGATATGAGCAGACGGGCAAGACTGACAGACTGCTCAGAAAAGCCTCTAACGTTAAAATAGTATAAAACTAAAGGGTGGAAAATAGGAATTTGAATCAAACAAAGATTATACATTGAGAAGAAAACTAAAAAAAAAGAAAAATCAATACTATCAGATAAAGCATAGCAATTATGAAACAAGGATAGAATTTTTTTTCATGAACATTCAGAAAACAAAAAAAGAATTACTGGAAATCAAAAATATGAAAAACACAGTAGGGTTGGAAGATAAAACTATTCCAGAAAATAAAGCAAAAAGACCTAAAGACAAAAGAAATAGAAAATAGGAAAGAAAAGATAGAGGTACAATATCCAAAGAATAGGAGTTCCAGAAAGAACAGATAAAATGGAAGGTAGGAACTTACAATGAAATAATTTTCATATTTTTCCTAGTAGAGAGAACAGGAGTTTTCAGATTCAAAAGGACTTACTGAGTATGCAGCAAAAAGGATGAAAACAATCCCACACTAAAGCAAATTATAGAAAAATGGAATACCATTGGGACGAAGAAAGATCTTACAAGATTCTAAAGAGAAAAAAAAAAAAACAGGTCACAGTAAAAGATCTTCAGATTTCTTGATAGCAACGCTGGAAACTAGAAAGCAATGGAGTAAAGCCCTCAAAATTCTAAAGGAAAATGATTATTAATGTGGAATTTTATATCTACCCAAAACTTCACCACGTATGATGGTAGAAAAAAAGATATTTTCAGAACTACAAGTTTTCAAAACAGTTACCTCTCCTCCATACTTTTCTCAGGAAGCTAGAGAGTTTGGTCAGTAAACCAGAGAGAGGAAGCCATGGATACAGGAAGCAGCGTTTCACCCAGGGGAGTGGTGACAGGAATCCGCAGGGTGAAAATGCTGTGAATCTACGAGGGAAACCAGTCCCAATGGGTGCGAATCACAACGCCCCTGGCAAGAATCTGTGCAGAGATAGAACTGGTAGAACATGTGATGTCTACACATCTCGAGGGAAGACAAATACCAAAGATTGAATTGATTAAAAGAAAACAAAACAAAACACGCAGAAAATAAAGCAAATGGGAAGGTAAGATAATTATCAGGGAAAACAAAACTTGTACAGGAAAAAAAAAAAAAGCGGTATCATGGTTTACAAAATGACTCAGCTGTGAATAGTCATTGTAATGTAAACCCTGGTGCTGACCAAACAAAAATTAGAACATAATTAAATTGGGAGGAGAGGGGGATGTGAAGGGTGGTATGTGAGTGAGTGGAGTGGGGGTAGGGGGAGAGGAAGCTTAACCTCATCTTCTAGGGTGGAAAGTTATTAGTTGGCACCTACAACTGAAAAAGCAGGAAGTTAGCAATTTAAGCATGTTATATGGAAACATGGAGGTAAATATAAAATGCAGCAGCTGAGGGCTTCCCTGGTGGCGCAGTGGTTGAGAATCCGCCTGCCAATGCAGGGGACATGGGTTCAAGCCCTGGTCCAGGAAGATCCCACATGCCGCGGAGCAACTAAGCCCATGCACCACAACTACTGAGCCTGCGCTCTAGAGCCTGAGAGCCACAACTACTGACCCCACGTGCCACAACTACTGAGCCTGCGTGCCACAACTACTGAAGCCTGCACACCTAGAGCCCGTGCTCCTCAACAAGAGAAGCTACCACAATGAGAAGCCCGTGCACTGCAACGAAGAGTAGCCCCCGGTCGCCACAACTAGAGAAAGCCCATGCACAGCAATGAAGACCCAGTGCAGCCAAAAAAAAAAAAAAAAATGCAGCAGCTGATACATGAAAGTGATTCCCTCTGGGGAGAGGGAAGTGGGGGACCAGCAGGTAGAGAACTACTGCTTTTCCTTTTCCTTATAAACCGTATGAAACCATTGTATTCTATAAGCCATGGGCACGTATAACCTTGATACAAGAATAAAAACAAAAATATAAAAATTTAAATGGGAAAGGTGGAACTGGTTTTACAGCTATACATGTTTGGATTATAGCACTCCTCTAGATCTGACCATGCTTAACTTCCTTAACCTCTCTGAGCCTATTTATTTCCATCTGTAAAATCAGGACAGTAGTGGTTGTGAAGATTAAATGAGGTTTAATGTGTAAGGCTCTTTATCCATATTGGACAATTACCGTCAGCTCCCATGTCAAATGGCCAAGGATCCCACCTCTCACGTGGACATCATAGGAGTCTAGCAGCCAGAGTCTTTCTGCCCTTAGAGCAGAGTTCTAATTACACCAGTGCCCAATTGTTTCAAGAGAGAGTTTAGATCAATGTTTCTCAGTCAAAGTACAAACCGCTTTCAAAGGAGAAACAAGGGGCTTCCCTGGTGGCGCAGTGGTTGGGAGTCTGCCTGCCAGTGCAGGGGACACAGGTTCGAGCCCTGGTCTGGGAGGATCCCACATGCCGCGGAGCAGCTGGGCCCGTGAGCCACAACTACTGAGCCTGCGCGTCTGGAGCCTGTGCTCCGCAACAAGAGAGGCCACAACAGTGAGAGGCCCGCGCACCGCGATGAAGAGTGGCCCCCGCTCGCCACAACTAGAGAAAGCCCTCACACAGAAACAAAGACCTAACACACCCAAAAATCAATCAATCAATCAATAAATTTATTAAAAAAAAAAAAAGAGCAAAGGAGAAACAAAATAAAACACCAAACTCTTGGGGATCCAGCGCTGACTTGGATTATTTTTATTACAATGTTATTTAAATATCATTATTTGTGTATCTATTAACTCCTTCTATACATAGAACTTAAGCAACAATAAAGTAAAAATAAATTTAAATGAAAACCAAATCACAAAAGCAGTAGAATTCAAATGAACACTAATATAATGTGACACTGGTGACATTTTGCTGAAACCGAATCACGGCTCTTTGAGAGCACCTGCTATCGCAGGTTCTCATGGGTCCTCACGACCAGGTCACTGGGCGCTGGGTGATGACCCAATTTCTCCCTGCTTTTCTGTGAATCCTTCCATAGCTGGCTGGAACTCTTCAGCCTTTGCATGGTATGTGTCTCTTATGTGATCTTTTCTTGTTAGCTGGGTACAATGAAAGTTAACACAATTTGGCACCAATTCAATCATAAACAGAAACTCAGGCTCAAAAATTGAGGAAAACCCTAAATTTAAAATCATCATGGGGCTTCCCCGGTGGCACAGTGGTTAAGAATCTGCCTGCCAATGCAGGGGACACGGGTTCGAGCCCTGGTCCGGGAAGATCCCACATGCCGCAGAGCAACTAAGCCTGTGCGCCACGACTACTGAGCCTGTGCTCTAGAGCCCAAGGGCCACAACTACTGAGCCCACACGCCTAGAGCCCGTGCTCTGCAACAAGAGAAGCCACTGCAATGAGAAGCCCACGCACTGCAGCAAGAGTAGCCCCCGCTCGTCACAACTAGAGAAAGCCCGTGCACAGCAACGAAGACCCAATGCAGCCAAAAATAAATAAATAAAATAAATAAATTTGTTAAAAATAATAATAATAATAAAATAAAATAAAATCATCATGGAGGGAATTCCCTGGCGGTCCAGTGGTTAGGACTCCACCCTCTCACTGCCGAGGGCCCAGGTTCAATCCCTGCTCCAGAAACTGGACCCACAAGCCAGAGTACGGCCACAAGCCATAGGGTGCGGCCAAAAAAAAAAAATCATCAAGGAAAGCTAGAAAATACTTGAAAAAAAAATTTTTTTTAATATTTATTTACTTATTTATTTTGTTGCGCCTGGTCTTATTTGCGGTATGCATGTGGGATCTAGTTTCCCGACCAGGGATTGAACCCGGGCCCCCTGCATTGGGAGAGAGAGTCTTAACCACTCCACCACCAGGGAGGTCCCCTGAAAATTCTTGAATGAAACTCCTTGGTGGTTAATTAAGGTCTCCTGGGAAGCCTTAACCCAAAGTCAAGGCTAAGGCCTTTGCAGTCAGCAGGTGCCATCCTCCCTGCCCCCACCCCTCCCCTGCACAGTGCCCAGTCAAAACTGCTGGTTTCATTATGCTTTTATCATACCCATGGGATATCTATTAAGCCCTCATAAAGATTTCCTTCTTTCTTTTTTTTTTAATGTATTTATAACTACATTCATTACATTTTTTAAAAAATAAATTTATTTATTTTTGGCTGCATTGGGTCTTTGTTGCTGTGCGCGGGTTTTTCTCTGGTTGAGGCGAGCGGGGGCTACTCTTCATTGGGGTGCGCGGGCTTCTCATTGCGGTGGCTTCTCTCGTTGCAGAGCACAGGCTCTAGGCGTGTTGGCTTCAGTAGTTGTGGCACACGGGCTCAGTAGTTGTGGCTCACGGGCTCTAGAGCACAGGCTCAGTAGTTGTGGCACACGGGCTTAGTTGCTCCGTGGCATGTGGGATCTTCCCTGACTAGGGCTCGAACCTGTGTCCCCTGCATTGGCAGGCAGATTCTTAACCACTGCACCACCAGGGAAGTCCAATTTCCTTCTTTCTATACCCAATTGTTCCTCATTCTATATTACCGGTTGTGATGTGTCCTTGGTTTACTTTCTATTTTTTAAAATTGGCTTCCTTTTTCAAAATATACATTCCCATATTTATCTCATACACAGGACAAAAACCATGTTATCTGACTTGTCAGAGGACACAACTTCACCTTATAATGGAAAATATTTGCCGACTTCTTTGATTCTAAAAAAATGTGTATTTTATTAGAATTTAATACATAGGTTTCTGATGTATTCAAAACAAACTCAGTGAGGTACAAACTACTATGTATAAAATCAATAAGCTACAAGGATGTACTGTATAGTGCAGGAAATATAGCCAATATTTTATAATAACTTTAAATGGAGTATAATCTGTAAATATATTGAACCACTATATTGTATACCTGAAATGAATATAATATTGTAAATCAACTATATTTCAATTAAAAAAACCCCCACAAACTCAGCCAACTGTCCTTTTGTGGTATAACCTGTTATCCAAGGTTTTAGAGACCTTCCTAGGAAGAGGTGGTGCTGTCACAAGAAAAAAGGATACAGCATAGTCAGACTTCCCCAGTCCAGCCTCTGTTCTTACCCCACAACCCAGGCCATTAGACAGAAGGATAACCTCAGGGCAGGCTGTGTCCTCTGGCCACCCACCTCCAGCCATGTGTGTTCTGTACCAGGGACTGGGGTGAAATGTTCTTCACAGTTCAGGACTTCTCTTTTTTGCAATCATAGCTGTCCATAGAAGTTAGGACAGTTTGGGCAATCATGGCCATTTCAGGGGCTCCAGGTTGCTGCAATGAATAGAAGGAAGGCTCAAAGAAGTTGCCTCTGCTCATACCAAAAAGGTCTAGGGCTACAGATTCCGTTGTTCACTAAATACTTATTAGACAACTGCCCTGTGAGCTTCAATGTTTCTGTTAGGCAATGTGAGGGATATAAAGATGAAGGAGACATCTACCTTGCCCTATAGAAGCACACTATCTAGAGGAGGGATAGGCTCGAAAACAAATAATTGCAAAGCAGGGTGAGAAATGCTAAGACTGATATATAACGCGCTATGGGAGCACAGGAAGGAGTATCTCAGCTTACCGGAAGGGAGTGACTTTGAGTTGGTCTTCAGGCTGAGTTAGAGTTCCTCAGCTTAACAAGGGTGGGTGGGGGAAGGAGTCCAGGCAGAGAATACCGCACAGAGGCATAACAAAGCTCGGCGCATGCAGGGAAGAGTAAGTAGGTCTGTATAGTAGATAAAAATAACCAGAAAAGACATCCTGGGGTAGATGATTAAATTTGGATTTTTCCTATCAGTTTTAATTTGGTGTGTGTGTGTGTGTGTGTGAGTGTGTTTTATGTGATAGATATATATATATAAACATAAAAACATATAACACATATATGTAACATATAATACATATATATAAATATATAACACATATATATGACAATATTTGTGTAAATAAAGCATTGTTCTAGATTTGGGGGGTATATAGATAATTTTTTGCAGTGCTTCTTAAAAGAAAGATACACAAGAACTTCCCTGGTGGCACAGTGGTTAAGAATCTGCCTGCCAATGCAGGGGACACGGGTTCGAGCCCTGGTCTGTGAAGATCTCACATGCCGCAGAGCAACTAAGCCCCTGTGCCACAACTACTGAGCCTGTGCTCTAGAGCCCACGAACCACAACTACTGAGCCTAGAGCCCATGCTCTGCAACAAGAGAAGTCACCACAATGAGAAGCCTGCGCCCCACAACGAAGAGTAGGCCTTGCTCGCCACAGCTAGAGAAAGCCCACGCACAGCAACAAAGACCCAACGCAGCCAAAAATAAATAAAATAAATAAATTTATTAAAAAAAAAAAGAATCCGCCTGCCAATGCAGGGGACACGGGTTCGATCCCTGGTCCGGGAAGATCCCACGTGCCACAGAGCAACTATGCCTGAGCGCCACAACCACTGAGCCTGCGCTCTAGAGCCCACGAGCCACAACTACCGAGCCCACGTGCCACAACTACTGAAGCCTGCATGCCTAGAGCCCGTGCTCCGCAACAAGAGAAGCCACTGCAATGAGAAGCCCGTGCACCGCAACGAGGAGTAGCCCCCGCTCACCGCAACTAGAGAAAGCCTGTGGGCAGCAATGAACACCCAACGCAGCCAAAAAATAAAAATAAATAAATAAAAGAAAGATACACAGAGCAAACAATAACTCATAGGAAGTAATTCTATAAGGAACCACAATAGTATCAGCGAAGTATTGCTTATGGTTTTTTGGATAGACTGCATGTCCTTCAAACAATTCCTTCATAGCTAATATTTCTATTAAGCAGGATAGAAATGGGCAAAAAGTGGTTGATTTCATAATCTTTGCAAATTCTTAAGTCTAAAGTTGGTTTTCATGCCAACTGGTAAGCATTGAAGAGTTGTAATCAGTAAGCTGATAGAGTGAACATGTATAAATTTTAGGGCGGGAGTGGAAGGAAGAGCCGGGAGATCCATGAGGGGTCTATTAAATTGTCTAAGACAGAAAAGAAAAAGAAAAAAAAAAAAAAAAGAAGACAGAATTGAATTAGGTAGTAATGGTAGATATGCAGGAGTCTACATATATTAAAGAGATAAAATTGATAAGCTTTGTGACTCGGTGAGTAGAAGTGAGAGGAATGAGATTTCTGGCTTGTGTATCTGGGTGAGCTTTGATTCCCTTTACTAGAATATTAAAGAACAGATTGAGAGAGGCAGGTTATGAGATGGGCTCCGGTAAAACTTGATGTTAAGACATGATGACAGGTTAGATGTAATTCATCTTTTTCGTACAAGAAGAATAATACTGAGACAGTGATGGGACCGTACATCGCTACAGCACATTATGAGGCAATATGGCAGAATCTAATATTAATATGCACACACTGCATAACCCATCAATTCCATTTCTCAGTATCAACCTCACTAGGAAGAATGTACAAGGATATGCATTGAAGCATTGTTTGTAATATAAAAAATTCAAGTTACTTAAACATCCTTTGATAGGGAAATGGTTAAATAAAACATGATAGTGTTTCCAGACTTGCTGAGTAATAAAATCACCTGGGATATTGATTGAAAATAATTTCTTCAACCCCCTTCCCAGTCCTACTATGGAAATAGACTCTCTTGGGGAGGGCCCTGAATATTTCTGGGTGATTTTTTGCCATAAGGAAAGTTTACAAAAAGAGTTATGAAAAGTGTTTCCAAAACTATATTTAGAAACAAACAGGGCTTCCCTGGTGGCGCAGTGGTTAAGAATCCACCTGCCAATGCAGGGGACACAGGTTCGAGCCCTGGCCCAGGAAGATCCCACATGTCGCGGAGCAACTAGCACATGCACAACAACTATTGAGCCTACGCACCACAACTACTGAAGCCCACACGCCTAGAGCCCCTGCTCCGCAACAAGAGAAGCCACGACAATGAGAAGACTGCGCACCGCAAGGAAGAGTAACGCCCACTCACCACAACTAATGAAAGCCCGCGCACAGCAACGAAGACCCAACACAGCCAAATAAATAAATAAATAAATTTATTTTTTTAAAAAGAAACAAACAAATGCTAGGCAGGATTAAAAAAGAATGAGGGTGGATCTCTGTGAAGCAACTCACAATAAGCTCCAAGATATATTGAGTGATAAATGCAAGGTGTAGAATGAAAGCACAGTATGATACCATTATGTAACCGCAGACCCACACACAGAACAATATATTTCTAGAAGTAAATATGGGTTTGTGGGTAGTGATTTCAAAGGGAACTTCTGTAACGCTTGGACTTTTTTATGATCAAAAAGTATTTGTGGGGCTTCCCTGGTGGCACAGTGGTTAAGAATCCACCTACCAATGCAGGGGACACGGGTTCGAGCCCTGGTCCGGGAAGATCCCACATGCCGTGGAGCAACTAAGCCCGTGTGCCACAACTACTGAGCCTACGCAGCACAACTACTGAAGCCCACACGCCTAGAGCCCCTGCTCCGCAACAAGAGATGCCACTGCAATGAGAAGCCTGCGCACCTCAAGGAAGAGTAGCCCCTGCTTGCCGCAACTAGAGAAAGCCCACGTGCAGCAACGAAGACCCAACGCAGCCAAAAAATAAAATAAAATAAATAAAGTTTTTAAAAATGTATTTGTGTATTCTGTAATTAGAAGCAAATATTTACTGCTGGTGTGATTCAGGTGATGAAGATAGCCTATGCAAAATATGATTTGTCCTAGCCCATATACACCCTGAAGCATATCCTGGGTAAATTTTATCTATGTAATAATTCATCAAATATTTGAAATTGTTCTCTACATACATTGAAGCGGATTCAGTGCTTTGAGGGGGCAGGGCAAGGGAGGTGACAAGGATGGGGAAGAAGGGCCCAGAAATTCCCTGCAACTTCCATATATCTGCCCAGCTTTCAAGATTCAAAAACTGTCTCAAGGATCCAGTTCCCACAACCTGATCTCATCTCTTTGTCTTCTAAACCCCACCCCAGTTCCTTCATCTGCTTACATATGCGGGTACAGGTCTCAGCCCTCTTCCCACACTACCTCCACTCCACTCCACTTTGTCTTTCCCCAAGCCCGGCAGTGACCTGCACACATAGCCCTCAGTACTCAATGATTGTTGAAGGAAATGCTTCCAGCTCTGCCTCAGAGGTCTGAGAATGGTCTTCTATCCTCCACTGTAATTACTGCTCAGTGGAAGTCACTTAGTCCTCTCTCCCCTCACGTTCTCACCCCATCTCTCCCTCCTCCTCACTGCTGTCTACAATTCTTGCAATAAGAAACATATGCTTTCATGACATAACTAAAGCTGAGTTTCAAAATTCAAACTCCCCCCATCTCCAGGTTGCCTCCCATCTTTCTCAGAGCACAGGATAGGCAGGAGGGAGAGGAGAGAGAATAAAAGGTGAGGGGCAGGGGTGGGGAATAGAAACTCTGTTGATTCCTTACAAAGGAAAAGCAGGCCAAAAAAGGGGGCTTTGTTCATACGTCTGCCGCATTGGTCACACACAACCACTCCCACTTCTGATCTCCACAGCTATCCTAATAAGAACAATCTTGACATGAGACAGTTTATTTCAAGGCCTTCCTCTTGAAGTCAGTCCACCCATGGAGATGGAGAACATCATCTGACGGTGTCGCCCTTCAATTATGTCATGAGTGTCTCGCTTGCAGTCAAGGCTGAGGACACTCTCCAAGAAGCTATCCATGTCTCCATGTGGTTCCAGACTAGCAGCCACAACGACACAGACCAGCCATTGTTCTTTACACAGATCGTATGTTCTGGAACGTCATGTCTTCTGACGTTAGTGCCATGACATCTCTACCCTAGCCTCCCCCCACAAACACATTGATTGTATTACTTATTTAAGTTATTTATCAGTTCAGGGCCTGGCAGGAAACATTTGGTACCTCAACTTGGATAACTGAGGGGAAGGTAATGAAAGGACTGTTCGTAAACAATAAGAGATGGTCCCATACCTTGGTGCTTTCACCCCGAGAGAGGGAGGGCTCACTGATCCCAGGGAGAGAGAGCTGTGTGAAAAAGTTACCCGACAGGGGCTGGGATCTTCCATCAGGGGAATACATACCCCAGCCTTAGTCTTCTTCCTTTTGATTTCTTCCCTGTGTCCCTTGGCCAAAGCCTACTGGAAGCTGGAGGGCAAGGGAGCCCATGGATGTGGTCCACAGCCAGTCAGTCCCTAGGTCGTGAGCAGACGGAGGTGAGCGCAGGGTGAATCTGGAGGGACAGATGGAGGGCATCCAGCACAACTTCATTGTCTGCCTCTTGCTCAAGACACCGAGACCAGTGGCATTTGGGTGGACAGCACGGCCTTTCCGCCTCCTCTCCCACCATTCTTAACCACGTGACAGTGCTATGCTCAAGACACGGGATGACATCCCTGTCCAAGTCTCAGACTTTGTGCCCACCTTGTGCTTCCTCCTCTGCCTGGACCGCCCTCCCTCCCTTTCCTCTTGGAGAATTTCTACCCCAGTTTCAAGATGAGTCTCCAGTATTTCTCTTTGAAGCCTCGCCTGATTGTGTCCTCTTCACATGGGCTTCAGCGCTCATACCTTCCTAATACTGAAGCGCTGTGAGCACATACTTTTATTCAGGACTTTAATCATAGACATCTTCCCTGCTGCTATGATGAGCATGCCTCAGAGATGAAGCCTGCATCTCATCATTACTAACAACAACCACTATCATCATTTTCTGAGGACCTAATAGGTTCCTGGCCCAGGCCCTTTAATTCATGTTCTCAGTTCATTCTTTTGTCAACAAAACAGACACTTTGTTTTTATCCAAGTTACCAGTGTAAAAACTGATGTTCAGCAAGATTGATCAGCTAGCACAACGTCACTCAGCTGGTAAGCAGTGGTCACTTAAGCTGCTAAATGGGGATTCAAACCCATGTCTCTCTAATTCCCAACCTGATAGCTGAAACTGAAAATAACCACAGTGAACAATGCCCCTCAGCTTTGCATCCCCAGAGCTGGCCCAGGTCTGGATAACGCATGATTAGTGTCCAAGATATGTTTTTGAATAAACAACCGGAAGCATAACATGCCGACAGAAATCTTTTGACTATGTGTATGTTTCTCCTGATACGAGCTGGCACATGCTCTTGACTTTCTTTAGTCTATCTCTAGGCTGATGGTTTATAGTCAAGTCCCATGCTGCTGATAAACTTTGTCTTGACTATGTTTAAGTGCTTTTTCAGGACAGAATCACCAACAAACAGAATCCCTCAGAAGACTAAGGTATTGGCTTTGCTCCTAGACTCCAGAGTTAGAAAGTTTTCCCCAGGACTGGAACAACTGTGTATCAGGAACTTCTAAGCAACATGTCCTTGTATTTCTATATATCATCTGTGAGAGTGGAGCTGAAGGAGAATATTTTTAAAATTGATCCTGTTGTAATAGTAACAGCCACCGTAGATTGGGTACTTACTGTGTGCCCAACTCAATGCTTGGTGCTTTACATACATTATTCCTGATTTTTTAGCAGCCCTGAAAGGTAGGTCTTACTATCCCCATTTTACAGAACAGGAAACTGATGCTCAGTGAGCCTAAGTTACTTGTCCAAGGCGTCCCACACACACATAATATCTGATTCCAAATTCATGCCTACATTTGCATGGCTTTACCCTGACTAGAGAAAGAAAGAAATTAAACACCATCAGCTATAACAGAACCAACATTATCATGAGAATAATCCCTTAGAAACTTGGAAATTCTATGGCTAATCAAAGTAATTCTAATTGTCAAATATAATTACAATACACAATGTCTCAGTATCTTTAAATAACATTGTTTTCACGTAATTACTTCATTTAAACTTTCCTTTTACATCTTTGCAAAATAAAGTAGGTAAGAGCAGTATTATGATCCCATTTATGGATGAGGAGATTAAAGCTCAGGGAAACTAAGCAGCGGGTAGCCAAGGGATTGGAACACAGGCCTCTTAACTTTCTAACCTAGTAAACTTAAATGCAAAAGCATTTTTACTGTGAGTTTTTCGAACTCGAAAGCTGAAAGTCTGCCACCTACAGAACTGCTTGTTTCTAAAGAGTTGGCTCTTGCCCACTCCCTCTTCCTCATCCGCCCCTCCCCATTGTCACCTTTTTTCCTTATTATTTTCATTAGTTGCACAAATATTATAACAAGAATAAGGGAAATAATTAGAAGAAAGTTGTTCATAATTTCAGTACCCCAACATACTAATTATTTTTAGGTTTCTGTTATTGCTGTGTAGTCCTTATCCAAATATTACAAAAAAGCACACACACAAAAATAAATATTCCAGCCCCTCTGGGGCAGCGGTCCCTAACCTTTTTGGCACCAGGGACCGGTTTCATGGAAGACAATTTTTCCACGGACGGTGGGAGGGGTGGGGTGGTGTGCTGGTTCAGGCGGTAATGCGAGCCATGCGGAGCGATGGGGAGCGGCAGGTGAAGCTTCCCTTGCTCACCCGCCGCTCACCTCCTGCTGTGCAGCCCAGTTCCTAACAGGAGTTGGGGACCCCTCCACTAGCGGACTTCCCTGGCTGTGCTTCTAATGTAGGGGGCATGGGTTTGATCCCTGGTCAGGGAACTAAGATCCCGAATGCCACGCCGGGCAGCCAAAAAAAATTTTTTTAATTTAAAAAAAAAAAAAAGCTCCTCTAGGAAATTTTGAAACTTGGTGTCCACAAGCTCATGCTTCACAGAATCCAGACAGAGCCTTGCATGTAGTTTCCTCTGAGATGGCACAGATCTCCATATCACGAACCAGGGAGCTAGAAAGAAGAGATAGAAATGAGCAAAAGACTTACTTACTCAAAGTTAGCGACCATTCTTCAAAAGACTTTTAAAAGAGCCACCACTACCACATCCAAATTCTGATTGTGACAATCATTCCTCAACAGGAAGCAGTGCCTGGTTCTCTGAGGTAAAACCTTCCTTTGAATGTTATCTTAATCAGAGTGATATTGACCAAAATGTTAACAGTGGTTATCTCTGGACGGTGAGATTACAAGTGATGTTTATTTTCTTCATGATTCTTTTTTGCATTTTCTGCGTTTTCTGCAGTGAACATGTACTATGTTTTTAGTAAGATTAAAATGAATAATAATACTGATGCTGAATAAGATGTGAAGCTGATCTAAAGAAAAGAGTCTATAAAAATTAGAGTCAAGGGTATAGATCACATAGTCCCTACCACTGGAGGAACAAACAGCCCCTCCCTCAGATCAGAGAGCCTAGAACACAGGAAGTACGATTTCTAGTCCAGTTCTCTTTCTAATATAACATCTGCTAACAAGCTTGGGGGTTTTTTTGGTTTGCATTTTGGTTTTTGTTTTTTTTGTTGTTGTTGTTGTTTGTTTTTGTTCCTTAACCATTTGTCAACGGAGAAGATTCGATTCTGAGAACATGTTATGGATTTTCTGTAGCAATGGTTCAATATAATTTTGTAGACAATAACACCCATAGAAATGTGTGGGAGCTTTTTTGTCAAGTCCCGTAGTGTTTTAATAAAGGTACATGTCATTTTTCTTCAGCTAAATTTCAGCTAGAAATAATATTAGATGAGTTCTCATTGCCATTCATTCCATAGCCTTTCTGCAATTTGGACACCTTAATGATTTCATGCAAAATTCACTGTCTAAAGAGTCTTGGTGGCTTCTGTCTGATCCTGGTTTTTCCTTTTGATGCGGATTACTTACGCGCATCCATCATGGTAAAAACAGCAGAGTTTGGGCAAACACTGCTCTCTCAGACCCCTGCTCCCTTTTAGGCCTGGAGATCCTTCATCTAACCCAGTTCCATTCTTGTGCCTCTTCCCGCTGACTTCCCCAGTGCCATTTTTATTAAAGCTCCAGCTCATCCCACATTCAGCTGCATGACTTCTTACAGGCTTCAGAATAAATCACCACGTTGCTCCGATCTTGGCTTCTCTGCCCTCGGCTTTCAATTAAATTTAGAATTGACTTTAAAGGTACAACCTCAATGTACATGGTTGAAAATGACCTTGTTTCCCCTTTCCCACCACCTGCGACTTCCTGCGCGGGGCTCTTATACTCCAGCTCCTGGTTCAAAAAGTAGAAACAGGAATTTGCTACATGCTCCTGTGGCAAACTATAAGTCTCAAGCTGTTTAAAGTCTTTAAAGTCCCATCCAAAAGGTAAAGTACACTCTGCAGAGAGAAATCTGGGGGCCTGAATCTCTGGCTGCCTGTGTTCAGGAAGAGACACAGAAGGAGAGGAAGAAGAAGAGAAGAAAAAAAAAAAAAATCTTTGAGCTAAACACTTAATTTGTTTAATTTCTACAGTTTACATTCAGGATGATTAGTCTATTTATAATATGCATCACTATTAAAGTAATTATGTTAAGTTAATATAAATGATCTATGACAAGATTACAAGGACACCAAAGCAGACTTGAACATCAAAACTGACTTTCATCTTTTGTCTTGTCATTTGGCTTTCCACTCTTAGCAAGGAACAGAACATAGTAAGCTGCAGATTTGGGCTATTTAGAATTGGGCATGCTCCTGCCAATTTCTCCCTCCTCCCTTTGGAAGTCTTTACCAATCCGAACGAATGAACTAGAAAACCCTTCTTCCTCAGTTCAAAGCCATTAATATTTTAAGACACTGAAGTTGTATCTAAAAGCAATAAGGTCCCTCCCAATTCAGAAGAGAAGGGAAGAATGATTTGATTGCCTGAAAAAAAAAGATAAAACAAGGTCCAGTATGTGAAGAGGATGTGTAAGTTGAAAGCGCTCTACAAGTGTAACAGGCCAATTTATTAACTCGGCCATCAATTAGTTACTGAGTATCTACTTTGCATCAGGTTCCAAGGAGGCTGTACAGTGTTTAAAGAGTTTGAACCTTAGTTTTCTCACTCTAAAATGGAAATAGAAACCCTTTATTTCAGGGTGTGTGATAATTAAGTGAAAGAATAAATATAAATCACTTAAAACCAGTTCTTAGCACATAATAAATATTGAATGAATAGCCTTAGATAAAAATGTGAAAGAAGTATTCCCAAATGCTAAGGAATTTGCAGCCTAATGAATTATTATTCAAAACTTCTGGGACTTCCCTGGTGGCGCAGTGGTTAAGAATCCACCTGCCAATGCAGGGGACATGGGTTCGAGCCCTGGCCTGGGAAGATCCCACATGCCATGGAGCAACTAAGCCCGTGTGCCACAACTACTGAGCCCACGTGCTGCAACTACTGAAGCCCGCATGCCTAGAGCCTGTGCTCCTCGACAAGAGAAGCCACCGCAATGAGAAGCCCGTGCACTGGAATGAAGGGGAGCCCCCACTCGCCACAACTAGAGAAAGCCCGCGCGCAGCAACGAAGACCCAACGCAGCCAAAAAATAAAAATTAATTAATTAATTAATTTAAAAAACAAAACAAAATTTCTGCCTGTTGCATTTGACCATAAAATTTGGGAAACTTCGAAGATTAGCCATGCAAATCTCAGATCAAAATACTTTCCTACTGATTGCCCTTTAGAAAGATTTACTAAAATTTGTGGGTGCTTTGCCAAATAAGGAAGAGAGGGAAAAGGAATTAACACTTACTAACTCACTAAGTGTGAGATCTTAATGATTTTGCATCTTTTTTCTCACTGAAATCTTATTAAATCCCAATTAATAGACAGGCATGAATAGTCTCATGTCCTAGATGGGGATACTAAGTCTCAAGGAGAATCAGTAACCTCCCCATGGTCACAGAGTGAGGAGGGAGAAGATAGAATTCAAACTAGGTGATGGGATTTCAGAGCCCATGCTCTTGGTTACATCATCAGCTGCCCCCTCCACCCTAGGTCCCAGGGTGAAAGATCTTTAATCCTTATCTGAAAACACA
This sequence comes from Balaenoptera acutorostrata, assembly GCF_949987535.1. Taxonomy (NCBI): domain Eukaryota; kingdom Metazoa; phylum Chordata; class Mammalia; order Artiodactyla; family Balaenopteridae; genus Balaenoptera; species Balaenoptera acutorostrata. The sequence continues at coordinate 65,467,497 of NC_080067.1, read as the reverse complement.
AGAGATATTTGGGATCTTAAAGTAGAAGGGGAAATATTGAAGAAGAAAAATGTTGCAATAATTAATTTCTTGCTCAATCTTCTGAATAGTAGTATTATAGTGAGATTCCTTCCTTTCCATTTAAACTCTCCAAGGTAGAACCTTCCTTTTTCAGTTCTAAAAGATTACTGTTGACAGGGACATGTTTGAAGACTTTGATTTTCCTTTCCTTTCTTTCAGTAACACACTTTTTCTGGGGAAGGAAACCATAGAAAAGTTTAAAACTGTGACTGGAAAAGTTAGAGAAGAGGTTACACCATACTGACCCTGTTTTGAAAGGCTACAGCCACCCCCTAGGTTAACTGATCTTTCCACACCAGCTCTGCAACCACTCTTCCTAAATGAACTTTTTGGACTCTCAGCCAGCCTTCCTCCCTGGACTGCAGGAACAATCGTGATGGCCAATACCAAGTTCAACCCAGGAGGCCAAGTGCCTAGAGAAGCTAAAGACTTCTCTGTTAGGCAGGCTAGGCAGGCCTCAATAGACAGCTCCTTAGGATTAAGGAGGTTAAGGAGTTGGGTTCTTCTATTCCATGCCTACCCCCAACTATAGCACGGCTAGACCACAATTGGTCACAACCAGCTAATTAAACTGTCACTCCACAGAAGGCCAAATGGCCATGCATAAATAGAAATTTCTCTTTCTTACCTGCCCTGCAGTCTTCCTTCCTTTCCTTCTCTGTCTCTTTTTTAGTTTCCGGAAATAATTGTTCTTTTTCTAGTGCCTGAAAAGAAAGCACCCCACAGCTCATCTTACTTGGCAGTAGCCTAAACAGCTTCTTCTCCTCTCAATATAGTCTTTAAAGTTCATGGATGAAAAAGACTGAAGGGTGAAAATACCATTCACCCTTCAAGGGTGTTAGCTACCATTTAGCTAACAGAGAGTTTACAGTTATTTACCATTCCAGTAGTTGTGTGTGTGTATGTGTGTGTTTTAATATTCCAAACCTCAGAAATTGAACCTATCATTTACTAGGGCATTTTGTTAATAGCCAAATATATATATTTATAATAAATTTCTGGGAATTTAATAATTTCTTTTATGTGTATATCATTTTCCTTTTCAAAGCACTTTCACATGTACCTGAGCTAGAGTTAAATTATTACACCCATTTTACAGATCGGGAAACTTGACTCAGGTGGACTAAGGGGCATACCAAGGTCACAGAGTTAATTAGTTGCAGCATCAGAATTAGAATCCTGGCTTTCTTCTTTATTGTGGGTTTTTGTTTTGTTTTGTTTTTGTACTCCACTATATACAAGGTTTATATCCTAGTCTTTGAGATTTCCTCATGGAAAAAAAAGAAAGTGCTATTCCACAAATTGTGCCTTGGAGGTTCTGTCAGGAACTCACTTTTAACTGGAATATACTGTTGGCATACCCTATTTAATATGACTTATGGCTCCAAGGCATTGAAAGACATTTTGTGGAGAAAAGACCTGAAATCACCTCTTAATACAATATAACCATGGAAAAGTTCTTTCACCTCTCTGAGTCAGTTTCTTCACCTGCAAAATGGCGACAGTATTGCCAATCTCATAGCGCTGGTACAAGGCTTAAATAAATGGCATTTGTAAAGCACTCTGCCAGTAGATTGTAGTGTTAGAGTTCTTTCTCTTGAAAAAGTGTTGTCAGAGTAACAGAGTTAGGAGAGTACGGTTAAGGAAATCTGGTGTGCTAGGATTCCCTCACCCTCCTTGAGGACACTCCACTTGCAGACCACAGCTCCCTCCCAAACTGTAAAACTCAGATAGGAGGAAGGATAGATAGGTAAAGGCCAGATCATGTGAAGCCCTGCAGGCCACGGGATGGAGTTGGGAGTGGCCTGATCCAAAAGCAGTTCGAGGTTCTTCTTTCAGTTCCTCCAAGTCACCAAGCTTGTTCCTACCTCGGGGCCTTTGCATTTCCTGTTTCCTCATTTGAACCTCAGATGATCACTCCCTCACTGCATTCAATACCACTCCTTCAAGGAGGCTATCTCTATCAGAGTTTATTAAAATACCATCTTGTGGAGATATATGTATACGTATAGCTGATTCACTTTTTTGTACAGCAGAAACTAACAGAACATTGTAAAGCAATTATACTCCAATAAAGATGCTAAAAAAAAAATAATAAAATAAAATAACATCTTCCCACCTACTAGTCACTCTTCAAGCCCCTAAACCCTTATCTTGATTGCATCATTTTTCCTCAACACTTACCAATACCTGAAATTATATTGCATATTTATTTAATTGTTGTCTATCTCTTCTGCTAGAAAGTGAGCTCCGTAAAGACAGGGACCTCATTCACTCTGCTTCCCCAGTACCTAGAGGAGTAAATGGTTAGTCTTAGGTGTTTAATAAATAATGAATGAATGAACATGATATTGTTCTTTAAACATTGTCACATTTCACTTAGAATAATGTTCCAAGGTCAAGACAGCTGGGAAAACTTTAAAATGTAAACCTGATCTTGTCATCATCTGCCCTCTTCTTCACTGGCTGCCATTGCCCTGGGCAATACTTAAACAGCTCCACTCTGAAGGACCCTCAGAATCTCTTCAGAGCTCTTGCTGTTCCTTAAGCATCATCTCCTGTTTCCCATATAATGATTCATAACACCTCGTTTCACTCGCAGAAGTGTCCTGGTCTGAGTAATGATATATATGGTCATCCTACCTGTATATCCTTTTCCACAAGGCCTTCGCTCCAACCAGACCCATCTAACCAGCAGGTTTCCAAACACCAGAGGCTCTTTCATATCTTTCTTTGAGCAATTTTCCTTCAGCCAAGGATATCCTTCATTCTTCCTGTTGCCAGTTCTAATATCAGCTCCTCTAGAAAGGCTTTCCCAGAATTTTCCTCCAGCCTAATTTAGATTAGGCAAACCCTCCAGGGCTACTTTGGAATTGCCTGAGGAGCTTTTTGAAAATACAGATTTCTGGGCCACCTGGATGGGTGGGGCCCAGGAAGTCTGTTTGCCCCGCCTAACTGTCTCTAAAACATCTCTGCATACTTCCACAGGTATCTCTGTTATGACCAATTTACCCATCTGTTTCCTTCATGGGACTATAAAGTCCTTGAGCGCAGGACCCATGACCCTCAACTTCAGTGTATTTCCACTGACTGAAACAGGCAGTCAGTAGAGGATACATCAACACATGAATAATAATGGTAAACATTTACAGAGCACTTACTATGGAGCAGGCACTGTTCTATGTGGTTTTTGTGTATTAACTCATTATTTCAGAAAAAATTTTAACCTTTAGGGTTATAATAGCCTGAATGACAAAAGATATTAGGGACATTAAGGTACTAAGAATTAACTCTGGAAAGTGCAAAGGGTGGCATCCAAATTAATTTTTTTTAAGTAAACATTTATCTTAAGACAGAATACCTCTTGAAAGTCTTCTGTAGTCCTATGCACACTGAGGAGTGTTGATCATTTTCTGGGTGAGCACCTAGTGTGCCTTGCAGGAGGACTTTGTAAAGATGACCAGAAATACCTAGGACTTCATCCCTACTGCCGAACTTCCTGACTGTTTTGTGCTTGGTCATCAGATGCACCTTCCAGTGTCTTATCTTCTTTTTTTTTTTTTCTTTTTTTAATAAATCTATTTATTTATTTAATTTTGGCTGTTTTGGGTCTTCATTGCTGTGCGCAGGCTTTCTCTAGTTGCTGTGAGCGGGGGCTACTCTTCGTTGCGGTGCACGGGCCTCTCTTGTTATGGAGCACGGGCTCTAGGCATGCGACTTCAGTAGTTGTGGCACATGGGCTCAATAGTTGTGGCTCTCGGGCTCTAGAGCACAGGCTCAGTAGTTGTGGCACATGGGCTTAGCTGCTCCGCGGCATGTGGGATCTTCCCGGACGAGGGCTCGAACCCGTGTCCCCTGCATTGGCAGGCAGATTCTTAACCACTGTGCCACCAGGGAAGTCCTGGTGTTTTATCTTCTATCTCAGACCTCTTTAACAAAACAGCTTCCACAATGCTGGGAAAGAGAACAAAGGTTCTGCTTTGCTCTATCAGTCAACACACTGCAGCTCCAAAATTTAGCATTCTCTGTGGATATCCTATAAAATTAAGGAGAGCTTATGAAGGACCTGTGACCCACAAAGAGCTTAATGCATTTTAAATGTACAATTCTAGTAACAGTGTCAGATTATGGATTTCCAAATGGCAGCCACAATCATGATTTAGAACAGATGGTCAAACCACAGGCAACAGAATCAACAGAATTTTCTGCCATTCCCAAGAGGCTAACAGAATCCAAGAGAAGTATCTGACATCACCTAAATTGGTAAACAGCTCAAAACAATCTTAATTAACAGTTTGCTGGAGCACTTAATGACAAAGAGCATGCCCCAGTAGAAATTGGTATTCTTAGGCAGTGTTCGTAGATTATTAACCACATAGGAAGATGGTCTAAAGCCCTGGGAAAAACAGTCAAAATTAGGAATTAGGAGATCTTAGTTTTGGTCCAAGCTCTGACACTGGGTGACCTTGGTCAGTAGTCTGAACTTTCTGAACCTATTTCCTTGTCTATAAAAGAATGTCTAAGTTACCTTCTCTTAGCTTTAAATGTATACCCAAAGCAACAGGGAATGGGAAGGACTTTAACCATAAATGAGCAAAGCAAGAATCACGTAAACATTTTAGATTATAATAAGGTAAAATTCATCTTTCAATATGCAAAGAGGCTACAGTAGGTGAAAGTTAACTACTATGATTCATTTTGCTACCAGAGTTACTATGGCAGAGGATATTATTTTTCTAGAAATATTAATGCTCGCAGCAGAGCAAACCATAGTGCCTATGGGTAAGGAGACTTTCTTAAATCAACAAAATCACGTAACATTGTCAGTTAAGAAATGTTGGACTATTTTTTATATAGTCATCTTTGGTTCTCCGTGTTGTCAGTCTTCTGGAATAGGCTTCAAAAAGAATGGATAATCTTTTCAGCACTGCTTGTTATCCAGTGCAAGAAACTCTGATAAGGAAAGACTCCACAATGAGCCTCCGCAAGTAAGCAAAAAAAGTTTCAGCCTGAAATAACCCAGAACTAGTTAGGTCTAGATGCCAACAGGCAAATTTACTCTGTATTTTTTGCACCCTCCCTATGTTTCTTTGACAGAATTTTTTTTTTAAGGGCCATGTTCAACTTTTCACGAAAAGTTATGTTAGGCATGTATTTTGTGAAAGTGATGGAAGAAGAGAGGAGAGAGTTTGAAGAGAAGGGACAGGGTAGGAGAAGGGGACAGAATTAAGCTCCTGGGAAGAAAGCCCACTGCTTCTCAAGTTACCATTTGTAAACCCTTTACCCGGTTCTGTTTGGGCTATTGTCCTGGGTAAATCATCCATTGAAAATCAAGCTCTTCAGCTCATTATATATTCTTCATTTGAGGTGACCAGAACTATTTCCTGAAACCTGGTTTGGGTGCTAATTACCTGCTCAAACACCTTGTAAATACCTCCGTGGATTTGTCATAGGAAAATTTCACTTTTTTATTTTTCTTAAATTGAGCACACTTATTGCAAGTTCCCCTTTCAGCTTCCTAGGCGTGACACTACAAGCCGCCTAAGCAGAAGAGCCTTCTGCTGCTCTGGTTACTGTGAAGAGACTCTCACTTCTCCTCAGCTACCCTAAGGCATAGCTCGCAGCTATGACTCAACTGTAGAGAAATGTTTACCGTGTATTTCTATACAGAGAAGTAAGCTGCTTTTACCTCCCCAGACCTCTCTCCCTCGCTCTGCAATGAGGCAAGAACCCCTTTTTACAAATACCCGAAGAACCTTGTACAAAAGAGACTTGCCCTCACAGACAGTTCTTTCTCTTTAGATTTTAAAATAACCGTTTCTGTCAGCCTTCATCCTCTCCTAACCCTCGGACAAAAACCCTCAAACTCATAGCATATGTCTTGCCATTGGGATAGGATGACATTTCTATCAATTTTGAAACTGAATAAAAAAATTATTTTACTGGGGAAGAAATGTTTATTCATTTATATATCTCTGATTGATTCAATACAAAATTGTGTTGCCTTTTCTTTCCTTCCCACATCTAAATAAATTTATGTCCCAAAGCTTGAATGTAGGTGTCATCTTCAAAAAAATTAAATGAAGCCAGAAAAACGTGGAACAAAACCACGCCAATAGAACCAATGTAAGTCAATATTTTAAATACACGCACTTCAATCTTTTATCCCTGGAAAAGAACTGGAAGATTGGAAATACTGCATCCTGACTACGCAAGATTTTTTTTTTCCGCCTTTCCTTAAGAAAGCTGGAGGTGAAGGCTGTCTCTATGTGGCACTGTGGTATAAGTGACCGCTGTTGTGGAGGAAAAAAGCCCATGAAGCTTAAAAATTTTGCAAAGAGAAAACAATCCTCCTGCAGACCACAGTAAATAAAATAACAGCAGTGGGGTGATTTGCAACCATGTAACGGGGCTTTTGTCTGGGTCTATTTCTCTAGGCCTTGAGGGTTTCTGTGTTCCTTCTCGGCAGGATCTCAGTGTTGCGCCCCTCCATTACAAAGGCCCAGGGCTTGAGCCCCTCCTCCAACTGTTCACCCCCAATCTTGCCCATGCTGAGGCTTACTTACAGCAGACTGAAGAGTTTCAGTGGGGTGCAGGGCACTGCAATTTAGGATTTCTGCAGTACAGGGTGAATTTTCAAGAGTGTATCAGAGAGGGGAGCCAGACTTAAAAATAGCCTTTACTCATCCTATTAACCATTTCATTGCTGAACTGGTTTTTAAGGCCAGGCCAGCAGGGTTTGTTTTTGTCTAGCAAACACCAAAATTGCTACAGCTGCCTCTGACCAGTTGTATAAAGGCAACACTTCACTATGTCTTGGATAACAACTGAATAATTGTTCTGACTCGTTGCAGAAAGAACTATTAAAAAAATCGTTGTATTCTTCTATACGCTGTGTTTGAAGGTGGGAAAGAAGGGAAGGGATTAGAGAAGCAGAGGGAAGAGGGCGAATGAAAGAAAGGAGAAGGAAAAGAGAAATCTTGGTGAATGGAGGAGTTGAAGCCTCTTGTTCTGATTTGTATTGATCTTATTTAAGCATGGGGAGAACTGATGAGTCTGTGATTATTTTAATGACCATGAAACCTGTGCATTCAAAGAGATAAATGAAGCTATGTAATCACCTTCTAAGTAATATCAAAGAACCATAAAAGGACTGGGGGAGGGGTGTCATTGTATAATAGTATTTACATCATACAGGGCACCACAGGCAAAGGTAAACCAGGGGCTGAAGTATTTCCAGGGAGACAAGAGCCTAAAATTCAATACTTTATGGCCCTGACCCATCTAAGTTATTGAAGCAATAATTGTTTCTATTTTGGTATTTTAGCAAGGAAAATGCTGTTTTTTGTTTTTGGGGTTTTTTTTTTAGGTTTGTGAGTAGTTTGTATGGCAAGTAAAGCTTTGGAAGTGCAACAACACAGAATATACCAATGATGGGCAAATTGAGTCAGAGAGTGTGTACTAGGTGAAAGCTAATGAGAAAATATGCTCTAAATTTTATATAATAATGAAAACATACTTGGTTCAAACAAAAGACAAACTTCTGATTATCTTAAATAATATGACTTTCTTTTAATGTGACATTATAAAATTATATGACCGCTTGTCTAAGGGAAGATGTTAAGAAGTATGAGACGCTGACACTGCCCTTGAGATTAGCAGGAAAGAGAAGGCAAATACACACACACAGATGACTAGCAATGTGACAGTGTTTAACATGACTTGAAATTAACTGATTATGTCATTTGTGACTTTAATGAATGTTCACATTTAATAAGCTAGTGCAGCTAAAAGGAGAAGTCCCAACTCTGGAATCTGACAAACGTGGTTTTCAATCCTAGTTCTCCCGCTTAGTAGTTGTCTAACTCAAGAAAAATGATTTAATGTCTCTGGGCCTCGGTTTTCTCATCTGTAAAATGGGCATAACATCATCTGCCTCTTCAGGTTGCTGTGAGGATTAAATAAGATAATAAATGGAAAGCACCTGGTTGTATTTGGGCAAGTACCCAATCAAAATAGCTATTATCATTCATCCCATTACTCTAAAAAGGTGACAGAAAGTCTTAAGGAAATTAGGAACCCCAGAAAAATAAAACCGATTTAAAAAAAACCCACAAAACCCTAAGCCCTTCAAACCATGAAGTTTCTGACCATGAATTTGTCATTAATCAAGCTCTGCTACAAATACGATTGCCAGATGAAAAACAGGACACCCAGTTAAATTTTAATATCAGATGAACAACAAATATTTTTAGTATAAGTATGTCCCATGCAATATTATTCTAAAAAATATATTTGTTGTTCATCTAAAATTCAAATTTAACCGATTGTCCTATTTTTTATTCTCCACATCTGGCAACCTAACTGCAAACAGTAGAGGCCAGAGTTTATTTAATTGCTACTTCCTTTAGCCCAGGTCCCTACTGAGGTAACAGGAAAGAAATCCTTATTTCAGAAAGTTAAAAAAAAAATTAATAAATTAAATTAATGTAATTAAAACTTTTCAAATATCTAGAGCTTAGCTTGTTAATCTAAGAGGAAAAACAACTGCCATTCTTCCATTTTATAGTTTAGCCAGTGGCTTTTGGTTTTTAATAATTTCTCACCCAAACCATGGCAATGTGCTGTTTCTAGTTTCCCTTCGCCAGTTCTAATTTTGTTTTGTTTTGCCTTTCCTCTTTCTCCAGTGCAGGGCTCCATGGAAACTTGATTATGCAGATAGACCTGTGGAGCGGAGAGTAAACCGACAAATAAGACACCCAAATTGAGATGCTTTGTCAAAAGGAATGGTCCTTTCCAGTAAAGTGGTATTATGTAGGTAAGGGAAGATGTATGTCCAGGAAATGTTTAGGTCAATGGAGTAAATGTAAAGGGGTGTTATGAACATGTTTATGACATTTTGCATTCGCTTGATTAACACTTGGTATTCCTTTGTTAGCTTATATTTTCCAAATAGGGTGACAGGATGAAGGCCTACCACAGTTTAATGAATTCAGAAACTTACATCAACAATAAAGTTAATACTTGAAGCATGAGCTTTGAACTCTTAATTCCGTGAGACACTACCTATGTATGGAGAATATTAATAAGGATATCTGATTTAACTTTGTCAACAAAAGACACCATACTAAAGTTTGCTTTCACACATATTTACTTGGCTTCGTGGTAACATGGTTGATGAGACACATGCTTACATATAAATTCAGGTATATTGTTCACTAATATGTAAAAGGAAAAAAGTTTTCAAAAGTAGTTTTATTTTAGTGTTTAAAAATGTTAAAAAGTTCAAAAGTTGCCGTTTTTGCCTCTATTAAGTTCCCTTATCCATCACTGACACAGATATGTTCTCTTAATTTTTATAATTTATTATATCCCAATATTTATTTAAACTCCACAAATCTCTTTAACCACTTCTAAGTAAACGTTAACGACTGGTTGGTTTTGAAAACTCTTTGTAGATGTTATTATCCCATCAAAATCCCTATTTCATCTCAATTTAGAATTTAAGACAATGAAACCAAAAAAAAAAAAAAAGGAAAAAGAATTGTGAAAGCAAATAAAAAGCCAAAAGAACATTAGAACAACGCATTTTCCTTTGAAGGGAGGAGAAAAATCATGGGTAATTCGGGCGAGTTGATTTCTAGAGAACTCTAGCTATCAGAATGACTTTGTTGGGAGCAGCCGCCCAACGGTCCTGGCCATTACATGTCAATCTGTCAAACCAGCAAACAAAAACACCACAGGCTTTAGCACAAATGGCATATGACAAATGCAGATGTGCCTCTGAAAAGAATCTTTGCTTTTTAAACACCTGCAAGAATTCCAAAACAACTGGCATGCCTTCCACTCTGCCATAGCCACTCTCCTGACCCTGAGTTCGGAGTGTTAAAGAAAAAAATGCCTAGAATGTACAGTCTTCCATTCCTATTTGGAAGAGCAGTGGGGGGCTGATGAGGAACTAGTACAGTGTTGATATCACAATGCCATGCACCTGCTTTGGATGTAAACATGAAAGAGTTTATTACAGAAACTGCAGCATTTTTTCGTCTTCTCATTAAGTAGTCGTGAGCAAATTCAAGTATGTCTCCCTTTTATTAGGTTAACCCATCCTGAATTAAAAGGGCTTATTGAGAGTTTTTTCCCTTTTCTTCCCCAACAGGTATATTGTCGTCCTTTCACAATTAAACTGCTTCCTGTATTTTGGTTTAGGCAGATGAGTCATTTGTAGTACTGTTGCAAAACACTGTTTTTAGACAGTTAACCAAAAAATAAAATTTAGTTTACACTGTTATTGATTTTTTTAACTTTAAAAAGACAAGCACCCCCCAAATACCTTTCTATTCGATGAACACTTTTGTGTCTAAAAAATATATTACTAAAGAAACATAACTCATTCCCAGGGAATATTCCTTCTGTGTGTTTCAGCTGGTATCTTTTGAAATATCATCCTTATAAAACTAGTACTGTGAAACAATGGCTAATATAAATGTCTTTCAGGTTATCAGCTGGTAGAGGAAAATGTCCCTTGAATCCAGTCATTTTGTTTGCCAGAAGCAATTTGATAGTATTTTTCATCTCTTCCTTAATAACAGTCTGTTATAACATGTATACGTAGTTACCAAATAGAATCTCTTGGGTTAGTAGTCAAGCTATAAATACAGATAGGGCACTACTATGTTATCAGAAAGAATGTCAGCGAGAGCAGGTTGCCCAGTAGCAAATTACAAAGTTTTGGCTCCCAAGAATGAGATGCGTTGTTTGCTCTTGCACACTGCAGCTGCCTCCCCAATCCACCCCCCTTTTTTGGTGGTTTATTACACACAAGCTACTAATGAATGGGAGCCGCTGTTTTACAGTACACCACACTTACAGGACTTATCTCTAGGCCTACCACAGATTTGACTGATCAACAGCAGGGCACCGCCATCATAATTCTTCCTAGAAACAGGAGTATAAAAAGGGGTTTGTTGGAGGTTGGCTGGGTCTGCAGAGAATCCTGCCCGCAGGGCCTGCCGATGCCATCACTAGCTGTTATGGTCTTTGGCCTAATAAGGTACAGAAACAAAGATTGTTCACTTATTCAAGAAGACTAAAGCACCAGAATGATGGAAAGTAGAGGCAGTAGGGCACACATCCAAGTGGGATTAAGGCCACAAGTGCAACTTTATAGGGCTGTCTGGGTGGCAGAATAAGGATCTGCAGCTGAAAATCCAGTTCAAACATAATTTATTATATGTCATTCATAGTTAGAGGTGGCTGTCATTAGGGGTTAAATTGTTGCATTGTACCCTACTGATTTTGATAAGTATTTTTGTAAGCTTATTACACATTATCACAATTCAGAAACAGAGGCAGAAGGTAAATAACAGACTGATAAACTGACATCGTGCTGTCTAAGAAATATATCTGGAAAAGGCCATGGTGTTTCATTTATTTCCCCATTCTCTACTATAAGTCACACTATGTCCTTCACCTTTCTAAATTTTGGCATTGCTCCCATTGCAGTAAAAGATCACAATTGGCATCTCTGAGGCTTTCTCAAACTTTCAGATAAACATCAACAAAATGAATTCACCTATTTCCCAACAAAATAAGCACACTAACCCTGTTTTATATAGGAAAAAACTTCAACTTGGAGAAGTCATTCCCCCAATCCTAAAGACATTGAATGACCTAGCTGAGAATAAAATTCTAAAGTTAAATACTGCTGGAATTAGAAATGTGGGTTATAAGAAGGGTATTTCCACAATGAGCCCTGTACACTTTGAAGTCATTGTACAATAGTCTCTTGTCTGAGAGAGGACTATACTTGGCTAAGGCTTCATTGTATTATAAATGGACTATATGTTCTAAGATCACAATAATTTAAAGTCAGTTTAATTGGCTTTTATATGTACTTGTAGTTAATGAAGGATTGATTATCTTAACATTATTTAATAGAGTGTGATAGGTTACAGAGTTTGGGTATGGGGGGGGTATAGGTATCAGTCGTAATAATGCCAGATCAGAGTTAATCAAGGGTGTACCATCTGGGAAGACTAGAATTAAATGTGGCAGTTTTTCAAATACTGGGTTGGCCAAAACATTCGTTCGGGTTTTCCATAAGATCCTACAGAAAAACCCGAGCGAACTTTTTGGCCAGCCCAATAATATTCTTCCAAATCGCCAAATAGCAAGTCATCCTCTCTACTCTCCCTCCCACCACCATATTTTATTTATCCTGATTTCAAACCATTTAAGCCTTTAAGATTAGTGCCATAAATTTAATATTACCTTTAGTACTTAGGACATGGCCAGGTTTACTATTTTATTCAGTCTTTTAGCATATTCCCTTATATCTCCTGCTCATGCCCACTTTGTCAGCACAGTAACTTGTAGTTGCCTGGTGCTTATTTCAGAAAGCAGAAATGTCTTATTGTGACATAAGGACCATTATGTTTGTGAAGCTCTTCTAAATCAAATGGGAAATTTTGAGGTAGGACAATGTGAAACTGTGTTAAACTAATTCTCCTCTGAACTCTGTTACTTATTAGCTATTTGACCTTAGGCAGTTTGCTAAAATTCTCTGAGCCTCATTTTGATCATTTATAAAATGGGGATACCTTATATGCCTGCCCCTTCTGCATCCCTTGTTTTATACTCAAGGACAAGATATTAGTAGTGGCTTTGAAGCAGAAACTCCTGGAAACAACCTAAATAACCATCAATAGGAGAATGGTTAAAGAAATTTTGATCCAACCCTACTGTGGGATATTAGGCAGCAGTTACAAAGAGTGAAACAGATCGATCTATGTTATAAGAATGTTTTCCCTGACATATTATGAAGTAAGAAAAACACATAATAAAATCTCATTTGTTTAAAAAAAAAGTCAATATATATGTGGTCATAATGATGAGTAGTTAACCTATATAAAATGCTTGCTGTGTGCCAAGCACTGCTCTCAGCTGTTCACATATAAACTCAATCCTTACAATAACCCAATGCGATTGTACTGTTGTCATCCTCACTTTTATAGATGAGAAAACTCAGATGAGATGATACATGTGGTGAGTAGTAGAGCTGGGACCCAACCCTTGACTGTCTAGATCCAGAGTCTATGTTCTTCACTATTACCTATCATCTGTCTGCCTTTCTGTCTATCTATCTATCAATCTATCAACTCCCTATCATCTATCTGCCTATCTTTCCATCCATCCACTCATCAATCCATCCACCCATCCATCCATCATCCATCCATCTTTCTATCTGAGATCTGGAAGATACACACTTTTGGAGAAGTGACAAAGGGCACTTCCACTTTTTATTCTACACAACACTTTCACTTCTATAAACTTTTGTGTTGTTTACTATGCCATAGTCAAGTTTAGAAGTAGAGTACTGGGACATATGATATAGAGCTGCAGTAATTATAAAGGAAAAGCTTTACAAACAAGTGGTCCTTAAGTGGGTATTAAAAGCAATGTCAATAATTTACTTTGGGTGGGGCCTTAAACATGAATATTGCTTGTAACTTTGAGGGCAGGGTGTATGACACCTTTTCCTCTTAATTGCAACACCTTTTTCTTTCAACAACACCTACATAGCGCTTTGTCTCCTCAAAACTCAAAAAGTTTTGTTTACTGACTGAAAGGAGCTTATATGTGAAAGGCTTCTGTTAGAGCAGGGCTATAATTTGAGGCTATGTAGCAGGACAAAGTTAAATTGAAATTAAATATATGATTCTGGGCAATTAACCAGTGCTTTATCCAACTTGATTAACCAGCCACAGATATTGTTTCTGTTACCCTCACAAACTCTCATATCCATCCACAGTATTTGCCTCATATTTTATTCTAATTTGGTGTTTACATTTCCCCTGTAAAATATTTATTGGGCCTGGATTTCTAATTAGGAAGATTGACGCTTAATAACAAACAATCCATTCCTGGATTCTTGTGCATTACATCACCAAAAACATTTGTATTAGTTTACTATTTTGATTATTACAGGATGAGTATGATGTTGCTAGAATGTATTCAGTGTGTCTTTATTCCCTGCTTCTTTGCATTTAATATCTTTTCATCAAAGATTTTGAGGTTGTTCATACAATTGGCTGATACTTCCTGATTGCAAGATATCTCTGTAGCCTTTTAAACATATTTAAATGTATTTCTAAACTTTCATTCACTTGCATAAGCATGAATGTAGAACTTCTGAATGGCAGAATTTTAAAAAATGATTTTTTTTCCTCTCTTAAGCTGAAGATTCATTCACTTAAAAACAATACATTAAAAAAAAAAACAAAACAAAAAACAATACATTTTAAGATGCAGTGTTTATTTGTAACTTTATAATGGACCTCTGAGAGCAAGTGGCACATAAGAAGTGACCCATGAAATATCTTTGAAAAAGAATGATTGATTTTCCATACAAGTCCTCAATTTAATAATTGAAGTGTTATTTCACACATATGAGAAATAGACATCCAGATGAGGATACTGAGGAACACAGAGACACCCAGATCCAGGAATAAGCTAGTATGAGAAGTGCTAGATTTCTCACACTTAATCCTCATCACTAAATTTTAACTCTCTTTAAATGTTTTTATTACTAGTAAAATGTTTTCATGGCACTTATGATGACCGTATTTACTGAATGAATGAAGTATAGCATGGCCCATTAAAACAGATAATATTCAGCCTCATTTTGTGTTATTCTAGAAACTTTATTTTAAATCCATTAAATAATTTTCTATGGCACCTGTACAATCTTGCTTCTCTACCTTTCCCCTCCACCTAGAATATGGTCTCATAGCTGTCTGTCACAGTCCTACCCACTCTTCAGGGCCCATGTTCTCCATCAAGCTTATCCAGGCTACTCCATATTTTCATAGCTGTTTGTTCATACTTTTACCATAACTTATTCTGAAGAGACACTTGTATACATGCCAATTTCTCTTTCCTGGATAGCTGGGCCCAAATCCTGAGCTTTTTTATATTTTTAGATTCTAATCCTTACTTCCACAAAATTCCATGATGGCAAGGATTTAGTCTCTTCATCTTTGAATAACTTGAAGGAACACCTTATACCTACTGTAGAGGTCGTCAGTTGTGCTTATTCAGTGGATAGTAGGCACCCAACAATACTCAACGTAAACAGGTTTCTCTAGTTAATTAAGTTCCATAATCAGGAATTGTATCTATTAGCAGTCAATTATATGAGATATATTCACAATATTGAGAGAGAGAGAAAAATCTGATATTATAATATGCAAATCATTGACTGAATTTTCACTATACATTGTGATCTTCTACTACATAGATATATAATATTCCTTTCAGAGGAATACAGAACATTTTTGTGCCTGGTTGACTTGGTTAAAAACCTCATTAGGAAAAATGTTTGTACCATTTAAAAGAAAATCCTATTTTGCCCAAATTATATTAATTTGCCCAGATTGATAACAGCTTCAGGGGGGGGGGGCAGAGAGAGAGAGGAGGAGGAAAGAAAGAAAACATATTTTTGATACCACCGTGTATTGAGCAGAAGTCATTTAAAAGAAAAGTGAGGAATCTCTGATCTTTTTTTATGCTTCCCAATGTTAGTGTGGTGCTTTTATGTACTTACAAGCAAATTTTATGTAGCAATTGACAAAATTTCTTTTTGGATTCCTAAAATAATTCTCCTCCTCCTCTTCATCTTCCTCTTTTGCAACATGAGAGGTTTACACGAAAACTAACCAATAGCTTAGGTGACTTAGAAGTACTATAAAGACAGCAAGAGGGACGTCGCCCGAATCTATAACATTAGAAGTTGATCCCGGCACATCCCTGGCGGTCCAGTGGTTAAGACTTCGCCTTCCAGTGCAGGGGGTGCGGGTTTGATCCCTGGTTGGGAGCTAAGATCCCACATGCCTCACAGCAAAAGACCAAAAAACATAAAACAGAAGCAATATTGGAACAAATTCAATAAAGACTTTAAAAATGGTCCACATCCAAAAAAAAAAAAAAAAAAATCTTAAAAAAAAAAAGTTGACCCCTAGGAGTTGGTTTTGGTTGTCAGAGAACTCTTGATATTGTGCCTATGTTCTCTGACTTGTACATTAAACTATAGTGCGGGTCGTGATGTGCCAAATACCCACCTGGCATAATACACTGCGTTATATAAGCCCCTTAACCTAAGCTGCCCTACATTAAAAAAACTACCTAGAAACCGATGAGTAACACAAGAAGGAGGCAAGGCGGAAAAGAGGGAAGGAGGCAGGGAAGAGAAGACAAGAAGAAAGAAGGAAGGGAAGAAGTGGGGAAGGAAGGGAGGAAGAAAGGGGAAAAAAACTGTTTTGGACAGTGGTAGCTGTTAAAGACAGACATGAACAAAATGAATGAGATTGGTAATATACAAAACAAAAATCTCAAAGGACATCTAAGCAAACATATCAACGTTAATATGAGAGTTTTTCAAAACAAAAAAAAAAACCCAAAAAACAAAAACAAACAAACAAAAAAATTAGTAGAAGCTGTTTAAAAATCTTCAGACTTGTGAAAACATTAATGATGATATATTTGAAAAAGAGTAATAGGATGATATTTTAGAAAATATATTTTCAACTAATAAAAAAAAAAAAAATGAGAGTTTTTCTTTTTGCATTTCTTAATTTGCAAATTGTAGAGAAGACACTAGAAGTTTGACTTTGGGGGCTTGAGCAACTATTTCCAAATCAAAATAAACAATTCTCAGTCTAATGTCATGTTTTAATTGAAAAACCTTGGCACAAAAAAGGTTACAATATAGGTATGTCATTATTGATACACAATATGCAACACTCAACCAGAACTGTTGCTCTTCCTTTTCTGGACACTACTTCATTTTTTTCTAATCCTAAAAAGTTTGACAGGATTTGTCTGGCTGCTAGTCAAATTCAGGGGCAAAAGCCTTGATTTAAGTATATATAAAATGACCAAGTTAGGTATATACAATTTAAGAAATAAAAAAAAATTTCCATATTAACATCCACACACCTACATTACATAATTAAGACAATATAATAAAAAACCTAATTAGAATCACATGGTGTAATCTTTTTGTATTTCTTGATTCCTGTATGTTTAGATAGGTTACATCAATATCAGGTTAACTAAACCTTTTATTTATCATTCCTAGAGTAGTTTGTAAACCTTTCTTAAACATGGCAAGTAAAAATCCAAGAGAAACAAAAAGTAGCCCTTCACAACTTTGTTTATCCAGACTTGCTAAGATATCAAAAGATACCAGTCTAGCAACACTACAAGGTAGAGCTGGGGAGTGAGGGAATTAGAGAGAGGTCGATAAAAGGGTACAAACTTTCAGCTATAAGATGAAAAAGGTCTGAAAATTTAATGTATAACATGGTGACTATAGTTGATAAGACTATTGAATAATTGAAGTTTGTTAAGAGAGTAGAACTTAAATGTTTTCCTAAAAAAAAAAAAAAAAGGGGGGCTTCCGTGGTGGTGCAGTGGTTGAGAATCTGCCTGCCAATGCAGGGAACACGGGTTCGAGCCCTGGTCTGGGAAGATCCCACATGCCGCAGAGCAGCTGGGCCCGTGAGCCACAACTACTGAGCCTGCGCGTCTGGAGCCTGTGCTCCGCAACAAGAGAGGCCGCGATAGTGAGAGGCCCGCGCACTGCGATGAAGAGTGGCCCCCACTTGCCACAACTAGAGAAAGCCCTCACACAGAAACGAAGACCCAACACAGCTAAAAAAAATTAAAAATAAATAAATTAATAAAAAAAAAGATAAATACATAGGTGATGCATGTGTTAACTAGATGAGAGGAATCCTTTCACAATGAACGCTTGTATCAAACCATCATGATGTACATTTTAAATATCTTATAATTTTGTCATTTATATCTCAATAGAGCTAAAAAAACAAAAGAAAAACAAAAACAAAAACCACTAGAAGGGAAACCTCACCTATAGTATTATTCATGGTTTTCATGTACTTTTTAAAAATTCCAGGTAGTTATTTAATTTATATAGGGCTGCCCATGTTTGACTTTTAGAGATTAACTCTGAAAGACCATTGATTGATAGATAGATAGACAGATAGACACACACAAACAAAAGAAAACAATAATTAGCACAATTCACTTCTAAATGAATAGAATTTTTTAAATAGTGTCTTTTAACTTTTTTGTGAAATACAAAAACTTTGCTCTTTAATACAAAATCTTGATTTTCAGGGATATAGAACACATAAAAAATTAAAAAGCCTATTGCTATAGTTTAATCACTTGAAACAGAAGCTATAGAATCTGAGTTAGTATCCCAGTTCTTCCATCTATCAGCTGGATCACAGTGTGCCAATGACTCAGCTTCTTCCTTGGTAAAATGGGATTAATGATATTTATTTCATAACATTCTTCTAAGGATCAAACAAAATTATGAATTGAGAAGGGCTTTGTGAGCTATAGGGCATTAAACAAATTTAAGATGTTTTGAAGTAATAATTTTGTCTGGTTGAGAAATTATGATTTATGCAACATATCATTCCTAACAGTGAGTTTGATGTCTAAGCACGGGTACCACTTTGAAAACATATATTTAACCAATAGGAAGTAGAGTGTCTTTCTGGTCACCTCTCAGACAGATTAACAACCTGTAAGAAAAGGATCTACAGTTAGAGCCATGCTGTATTAGGTGGACAATGTAATCACTAGGACAATTCTTAATACAAAGAAAGTGGAAACATGAGTCTGAAGAGGGGAAATATAAAAGGTATTCTTCATCAAGAGTGAAACTTTGAAATCCATCTATTTAAGATTAATCACTATTCTTTTAGCTAAGCTGTTGTCATCTCTAACTTTCCCTGAGTAGAAAATAATCTGCACTTCCAACTAAGTTATTCATGGTCCAATTTGTTCTCAGAATACTATAATAGGCTTTGTGAAGATAAGTTTTATAATAGGGATTTAACATAGTGAGAAGCCAAGACACAGAGGCCTTCAAACACAAAGAGTATATATGTGTATAAACTGCTCAGTTCCCTCCCCCTCTTCTTCCACTCTCCCTTGTCCCCTCTCCCCGAAAAGACATTCACCCCTACTTAAAATCTAATTTTTACAAAGGATTCGGATGAAATACCATCTCAACAACTTCACAGTACAATCAGTTTAGCTACTGCAGGGTTGCTTTAGAGCCATTTCAACAGAGCTGGGAAATGGGGGAAACTTTGAGCAAAGTACCACTGGAAGAAGGAATATTGTGAAGGATTTTAAGAAAGAGAAACATTCAAAATCTTCCCTATTCGCAGTTCCGTCTTGCTTGAGGACCACATTTACATACTGAGTTCACAGGCTAGAACTCTCAAAGAGAACTCTACTTTCCTGGAGAAAATAAAACTTTCAGGGTGGCATCCTGGGGAAAAGAAAAAAAAAAAAGAAGAAGAAGAAGGAAAAAGAATCACTGATGATTTACACACATTATTTTCCAAGCTTCTGCTATCTTAAGCTACTGAAAACACTTAAAGTTAATTCAGAGGCACTATTAATTTATTGTTTTCTCCTCTTTAGCGCTATAAGATCTGACTTAGCCTACTGATAATTTTTATCTCATTTGTATCCAAATGAATGTATTGGCTATTTGTTTTACAAAGTAGCAAGGCACTTAAAGTGAAGCGCAAGTTTATCTTCATTCAGGTGGTGGTTGTTTCTTTTTAAGGTTCCATATTTTCACATTTTAAACAGTTCAAGACACAAGCACATGAAATGTAATATTTAAAATACTTGAAAAAATAAAATACTTGAAATTCTTTATCTATTAATGTATTTTAACAACTAGCTTCCCTTTTCCCTACGTGTTACATCCCTGCTGTACCTATTTTGTTGCAAGTCAGGCTATCTTATTTGCATATTTGTAACAAAGTATATAAAAGGATGAAGATGCGTGGGTCCTTGAGTATTTATATTCAAAACTCTTCTTTGATTTAAAAAATCTTACAAATCACATAGGAATTATATAAGAAATATACATTTTAAACTTTTTTTAAGCAAAGAAAAAATTTTAATTGTTTTTTAATGTGCTTTTAATGATTTCTAGCACTCACACCTCCTTACTTGCTTTCCAAACTGTTTATACTGTCCCCAATAACACTCAGTGGAAAGCTGTCACTCCTGGCTAAATCCTTACTTAGGGTGGATGCTATGCCTCCATGAGACAGGGTCAGGGGGTCAAAATCGATTTTGGAGGCCACCTGGAGAGTCCAGGCCATGAACTGACTCAAAAAATTTATATCAGAGCCGGAATAGTCCACCTCCCAGGGTCAGATCTGGCCTGACACCTCAACTGCAGGCTGGGGCATGCTAGACCGAGCTCAGAGAGAGGCCAGAGTTGTTGACCCTGCTAGCTGACCTCTTCAAACTTCAGGAGAATTTTTTTGGCAGTTACCACGGTGACTGGGTACTCTAAAAGCTTATCCTTCTTACTGAAAGGAGGAAAAAAAAAATTAGGAAAAAAATATGTTAAAACCTACCTTGCAGAGATGCCTATCACAGTTAAAGTTAAAAAAAAAAAAAAAAAAAAAAAAGGAAAAAACTGAAGGAGCTCTAAATTGTCTATGACTTTAATCTCCTCTGCTGTCCTAAAGAAATTGGAATTTGTAAGGTCTTTCAAAAACCAAATTTCACATTTGGAACAGATACTGCTTTTTTCTTTTTAAACCAATAGCTGACAACAATTTGAATAATGTATTAAAATACTTTTTAAACAACCTAATTTACTTGGAAATTCTGATATCTCTCTGCTTTTCTTTGAGAATAATCAGCTTTGAAATAAGATCCACCATAAATGCTAATTTAGTAGGGGAAAAATACTGTAACTAAATAATCATTTTTGTGTCAAAAACATACTCGATACTTTTTTTCCTGAGAGAAAAGTGTCCATTTTTGCTTGACTTGAAATAATAAAATTAGGAGAAAAACAAGGGGCCATTATTATATAGTTTAAAAAATTTTTTACCAAATGACTTAATAAAATAATGTTTACATTAAAAACAATGTCGTGAAAATACTCTGATATAACAAAAGAACACTAGGAGGAAAAAAATCAAGGTGCACTTTCTTTTAGAGCAATTTAAAGTGAAAAAAAAAGCCATAGAATATTCTTCTATGTTAATACCAAATGCTATCTTGTCCTAAAGTTCCACAACAATGGAAAGACTCATGAATTAAAATTTAATTCCCCGTGGGGTAAACCTATGCACATTATAAAACTCTACTAGTTGATTTTTGGTGACAGATTGTAATGCAAAATACTTTTAAATGGCTCCTATATGTGACTTGAAATTAGATGAGAATCATAATAATTTAGAAGTATGATATTATTTAATTATAATAATACTTGCTTTAAAAAAAATGCCTGTGTACTGTATAATGACTTTTTGTAAAGTGAAATAATTGACTCAGTGTTGCTACTGCTCTGGCCCTCCTTTAATTTTCTCATCTGCCTCTTACATGACCCAGGTCCTGGAAGTCTTGAAAGGACTTTCTCCAGCAACTCTGCGTGTGTGGGTGTGTCTGTGTGTGAACATAAGCACACACAAATGATTAAGCATTGGTGAGGGGAGGGTGGGTTTGCATTTTAAAAAGCAGTGGGTATGTAACAAAACAATGTCTTTGGTCTAAATATCATTTCTCATCTTGACTCTAAGCCAAGAAAGAAAAAATGATGAATTACAGAAATGTAGTAACTGACACTCCAAAAATGAATACTGAAATTTCAGAGGAATGTTTTAAACTAATCTTGAATGTTCATTTTGCTGTGACCTATTTTCATTGCTTTGTAATCACCACTAAATTCCTAGAACAGAATGGACATAAAACCAAGTATCTGTTAATTAATCTTAATTTCAAAAAAAAAAAACCCAAAATATAATTCAGAATATAATTTCCTTTCTTGTCTTGTGTTAAAACATCCAGGGAAAGGAAAGGCTGGAGATGTATTTTGAGATGATTTTGCCATGTGATCCAATTGCACTTTGCTAAAACACAGGTCTTTCAATTAGATAGTGTGGTTCTTGCCATTGCAAAGGGGGCAATGGGGTTGGTGAGTCACTACAACTGTGGTGCCAGCTCATTCTCTGTGATGAACTCAGACTGTCCTTCCCAGACGGGAGCTCTTGGCAAGCTTCCTTAGAGACCCGGAGGCTGGCAAAGCATGAAGAACTATCAAACAGGAAATGAGGTCCTCCTCAGGTTTTGAAAAGAGATGATAGCAGTCTTAAAGTGAGGCAAGCCAGACCAGTATCTCCTAAACCACAAACCTTATCTTGAGCGAAACATTATTTCTAAGTTGGATCTGAAAAGGAAAAGAAGTTGAAGCATAAGACACTGGTTCATTTGTATGTAAGAAAAGAGTGCCAAGTCTCTTAGTTTGGTTTCCTCAAGTCAAAGTTAGGATCTCTCCCAGGAAAAGACCGAAAATTATTTGTCAGTTTTCTGCATAAATTTCTCCTAAAAGGACAATGAAATAGATATCTAGAAGATCCATAGACCTGGGTCTTCTCTTATGTTGAAAATTCACCAGTTTGTTATAGAACTACAGAATTCAGGGACTGGGAGGGATTTAAGAGATTATCTGGCCCTATCTCTTTCCTTTACGTATGCAAAATCTGAAGCCAGGAACGTAAACTTCCTTCCTTACACATTATTAGTTACATGCCTCAACTAGATCTTGCTCACCACTTCTAGCCTAGTGGGTTCTCCACTACAGTGTGTGGCCTCCTCACTGGCAGAAGGGATATTAAAAGCCCATACCAGTAGACCTATTCAGAGCCTTGAAGACAGAGCTATTCTGGAACTATGGTATAAAATGATTGTAAAACTCATTCAAGTTACACTTCCAGGAAACAACTTTAGGTACCACACAAGCAGAAATTCCACAAAATCAGGTAGTGAAACAATATGATAATATGTGCTGTAGGAAGCTTCAAAATTCTCAGGAACTTTGGTGACAAGGGTATGTTGTTAATATTATTTCTCCAGCTAATTGTTTTTATTGATTTGTTATGGCTAACAGGCACTGATTGATTTTCTTTTAATTGGTACAGAGTCTCCACTCTGCCAGGTTGATAATTAAGTACTGAGAAGCAGGGCTTTTGGTGTTAGTCTAAGCTTCCAGTGGTATGAAAGTCCATCCAAATAACCATGAGCTATGTAAGACTTGATGGCTGCCAGTCCAGAAAGGGCTTCATCTGGTCTTTCTTTAATATTTCTCTAATTTAGTTCAGTTTTAACATCTTTCTATTAGGATCAGTGGATTCTAAAAATGAAGTAAAAAGAGGCCTGTAGAAAAATGGGGAATTCATTGCTGATACCCCAAACTACCACTTGTCAACTGCATTCAACTATAAAATTTACTTTCTATATCATGTATTTTCATTGCAATCCCCAAACTCCCCTTCTAACTTGTTATGGCATTTGGGAGATCATGATTTAATTCTGAGAATCTGGCTCAGGGCCCCAGAGGGGAAAAAGAGTAAGGGGTAAGAATTTAAGGGGAGGAGAAAAAGTACGAGGTATGCTGAGGGGTTTTTATAGGGAAGGAGGCTGGTAAATTAGGAAGACAGTCATGTATGATTAAGAGGTGAAGGCAATAGGAGTCAGGTAGTCCTTAACTCCCATCTAGAATTTCAAAGAAATGTTATATCCTTTCCATAGGTTCCAATGAGTGTTAGTTAAGGGAGGCATTTTGGGTACTAATTACACGTTCATGTTTTGGAGCAGGGAGTGAAAAACAACTCTGAGGTTGGGTCAGAAGAATGTTTGCTTGGCTACTCGAGGCTCCTGATGAAGTTCGGCTACTTACCCCACATTATGTGTGTGCATCTATCATTTTGTTTCTCAAAACACTTTACTCCTCTCCCCTTTTCCCAGAAGCAGACTTCACCCAAAGGAGAAAGAGCTGTTAAGGGAAACTCCTTAGCAGAAGGGAACTTTCAGATATACAAACATTTTTTTTTTTTTTTTTTTTTTGGAATCAAGGATGAGAGGCCGGTGAAGAAATTAAGTGAGGAATTGTGAGATTAGAGAGTGAGAACTTCCCACTTGGTTCTGAGCTCCACCCCCAGGACCAACCAGGCTGTGCTCCAGGGACAATGTGGATGAGGGAAGCACCGGCTGCCTTCCCCAGCTTCTTGACCTGCCTTAGGACTTTGCCAGACCTGTTCCCTCAGTCCAGGTGGGCACAGCACTCTGTTTTAGACACTGTCCACTGCTCTGCTCCAGAGGAGCACAGCCTAGGGCAACTTGGCCAGTGCCTGCCTTCTGCTGAGACACGACCACTTGAAAAGGGGCCCACTCTTTTGGCATCCTTCATAGGCTCCTTAGGAAATTGTTCAAGACAGAAATTTTGAAATTGAATTTTAATGATTGAGAAAAGAGGGGCGAGACACAGCAGCTGCTCTATCGCAGCTGCCCCAGCTGCTCTGTCCTCAGGAAAGGCCGCCTCTTGGCCACCGCACCCACCAGCCCCAGAAGAAGGGAAGAAGAGGGACACAAAGGTGAAGGGTTCAAGTTTAGAGTGAGGGCCTTGGTTCTGGGTGTTTGCGAGACATCCATACCCACAAACGCAAAGGAAAAGGCAAGCAAAACAAACAAAAAAAACATAACTTAGTCCCAGGTTGCCGAAATGACTTGTGGGCCCAAGAACACACATTGGGGGGTGGGGGGTGGGAGATGGAGATGAGGGACCCTTTTGTGAAGGACCGCGGGAGAAGGGGAGAGTTTTGTAGGACATGAAACCAGTTTTCTCCCCTGGATACCCATGGCTTGTGTGCTGGAGTGGCTGCAGTCGGATTAACGTTCCTTCTCCTTCTTCTGCCTGCCTGGGCCACGTGGAAATGAGAAGCGGAACACAGGACAGTGCTCGCCCACCACCAGTTTCCTCATCCGAAAGCTCAAGTGCCTGAGAGTGAAACGCCACCAAAAGTTATTGCTAGCGACAAATTCGGGCTGACAAATTGTCGATAATCGCGCCTTCAACGTTCAGGACGGCTTGCAGGCAATAAAGAAGCACATGCACGAACGGGTGGGCAAGGCGCGGGCCGCAGTCGGGTCCGCGGTTCCCAGGTTGCGCCCCGCCCCCGCCCGGCGCCACACCGCCCCCAAACCAGCGACCGCGCGCATTGCAGGCCCGCTGGGCTCCCACCCGCCTGCTCCAGCTCTGGCTCTCTTTCTTCCCGTGACTCATACAGACTGCAGGAGGAGCTTCTCTCTTCCCTCTCCTCCAATTAACCCGCTGGGTGCGCGTGTCTACGGTCTCAAGCGCCCTTGATTTAAAGTCAACGTTACCCGAGTTTTCTTTTGTTTGAAATCCTGGGCCCGCAAGACTTTGGCGTGTGTCGGACGTCTAGTTAACTTCTGCAAGCCTGTCTGTATCCTGCGACAGAGAAAATCATTAGGAATTAAGGCTCAAGAGAAGTAATAATGATATTTTCACCTGTGGATGCATTGGAAGAGTGTGTGCATATTAAATCATTTTAGAATTTAAGATAAATCTTAAAAAGATCTTTCAAAGTGTTTGCATGTTAGTGCCTCTATCAACAACTCCCCCCGTCCCCGGTCCCCACACACACCGGATTCACCAGAGTGCCCTTTGATTTGTTTTTTACGTTTTGGATTCACTATGTGTTTTATATTTAGGAGCAACTTGAAACACATACATTGATCTAAATATGAATTCTCTGTGTACGATATGATTTCTTCCGTGGTTTATTTACAAACCACTCACCTAATCATATGGCTTCAGATTCAACTATCAGTCACAGCCCTCCTCGGAGGTTGATTTAGCTATAAAAGTTTGAGTTCACAGTTAAATTTACTCTTCCACTTTCTCCAACTTGAATTTTGATTTCTGCATTTAAATACAAGACAGCATTTGAATTAAGGGCCTTCTTGTTAAACTGGAAGCTTTTTTCATTTCCCTGAACTCTATAAATGAACTGCATTGTCACATAATCAATAGGAAAAACTCAGCTGTCACAGATCCTAAGCAACCCCTTGCCACAGAAATAACACGATCTGGCATTTCTGAGTTTGAAAAATGTGCTGTTTGGATGACACGAGACCAGAACTACCCAGACAGCTTAAATGTCAGTGGTCTCTATGATCCGCTAAGGATGGACCTGCTGAGATATTTCAGATAGGCTTCTCTCCTTGTTGGAGACCAGGTGCTCCTTTTTTCTTCTATAATCAAGTAGTATAAGAGTATTGGGATCTGGGATTCAAAGCTTTTTCTAACCTAATCTAAGTCTGTCTGTTCTCATACAGCTTACGACAATTTCAAATTAGCCATTTCCCTCCCTGAACCAATGAGCAATTCAGCTTTGGATTTTGGAGTTGAAATCTGAAACTAAATGTTCAACACCCATCCTTTGAAGTCCTACATCATTTCCATCAATGTGATCAGGATTTCTGCAGTATATAAATCCTTCAGCTCAAAAGTAACTGAATGGCATCTGATCATAAGTAGCAGGAACCCATAATCTCCAGCAAGCTCTTTCTCTGCCTCAATGTCACTGTCTCTAGTTGCATTTTGGCCTTCTCTCTACAATCTGCCACGTACATGCTGCCATATCATGTGAGAGCATGAAGAAGATGTAATCCTTCCTTATCTGTATTTTCTCCCCTTTTATCTTCGATGTAGTACTTTTAACTCACTGACTTCTTTGACCACTGGCATTAAAAAAAAAAAAAAGTAGTACTGGGTGGACCTACTGTGGAATCTACCCCACTTGATAGATTAGATTATGTGATTAAAAGGTTAATTTATCTCACAAGAACCTTGCCAAGAAGCCTCATGACCTTGGCATACTATGAATCCTTTACGCACCAAAAGTGAAAGGTAATCTCATTCATAGATTTGCTCTGCCAGTGAACTGATGTATTAAATAGTACAGTTACCCTTAGCCTACTTGGACCCACCTATACAAAGAAAAGTGCTACAGGGGATCAGACAGTAGCAAGCTAGGTGAGACAAATTCTGTTTATAATTTCAAGGCATGAAGGCGTAAAACTTGTCCTTTTTAAAACTAAAGCTATTGGAGCCTGCATTTCCCACATCTACCACGGCTAAGATCTTTGGGATGAACTAAGAAACGCCACCTCTAATTAGTTCATTTGTCATCAGAGAACCACTGCATCAAGCCAGGTATTTTACTCCTATTCAACTCTAGAAGAAAATGGGACAACGTGGGCTATTATAAAAAGCTCAGCATTCAGTGCCAACATTTCAAATTGGCCTCATTTTACAAGTTCTCAGAAACCCCCAAGTCATTCAGACTTTGTCTTGGCAACCTTGCACTAGCCCCAAGCGGGACTGTTAACACAGTAGAGTTTATCCATTATCATAGTTCACAGGCTTCTCCATAGCTGCAAGTTGACATTTGGAACCTGTGTCATACAGAAGGGGTGAAAACCCATCCAGGAACCAAGTCACTTATTTCCAAAGTAACTGTCCTGGGTGGGTGGGGACAGGGGTGGAGCAGGGGACGGGGAGGGGAAGAACTAGGCACACAATAACCAGGCTGGGATTGACTGAGCTCTGATGTCCTTGAAGGGCATCCAGGTAACTGATGAAAAGAGTTCTCTTCTTGGATACTTGTTCAGCGTGTGAATTTACCTTGTTTACAATTATGAGAAATGACTGATCCTATCCCAGCCCTATACACTGAAGAGTATTATTATTACTTAGAAATGTGGTGCACAAAACCATCTTGTCCTTGATTCTTAAGACATAAACCACATGAAGTCAATACCACAAACTTGAGGATTTGCCTGAATTCTTAATCACACAGTGCAGAGATATGCTACTCTGGGTACAAGAGACGTACTAGACAACCCCAGTGCATACACGGCTCTAAACTGTTAAGTTGTTCATTTCTCTCTATGCTTTCATACACCCCCCAACTCCATCCCCCGCCCCCCACACACAGAAAATATTTATTTCCCTTACTGTCTGCAATCTAAACTTAAGAGCACACAAACCATGAGCTGGAAGAACTGTTTGTTCGCAGTGCTATTTATGTAATACTTCTCTTTTTTCTACCTAGGCATCCACCCCAAGGGACTGAGCAATGCATGGTGCTACTCAACTAAGTCTGAGAGAAAAGGGGGGTGTAGCAAGAGCATCTTCCCCACTGCGGTGTTCTAGCTGCACCTGTTTTTTCACCCAGTTCCCCAAACTCACTCTCAGCTTAATTTTATGAACATACTATCTGGGTCTCCATTTATCTGTTAAAATGGTCCAGGGTGCTTGCCAGGAGTATTGTGCCACCATTGCTGGCACATTTGTCTCTTCTGTCTAATGTCTGTCATTACACAAAGCGTTCTAAAAAGCTAATTTCCAACTCTGAAAATATACTCTTACTACAGAAGTCATTACATTAGCATAACAAGCCCAAAGTTCCAAGGTGGTAATTTGGTTATAGATCTCAAATCCTTCCTGTTCAATCATATTGATGTTGAGGTAGGATGTTACCCTGCTGCCACTAGGATCTGAGTCAGTGGATACCTGCCGGAGGGAAGTTCTCCTGGCATGAACTGTTTGTCCTTGGGAATTCAAAGTGAGGTAAATGTTTCAAGTTTCACCTGCCCAAATTGGGACATTTCTTAAAGATGCCGCCATCTCTTTTTTTCTTTCTCTTTCTGTACACTTCTTTCCTTGACCACCAAGAAAATATGTCTTAAATGATATTCTTCCACAGGTGTCTCATTGGACATGGACAAATATCAGTACTGCTCTCATAGGCAACACGAGCACTTTTTAGTCCTTTTGTTGGGGGTGGGGTTTGGGAAATCCAACCTCAGTCTGCCCTGCCAACTGTGGCCGTGCAGATTAGCTGAGACTCTGCTGAGGCCCGGATGGCGATGGTGATAGCAAGGGTCAGTAAGGTTGAGATGTATTCAGATGTTAATTTACACCTGAAAAGACTGAATGCAGTTACCCACACGGGGGGGTGACTGGAGTTTCTCAGGAACACTGGCCTTGGGTGATTCCTTGGGAAACGTGAAAGTTGAAATGGAGGGGGAAAGTCGTCTAAAAGTTATGGGAGCAGGAAGAAGGGCGGGGAGTAGGGACAGCCTTGATGAATTAAAGGAAATTTATTTAGCCACCAGTTATAAATCTATGTTCAACTTTTCCTTTTTAGCATAGTTTTAAGGTACAACGGACAGGTGGTAATTTCCTCTTTACTAAATATTTGGAGATTGTCTATCAAATCCAGAAATACTGACGTGGAAGTAAGGATGAGGGATTAGCCTCATTTTATCTGCCATCGGGATGGGTGTCCTTGTTTTGCTCTATGTTTAACAACTGCTACCTACCTTGCTTAGTGGAATTCCAAAGTACCTCATGAGTAACTAAGAAAGAAAAACCTTCTACATTCCAATACTGCCTTTAACCTCAAACATGGTAAAGGGTTCATTCAGACCCCTGGACCACACTGAGGCATTAATTAGGCTGATGAAATCCATCGAAATGTATGAATTCAGCATAATCAAGTTTCTACCGCAGACTATCGTTAAGGAATACGTGAGCAGCTGGGAGAATAGAAAGTACTGTTAGAGTTAAGTCATGCATGTAATTGAGTATATTTAACATAACCATTTTAATGATCAGTGATTAAAAGTGCATCTTACTTAAATGGTATATCCTCTGCAATTTGTTCATATCAACTTGATAATATTCTCAAAAGGAAAAAATAGGGATACACATTTCTAAATAAGATCTTTTTTGAGTTTGGGGAGAAAAAGCAGGAAAGTGAACTGGAAAAAAAAAAAGCGGCTTTTGCATGCAAACAGCCACACTGGTGTGATATAAATTAATCACTGTTTTAGGTACCGTCTGTGCTCAGTTCAAAGTATTAGGAATATATTACAGGTGATTTTTTTCATCCCTCAAGAAGAGTGTATTTTATTAAAGACGCTTTCTCTGTCTGATAAGATTTTTTTTTTTAAGAGACAGGGACAGGGGTCTGCTCAAATCCTGATGATTTTAAGAGCTTCTCCTAGGAACCTGGGAAGTTCACCTTTCCAATTCCACTTCCAGCCTGTGGGGTTGGCTGATCTTAGTGGAACTCACCTCTGTGAAGATAGCATTGGGGAGGAGAGAGAGTACATCACAAGCAGAGAGATGCGCCTGGATATGGCTGTCTAGGGCCACAAACAGAAGAAGCCCTCAAAGGGAAATGAGCTGTTCAAATCAGCTAGCGGCCTGAGCCTGAACTCCACACACTTAGAGGCAGGCTGCTCTGCTCTATTCCCTCAGACCTGGCCAGATAAATGAAGTCATTGTGGACACACTCACAAGCCAGCCCAACTCTTTTTGTTGTAGTTTCTCAGCTTTTGTGCTCAAAACACGCAAATCACTGATTACCTAGGAAAGAAGAAGTAGATCTAGATCTATAGCTAGAGGTATGTACATCCCACTACATGCACACATCTATGCAGGCACTATAAAAGTAAGGGTTTAAGAGAAGGGATGCAGTTGGCCTAGCTCTCAAAAGTTGCCTCACAGGGCTTTTTTTTTTCTCCCTTCACCCCTGCCTCCACACCCATAAAGAGGTCAGTCTATTCTCCCACTCAAAATAGTGTTAGAAGGTGGCATGTCTTGGATGTCTGGGAGTTGCACCACGACTTTTTACAAACCTAAAACGGGAGAAAGGAAGGCACAGGCACATAAAACTATGTCGGGTCATATGAACTGCCTGCTGCAAACAAAACAAAAATATTTTAAGGGGAAATTTATTTGAAGCCTTCCTTTCACCCAGTAGCGTGTCTTCCTTGGCTTGGAGGGACAGCTTTTGAGAAATCAGGTCTCTCAAGGGGCTCTCCTGCACCCAACGTATAGTCTATAAATATAGTGGAAGAGTCATGCCAGGGGTAGTCAGTGCAAGAGAATCTGGAGTCTTGAAAGCATCTTTTTCTTCTGGCTATGGTGGCACTTAAATGATAATGCGGGCAATGGAGCTAGGAGATTTATATCTTTTGGAAAGTAGGGCAAGCCAGATGGTAATAGCGTCATTAACACACAAACTTGGGATGTGCAAGTGAAGCTTGAAATTGGGAAAGAGATCAGGAGAACAAAGGGGGCTGCTGTTGAAAGGCTACCCCTCTTCTGCCGGCCAAAGCTAAGAGCCTCGTGGTACTGGGGTCTGCTCCTGCCCAGAGCTGGATAATAAACGACAGCTTTCCCCCTCCCCTGTTGTGACTTAGAAAGCGCCGAGGAAACTTTTGCAATAGGCAAATGTGGCACTTATTTATGTGTAACCCTTTGTAGTCTGAAGTGGCAGGAATGGGCCTTTAATTCAACTGCACTCCCACTCTCCACCCCCTACCCTAGTTGGATAAGCTCTTGCAATTGTTGACATGTATTTTATGAAATCAAAGTGCCGCTTGTTGCACATTTCAGACAAAAGTTCATTTTCCTCCTCTTATGTAAACACTCTAAGTAAATATTAAAGGTTGAACAGCACTACCTTTTTCAGTTTGGTGATGGGGGTTGGTGCGAAGGTGTTGGCGAGGGTTAAACTACAGTTTTACTTTGGAAAGTCTTAATGTTTAAGTTAAACTCCCACTAGCCCAAACAGATACAATTCAGAGAGAATACAGGAGTTAAGACAAGATTAACAATGGCATTAATAATAATAATGCAGGTTTATAATAAACATCCACACAAACATCTATAAACAGGCAGGGCAGTTTGGAACTAAAGAAGACAAAATTAATGACTTCATTTTCATATATATATGTATATGTACGTCTGTATATGTAAGACACAGCAAAGGTAACGGTCATTAAGCACTGAATAGCTTGAGTGATGCTTGTTAGCGACTCAAAGTTGACAATGTCTAAACCAAAATCGAAAGTTTTCCTTTTTTTATTCTTAAAAAAAAAAAAAAAATACTGGCGCTCTTTAAAAGCCCGAAGGACTTACCCTCAAGGCATTATTCAGAGTAAAACTGAGACTGGCCGTTCGTCACAGGCAATTGTAAAGGGTTTCAAAGGGCCGATCAAACGATCGCCAGAGTAATCTACATTCAAGTCCGGATGGTGGTGTTACGGCACACACCTGCGGGGTGTTTGCTGTCCGTGCCCCTTGCCGAGCTACAAATCATCATTAAAGCGAGCTGCTTAAGCTTCTTCCCAGCTTCTAGACAAGAGTTACTTGGGACAGTTCACTTTGATATTGCTACAGCTCGCAATTGACAACCACGCTATTTTGGAGCTCAAGCCCAAGCCCACACCCTAGTTCGCGCGCGGCAAAGTAAGGAGGGTGGTGTGATGGGGGTCAGGGGGGAGTGACTCCATTGTAAAAGTCTGTTTCTCCAATTTCCTGAGCACACTCACCACGAAAATGTATAGGAAACCAGGTTAGAAGCACCTGAAACCCGCCTTGAGTTTTCTACTGAGAGTCTTCCGAAATTTCACTGTCTTTGCCACGACTTTTAACCCACTCAGAGTACAGACAAATTTCACAACCTCAGTTTCTCTCCTTCCCTCTCTTATATACGCACACTCGGGCCAGCACACTCCCTCGAGTGCAAGATAGCATTACTCTTCTCGACCAGGACCAGGAATCTACTTTGAAACTTTCACTTTTGATTCATTCGTTTGGGATTATGTCCCCCCCCCCTTCTATGCGACCCTGCCCTTACTGTCCTCACCTTGAGAGAGAGAGAAAAAAAATCTGGAGTTGGGTAAAAGGGAAGGGACGTGGGGGTCGGACAGTTGGAGCACGGGAAAAGGCAGGAAGGTCAGTTTCTGTCTGCTGCCTGCCTGCGTGTCTGCGAGCCCTCGGCAATCCGTGTGCGCCCCATTTGGGGTGGGGGGAACAACCGGTGGCCGATGAGGCCAAGATCAAGCAACACTCGGAGCGAATGTATCAATAGACCAATTTTCTGCTCCCACCGCGAGCTTTTTCATTTCAATCCAGAGTGGAGGCGTCTGCGCTGCGCAAGCCTCAACAACACGGTAGCGTCGGGAAAAAGAGGGCGCTAGATGCCGGAGGCGCAAATATGGAAATTAACTCATTAGGAAGGGGTGTGGTTACTGAGAAGCCCCCTCCTCCATCCCTTCCTTTCTCCCTTGCTGCCACTGTCCCAGCTTGCTAAATATGAGATTACAAACAAACAAATAAAGCAGAAGCTGATTACGCAGCCCCAGATCAAACACGCTCCAGATAATTCGCTTCACTCAGCGCTGCGGCCGGACCTGCGGCGCAGCGCGGGCCCCTAACCCTTGCCCGTGGCTTCCGCGCCCGCTCCACGCCAGCCAGGCTTCCGCGGCTCTGAAAGCCAGGGCCCGCGGCGGCGCTTCGAAGGCACAGCACGTGGCCCTGGCGCCCGGTTTGGTATAAGTTTTAAAAGATCAGACAAATGCTTCCACCAATATGGTAACCGTCCGAGGGCTTCTGCTGATTCCAGAGGTCCTACCCTAAGGCTGCTTGGAGGGGAGGGTGGTGGTGTTCTCTTTTGGAAAAAAAAAAAAGACCCCAAACTAGAAAGTAGCGTCCCAGAGTGCCTGGCCGGGGGGCTTTTCCTGTGGCTTGGCACCCCGAGCCGGGGGTGGGGGGGAGTGGGCGTTGAGAAAGGCTGGGGCCAGGCTTGGGTCGATTTGAGCGTTAAAGACCCGGGTTGAGATATTAACCAGAGACCAGGTACCCAAGAGTGAAGGCGAGGGGGTTGGAAAACCTAGGCTGCCAAATTCTGTGTCGAAATAAAATGTTTGGATGGCGGTGGGGGGGGGGGCAGGGAGGGGGGAGGGGGATAAGAAAGAAACAAAGCGCAAAACCTCTCACATACCCCTCCCCAGCCGCCCTGCCCTCCCGTCCTTAAAGCGGGCCTCTGTGGAGGGCTGCTTTTATGGTTTTTCTTCCTGCGTGGCCCGCCTCCCCGGCCCTGCTCCTTGCCCGGCGCTCCCCCAGCTGCGGGCCCCTTGGAGGAAGGCCGCCCAGTCCCCTCGTCTCCCGCTGCCTGCAGGCCACCGAGCCTCAAAGCGCGCATTGTCCAGCGGGGGCGGGGAGGCCAGCGGGCCCCTAGAGAAGAATAACACTGCGCCCAAGTCCTGTTAGGGAAAGTTTCCTAATGCACTCCTTGTGGTAAAATACACTTTTAACAGGGCGGGGGGTGGGGGTGGGGGGATGGGGGGATATAACTTTTGAAAATCCATGGCCTTCTCTCAATTTCTCAACTCTTCTCCTTGTCACTTTTTCGGTTCTCAGAAAGGGGGAGAGTGGACCGGAAAGAAATTGGAAGGGGGCCAAAAATGTGAACATGACTCTAGAACCGTCGATGTGATGGTTTTAAAATGCGGGTGGGAAGAGAAGGGGGGGGGTGTCTCCACCCAGGTCTGGGCCGAGGACAGCTGCACAGTTGGTGCGCGGGGGATGAGGGGAGAGGGGCCCCGAGGGCGCGTGTGCAGGCGAAGCATTTCGCACCTCCTGTTTATCTTAGAAGCGAGGCGGGCGGGCGCGGGGCTGGGGCCTGGGTGGGGGGGCGAATTGTTCTGCCTCCCGACAGGCAGTAGAAGTTGAATAAAATGGAGAGGCGGGCACACGCAAAAACAAAACCTGCTGTAGACTCGGACTCTCTCTCCTTGTTCCGAATTCCAAATGGTGAGGGTTCCCCATTTGCAAAGAACTCCGAAGTCTTAAGACCCCAGAGACAGCCGTCTTCCTGCTACGGCAAGAGCCGCGACAGAGAGCCATTAGAATTGAAGCTTTGGGGGCAAATGTGACTAATCTTTCATTCGGGCAGCGGGGACCCATTCCTTCCAAGCGTTGCCATCTGCATTTGAGGGGTCTTTGGGTTTCGTCCGCTCTTGCAAGCAATTAGCAAAATAATGGCTCGTGCCCCTGGCAAAACTCTGCCTGAAAAAGTATATTCCAAGACACTGCGTTGGTGAATCCGTTTTTTTAAATCAAATCAAAACAAAATAAGACTTTTAAAGAGCCCCAGGCCGGTGCTCTCGGTGTCCAACAACCAAAGTGACCGAAGGGGCGCATTAGTGGCTGTGGCTCTTTAGGAGTTGCGCTAATTTGGTATGTGGACTCAACGTCCTGATGCTAAATCGGCAATATAAAGGGCTGAAGAGCAAGCCCGATAAAAGCTCTAATTGCTACTGGAAGATTTAGGTGGTTGCTAGGATCTGAGGACCACCACCACAAAAAAACCTCCAATAGAGTGTTTGGGCTGTATGCATTGGGGGTTGGGGGTAGAGTTTCTACGGCGAATAGTGCCCACATCTGCTGGAACTTCCATATCTAAGCTGTTCATTTACGGGAGCCAACTTATGAAATCTCCACAATTAGATCTTCATTGTTCTTCCTCCACAACACTGTCTAGAAAGAAAAGGTCTTCTCGGTCGGGGCCAATCCAACGAAGCGTTTGACGTTATTAAATAATAAAGCGATTGTGATTTACATTGTTGTTCAGAAAAAAAGGCCAATTATCCACTGTTATGTTACCATAAAGATCATATTAACTCGAATTAGTAATCAAACAATATGCGAGCGTTTAAAAAAGTACAGCCGAACTGGGTGACAGCTACCGCGACGTCTTCACTTTCACCAGCGAACCCACCCGCGCCGGCAGCCGGAGCAAGAGAGGCAGTCGCCGCAGACCCGAAAGGAGGGAGAGAGCAGCAAAGTGGTGATTAACGGTCTCCAGTGTTAATTATTCTCAGTTAATCCCAAACAGTGCAAACCTTCCCTGGTTCTCTGGAAGTTCCCTGGTTTGGGATGCTCTGAGAATTCCGCCTTTCTGGGAGGGGTTTGTAAGAAATCCGGAAGAGGCAATCTCAGTGAGCGAAGGGTAGGGGTGTAGGTGTGCGTATGGATGTTGCGTGCGGTGTGTGCGCGGGAGGTTTGCTGCCTTTCCCGGAGCCTGGAGCGCACCCCGAGGCGGGGGCCTGGGGAGGGCATGGCCCGCAGCATCCTTACACGCCTAGTGAATCTTGCGTCTTCTCTACTCAAATCACTCTCTCTCTCTCGCCCTCTGTTATTAGGTTTATAACTCTTTGCCCACTTAAATTTGTGCAGCCAACCAAGGAAATCTAAATAGGTTTGAGTCGCCCCTTGGGTGCAGAATGGAGGCTTTAATAAGAAAGATTAATTGTGGGTGTGTACCTGCCGGAAGACGCGGCAGCTATCAAACAGTGGAGGGCAGCGTGTCGAGGGGAGGGAGACGCCTCTCGTCTGAGGCCCAGACTTTAGTAGGCGCCGTAGGCATACTCATCGCAGCCTACGGGCAACTGGTTGCAGTCACAAGCAAAGGGCGCCACAGAGATGGTAAGACCCGTCTCTTCCTGTGTTATGTGAGGTTTTAAAGAACTTGGCCCCTATTCACCTTGCACACCAAATCCTCCGGCCCTGCGCTCTGCCCCGCCGGACTCCCGACTCCTTGCCTCCACGCCCGAGGCGGGAGTTGGGTAAAGCTGTGGCTTCTGCCTTGGGAGGTCTGCCTATTCCTGCCCCCCACCCACTGAACAACAATGTTCAGGCGAATGATAAAGGTTTTGGTCCGAGGGCTCGAAAGTTGATATTTTTGTTGCCGCGGTGAAAAATGTATATGGTTACATGGTTTTTTAATAAGCGAACAGGGAGCAATTTTCCTCGGCGCGATGCTTCAGCAAGTCCGGGCACAGAGGGAAATCAGCCAGTGGCAGGGCCGTGTGGATCTCGCCCGCGCGGCGGCGGCGGTGGGGGAACCTTCCTGGCCCGCAAGGTCCTTTCCTCCTTCTTTCCTCCCTCTTTCTACTAAACGCTCGGATCCCAGATTAAGAAGTGTCAGAAGGGGGTGGGGCGGAGAAGAGTAGGAACCAGGTGGGGAATGGGGGCAGGAAGGGATTGACAAGAATAGTTTCTCTAGTAGCGTTCCCTCCTTCAATAATTCCATTTAAAACCTGAGGCCCCGAGGCCCGAGTTTAAACAGATGTACAGTAAAATCTCCCCAAGGTCCGGCCCTTCAGTGGTGGGGCAGGCAAAGAGTGGTCGCATCTTTGCCGAGAGTTTTCGAACAGTTGCTGCCTTTCCTACCCCCCTTCTCTATCTCCCAGTAAAACCAATTCAAAAGGGGACAGACTCCACTCCACAAGATTAATGTTCGTTCATTTGCAGGATTAATCCTCTCACGAAGCACAATAAAATACTAGGGTTCTTTTAAATTTAA
Source organism: Balaenoptera acutorostrata (assembly GCF_949987535.1). Lineage (NCBI taxonomy): Eukaryota > Metazoa > Chordata > Mammalia > Artiodactyla > Balaenopteridae > Balaenoptera > Balaenoptera acutorostrata. The sequence continues at coordinate 65,430,253 of NC_080067.1, read as the reverse complement.
ATAAATACACGAAATCCGTGCCTTCCCTCCTTTCCTGCTTAGTCTCTCTCCAGACATCAGAAAACAGTGCCTTGGAACCTAGTAAATCTCAGAAGAACTTTTAACTCAGAGTTTTCAGATCCTCTGGGGGCTGTTGTGGGCATTGATATTGGGAGAGAGTGGAGAGACCAGCTTAACTTTAAATATCTATGGCTATACATTTTGATTTGGAACTCGCGATTAAAAATCTATTTGTTCCTCCCAGGGCTCAGCAGATTTCAATGTTGGTCATGGAAGCCACAAAATGTTCATGAAAGGAACCTAACCAAGGCTACTGTATGGCCACTTTGTGAACTCAGAACTATGGATGGGGGAAAAGTATGAAAGTGTGAGTTGATGTCACGCTGGCTGTCAGTGTGTGGTCTATTGTGGAGAATGGTGCTTTTTGACTGAACAGAGGGAGCCCCCCCTCCCCCCTTCCCCAGCTCTACTGCACCTGCACTGGATGAGGGAGTCCCTGCCATTCAGCCCATCGCAGATTGTTCAAACAGAAGACATCTCTGACAGCACTCAATTCATTACATTTCTTCCTGCTTTTCAAACCAACACACACACACAAAATGAGTATTGCCAGCCAGTGACAGCCAAAAAAAATCTTAAAATACTTTATATGCAGCTAATTTGGAAGCTCACACAACTAACTATGAAATATTTTGTATCCTTAACTTGTAAGGCTTCTCGAAAAAAAAGATCACCTGATGTTTCCTACTGAAAACATACCTCCATAGTTTACATGGGCAGAGTAAGTTTTGCAGAAAGACACTGCAGCATGGTGCATGGAGAAGTTTTAATGGGAATGAAAGCAGAAACTTGCAAAAGAGAAAAACCCCTGATTTATCTTATCAGAAGGGCGGCTCAAAATGCATTCATTATTTATGCTGGTGAACCAGCTTGCTAATAGAAGTGAGGTACCCAAGAGCCAGGGGCGGGCAGTGAGCAAAGCAGGAAAGGGTAGTACGGGAGGCATCAGGCTGAAGTGTGAGCTAAACATTTAAATCAATTTTCTAACAACGATGTCTTCCCCCCATATGCTCAGGTTTATTTTGCCATCTTAGACTCCAAGACGTTTTTGCACCATTTTACAAAGCTGATGAGAGAGTGTTTAGAAAGCTGATGAGAGCGTGTTAGCCTAGTTTAACAGAAGTTGGAGTAAACAAACTCTCACAAGGAAAACTTAATTTTAAGATATTTTCCTTGGAGGTGGGAGTAAGGGGGAAACAAAGAAAGGGAAGAGGACTTTGAGCAGAAGGAAAACACAAGTTTGCCATTTAGTATTTCAGACTGATTAAACTGTAATGTTATGCAATAACCCAGATTTGAGTTACGTGTGATAGTCAAATCGACCTGGATGTGAGTTGATACTAAACTGACTGCATGTGAAATATTGGCTAATTCTCAGTAAGTCATTAGTCTGAACCAATATCAGAACATAAGGCCTAGTTTCCAGAACCCCTCTCATTGCAAGGGCAGTCACTGAATTAAATCGGTTCGTAAACAAAACTTGAGAAATGCAGAGGTGCTTTCACTCAACAAATAATTCTATCCATTTTACATGGAGTGCACGGACCAAATGTCTTTCTTATCTACAGTTTAAATCACTGTTCCAAGGCGTTCTCTCAGCAATTCTTTCTTGATTCTAAAAAGATTATTAAAAGCTACACAAATTATTAGGAGTGGAGAAGGAATGAGAAAGTGGAAATGGCATAGCAATGGCAAGCCAGAAGCAAATGTCCTAACCATGGCTGCATATTAGAACCGGAAAACTTTGGGGAGTCCAATTCTACATCCACCACTGAAACTTATGCAGGGCTAAATAAAATAAAGATACGGTGTACTTGGTAAAGGCTTTTAGTGTAATTTGTTGATCGTCTCAAAACAAAACAAATGTAAACCCAAATCAACTCATTCAGACCTCACAACAAACTCTACTTAGCAAATCAAATAACTATATAGTTGTTTACCTATATATGTAAATATATAAATATAAATATGTATTTATATTTATATAAATATATTGAGTGCCAAGGTGACACAGTGATGGGTGTTGTGTGCGTGACCATGTAAGTAGTGAAGACTCTGGCTATTTGTGTGTTTGGTTATGCTGAGGGGCGACAGCCTCTGTAGCCTCAAAAGCTGGAGCTGGGTTCTGGGGATGGAGACCAGTTCCCCTGGTCTCTCCCTGCAAGTGTTCGCATTGCTCTTTCTGGAACACTCAAACGAATCATTTCATCCCGGAGGCCCTGCAGACCCTGACGTCACGAGGTGGAGATGGGGGCGCAGTCCCGCTCTGGCCTGGCCGCCAGCGATAAGAACCCTCGGGAAGAATTCACCGCTCCTTTTAATACAGTAATTATTTTTCTGCCTTCTGTGAGGGGGGGGGGGCGGCTCCTGCCCAGAATGTCGGTATCCCTCCCTTCAGGAAGAAGCCCAGGGGTGGCAAGTTTGCAGGATAACTTCCTAGGCGAACCCTAAGCCAGGAAGGGCACTGGAAAAGGAAGAAGGGTGGTCTGAACAAGGCTAATTTCACCGCCCAAGACCAGAAAGGAGAGGAAGAACCCGAATTTCTGTATTGATCTCTGGAGTCTAAAATGAGAAGCTTTTGCCTTCCCTAGCTCCTAATTCCAATGCACAGTAAGAAAAGTAATAGCTATCAATTAATCCTATTTAGCGTCAGTGGCTTTGTACTCATCTTCTGCGAGGTAACTATATATTATCCCTATTTTATAAATGGGGAAGTGAAGGATTTGCATCCTCCCATCCCTACCTACTCTGATCCTAGAGGGGCGCAGTATTCCGGGGAGCCTACGTAGCTCCTGTAGCTTCCCACAGCCATGCCAGTGCGCAGCCTCTGGCATTGGGAAGGACTAAGAGCGAGATAACTCATGCTGAGCCTCGGCACCAAACAGGGACAAATAACCCCTTTAAAATAAGGGTCTGAGATTAAAGGCAAGAGGAAGGCAGAACGTGAGTCAGTCAACCTCTGATTTGGGAAGCTTGGGGCCTAGAACCATCTTTGGCGTCATGAGGTCAACGTGGAGAGAGCTGGGGTACAGGAGATAGAGGACTCCGGAGGGGCGAGGGACTTGGCAAACTTGCCCAACGCGGCACGGTCTAGGGCCGAGAAAGGAAATCGGGCCGTTTGGGCAGGGTTCGGGCGGAGAGAACTCGAGCCCTCCGCAGCACCTTCCCAGGGAGCCCCATGGGGGCTGTGGCCAGGGCTGCGGTGACGTCAGGTCCCCCGCCGGGCGCTTGGCCGCCTCAGCTTTCTCCTGCCCGCGCATCCGCTCCGGGCGCTGGGCGCGGCGCGCTCCCTGGGGCTAGCGGGTGGGAGGCCCGCGCGCTCACAGCCCTGCGCCGCGCCCCGCACCCAAGGCCAGGTAGGGAGGCAAACGATAGCTCAAGGCGCCGAAATCTTTACTAATAGCGCACATTTCATTCGGTACATGCAGGCAGACGAGGGTAATGAAACGAGCGACTTCCTTGGACCTTTTAAATCACCTGACACTTCTTTGCAAAGTAGAGCAAGCATCTCAAGTCCAAAATCCCAGAAGTAGCAAATATCTTTGCGTCCTGAAATGAGAGGACGTTCCATTTGCTTTTGAAGAGAAACTGAGTGCACTGCTCACTGAATCAGAAATATCACCATTGCACCAAAATATAAAAATAAAATCCATCTAGACCCGCATACATAAAGAGAGCTCGCTGCCAATGAAAATCGTGGCCTTGTCTTAGTAGCCCACCCACCCAAAGAGAATTCTTCTCTTAGTTAAAATAAGAAAGTCGAGTCCATTATTTCCTAAAGTCCAAGTAAGCCAAACATAAAGAAATTGAAAACAAAAATTGTAAAACCGGAGAGCATCGTCAGAAGAGAGGGAGGTTACAAAGTCTCCCTGGGTGATATCAGAGGTCGTATTTCAAGGAAAGTTTTTAATAGAAAATAACTATGAAAGATACTAAACCAATTCTTTGGTTTGGGCAATTTCCTTATCTTTGGAAAGCTCTTTCCACAGTTGTTCACTCTAGAACTCCGGAAGCTGTTTCCCTTTGGACTTTAATCCATATTTTCATAGTAAAGGTCAAGAGTTTCTCCCTCTTCTCCTGTCTTTAAGGGATCCACCTCATAGACGAGGTCCCTAAGGAAATCCATCCAGCCATCTTCCAACTTCGGTCAAAAAAGAAAGCAACGAAAAGAAATAAATCAACCGCCACCCCCAATCTCACTTGTAGCTGTCCTGAAAAGCAGCCTTTGCTCTGAGAGCAAGGAAAGGCAGCATAAAAAACAGTGAGATGCAAATTATTTTAAGGCAATAATGGTGGGGTGGAGGGGAGGAAGTGCTGGAGAATGTAAACTCAAGCCTCTGCTAAAGCTCATGGCAAAGGAAATTCCTTCCACAAAGCAAAATATAAGAACCTGTTTTTCAAAATTCTCCAAAAGCAAGAAATAAAATGGGGGGGGAATATTAAAAAATATTTTAATTACAACAAATAAATAAATAAGCAGTGCCAACTAGCAGGCGATCAAACCACAGTCAAACTTCAATCTCAGAGCAGTTAGCTATAAACTGTTAGCAGCTGAAAAGTAAACCTTGTGCACACAAAGGCACTGTTTAATTTTCTTCTTGTAAGGATTCTAAAAGAAGACCCCATCACTATACAGTTAAGCGGTATTTCTTGTCCCCCTGAGGCGCTGATCAGTTCTTTATAATGTGAGAAAAGTGGCAGCTCAAAACCCCGTCAATGGAGCTCCCACAACAAAAGTTCTGAAAAGCTGAATGAATTGGGTTTGTAATTACTGCATCCCGCCCCCCCCCCCTTGCAGCTTATCTCTTATTCATTCACCTTATATTATTGTCAAAGAATCTTACTCTCAAAATCATTCCCTTCCCATTTTACCTGGGGTCACAGAGGAACTTATGACACGGCAGAAATGGAACACTCGCCTCCACTACACCTGGAAATGTTCAGACCAATAGGTAGGGAGGGGAGGAGGGATTATCTGGTACCCCAATTTACTCTGAGACTACTAGAACTCAGAGTACTCAACCTATGGAGTCTTCCATTTTAAAACCCGAATTTTATTGGGAAACAGGAATGTGTACCCTTTCTAAACTCAGAGCCTGCCTGAGTTTCCGAAATCCTGTGACATCTCCACTTAGAAAAGGCAAAGGTTATAAATAAATCTCCTCCCCTCTCTCTCCACATTGCAAGGCCCTAAAAGACTATGTCAGACATGATGTAGAAATTAAGACAACTTATTATGCTCTTTTTTTCTTTTAAACCAAAAATGGTAAATAAAATAGAAAAAGAGACTATAATCCCCCTCCCCCCATACACACACACACACACACACACACACACACACACACACACTCCCAGTCCAGAAAAATGTTTTATGAAAAAGTCAGCCTTAGAATGCCAGGGCTCTGTGTGTATTTCAATCCAAGGCATTGCTGATGGAGAAGATTCTCCTGAGATTTCCTACTGTAAGAATGTGTCGGTTCTAGAAATAAGTACAGCTATTACAACCAAATCTACTAGCAGACTAAATAATTAATTGAAGCGTTGCTCTTTGACCCTTGAAAAGTCCAGTAGGGACACGTTTATAGTAATAATACCTCCGAATGAGCCCTTGTCAAATATTCATTTAGTGGTTAATGTGAGCCATTTCCCCCTGGGACCGTCTGTAATACCGGCTTCCCAGCATTGGCAAGAAACCTTGCTAATCTACTACAGCTCAGCAAAATATTTTAACACTCTTTATTTAAAGTATGGGGGGGGGTGCAGGGAGAGAAAAAAAAATTGCAGAGGGAACAAACTATAATCTCATCCTTCTGCACATTTCTATTCTGTGTATAAGGTTAACAAAACATTAAATTCACCCCTTTGACTGCAAATTGAATGGTTTTAGTGAGCAGGATAATATCCCGAGGAAGAAACTAAACACTCAACAACTAACTTTAGCACTGGGAGATAATCATCTCTGGGCAAGCTTAAGGGTTTACCCCCTTCTTGGAAATCATGTTATAATTAAAATATCATATGTTCAATATTGACCTAGCCATGAAACTACACATCTTGGGGGAACCATTTAACCCAATCAAATGAGTGATGAAATATGTATCATTTTCCTCAAATGCAGTTTATCAAAAGAATTTATATCTGCAAACAAAATATTCTGGCTTTCATTTGGTTAGGAGATATGGAGGTCTAGGAGGGGGAATGGGAGTTCTCTCGTTTTATGCAGACAGTAACAGTCATTCAAAACTAGTTCAACTTCCCACAATATTGCTCTCCTCCCTCTTGCAAAATATTTGAACCTGAGCATTTTCCCAAAAAGTTAAAAATTTTTTTTTTTTTTTTAGTCTGATCCTGTGGGCTTTTTAAACTGGTAGGTTAGTGCAGTGCAATTACTCTAAACCTCAATACATATTTCTAATATATCTCTATTTTTCAAATATATACACACCATATAGTTGATTGGTTCAAATTCCGGGAATATTCTCCCCACCCCCCAGCAAGATCATTTGGATCTTTATTCAAAGTTTCTTTTATTCGTATGTGTGAGCAAGAACTGGCGAATGTGCTCATTACCACGTGAATAATCCGTATATGCATTACAATGGCTGGCCAGGCCGGGGGAAATTCTTTTAGAGTCTCTGCATTAATTAGGGGGGGGGAAATGCCTCACTTAGAATTGGGAACTGGCATAATAATTGTCCTTTCCCAGTACAATATTACCCTTAAAATGAGGATTAAAAAAAGGAATAAATAAAAACCAACAAACACCTAAAATAAAGCAATCCATATGAAATAAAAATACATAAAATATGAGAATATCCTCAGCTGAGTCTAGAACTAACATTAACACCACCAAGAGAAAGAAATACTTCCTCGGAAAACGAGAAGATGCGAACCAACGGGATGAACTAACTTAGTGGCTGCAGCCGATACTTTACTCAAGGGTGAAAGGCGCAGCTGGATTCCAACTTCTCCAAAGTTGAAGCAAGTTCACACAACAAGCCCTTGAAATTGTAGGAAGGAAACCCACCCTCCTAATGCTGGACCCTAGGCTTCTGGTCCCCTTCGGTGGGGGAAGATAAGCGAGGTAAGTAGTGAGTAAAAGAAAAGTCCCGGAGTCGGTCTTACAGTTTCTCTGACTGCGCCAAAGTGCGCGGGTCGGTTGTGATGCAGAAACATCGCTAATTCAAAGACCATGGCGATTCCCCAACTTTTGCGCTCCCACTGAGGACAACTATAGTCTTTCTTTACCTTTCCTAGGGCAAAAGAAAACAACAAATCCAATCCTGTTTCTCCACCCCTTTCCCCCTCCCCCTACTTCTCAACTACTGTAGTAAAACATGGTTAACAGATCAAAAGCACAATCATCTCCAAATGTGATTAGACTGGACAAAGTAAAATATCTACCTCAGAGTTGATTGTTTTCTTCTTTAATATGGCTGTTGCCTGGCTTCTCTTTTGCTTGTTATCAGCTGCAGAGATTATCCGATTTGGGGCTACAGGCTTGGACCCGCGCTGCCAATTTAAGAAACAGAATTCGTGGAGAAAGAGAGAGGAAAAAAGAAAATAAATAATAATAATAATAATAAATAGCTGTGATAAGTCGGGGAGTTTTGCAAGATGCTCTTTGCTTTCCCTCACCCCTAAACAGGAAAATGTAGAAAAGAAAGTTTATGAAGTTAGGGAACAAAGAAAGCAAACCACTTGTTTCTTAGACAATAGCAGGGCCAGAGTAATCCAAACACCCACCCAGCAGATGAGTACTTTGCTTGTCTAGTTTGCAATTATTCCTATACAAGAAGCATCATTTTCCCCTATAACCACGTTTCCAAAGGGCCATTGTGCTGTGCAGAAATCGAAAACAAAACCAGCCAACCTGGTTCTGATTTGGCTCAATACCCCATCTGCTAAGCTACATGAAATTTTTCAGAATTGACTCCTTTCTGGCAACAAGTGGCATAAATCAGTTTAAGTCCCCATCATGCTTATTCATGTTGCTTAGAAAACGAGGGGGTGGATTTACAATATATGTCCCTAGTTTCTATTTTGGAAATGACATAAGCATTTCCATTTTTTCGAGAGTACTTATTCAATTAATCATCCAGCCATTTATTTGTTGCACTTAACATTAGCACATGCTACTAGACTAGAATACCAAGGTTTTAGGTACTTTGCTTTCTTGGCTGAGCACAGTATATTCCCCGAGGAGTTGGGTATAAACACAGTGTTATCCAAATAAATGAAAGACTCAAGCATAATTTCAGTGTCCATATTTCAAAAATTTATTTATCTCAAACTGTGCATAATGGAGTAAAAACTTAAGTTGAAAATGTACCTGTTATAAGGATGGTATTAGTTCAAATATATACATGGATTCTCGGCAGACTGATTCAATAATACAGAGCCGAATCTTTAAAATACAACTACGGAAAATAAAAGGGGGAAAACCTTAAAATATCACAGTAAATTTACAGAAATATTACAAACCATAAGAAAATATTTCAAACACAGTAATTTCATGTTTTTTTTTATCTGAACAAAATGGAAAGTTGGGAAACAAAAAAAGCTATTATAAATTACCAACGATGTCAACCTGCATGGCCATTTTTGCTTTTAACAGTAAGTTAAAAAAATTTAGTACAATCTAAAACTTTTGCCCCTTTAAAGACCACGGAGATGGTTTTGCCAGTACTTATTCTAATTTTTTTCCTTTTGTACAATTTTTAAACAATTAAAATGTCCAAATCTGATTAATTTTCTTCTTTCCACGTTTGCAACTGTCCTAAATTTCAGCTGCAGAATCAAAATTCAGCAAGAAGCCTCTCCTTGAAAAATATTGGCAAATTCTCAGCTTATAAACAATGGACATTTTGATTGCCATGTTTATCTCGATAAATACTGTACAAAAGTTGCTTGCAAATATTAAAACATTTTTTTTCGTCGCTTGGAGACTAGCTCTAAATATTATTGGTAAAGACTTTTGCAAACTTTCTGCAAAGCTCCTACCGTATCACTAGAACTTTTAAAAAGTTTTGCGTAGTTTTCTTTCCTCCAGATCTATACAAGGTCCATTCCCTCGCCCTCCCCACCCCCCCCACCCCAGGTTTTCTCTGTACAAAAATAGTCCCCCCAAAAGAAGTCCAGGATCTCTCATAAAAGTTTTCTTGCCGGCATTGCAGTTTTTGCGTGAGTGCGGATGAGATTGGCGTTGTCTTTTGCAGCTGTCATTTGCTGTGGGTGATGACTTTTTTTTTTTTGAGCGTACCGGGTTTTTCTCCTTGGTGTTTCTTGCTCTCCTTCCATTTCCCTCTTTTTCTTTGAAAATTTCTAACCCGCCCCCTCCAGTTCACTGTCCGGACCTCACATGTGCGAGAGGGGCAGTGTGCCGTTAATGGCCGTGCCGGGCACCGGGCCGCTCTGGTAGTGCTGCGACATGTGAAGTCTGCTGGGGGCGGCGGGCTCCGGCACCTCGGCGCCGGGGAGGTACATGCTGATCATGTCCCGGAGGTCCCCGGCCTGGCAGGGCGCCCTGGAGTGGGAAGAAGAGGTAACCACGGGGGGGCTGGAGCTGGCCTCGGACTTGACCACCGAGCCCATGGAGCCAAGAGCCATGCCAGGGGTGCCCTGCTGCGAATAGGACATGCTGTAGGTCGGCGAGCCGTTCATGTAGGTCTGCGAGCTGGTCATGGAGTTGTACTGCAGGGCGCTCACGTCGTAGCGGTGCATGGGCTGCATCTGAGCGGCGCCGTGCGCGTTGAGGCCCGGGTGCTGCGGGTAGCCCAGCTGGTCCTGCATCATGCTGTAGCTGCCGTTGCTCCAGCCGTTCATGTGCGCGTAGCTGTCCATGCGCTGGTTCACGCCCGCGCCGAGGCCGGCGCCCACCCCGACCCCGCTCGCCATGCTGTTGCCGCCCGGGGCGAGCAGCCCTCCCGGCAGCGTGTACTTATCCTTCTTCATGAGCGTCTTGGTTTTCCGCCGCGGCCGGTATTTATAATCCGGGTGCTCCTTCATGTGCAGCGCTCGCAGCCGCTTGGCCTCGTCGATGAACGGCCGCTTCTCCGTCTCCGACAAAAGTTTCCACTCGGCGCCCAGGCGCTTGCTGATTTCCGAGTTGTGCATCTTGGGGTTCTCTTGGGCCATCTTGCGCCGCTGCCCGCGGGACCACACCATGAAGGCGTTCATGGGCCGCTTGACGCGGTCCGGGCTGTTCTTCTGGTTGCCGCCCGCCGCCGCCGCGGTGGAGTTGCCGCCGCCGCCGCCGCCGCCGCCGCCCCCCGAAGTTTGCTGCGGGCCCGGCGGCTTCAGCTCCGTCTCCATCATGTTGTACATGCGGGCGCTGTGCGCGGGCCCGGCCCGCCGGCGGCCGCCGACCCTCGGCCCGGCCGGGACTTTGGGGGCCCGCGGGCGGGGGGGAGAGGAGGAGGGGAGGCGGGCGGGGGTGTCGGGAGCTCAGGGCTCCGCGAGGAAAATCAGACGAAGAATAATTTGGGGGAAGAAAAGAGAGAGGCAAACTGGAATCAGGATCAAAAAAGCGCTTCCCTCCTCTTCTGGCCGATCCAGCCGCCGCCGATGATTGTTATTATTATTTTTTGGAAAGGCTTAAGCCTGGGGCTCAAACTTCTCTCCCTTTCTTTCTCTCTCCTCTTCTTTCTCTCAGTCCTAGTCTTAAAGAGGCAGCAAACTACTTTCCCCCTTTTGCAAACACTCTCTTCTCTGCCTTGACAACTCCTGATACTTTTTTGAACAAGTTAATAGACAACCATCCATGTGACGGGGGCTGTCAGGGAATAAATGGGTTTCCAGCGACCAATCAGCGCGCGGCGGCTCCTCCACTCGAGCCCAGCCTCGCCGCCGGGTTTTGCATGAAAGGGGGCGGGGCCTGCCGCGCCGCCGGCCTCGCGGGGGAGGCGGGGGGAGGCGCGGGGAGGAGGGAGGGGGAGGCGGCTCCCACAGCCAGCCTGCCAGCCACTGAGAAACCTTTGTATCCTCTCTCGCAGCAACAGGTCACACCACACGCCTTTTCGAAGGAAGTGGGTAAACAGCACTAAGACTACGATTTTTTTCTTCTTTAAACTTAATCTTGATTTACTCTTTGGTGCGGGCTGCTGAAATGAGGAGGGGGCGCGAGAAGCTGAGGTGGGGTGGGGGAGGGCAGAGAGGGTGGCTCAGGGCGACTGTCCTCCTAGTATTTCAGGAAACCGGCCGTGCTGGAGTTGGTGTGTCATTGTTCTCCCGCTCCTCCGCACACTGCCCCCAAATCCAGCCGCTCTAGCTCTTCTCCCTAACCTGGCTCGTCCGCTCGCCCCTCTCCCTCCACGGCAGCAGACGGTCGCTCACCCCCTTCTCACACTGTCCCGACAAGAAGTTAACAGACGGAAAGCTCTGTCCTCAAAACCCTCCTTGCTTCCACGTAATTCGCTCTGTTTTAAAAATAAACTCTGCTCGGACTGTGCGGCCTCTAGAGCTGAGGCCGGGCCGGGCCTGGGTAAGCAGCCGAATCCACGCTCTTCCCTGCCCAGCTCAGCCCTCTGGGCAGGAAACCACAGCTTGGCTCTCACCCCAGCCACATCTCCCACCCATCTTCCTCCACTCAGTCGGGTGCAGAGGGGACGCTCGTCCTCTCTCCCATTTTCCTGAGCTTCCCCCAAGGAGGGATCTCAGTGGTGTGGTGTTCCAAAGAGCGCTGGGGGAAGAAAAAGATCCACAGAAGGACGCTCAGAAGTGCTGTCTATGGGGGAGGGTAATCTCAACTTCCTGGCATCCCAGGGCACTGCTTGGAGGTGGCTTTTGAGACGCACTCACAAACTCCCTCCCACGCAGAGTTCCCAGGACTCAAGCAGGACCAGCCCTGGCATTTCCCCCACCTACTTCTACCGCGGTGGCCCATCGCCCCGACAGCCTGGGTCTGGGGCTAACCCCGGAAGGGGCTCCGGGGCTGGGAGGCGGGGGTGGTGCTCTCCAGGCACAGGTGCAGGCCGGGCCGGCAGGAGGAAGGCGACCAGGATTGGGGAAGGGGGGAGCCCGGCAAGGCCCGGGCTGGAGGAGGATGGGATGGGGGGCGGGAGTAGGGGCTCAGGAATCCTGCCCTCCTAGGACCCAAGAGGGTAATTTTAGCCGCTCTCCCATTGTCCCGACGTAAAGATTTCAATAGGTAGGCGCTCAATGCGCAGAGCAATGGCAGCACGTCCGTTACAAATAGGTAGTTTTGTTTCTCTTGTTGTCGCTACACGGAGTCAAACAAAGCCCCGTCTAAGTTTCCTTCCACTCTCTTGTTGGGATCTTTGTGGCTAAAATGCACTTGACTACAAAGCGGGGTGGGGGGGGGGGGAGGGGGGACGGGGAGAGGAGAGGAAAAAAAAAACCAAAACCTCGATGCCATTTCTTTTTTTATAAAGGGCTTAAACCATCAGGGTTACTTATTTTCTTTCTTCTGTAACACTCTCTCCGCCTCCCTCCTCCCCGATCTACCCTTACTCACCCTAATAAAATGTACTGAATAGTATCTGTCGGCCACGTTCCATTTATTATCTTTACAAAACTGTGCATTGTTTTGTTCCTTACTAACCTTCTTCCCATAACCTCCAACTTCTCCAATCCCTACCTTCCCAGGCTTTTCTGTTCTTGTCAAACTCAAGTATGCTCACTGGAAACCCAGAAAAGTTGTGGAAAAGTTGCAGACTTTTCTTAATAAATTATTATTTCCAATCAACCTCTCCTGCCCCTGCAGTTTCTCTTTTTTGCTCTTAAATTATGTTTTGTTTTAGTTATTGTGAATCCGGGAAGGATGAGACTAGCCTTCTGAAAACTCATAAATACATAGTACTCTTCAAAATAAAGCAGTGTCTTCTGTTTATTCGAGGTGTAATATTAAGCTAAAAAAGGACCTGGAGATTAGGAAAGAGGAAAGGTTGAGAAGGTCTGGAGAAGAGAAGGCGGCCACCGGCTTTTCAGCGCGTCTGGTTTTAGGGATGTGGCTGGTGCGCCCCCTACTGGTGAATTCGCTTTTCCCAAGACTCTTGCTTTCACCTTTAAAAGGTGTTTGGAAATAATTAAAGAAAAATAAATGAGGGGGATGGGAGTGAGAGCAAATTAATTACACGTAATCTAAACAAAAGAAAAGTTAACATATCGTATAAGCTATGGAACCAAATCACAAGAGTCAGATTTAATTTTCTTAACTTAGAAATGTACATATAACCTCGAGATAAGTGGGAGGTTAAACCATGGGAAAAAATAGGTACAAATTATGAGATTCAACATATGAACGAATTATGATTGTCCAGACGCCATGAAGGGCAGGCCAAGCATTCACTTTGTGATTGTGTACGCACTGGTCTATGCTTAATAGCATTATTCGGAAAACTAAAAAAAAGCTTATGGATAATTAAGTTTGAAGAAAAAAAAAGCACAAGGGGTTGATGTGGATAATGGTGGTGTATATATATTAAAATAAATATTAATAATGGATGGTTATAGAAGCAAATGTTATTAATCTCTCTCTCTCTCTCAAAGGTAGTAGTAAGAGGCACAAATTTTTCCTTGGTATGATATATAAAAGCTTTTATACCTTCTCAGATGCATGTGTTTGTGCCTGAACTCTATAATAATGCATTTAAGAGGTTAAAGGGGCTGGCTAGGTCTTTTGTTAATTGCTTTTATCATATAAATAAGCTATGGAAATACATTACAATTGTGTTATCATTGGTTGCATTTATTTACAGCTTTATTTTAATTAAGCCTGCTGTACTTATCAAGGCAATAAACTACTGTGGCTGGCGTTTATGCATAATAATGTGCTATGAAAATAAGATTAAAGAAGATGGTGATAGCAGAAACAATTTTCTCATTAGATTTTTTAGAACATATGCATTAAAAAAATCAGATCACCGGCCACTCTATTTCAATCCAGCACCATCACTGGGCCCTAAATATAATAATAACTATAACAATCATAATAGATGACAGAAGCAGCTCTGTTTTAGGTTTATAACAGACGGCTACAGTACTAATAACAATACACCGTTGACTACTGGGGAATCAAAATAAGACTTGGAAGAGGGCGCTTCATCCTCTGAGAATTTAAAATGTTGTCATTGGCACAATTTATGAAAATTGAAAGTGCTTAATCTTAAGACAGTGTAACATTTCCCTTCCTTGGGCAGCAGAAAGCTACACACTTTCAGAGTAAGATTAGAAATTAAAAACAAAAATCCTTAACTCCCAGGATATTCTGATTTGATTTTGTTTTATTATAGGCCCCAACTCCAAATCCTTAACTGATTAAGTGTAACTCAGTTTTATTTAAAAATCTTTTGCATTGATATTTCCCTCCTAAACTCCTCTCATCCCTCCTCAAGTGTTATAGCTGAAGCCAACTAACAATTTTGTGGAGACAGGGGACTGTAGACTTATTTTTTCTCCTTAGTGGCAAATAGAGGTTTAACTTGCAGTAATTAGGTGAGAACTAGCCAAGCATCTTACTATTATGATGCTTGTTAAAAAACGCTTCTTTTCTGCATCTGCATTTGAGTGTGTTCCCCTCCTCTCTTAATCTTCTTATGGAAATGAAGGCAAACGGCAGGGAACCTGCAGAGTCTTGGAGAATGTCCTTGTTAACTGGAATTTCTCAGCATTGCTAATTAGCAGAGTTTGACGACCACCAGTATTGGGGGGAAAGCTCTGTTTAACCACTCACAAACCATTCCGAGGAAGAGCAGACTAATTTTATTTTGTAATTAAAATCTGAAAAGGGCCCTATTTGACAGTTAGGGCTATGAGAGTTTTATCTCCCCGTGAAATAATTACTGCCTTGATAACTCAATTTTCTGAAAAATGTCAACTGTGGGCTCCAAAAGTTTTAATTTCATTACGTAAGGAAAAAAAGAGAGAAAAATAGAAGAAAATATACACAGAGGATTTCTAATTCTGGAACTTGTTAAATATATTAGGAGCTAGATTTGGCCAAATGAAGGGCTGTTTTTCTCCTTTTTTTAAATCATGTTTCCTTCAGATCCTAACCTTCCAACCAGCTCCAGGGAAAGTGACCATAGTAGTGATCATACTGGAATGAAAGAAATCATACCAGTAGTGTGGTAAGTAAGAGGCAAATAAAACTAAAAAGAGAAGTACGGCAACCCAAGGA
This sequence comes from Balaenoptera acutorostrata, assembly GCF_949987535.1. Classification (NCBI taxonomy): domain Eukaryota; kingdom Metazoa; phylum Chordata; class Mammalia; order Artiodactyla; family Balaenopteridae; genus Balaenoptera; species Balaenoptera acutorostrata. Next base: position 65,415,054 of record NC_080067.1, on the reverse strand, counting down.
AAGTTCTTGATTTTAAAAGCCAAAAATAAAGGAGGATTTCAATGTTTAGGACAATGTTGGTACAATCTGGTAAGATGAAGTTTTATTGACATTTATCCACAAACACAAGAAAAAAGAAAACTGGGAATTATAAAGTAAGGAAATCGGGTATAAGCCAATTTTTAAAATGTTTCCTTCTCCCTTCTAAACTGCAAAAAACCTCAATCACTCCAAACTGGATCATGCCATAAGACTTTCAAAATGATCAACACTTGATTCTCCAAGATTTATGAAACAAACATAAATAAATGAAGGTAAAGAAAGGTATTAGAGGATTTCTTTTCCTTAAAAGAGCATCATATATTCCCCCCCCCCCAAATCAATAAAAAATAAGCTGGAAAAAGTTAGAATATTGAAAGTAAGAGAAAAAATTAGAATAGAATTGTACTGTTATTAAACTTCATTTGCTTTAGACTGTGAAGGATCCCTCACAGGAAATCCTAGAGGGGATACTTCAATTTTTATAAAGCAATTTTCAAAATGATAGAAACTCTTTCATCTACATTTCCTCCATTTTCTTCCTATGGCCAAACTTGTCAGATTTTGGAAGCATGAAGGATTATTGACAGGAACAGAAATAATAAATGTTTCTAGCTAATACAAAGAACTAGCATATACTTCTATCCCTTTTTATTTATTAAGGCATAGATATGCATATGGATGCAAGGTAGATTGACAATTTAAAATTGCTTAATCATATTTTTTTCTTCTTGTCTCTCCCTTCAGCACCTTGCCTTTAATTTCCAGAAGTGGTATTACACATAACAAATGAACAAGGGGATAACAAATGCTATTTCAGTCCAGACCCAATTTCACCAAATAATTTCACTCAAGAGCTGTAAGGACTCTTGAAACCTAAGGAATGCAGGGCTGCTCTGCATTCAGCTCCTTTTTATACTCATTCTCTTTCATCTAATTCCCACTGATGAAATAAATACATTTTTAAAAGAACTCAATAGTTAGAAAACTAAACATATTTCCCCTTTCAAATTACAGCAACAGAAGTTATACACAATCACTTGTGTATGTCTTCAGGGTTATATATGATAATAATCATATTGCTTACAGTATTATATATGTACATCCTTCATATATTCCAGCTTAAATATTTTCTGGGAAAGAGGGTTCACACTTCACAATTTCATTTCCATTTCTGAATTATCAAGCAATTATAACATAAGATTCTGTCTCTGCACTGCAGCTATTGTCCAGGGAAAAATTCAGTGTGGCCATTAAATCATCTAATTATTTAAACAGAAATTCTCTTTTTAAAAAGACAAAATGAAAATTTAAAGAGCTGCCACCGGTGGTTTTCATTTGCACTGAAAAAAATGAACCTATGATTTTGATATTAAAATTTAGGAGAAACAAATGAAAAACAAAAATAAAAGCCCAGCATACAGATTACCAGGAACTGCAAATGGGCCAAAAAACCCATGGGCCTTTTCACACCTCTAAATCATTGCTTGGGAGTCTAAATACAAATCTCCCTGATTCACTACACTATCTTGTGCAATTAATCATACCAAAGGAATGGGGTTTCCTTAGAATCCTAATTTTCCAGTGACCAGGGTTGTTACCCTCATTTTAGGAAATAGACGATTGTTTCAAATTCTCCAACTGTGATTATTTCATTTAGTTAGGACCACAACTTTTGTGTGAAAAATAAATGTAAGTTCACCTTAAGGTTTCTCTAGGCCATATTAAATGACACATAAATGACACCCCAGTGCGTGCCAGGCTCCACACACACTGTACTGGCAATCTACCAAGCAGAGAGAACATCTTTCCCTTAGCCTGGTCCCTTCCAAGCTAGAGCAATGGGATTTAATTTTCTTCCTTCTGGAGATCTCATGGCGCATACTGCTCCTGTGTTACCTGCAAAATCCCCTTTCCTGAAGTACAGTCAGGCATAATACAAAGTCACAAAAAGTGACAACTCAACAACCTCAGAAGGCAGAGGTGTTTGGCACCCCAAAAAGCAAGTTGGGGGAAGAAAGCTCCGCTTAACGTGTGTGTGAGGGATAGGAGTACTATCAAAGGAAAAGGAAGAAAGACTTTCACCTGTTTCCATGAAAAGACATTGAAAGCAAGCCATTAAAAAAAAAAAAGACACCCTACAATCACCATCAGCTCTAAACAAAACTGTTACCCACTTTTTCTCCAAGATTTGCAGCATCATCTAGCCCTGGAAAGTGCTCTAAATGAAAGTACACACCCATCCTGGGCGGACTGGCATCAAGGCCTCCCATCGACATCTGGAGCCCTCTCCCAAAAGCTCTTCTGCTCTCAAAAGAAATGTCTGAGAAGTCTGCTTTCCCAGGGGTCCACTTCTGCTCAAGCCCTATTGCCCCCCCCCCCCCCCTTCCAGCCCCGGCTCAGATGGAGTTGGGCTTCCAAACCCATCCCAATGGAATTCTCAGATTGTTAGCCTGATAATCTTTAAAGGCTCCTTCGGAGCTGGGGCTCTGACTTTTATCTCCCCTCCCACCCTTCTTCCCTTTTTGTAGGCTCTCCCCACTCCTTTTCCCTCTCACCCCACCTCCCCTTAATTTGAAGATCATTGACACAATAGGCTGTAATGAGTCCTTCAGAAACTGTTATGATCTACGGTGACAATCTCTGCACCTAATTCACAGATTATTGACAAGCACTGTGGGCTCAATGGTGTCAAGTTGTACTTGTTTCAACACCCTTCAGCAACCCACAAAGCAGCTGGGCCCTGGATTAGGACCCACAGTCTGGCAGTGCTTATCTGCCTGCTGAGTGGTGGAGAGATGAGTATCTGTCTATACCCCAGCTCCTTCCCAAGCCGGGCTGTGCTTTCTCCCTGGCGCCTTGTCTGTCTCAGGGTTGGATCAAGTGAACTAAAGGATCTTCAAAGTTTGAAGACAAAGTAAAAGAGCAAACAATGATAAATGAGGGTTCATCCTTATAATCTTGGTTTTAATAATCAATCATTTTCTCCATCCCCAAATAGCTACCAAACTCCAAGCCCCATATACTCGCTTTCAGAATGAGGTTTGGGTTCACCAGGAAAGGTGTGAGGGATGGAGGGGAGAGGGGGCTGAGGACTTAGCACTCAGTGGGCCCAAAGCTAGGCTGGCCCATCCTCCCGGATCGCCCTCAGAATCGGGCAAGATTGACCACTTACAAAGCAGGGCGCCCAGCCAACAGGCTCAGGCTCTGGCCTGGACACTGGTACAAGAGACCAAAAATGCCCGCCCCGCCCCTAAAGGGCGCTTTGCTGCTGCGGAGAAAACACAGCGGGTTGCCAGCGTTGCGGCTCTGCCTGCTGCTAAGGAGTCAGTCACTCGCTGCCCCCTCCCCAGGCCCCAAAGATGGAAGGGCTGCTTTCCTGCTTGCCGCCGTGGGGCGTGAGATTCCAGTAGGGGCTGAGGCCGCGTGAAACCACAGAAATGACACTGTGCTGGGAGAGCTGGGTGGTATTCCCAGGCCTAGGCCACCCACTTGTTTAGTTCTTTTTCCTAAACTAGGGGTTGCGCTTTCTCCCTGGGTCCTGGGAATTTGGGGGCGCACTGCCTGCCCTCCCTCAGCCAGGTGCGGCTCCTCCCCTAGCCTTCTCCCTACAGGTTGGGACCCCCGCGGGGCAGAAGGGGGTTGTGTGAAATCTCAGCCCCTGCTTTTGCAAATTCTACATCACTTCCGAACAGTAAGCATATACCCTCTTTAGCTGGGCACCTCCAAGATTCTGCTGGCTTTGGCCTCCCCACGCCGCAGGCAGCCTGGGGCCACGGCTGTCAGAGCACTGTTTGTCACCTTAACGGGGTTGGCACCAAAGTTGGCCCGGACTTAATGTTTCTGTACTGGGGACTAGTCTTTTGGTGAAGCAAAGGGTGAGGGGGCCTCTCTAGCAGGGAATCCCGCTTGCCCGTCATTTCCATAGAATTCCGGGTAAAAATTGATTTAAAGCCTTGATTCTCTCCCTGCCACTGTATCCGAACTCATTATTGAGAAACATAAGCCGAGATTCGATTCTGGCATCAGAGGGAGAAAGCGTCTCTCATCTCACCGAGCAGCAATTTCCCTGAAAACACAATCTCAGATCTTCTGACTGTGGGAGGTGGGAAGAATGAATGTAAGACCAACGTTAAAAACAACTTGAGTAGCCACAGTATTAAATATTTTAAGAAGTAATTCTGTTATGAAAATTAAGCTAGTTTCCTTCAATAGGCAAACTTAAAAAAAAAAAAGCAAACAAGCAAGCCATAAACTTCTTGAGGTTTTCAACTAAAAGTTAAAACTGTACGTACAATCCACAAGATCCAAATCATCAAACACCTTGTTGAGACCATTTGTGTTCATTTTTTAGCACACACATTGTTTCAGTTTGATCTTAAACACCTAAACAAACCCATATTTTCCCACTGTTTTAAGTTCAGAGGATGTGTCATTTTATCTTTCTGAAAGAATTCAAAGTGTACTTTTGCCCTCACTCTCAGACCAAAGAAAAAGTCAAAGCTCTTTCTCATGTAGACAGGTAGTTTTTGAAAGTGTAAAAAATACTCCTCTTCCCCTAGGATAATTTGGATTCCTGGTCAATGAAAATACTGAATTTAAAAAGAAAATACTCTTTATCATTGGCACACCTTTCCTGGAATCCTACAGTTCAGGAAAATAGAGAGAGAGAGAGAGAGAGAGAGAGAGAGAGAGAGAGAGGTGTCGGGCACCTGTTTCTTAAAGAACATCTGGAATTTAACTGCTAGGTGGGAAAGGAAAAGTTTGATCAAGATTGATTTGGGGGAAAGGAAACATTCAAAGAAGAGACTGACCTTTTAATTACACTCTGAAAATAAAATTTTAAAGAAGCAAGTTATTTCGTTTACTCAGAGACTCCGTTACTATACTTGAAAGGGCCTCTGAGGGCATTCAAGATGCTGCTGACAATGTCAAAACAGCACGCAGCACCATCTTTCGTTTTATTTTTTGAAATGTGGACAAAACGGGAGAAGTAACTTTTGCTTGGTTCTCCACCGCTACAGAGGAAAATTCTCACTTTCTCTCTCTCTTTTAAAATCATGCTTCTCTACCTGTTTTAGTACCGCTAAATCTTTAAAAAGAGTCCCAAATCCAAACGGGGGTAGGAAGTGGCTGCCAGGATGTGAGGAGGGGGAAGAGATTCGTCTTTATTTTATATTGAATTAAAATTGCTTTATCTCCTTTTAACATTTTATTGAATTAAACTTATATTATCTTTCAAGGATATAAGAACTTGTTTCCCCTTCCCATCTGCTTTTTGGAGGGTAATAAAGAGTTTTCTCTAACCCCAGAGCAAGGTTCTAGTGATTTCCAGGACTGGCGCTGCGCAGCTCCTACTGTGTCCAACAGGGGGCGCTGGCCACGAACCTGCGCAGCGGCTCAGCCACGCTTCACATCTGAGCCGGGTTCTAGCCCCTGAAGGCGAGAGCCGCTCGCGGGGTCGAGTACAGAGCTTTAGTCTTCGTGGATAAAAAGAGATTAAAGGCTAAATTCTTTTTTGGGGTGTGTGTGCGTGCGTGGGTATGTGTGTGTGTGTACGGGGGGCGGTGGTTATCAATTTTAACCAACTACGAAAATGTAGAGCTTTTTATCCTTTGATGTTCTCATAAAGAAACTCCTATCGGTGGGGGAATTACACGGTTTCTGAGCCAACACTGCAGCTACAGTGTGGGGGAAATTATTTAATTAAAAATATATTTTTCCATCTGTTCACATGATCTTTTTAGAAGTACTTTAAAAGCTGACACTGATCCCTTTGGCCTGTTCACCCTGCCCCAAGTTTCAAATACTTTAGCTATTTCGAAGGCCCTTCTATTAATTTGAAGGGGGGAAAAAAGAGACCCAAATATTTAAATGCCCCCAAACAGTTACTCCTCTGCATCCTTTTTCTTTCTTTCTTTCTTTCTTTCTTTAAATAGGGACTTTTATGTGATCGACACATTTCACATTGCCTATTCTGCAAAGCCAGGTATAAATGACAAGAAGCGACTCTAAAAATTTTTTTTGATGTTGGACTACATAACGCCCAAGTATAAGATGAAATCTAAATAAAATTGTAACCCACCCACCCCCACGCTAACTTAAAAAAAAAAAGAAGAAAAAAAACCCTTCACCTGTATTTAAATAGCGCGTCTTTAATTACAGCAGTTGGGGATGCATGAGGCTGAAATGAAATTAGCAGTCATTACCAGTCCTTTAACTCTGTGGTGCTTTTGATCAGCACTAAATTAGCTTTCCAGTCCTAACAAAGACTCTACAGCAAGCAGTGGGCTGTAAATAAGACAGCGCGACCTGCCCTCAACACCTTTTCTCTTGTCAATCATAGCTCTATCATTCAGCCCAAGATTAACCTTTATCTACCAAATTTTTTAAAAAAAGGAACGAAAGAAAGAAGAAAAAGAAAAAGGAGGCGGGAAGGAAAGCCCCCTTACCACCACATGTCGAAATAACAGAGGTTCCTAAGAGCCCCCTTTAAATTGTATTATAATGAGCCCGTGTCAGAATCTGCAATTTCCAAATCATCCCTCCCCACCCCACCCCGCTACAGCTCTCGAGTATATTAGAAGAGTCAGAATGCTGTTCAGGTAGGAAAGGAATCCCTTTCCCCGAATTACTAGCTGGGCATGGGCCACCCTCCGTAAGTCAATTTGCCATTAGCCTCTCCTATTACTCTAACAAAATTTCGGGAGAGGAGGAATGTTTGAGGAGAAGACATTGATAATTTTAAGGCATGTACATAAGTTTCCGGGATGAAAACAATCAATTTACTCCACTAATAGTCTCTAGTTTCTAAGTCTGCGGAGAAAAAAACCACCAACGGCAGCAACAAAAACCCAGCTGCTTTTCCCAGTACTGAATTGAGAAAGTAAAACACTGGTTCAAATTGCCATTAGAGGGCGCCAGAGAGCAAGCCCCTCTCCCTCGCACAACTTCCCACAGAAGCCCTCCTAGCTTCCAGCTTCGCCATGCTCTGTAATTCCTTCTCTCAGGTAATATTTCTTGCTTATCCTGCCCTCTTGCTTCTCTAGCCCCCTCAATGTCAATCTCTCATAAAGAACAAGGTGTCGCCATGTCCCTTTCCTTTTCTTTTCACATCCTTCCCCCCAACCACCACCAAAATAGTAAGATGCCAGATGAAACGGTAGCAAACCCTTAATGATATATACCTTTTTTGACTCAAATCACTCTTTCCACTCTATGTAATCGTGGCATGGAGAAGGTTCTTTGTAGGGATGAAATGTTGGATTTTAATATTTTTTAAATGGAAGCCTGAAAATTTCATTTCTGCATTTCTCTCTGGGGGCTCACGGATTTCTTTATTTTCATAGAAAAGGAAACACACACTATTGCATGGCAGCTGATTATGTTCAGTGCTAAAACTGCTCAGAAGAGAATAAAATAATGTCATTTCATTTCTGCATTTGTCAAAGAAATCAAAATTAGTATTTAATCCCAAAAGTTAACGCTTTCAGACTTAAATCTGTCTGTGTTAAATGACTGCCACACAGGGTGTATTTCCACATCTCTTAAAGGTCAAAAGAAAAAAAAAAAATAGAATGAGAGGAGAAGAAAGTGAGTTGGGGGGGTGGGCGGAGAGGAGTGAGCTAGCAGTGAATGTCAAAGTTGGGTTGCAAGCTACTTACATGTCCATGTCAGATCAGGGTGTTGTCTTGTAGCAGTTTGATTGGCAGGTAAAAAAGCGAAAGAACGTGAGGGCTCCCTGAGCCTCTTGTCAGCCCAAGCTTGATCACTTCTCACCGGACAGAACGAGTTGAAGGAGCTTGCAATTCCCCTCTCATCCTCCATCCAAAGCACCGTGAATCCATTTCGGCTTTTCTTCCCCCCAGTCTCTCCATCAGCCTCCTGCCTTCAACCGCTTCGCCTTACACCAGCCTCCAAGACCTAGCCTAGCTTTGCCACTGCAATCCCCTGCAACAAGAAAAATCGTTTATGGCTTAAAACCCCAAATGGCTGATTTTTTAAAAGAGAGAGAGAGGGAGAGGGAGAGAGAGAGGAGAGAGAGGGTGAGGGGGAGAGAGAGGGGGAGCGAGAAGAATGCACCCAGAGAACAACAAAAAAGTCAGTTATCCTAACACTGCTCTATCCCCCCACCGTACAGAAGAAGAATAAAAAAAAAAGCTTTATGTTTTTTCAGTGGGTATTCAAAGATAATTTGATGCCATTGTTTCTGCTACAGATGGTTCTTTTAAATACAATAACACGGCTCTTTGTGCAGGCTACCCACAATAAAAATCGAAAGCGTTCCCCTGAATAACCATTTTGTTCTCTCTTGTATGGGGCCAACAAAAGATGCCGTGAGGTAATGGGTTCTGTTTATTGAAGCCATAGAATAGGGGTTTGATAAAGATTTTTTTAAAGCAGAAGACCTTGCAAGGTCAGGCTGATCTCTTCATATTTTTTTATTAAAATATTTGTCCAATAGATTATTCCTTGGTGCAGCTGCAGGTTTCCTCCTCGATTCTTAATCAGCCCAAACATCTGTCTCTTTGAGGAGGCTTTAAAAAGTCTGCAATTGTATCAATGGTGCAGGAACCTTATCAAATACTGGGTTTTTAGGCTCAGTGCAGGCAAAGGCAATGGAGTTTCAATTCTGTTTGGTCCTGATGGGGTGAGGTGGAGGGCTGGGGGGGGGAGAGGAAACACACCAGCCCCAGATAGGGTGACTGGAGAAAACCAGGTTTCCTCCCCACCGCTCCCCACTCCCTGTTGGCCATGCATAACTGCACAAGCCAGACACACAGATCACTGAGGACTTGAGATGTGTCTCCTGATCTCTGCAAGCTCCACCCGTGCATGCATGTTGGACAGGGGTTAGGCATATTTTCTTACCATGCTCCCCTCCTCCTCTAGTTAGGTCTCCAATCCCAGAAAACCTAGGGTGGGATGCCATGGGGAGGAGTGGAACAAGCTAAAGGTTAGACTTTAGCACCCAAAGGGTCCTACTCTTGGCTCTCTTTCACTCACTGTTAGCTTTGACTCATTGATTGCTATCCTGCCAGGGGACTGGTGGCCACAGCCCTCCTGCTACAGTGCCCCATCCCCTCAGGCTTCTTCTTATAGCCACCCTGCTTCCCCCTCCGTTCCACAGAGAACATCTGCTTCCCCTCGCAGGGGAAGCCCTGCCACCTAGACCCAGCCGAGGTCTGTATCAACTTGGAGCCCTGAACACTTAGGCAATGAGGGTGCTGCAGGGGAAGATGGCTAGGTGTCTCTACCTTTCTATAGGAATTAATGCCAGGACTCTCTGGGCCTCCAATAGCCCAGAGTGACTGTAATCCACTCTCATGACTTCTGCTCTGTGTATCGTCACTTGTGGCAAGACAATAGTCTGGGGAAATGGCTTCAATCTTAAAAACAAGTTTTCGTTGGGTTCTCTATCTCTGCCCCCTGCCCCATTTAGTCCTCCCTTTCTTCCCACAAACCATTCAAAATAACAGAAAGATAAACCCTCAAATGAATCTCTTGACAGAACTGATCTTAGCTTCTACCTTCCCTTTCAGAAACAATAATATTATTGGTTTACAACTGGTCTGAAGTAATCTAATAAGGAATTCTTGAGGACTATTACTTAGACACCAATTAAAGCCTTTCCTACAAAACTTGAAAAACAAACACAAACAATAAAACAGAAAATTAAACAATATTTCACATGGTTGTTTCTCAATAATTCATGTTATATCTCAGGATGAACACCTTAATATTAGTTCAAAAGGAATGAAAGTCAGGACAATATTAAAAAGTTACACACATCCCAACACTCTCTGGATCAAGAAAACTGTGCCTATATAAGTGTGTGTTGGTGGAGGGAGGGAGTGGAGAGTGTAAATCAAGAGCAAACTTTAATGGAATAGGCTGAGGAGTGTTTTGCTTTCCTCACTGTTGGCAAGGTGGGAGGGGACACATTATGCAAAATGGAAAGTCAACAGTAGAAATACCTACTCCAACTAAAGGTGGAGTGGGAGACAGTACATGGAAAATGTTGAATCCAGTGTTTCATAACTTTGCACTACAAAAGTAATCCACTGAAATAACGGAATAATCTCTTCCTGCTTCCCTTGTCATACGTTTTTGCTGAATATCAAAACTTATAAAGGATGCCCCAACCTGATGAAAGCTATTTTCCTTCTCAAATAACTGAAAGAATCTGAACTGCTTGTCCTCTTTCCAGCAAGGGAGGGGCTTGGGGCTGAATCTAAGTCTGTAAGATAGGAAGGCATCAGTGAGTACCCTAAGGTGTCTAAAAGTGAGTAAACATTACACATCTTATCAATTGAGTATATTCAATCCCAGTCACAAGGAAGTTTAAAATGTCTCAGGTGGCCTCACTCTCCAGTTAAGGACAGGAAGACAGTTTTGTAGGTAAGCCTCCAAAAGTTGTCTCAAAAGCTGTAATGCAATGACATTCTATCTGACATGGGGGAAAACTTCAGCCTATAACTAAAAAATGTGGAATGTGTCACGGTGAAGGGCAAAAGTGACAAACTGCCTTGGTAGGTGAGGGAATCAAGAACCAGTTGCCTGCAACTGGAAAATTGCTTAAAACAACAACAACAACAGCAACCTTTCTGTATCCACAAACTAATCTAACTGGTCAGCTCCTCTCTCAGAGCAAACACACACCACCTAAACGATTCTAAGTTATAGAAACGGCTTTCTGACGGGGTTGGGGAATCCGTGTGCACCGATTTATGGGTGTTCATAGGTGGCTCTGAACTGGAAACTTCACTATTCAAAAGGGCTCTGGGGCCAAAGTTGAGCTCTCCAGTTCTACAAGCAACAAGCCATACTGGGGAGATGGGGTGGGGAGGGCATACTCCCCCCCCACCCCGGCCCCCCCTACTGGGAAGCATTCAGCAAGAACTACTCAGATTGAGGGAGGGAGGGAGGGAAGGAAAGAAGAAAAGGAAGGAAGGCAGAAAGGGAGGGAAGGAGGGAGGAAAGGAAAGGAAAGGAAAGGAAAGGAAAGGAAAGGAAAGGAAAGGGAGGGGAAGGGAGGGGAAGGGAGGGGAAAAGAAGGGAAGGGAAGGGAAGGGAAGGGAAGGAAAGGGAAAGTAGAGAGGGGATAAAAGAAGAGGATTTAATGGCAGAGGGGATTAGCAAGAGGGGCACCCGGGACCTGGTTTTAAATTGGCGAGTGCTGCTTATTAGGAAACATTGTACGCACGATCAGGGTCTGGATGTTCCAGGAAACCAGTGACCGTACAAATCATGAGTTTCACAGAGATGGCACAGTGCCATGCTTTAGCCATCAGCTACCGTGAAAACTGTAGCTTCCCTCTCGCAGGCAATCCGTCATTCACTACTGGCCGCTCTACCTCTCCACACGGAAAAAAGTCGGACTCGGACGGCCTCCGGCGCGGCCTGGGCCCCGGGGACCCTCTGGGAACACTGGCGCGCGGGCGGGCGGCCGAGTGCCGGCCAGCGGGGCTCGGATAGGAGCCGCCCGCGCCAGGTCGGAGGGCGACTGCTTCCCCAGCCTGCGGAGGGTACCGGCCGCGAGTGCCTCCAAATACACCACGGGACTCTGAACGTGTTGCTCCCGTCAACTCGCCCAACACGATTCAATTATTCACTTAGACAAAACCAACACCACACAAGCCCGCCACTTGATGAGCTCTTAAAATGACAGGCAGGGGAGCGCGGCCAGGGCGACCCTCCGCCGGCCACGACCCGGTGAGGGACGTGGTTTAAATGCAAGGTCTTGAGATTGTAAAACCTAACCCGGGAGCGCGCGCGAGTGTGTGAGGAGAAAACCTCAGTTTTCAGAGCCACTAGAATAAACTTCTCGCTGAGCCTCGGCCCTCTCGCCTCCCGAGGGCCGCTGGGGCCGAGGGTGAACAAGTCTCGTCGGGTCGGGCCGGCCTTCTAGGTTGGCGGGGCCCTGCGGAACCGGTCCGCCTGACCCGACTGCGCTCGCGTGGGAAAGCGGAGGCTCGGCCGGCCTGGCTGCGCTTCCCCAGCCCCGGAGCCGCGACATCCCGGCCTGCCCTCCGGCCCTCGTGCGCCGCCGCATTTCCCGCGCTCTCGGCCCGCACGTCCCGGCACGGCCCGCACGTCAGGGCGCGGCCGGCGCGGCTCCGTGCGGCCCCGCCTCCGGCTCCGGTTCCGGCTCCGGCTGCGAGAGGGAGGGCGGAGGCCCTCGGCGAAGGGACGGGCAGCGCCGACCGAGTGAGTGGAAGCCTGGGTCCCGGGCGCCTGCAGGCCCGCGTTCCCGGCCGCCTTTTCCCACGCTGGGCGCCCCGAGGGGCGGGCGGGCGCGTGTCCCTGACTCTAGGCTCAAGCGTGTTGGGACCCGCTTGTTTCAGCGAGCGCACAGTGTGGCGGGTTCGGTTCGTCTCCCAGTGCTCCGCATGTGGAGACCGAGCCTGGGAGAGCCCTGGGAGCGTGGGGAGCCGGGCGTCCTCCCCGAGGGCTGGGCGGTGGGCAACTCGACGACTCGAGGGGTTCAGGGAAGGAATGTGGGCGAGGAGGGCGGGCGCTCCCAAGGGAGGCGGCTCGCGGCTTCTCGGCCACGACCTGGGAAGCCCAGGTGTCGAAGGGGGGCCGCAGGCTGAAAGGCGGCCTGTTTCCTCAGTGGTCACAGACGTAGCGTGGTCTCCCTCCCCACTCGTGTTCCAACTTGTGGAACTCTCGGAGGTTCCCCCAGTCTTTGTTTTACGCTAAGAACGGACTAAGAAGTATGTGTTTTTATAATTAAGGGGAAAGTTGGAGGTAGGAGTAAGGCCTGTGGGTAGCGTTCCTTAAACTTTTCTTGATAGATACAAAATGAAATTATCTCTGCAATCATATGTTTGTGTTTATGTGTTAAGAGTATTCATTTAAAACTGTTGAACATTTAAAATATGCCGCACATTTTGTGACTTTTAAAAAAATTTCTCACTTTATCAGTATTGTAGAGTTTCAGTAAATGGAAATGTCTCTGGTCTTTCAACCTCTGAGGGTAGTGGAGCGAGGGGAAAGGCCCGTGGGGTATCTGTCTTGTGTCCATTTGGCACAGTCTTACTAGTACCATGCTCCCAAGATAAATTAACTTGCATTTTAGTTAAAATATTATCATCATCTGCTGGACCTCAAGAATAACGTAAACTGAGGATATTTTCCAAATGTACACCTGTGCAGTATTGTAACTACCAGAACACAGTTGGATTTGATAAGCTTCCATTTGAACCAGAATTTGTATAGTGCAGCTCCAGGAACACATTTGCAGACCCAGTGCAAAAGCTGTATGTACATAAATGTTTGGAAAGGTATCCCAAAGTGTGATTATTCTTTGTCTCTCTATTTCAGAGGCCCAAGAATGGGCAGTTGGTATGGATGACTTACTGATACATTCTTCTTCTTTTTTTAAATGTGTATATATATAATATATATATATTTTATATATTTTAAATGGAGTATAGTTGATTTACAATGTTGTGTTAGTTTCTGGTGTACAGCAAAGTGATTCCGTTATGCATATATATATATTCTTTTTCATATTCTTTTCCATTATAGTTCATTATAAAATATTGAATATAGTTCTCTGTGCTCTACAGTGGGTCCTTGTTGTTTATCTATTTTATATATAGTAGTGTGTATCTGCTAATCCCAAACTCCTAATTTATCCCCTGCCCCTTCCCCTTTGGTGACCATAAGTTTGTTTTCTATGTCTGTGAGTCTGTTTCTGTTTTGTAAATAAGTTCATTTGCTGATACAGTCTTAAAGAGAGTAGAAACTGTAGTGAATTTTGGGAGAAAAGGAGCATCCCATTTAAGGTTTTGCCTGTGGAAAGAAGTTAATGATCCAAGGAAACTGATTCTAGGGAGAATTTCTATTTATACCTTCCCTTCCAATCCCTTCTCCTAACATTCTCCCTTCACCCTCGAAGAAAGAGCAACATTCTGTTTGCTTGAGGGTAATAAGAGCAAAGGAACTAACCTTTAATGGCCATTTATTATGTACCAGATACTTTCTCTTATTTAATTCTCATAATAATCTTATAAAATTGGAATTTTTATCCCCCCCCCTTTTTTTTTTAAACAAAGTAAGGGAAGATCCAGCTGATTTAAATATCTGTGGCTGGGAAACAGTAGATCTGGGTTTGAAATCTAGCTCTATAATCTAAAACCCATCATGGTCTTTAAAATCTGCTAAACTGAGTCCAAATAGATTCAAGCAAGCACCACTGGTTACTGACTATTGCGGGTTCAGGAGGAAACTGTGAACAGTGTGTGGTCTTGTCTTTTTCTTCTCTCCTTTTTCTGGAAGGCAGCTTCCTAATTGTGGCTCTCCTTAGGATCTTCTGGCTATGAAGAGATTGACTTGAAGCAGGGATATAAAATTCTATGTCTTTTTCCTGTGTCATACCAAAGTTGAACCTAGAGTTTAAACTCAGTTTTCTGCATTTAGGTCTCAATTGGCATCAGGTTTAAGGCTACCCATAGGCTGGCTTGGTCAAGGTAATGATTTCATGAGGACAGACTCACATAGGTCAAACTAAGTATCACTCTTAAAACTCCAGCCTCAGAAACCAAAAGGGTGGGAGGGAAATATAGTAATAACAGAACACATGACTGCTAATTAACCTTATTAACAACTGCAAACCAGTGAACATTTATATTTTTATTTTCTCAGAAAGGCAATTAATTTTTTTTTTTTTTGCCTTCTATTAACTACCTTTCCCCCCCAGATAATCACCTATATCAAAACCACCCTTTAAAAGGTCAGTAGAAGTTATTTTAAGACATTCAAATATAAAAAAGTATTGTTATTTTAATAGGCACTGTGGATAGTTTAATTTGTATCTTGTATTAAATTAAACATATGGTGAACAGGGTATAATAGATTTTCTATAATTTAGCTGCCAATGTGGCAACAGCAGCCAGTTACTCTCACCAGCAGACTTGTCAGTGGTTTGTTTACTAGCTTATTTGAATTAAAATAAAGCTTCGCTTCTGCTGACTGCACATCATTATCTATGAGACCATAATCCTGCTAGCAAATCCTATATCTTCCAGAACTGGCTCTTTTGTTTGGGATTACTGAGAGCTTAGCCTATAACAAAGAGGAATAAGGCATCCCTCTCATCCTCATAATTAAGTGTGGGGACTAATTTAGAAACAAACCCAGAAAGATGTACTATTTGGAGTTATATTTCTATACAGAATGGAAGAGAAACAGGATAGGCCAAACACCTGATTGTTAACAGAATGTTTAAACTATTAAGCAAGTGTACTACAGGAATCCAGCTTGTTAAAATTAAGAGCAACAGCAAATAAGGCATTGATGGCCTTTGCACGGGGCAGTAATTCTGTATGAAGGATCTGAAGGTATGTTTGGGAAGAGGAAGTATTAGGGTGTCAGGCAGGAGAAGATGTGCTGTATGCTTTGTGAATGACATTTATTTTGTTCTTTCATTATCCTAACAGACTGCACAATTAATAGTTATTGTTATGAGCAGAGTTATTAAAATACTGAAATAAAAATAACAAAACAGTTTTTTATTCACTGGAAAAAATATAACTGTCTTTGGAAATTGTTAACATTTTACTAACAAGGTACATAAAATTTAGCGAAAAGAAAAGAATGGGTGATTTCCTGGCTCTTTCCGTACACCCGGCTCAAAACAGACCTTCATGAATTCTGGTAGCCCAATAAAATCTATGTTTAAGGAAAGAATTTCACAACTAGGATGTACATAAAAGCAGCTTTTACAATCCACCATCCATATATAAACTGATACCTGTTTCTTAAAGAAGAGGGAAAACACAAGGGTTGATTTATCAATGTCCTTAACATTAATTGTCACAGATGGGAATTCTGAGGACCTATGTGAAACAAAATCAGACTCTGGTGAATTATAAAGCAGGTCCTTAGACTTTAAAAACATTTAGGCAAAGTGACAGTTCAGAACATCTGTTAGCCTTCTGTCTGAGTATAAACTAGATGTCATGGAGTGCACAGCTGTAGGCATTTTAGGCTTTTTTGCCAACATCTGTCACAGCAGTACAATAATATAGGTAATTATCAACACCTTATATAAACTATTTGCTATTTTAATTTTTAGAAAGAGTAAAATTAGTGTTACAATCCTTGGCAAAAATAATTGAGATGAATATAGTCATTTTGCTCTAAAAGATGAATAAGTGATCTGATCATTCTTTGAAAAACACACATTTTAAATATTTTCTGCAGCCAATATTGGTATTGTGCCATTTCGAAAAGCAAAATTCTAAGTGATTTTTTGGAAAAGATAAAAGTACACGTTAAATAAGAGGGAGGGCAGAAGAGGCCAGTAATTTGCTTTTCAGAGCAACCAAAGGTGTGATATGTTTTGTGATAAAAAAGATAGAGTTTAATACCACACAATTGTGGCATTAATTGATTCCATATTCATAAAGATTAATAATTCATTTTATAATGTCAGTGTAGCAAAATCTGTATTGATGAATTATAAAAAATTGTCTCTCTCCCCTCTCCTTGCTCTTCTCAGTCCTAGAATTTTGCAGAGAAATGGCATATAAAACTATAATTCACATCTTGCCATCTTAGTAACTAAAGTTAATTTGAAAGGGTTGGCACATTATATAAATCCAAGGACGCTTCATTGTTTTAATGCCACCTGGATATGGATCATCTACAGTGCTCCTCCTAAGGTACTGGGAATTATTGTCTCACATCTGATTCCCTTGACCTGTACAATAGTTGTGTTTCAGTCTAAACTCGAAGCAGCAAGACTATATTCCAAAGCACCTGTTCTGGGGAAGATGCCAGTCAATAATGTCTTATTGAAAGATCGGGCCCAGCTAGAGAAAATAAAGGAACTGAGCTGCAGTTGGATTTCATCATCTAAACATGCAATGTAATCTTAACCAATTCATTACACACTCCTTTTGTTTCCACTACAAAGGGGATGTTGCCTTTATCAGAGGTTGTAATTCCAGTATGTTCAAGCAAAGACAAGGGAGAAATTGAAAAAGTGCTATCAATTCTACCCACAGCCAGGAAGAACCGTAGGGTCAGAGGGTCATTATCACTGTCCCATGTACAGTTCAGACTAGACCACAGATAGCTCAAGTTTCCACACTGCAGTAGAAAGGTATCATAAAGGGGACTCACAGAAAATACTGAATAGGAATAGGAGTAGGAAATCATATTCTTGAACACATTTGATTTAACACATGAAGAATCAAATGAAGTGAATCTCTATTTGGAAAATAGTCATGGATACTTAAAATTATGCTTGCTTAGAACAGTCTTGTGAAGGAGGGAAATTTTATTCATGAAAGGCCAGCGTGGCAAAAAAATGAGTCACAAATGTCAACGTTCATAATCTGAAGGTCTGGAAAGGGTCAAAATGAGAAAGAGAAGGAGGAAGTAAATATAGATATAAAAGGCCGACAACTTGGCCTGAAAGGAAGGATTAAAAATGAAAGAAAATGACTAAAGGAAAAGAGAAATGTGATAGATACTGATGAAGAATAAGGCTTATGGGGATTCAGGGAAGAGTAAATGAAGATATTGATTACCAAATGGGGTATTAGGGACCAAATGAGAATTTAGGGCCTTGTGAGTGTCAGTACTTCCTAAAGAGAGTTATCAGCTGTAAGAAATTAGTCTTGTGGAGAGAAACATTTAAAAATAATTGCTTAGTAGTATTGTTTTGAAGTCTGTTAAAGTGAGTTCATTTGGTACTTCTTAGTGCCATATTTCTTTACCACTGAGGAGAAATCAATGTATTTTGATGTCTAAGAGAGGGGGGAAAAAAGAGAAATTAACCCATTTCCCAAACAACTTGGAAAATTCTTTATTTCTAATGATGAATTCTACTCCTTAAGGACATTACTTTTTTCCCATCAGGTTTTAAACATTTGGGACAGAATAATAGAACAAGGGTATCTGCAATATCAGATATCAGAGTGAGCTTCAAAATGATTGGATTAAAACCATCTTCACTACAGTGGTGGTTTATAAGGAAATACACACTATCTCAGAGTTTATATTGTGAATATGAAGGTATATTTGTGTTTAAATATCCCTCCTTGATTACTTGGTTCTCCTTGATTGATAGGAATAATACTTTGTTAGGGTCCATTTTATATGTTGAAAATTATTTGCTGGAAGTCAGAGCTAGCTCTAACCAACCCTCTGAAATAGGCATAGTTTGCTGTCAGCATGCTCTCATCTTCTCCCTCTTTTGTGCTATCGCTTCTCCCCGCTTGTGCCCACTGCCCTCATCTTCCTTCATTAAGTATCTTAATCCAGGCTGATCTTTCCTAGGTAGTGTCCCAGGCTTGCTCCATCCTTCCGTTTTCAAAATTTGAAACAAATGGCTAATAAATAGATTCAACCTAATGTAGTAATGACTGGTAATAACATTGTGTTCTTTCTTTAAAGTTACTAGCTTTATGGCAGAAGCTCTTTGAAGGGGGAGGTGGGCACAGATCTTAGTCATTTTTGTATCCTCTGTATCACTCAACAAAGTGCCTCCCCCATAATAAATATATATTAACTCCTAAATGAATATTTGTTGTTTTATGTTTTTCTTCTAAAATCTATATATAACTGAGAGTAATCTTATGTTTTTTATTTTTAAATTTTATGTATTTATTTTTTAGGTTCCAACAGTTAGAGAGATATAGCAGTCAAGCAGAATTAGAGTCTTTAAAAGTGATATTAATTTTTTTCCTTACTGATATTTATTACAAACACATTAAAGGGAAAATTTTAAAGGAAAATGTCCTCTATAATACAACCTACCTAACAACATAACTTAAATTTTCTATATTCCTTTCTGGTCTTTAGTACACAGATAATTAAAAATTACATTTGTAGTACACATATTTTTGGATTTTTATGTTTGTTTAATTTTTGTGCGTTTTGAAATTGAATTTGTCATAAAGGGACAAAGACTCTAAATATTAACATCTCTAATGATGAAATTTTAGACCTTCACAAAAAAATGGAATATATTTTTGGATTGGGGAGACTTTTTCAGAGCTCGCTAAGGGCAGTGTATCTGAAAGTAGCTAATCTTTTATAGTCTAAATCATAGGATCTTCCATTTTAGATGGAGAAACTGGAAACATAGGATTTTAGGGACATAAAGTAAGGCCTTAGAGAAAGAGAAGATTCAAAATGAGATTTAATAGTAGGTACCAGCTTCTATTTTGAATATTGATAACTGAAGGTATTTACCTGTCCTTCCCGGAGCCTATCTAGAAAAAAGCCTCAGATCTGAGTTTTTCTATCCTTATTCCAAATACATACCTTATAACAGTTTAGTCAAAAGGGTTTGGATGTGTAGACCATACTCACCGTGTAAAGAGAAATCAAATTAACATTTTTTATTATTAATCTGATCAGTCACTATCACTTTTGTATCACTCCAGAGCCCTTAACAGAAAGAAACACTGGAATGTTTTGTTAATCAAGGGATCGTATTGAACACTTTCAAGTGTTATATAATTAGTATTTTTTACCACTGTAAGTCAAAAAGATTTGGAAGAACGGCCACATTGTGGAGTTTAGCCTTGAATGTCCATTACCAGCAAGTGGAATGATTAGAAGAATATGATGAACTAGTATATTAGAAATATGCACTTTAAAGCAGTCCATTTCTCTCATTTCCACCTACCCTGTTATGATCTTACTATCTGCTGTGGTACTTATATATTCAGTGCAAGTAGTGATCCCCTTTCTCGCTCTCTCTCTCTCTCACACACACACACACACACACGTGTGTGTGTGTGTTTGTGTGTGTGTGTGCGCGCGGGCTGCACCTTGACACCCAGTTGCAGGAGGATGATTCATTGTGCTCTGCAGTTTAATCCACCATTTCTTATTTAGGTAGGATGGCATCTAGAGTATTTTTCCTTCCTAATATAAAACTAAAATCTTACAAGGCCACTGCCAACATGTAATATTGTCAGTCTAAACATAGGAGGTTGCTTCCTTCTTAAAGAAGGTTAGAGTTCATAAGATCGTAGAGCAGAGCCCCCTGGAATTCTCTCCCTTATAACTCAGCTTGTCCTGAAGGGGCCAGAAATCAGGCCACAGCCCAGACAGAGAAAATTGTGCTACATGGAAAATGCAGAGCTGATTCCCATCTCACACCTGCAGAATCTGCTGTCAGCTGTTCAATTCTAAGTTCTGTGGCTTTTCTCCATTCCTGCCTGTTTGGCTGGCTAATTTATTAACTCCTTGTTATCTGCAGCAAAGACCGCATAGGCACATATTTATGGGATCAAGAAAAACATAAAAATGAAAGGGTGATTGAGCAGCCTGACTGAATGTTGTGTTTACTTCACTAAACCATTGCTGAGAGTTGTCTCAACAGCTGCACATGGTCCAGGGTGGCATCTCAAAATTCAGCCTTGACTCCCTAGCCTAGCTTCCATTCTTTCCACCTCCAGCAGCCATCTAGCCATTCAGTACACCATCCTCATTTTATGTTGCAGGCAAAAAGCCAACCAAAGTATGGTCACATTTAAAAGCCTTTTAAGCAGTGAGCACCTCCCTCCTTTCCCAATTGTTCCCTGCTTTTTCACATTCCTAGTTAATAGGTTTTTAAAGCAGTTTCCCCAACTCTTTTCCTGCCACATACTGTCTTGCCTGGCATCTGTGCAGCAAAAGGCTGTTCTTCAAGAGGCTTTTAAATCCATTGTACCTCTTTGTGCCTTTCAACTGCTAACTCTTCAGGTATGGGCTGTGTTTCTTGCTTAGCATATTTTGCATGTTCCAAGCCATTCACAGCAACTACACAGCAAAAGTGAGGATAAAAATATAAATAATAAATACAGTCATTTAAAGTGATGTTCAGGGCCATGTATGCAGTTCTCTATTTGCTTAAGGTATCTCATAGATATCCAGCAAGAGGAACGTTTTCAAGAAGTGTACAATTTTGAGTTGAAATATAAATAGAAGATTTCTTTTCTTCCTTCCCTCTTCCTCCCTCCCTCCCCCCTCCCTTCCTTCCTTCCTTCCTTCCTTCCTCCCTCATTTTTTTGGGAATTAAAGTTCCCTAGTAAGTCTTGAGGCTTTAGTTTGTTGAAACACCAATATACCATAAATTAGGCTGTTTGGAAATACCCCCTTGTTTTTACCAGTAGGAGGAGGATAAGAAAAGGATGCAAATGGTGAGCATTAAAAAACTCGAATATTGAGAGCTGGAAAGGATCTAAAGGTCTGTATTTACATTTTTCCTTTAACAAGTGTTTATTCTCTGTTATGTGCCAGGAATTGTGCTTGGGCATTAGATATAAAGATGAATAGGAAATCGTCTTTGTCCTAGAAGAAGCTCACAGTCTAGAGAGGAAAAAGACAAGTAAGTAAGCAATTACTTAAATATGTATTTTGAGAAATAATGCTTTGTGGCTTTGCTTGAAATTAAAATGATTTATTTAGTTCAGAGATAAGAAATCTCAGGCAGGTAAGTATCCTGTTAAAATATGAAGTAAACAGGCATTTTCCCTCCTGACTACAGAAAATAATTATGACTAGCGCTCAACATTTTTTTTAAAATAGTAGAAGTACAATCTTCTTTTTTAAAAAAATTTTATTGGAGTCTAGTTGATTTACTATGTTGTGTTAGTTTCAGGTGTACAGCAAAGTGAATCAGTTATACATATACATATATCCACTCTTTTTTAGATTCTTTTCCCATATAGGCCATTACAGAGTAGAGTTCCCTGTGCTATACAGTAGGTCCCTATTAGTTTAGCCCTCACTTTTAAATACTTACAATCGTATGTTCTTTTCAGGCCCTATATGCTTTTTCTTCAATTTTGAGACCAGTGATCTCATCATTTTGCCTAAATGAACTGAAGTTTTCTAAGTAATATAGCCATTATAAATTATTCAGATACTTAAGTGTTATAATATATTCTTTTTTCCTGGTTTTGTCTGGTGGGTGATATTTTATAGTAATTTATAGAAAACTAGATTAGCAAAGGCTCTCAACAATAAAACTGTTTGTAATGATAATTTTGTTTCTTTTTCTGTATTGCTGCTATGCCTGGCACAAACTTTACATTTAGATTATTTTCCCATCATTTGTTTATAATTCTGTCTCTCCTTTAAAGAAGGGTTCACGTCGTTATCCTACTTGATATCCCCAGTGCCTACCATAGTGATTGGCACATAGGATGGGTTTAGGAAGGAAGGAGTGAAGGCAGGAAAATGTTCAATCTTTTCTTCACACTGAAGTAATAAACAGATTATTTAGCCACCTGTGTCACTCCATCTTTGAAGCCACAAGTTGTTCTTTTATTTATATACTGTATAACACTTCATAGCGTAGCTTTTAAGATGAGCTGGTTGCTCAATACAGTCAACTTCTGATAGCCAGAAGTACCATATTTATTTTTTGTTTGCACTGGTTATCTGCAAAAATACAATTAAGGTAATTCCATTCAAGTAGGTTTGGATAGTAGTGTCACTAAAGAGGAAGTAACCACATAGAGTCTTTCAGTTAAAGGCCCAGGGTTCTTATTCTCCTTTTTCTTTAAAGAAAGACTGGCTTGTACCAAAGTCACACTTATTTTAGGTTAGAAATCATACAACAGTTATGGTTCATGTTGTGATCAATCATGCCTTATGTTGAACTTGGTCTCCTGTATGTAGTTTATATAATTTATAATCTTTTAAAAATTTAAAATAAACAACTGTTACAGAATATAAGTGTGCATGCATTTAAAAAAAAAACTATTTAAAAAACACAAAAAGCAAATGGTTTCTAAATCTTCATTAAAGGAAAGGAAACCTGTTTTTTTTTCTTTCTGATTATTTGTTTTCATTTATTGATTAATTCAAGAATTAATTATTATTTATTGACTACCAGTACTGTAAAGGGGTTACATAGGTGCTGTGAGGGAAACAAAAATGATTAAGAAATAGTTCCGACCCTCAGGGAACTTTTAATCTGGTGAACAAGATGACAGTACACATGTAATGTAAAGAAGAATATGATTAATGTCTCAAGGGAGGCACATTAGGAAGTAGAATTTGAGCTGGACCTTAAAGGATTTAAACCAGCAGAGATGTGAGGAAGACTTTATAAGCAGAGAAAACAGCATATGCTAAAGCTCCGTGATAGGAGTATGGCGGAAGTACTGGAATGAAGGCTTGTGTAGGTTTAAGGTCATATAGTACAGACATTTGGATATAAACCATGAAGTAGAGACTTAAATTCAGGGAATACTGGGCAGTTATTTTTTAATTTAGAAAATAGAAATGTGTTTTTTAGGAAGATTAGGTTGTCAGTCTGTTGGAAGGCTGGGTATAAGGGGAGGAAAAACTAGAGGTGGGGAGCTGAGTTGGGAGGGTGTTGTGAGATTCCAGGATAAGAGTCTCATATTCGATTTTGGCTGTTGTGACCAAAAGGAGGAAGTGAATATTGGATGAATATTGTGGCTATAGGAACTGCTAAAATTTGTCAAAGTAGAAGGGATGGATAGCAATAAAAAAGAATCAAGTATGACACCAAATTTTGGGCTGGGATGATAAGAAGAATGATGGTATTAGGAGTAGAAAGAGGAGAGTCAAGTGGAGGAACTGGGTTAGTGGAAAAGATGTGAATTTGGTTTGGATCCTGTTGTATTTGAATAGTTGTTAGTTTGTTAAGGGTGAAGATAGCTATCGGAGAGTGATGAAAATGGAGGAACTTGGGAGAGAGGTCAGAACTAGCGACAGATATCTTGGAATCATTTGCATTGTAATTATAGTTGAATCTCCGTGGGGAACACAGTCTCAAAAAGAGAGAGAAGGTTGTGAGAGAACTATGGACAAAACCTGAACACTTAAATGGAAGAAGATAAGCCTATAAAGGGAGACAGAGGTAGCGCTGTCAAAAAGATTAAAGGAGTATCAGAATTGTGAAGGGTTATAGGGACCAAGAAAGGAAAGAGTTTAAAAAAATGAGGTGACGTCAGTAGCAACCAGAAATGTTCACTTTTTAAAACGAGTTCTCATTTTAAAAACATTGTCTGTGTTTTATCTGCATGTTTTTGGTGTTATATTTGTCACAAATATGTTCTGTGTTTGGAAGGATATATACACCAAACTGTTAGTAATTGTTAATCTGGAGGAGTTGGAGGTGGATTTTCTCTGTCACCTGCATATCAGTCAGGATCTCAGGAGGAAACAGATGGCACTTTCAAATTAGGATAATCAAAAATGGTTAATAAAGAGACTGCTTACAAACATGTGGATGAGGTGTTGGGAAACCAGAAAGATTAGTGTAGTATCCCGGGGTTGTTAACACCTTAAGGCCCAAAAGGATGAAGAGAAGGAGCAATTTCTGGAAATAAGAGACAAAGAGTGGTGGAGGGAAAACCACCTTGGGAGGAGCTGTGACTTTGGTCAAGAAGGAAACAATCCTGAAGGGACTTCCAGGAAGGAGACGAGGGGAATAAATACTCTTCTCCCTCCCTTGGATTTCCTGTTGCAGATTGGCCTAATCCAGTCAAGGAGCTAGATGTCTAGGCAACATGCCTATACAGGGCAGCCTCCTGAGGCAGAGCAGGGTGGGAAAGGGTATGGATGGGCAAGTGGAAGATATTTGGCACAAACTGTGTTGTATGAATTTAAAAACATTATTGTGTATTACTTCTCTGGTTTTTTAAAGGTGTGTGTTATAATTTTCTACATAACTTACGCATTCACATAATACAGAATTTATTAAGTACGTCAGTGTATAAATAATGATTAAAGAAAAAGAATCTATAACCTCTCCACCAAAAAAGGCCCCTAGCTTAGATGGTTTTCCAGTGGGATTTTACAAAACTTTCAAGGGACAAATAATATTTATTTTATATAAATTGCTCCAGAAAACGGAAAAAAAAAAAAATACAAGAAAGGAGCTACCCAGTTGGCCCGCTCATTTTGTATGAAGCTTTATAATCTTGATTATCAAATCAAGATAAGGATGATGACGATATAAGACAGATAAGGAAGATACAAGACAAGAAAAGCATAAACCTATTTCATTATGGATGTGAGTGCAATAATTCTAAATAAAATATTAGCTAACCAAATCCAATAGTTTATTTTAAAAATTACTTTTTTTTTTTTTTTTTTTTGCCGTGCCACATGGCTTGCGGGATCTTAATTCCGACCAGGGATTGAACTCGGGTCCTGCCAGTGGAAACACCGACTCCTAACCACTGTACTGCCAGGGAATTCCCTAAAAAGTGCATATTGATTGAGTAGTATTTATCCCAAGAATGAAAGGATAGTTCAATGTCAGAAAAAAATGTATCAATGTATTTCACTTTAGTATTAGATCAGAGAAGAAATATCATATGATAATTTCATGAGACACAGAAAAAACATCTTCTCTATGATGAGTTGCAGAATAAAGTATTAATACTTATTTATGAAAAATTTACAGGGCTTCCCTGGTGGCGCAGTGGTTGAGAATCTGCCTGCCAATGCAGGGGACACGGGTTCGAGCCCTGGTCTGGGAAGATCCCACATGCCGCGGAGCGACTAGGCCCGTGAGCCACAACTACTGAGCCTGCGCATCTGGAGCCTGTGCTCCGCAACAAAAGAGGCCGCGATAGTGAGAGGCCCGCGCACCGTGATGAAGAGTGGCCCCCGCTTGCCACAACTAGAGAAAGCCCTCGCACAGAAACGAAGACCCAACACAGCCAAAAATAAATACATAAATAAATAAATTAAAAAAAAAAATTTACAGAATATTAGGAGTATGAAAGGACTTCCCAGACAATTTACAAAAAACATACTGGAATAAATTAGAAGCATTTCCATTGAAACGAAGAACAAGAAAAAGATGTTTACAATTTTCATTACCATTTAAACAATATTAGAGGTCCCACCTATCTTTTAAGGCAGGATAAAGGCATGTTAGGATTAGAAAAAATAAAACTCATTATTTGAAGATGATATTATTATCTATATAGAAAATCCAATTGAATGAACATACTATGAGTACAAAAGTTTAACAAGATTAATAGAAGTTGTACACTTGTATATTTGTATATCAACTCAAAAAAGCACTCCTTTTAGACAAACTATTCTTATAATAAAAATAAGGTATTGGGCTTCCCTGGTGGCGCAGTGGTTGAGAATCTGCCTGCCAATGCAGGGGACACGGGTTTGAGCCCTGGTCTGGGAAGATCCCACATGCCACGGCGCAACTGGGCCCGTGAGCCACAACTACTGAGCCTGCGCGTCTGGAGCCTGTGCTCCGCAACAAGAGAGGCCGTGATGGTGAGAGGCCCGCGCACAGCGATGAAGAGTGGTCCCCACTTGCCGTAACTAGAGAAAGCCCTCGCACAGAAACGAAGACTCAACACAGTCATAAATAAATAAATAAATAAATAAAAGAACGTGAATTTCTTTAAAAAAAAAAAAATAAGGTATTATTTTAAGAAACATAAATTCTCCTTTTTTTGTTTCCTTTAGTAGAAAAATAGAAAGGGACATAAATGAGATTTGAATAAATGGGGAGAGATACTGTGTGCACGGGGGATATGATTTAACCTAATAAAGTTATCAATTCTCTCCAAGTACACAGGCAAAGTAAATGAAATTCCAATCAAAATTCTAACTGGATTTTTGAGAAACAATAAATTCTAAAATTTATATGGATGGCTGATGGCCCCAAAATTTCTAAAAATGTGCATAGGAAAAGATGAGCCAAAGAGATAGATAGTAGTCACCCTCAATCATCAGATAAGACATGCTATAAATGGTGATGGTGATGATGATGCTGTTGTTCCAGCAATATGTAAATAAACCAAAACAAAACAGAATTGAGAGCTTAAAAATAGATCTAGGTATATATAAAGACATATGATAATGTTTGTATCACAAAGCAATTGAAGAAAGGCAAATAATTTAGTAGATGATGTGAGGATCATTATATGGAGAAAAATACAGACTGCTAACTTACATAAAAGTTGGCTCCAGATAGACTAAGGACCTAATAATATGAGAGATAAAGATAACGATATAGGACTTCCCTGGTGGCACAGTGGTTAAGAATCTGCCTGCCAGTGCAGGGGACACAGGTTTGATCCCTGGTCTGGGAAGACACCACATGCTGTGGAGCACCTAAGCCCGTGCGCCACAACTACTGAGCCTGCGTTCTAGAGCCCATGAGCCACAACTATTGAGCACGCGTGCCACAACTACTGAAGCACGCACACCTAGAGCCCATGCTCCGCAATGAGAGAAGCCACCACAATGATAAGCCTGCGTACCACAACAAAGAGTAGCCCCAGCTTGCTGCAACTAGAGAAAGCCCGTGCTCAGCAACGAAGACCTAACGCAGCCCAAAATTTTAAAAAATATATAATAAAAAAGATAAAGATATAAAGATAGTAGAGGATAATAGAAGAAAATGTGAAATAAAATCTTTGTGACCGAAGGGGAGGAAATTTAATTTTAATTTTATTTATTTATTTTTATTGAAGTACAGTTGATTTACAGTGTTTGTTAGTTTCAGGTGTACAGCACAGTGATTCAGTTTTATATATATATATATATATATACACACATATATACATATACACATATATATGTATATATATATTCTTTTTCAGATTCTTTTTCCTTATAAGTTATTACAAAATATTGAGTAGAGTTCCCTGTGCTATACAGTAGGTCCTTGTTGGTTATCTATTTTATATATAATAGTGTGTATATGTTAATCCCAACCTCCTAATTTATCCCTCTCCCACCCCAGAAAAGGCTTTTTAAACAAAATCTCAAAGGCAGCAACTATAAGTCAAAAAAGAGTGGCTGGATTTGGCTACACCACAGGTTAAGGATTTTGTTCAATGTAGTGTTCCATAGATGAAGTTAACAAACAGATGTTAAGATTGGGAAAGGTATTTGCCATGTTTAAAACCAGCAAGGGATAATATCCCCAAAATGCAAGAACCCCTTAAATCAACATGAAAAATATGGAGACCCCAAGAGAAAAATTCATAAGAAGTTAAACAGGTAATTCAGAGAAGATGTCTGAATAAATAGCAAATATATGAAGAGTTGCTAAAGTTCATTATAAAGAAGTGAAATGCAAATTAAAGCAACAATAAAATATCATTTGACAAGTATGTGCGTGGCAGCAGTTAGAAAGGTGGATAATACCAAGTATTGGAGAGGATATGGAATAGTGGAGATTTTTGCACTGCTGATGGGAATATAAATTGTACAGTCATATGCATAGCAGTCCTACTCATGGATCTGTTCTTCCAGAGAACTAGCAAAAATTTTAGTGAGGACATGTTCATGGATGTTATAATATCACTAATGGAGGTAGAGAGTTAGGTGCATCTGATAAGTAATTTTAATCAATAAGTAAAATATAGTGGATGCATACTATGAAGTACTATGCAGCAGTAAGAAGCAGTGAACTCATTGATCATGGAAAAATCTTAAAAACATAATCATGAAAGAACAAATAAGAAACATAATGAGAGCTATAGCACAAATGCTATTTATTTAAATAGAACACACATAATTCTTTACAAAACAACTATACCTATTTTGTAATGCTGTACACATTTAAATATACATTCTAATCTCTTTAAAATGGGTTAATAGAGGAGGGAAATGAGCGTGAAACTTGAAGAAAGAGTGAAGTAAAGAGAGCAAAGTGAAGAAAAAGTAAAACAAAGGAAAGGGATCATACATGGACCAATGATGACAGCATGCAGACAAATTAAGGCCACAATTAGATCAAACTGCTGTCTGCATCTGAAGTTCAAAATCTAACAACAAACCAAACATTTAGGTGGTTTTCAGTCATTTGCTACAGTGGCTGTCTTTGTCATACATTATTTTATAATAAAAAAAGAAACATTTTTCTTGTACTATGCATTTCTGAGGTGTCTTCTCTACTCCTATTCTTTCCTGAGAGAGACTCATAGTATTCCAGGCAGAAGTAAAATTACAGTTATGTGTGTAGCAAACATCAGGGTATTTGCATGACTTCTTGACTGATCTGAGGTTTCAGTGATCTGAGAGCCAAACTTTTTCAGCAGCTTTCAAACATTTTGGTCTTGGGATCCCTTTATATTCTTAAATCATTGAGGATCCCAAAGAGCCCTTGTTATTTACCATATTAGAAATAAAAATGTTAAATATTTAATAATTTAAAAATAACGATCATAAAACCATAAAATGTTAACATAACAATTTTTAAGTGAAAAATAATTATATTTTGCAACACAAACATTTAGTGAGAAGAGTGGCATCATCATGTGTACAAATCTCTTTAATGTCTGACTTAATAGAAGACAGCTGGATTCTCATATTTGTTCTGCATTCATCTCTTGTAAAATGTTGTTTTGGTTGAAGTATATCTAGAAAATCCAGCTTCATAGACATGTAGTTAGAAAAGTGAGGGGTATTTTAACAGCCTTTTCAGTTAATCGTGGATATTTGTCTTTGATATTGCACCAAAGCTCGACAAGTGATAGTTTCTTGAAGGTGATTTTCAGTGTGAAATCTGAAACTATAATCAATGAACTTTTTGTAGTTTGTTATATTAAAATTTATTGGCATGTCTTGTACTTTGATGAATCTTTTATCCATGCATGATTCTGTAATTTCATGCATTGGTCAGTTGGAAAGTGTTGGTTTACTGAGTTATGCGTGTCGTATACAATATTTAAAAAAATCACATTTGTTAGTTATAACACTGATCTCATCAGAAAAGTACTTAAGTATTGGGAAGCTGTGATGCTCACAGCAGTGGATACAGGTTTTCCAAAATTGTAGTTTTCATTGAAAGTTATTGGCAACTGTCATTTTTTTCCCTTGAGGTTATAGACTCGCTTTACTTTTGAGAAAATACCAAACACTCAAGTCTGAATAAACCATAGTTTGTCTGAAGTTTTTTCTTTCAGATAAAAATGGTGTTCCATGAAAAAAGGTGCTAGTAGTTCAGCTTGCAACTCAGGTGCAACTCATAGTATCATGAGATATCCACGGTCCTTGGTTCAGAATGCAGCAGAAGTGCTGTATGCATACTTCCCATTTTATAACACAGAATATTAAAAAGGGCTTGTACTGAAGGGTTGAAACTTAATAAAATTAATAATTTCTACTGACTCATCGAGCACATTCTTAAATGAATCTAGGTTTCCTCCCTGCACGGTGGTGAATGACAGTGATAGAGCGGTTTTGTGCCACTATCTTTTTGATTTTTTTTTTAATAAATTTATTTATTTTATTTATTTTTGGCTGCGTTGGGTCTTTGTTGCTGTGCACAGACCTTCTCTAGTTGGGGCAAGTGGAGGCTACTCTTCGTTGCGGTGCATGGGCTTCTCATTGCGGTGGCTTCTCTTGTTGCAGAGCACGGGCTCTAGGTGCGTGGGCTCAGTAGTTGTGGCACACGGGCTCATTAGTTGTGTCTCACGGGCTCTAGAGTGCAGGTTCAGTAGTTGTGGTGCACAGGCTTAGTTGCTCCACGGCATGTGGGATCTTCCCAGACCAGGGCTCAAACCCATGTCCCTGCATTGGCAGGCGGATTCTTAACCACTGCATCACCAGGGAAACCCTTTTTTTTTTAATGTATCATTGTCATGTGGATTATTTTATTTTATTTATGAAACTATAGTTGATTTACAATATTGTGTTAGTTTCAGGTGTACAGTTTCAGATTCTTTTCCATTATAGGTTATTACAAGATATTGAATATAGTTCTGTGCACTCTACAGTAAATCCTTGTTTATTTTATATGTAGTGCTGTGTATCTATTAATCTCATACTCCTAATTTATCCCTCTCCCTCCTCTTTCCCTTTTGATAAGAAGTTTATTTTCTATGTCTGTCTGTTTGATTTGTATTATTAAGTTGATTTGTATTATTTTTTTAGATTCCACATATAGGTGATACCATATGGTATTTGTCTTTCTCTTTCTGGCTTACCTCACTTAGTATGATAATCTCTAGGTCCATCCATGTTGCTGCAAATGGCAATATTTCATTCTTTTTTATGGCTGAGTAATAGTCCATTGTACATATATACCACATCTTTTTTTTTTTTAATTTAAAATTTTTACTTTGTTTAGAATGACATTAAATGACAAAACAAACACCATGGCAAATTGACAAAAAGAATGTGGAAGAAAAGAAAAAGCTTTACACTACCAAATGTGAAATAGATAGCTAGTGGGAAGCAGCCACATAGCACAGGGAGATCAGCTCGGTGCTTTGTGACCACCTAGAGGGGTGGGAGGGAGGGAGACGCAAGAGGGAAGCGATATGGGGATATATGTATATGTATAACTGATTCACTTTGTTATAAAGCAGAAACTAACACACCATTGTAAAGCAATTATACTCCAATAAAGATGTTAAAAAAAAAAAAGAAAAAGCTTTATGTTTATGAACTGCTAACAGCACTTTTTTCTAGCTTTTGAACAAAAGCTCCACATTTCAGTTAGCAATGAGCCCCACAAATTATGTAGCTAGCACTGGTAAACAGCTATTCAAGAAATTAAGATAAACAAAATCAAAGTAAGAGAAAAAATCATACAGATTCCCAAAGATGATCACTTTTCACTTCCTTGTATAATATAGATCCTCTTGGGACTTTTTCTTACATGTGTAGTTTCTGTTCTTCTGTTTGTCACACTCCTTCTTTTAATAGAATTATATATTACGAAAATAATATTATTCTCTCCACCTAAAGCATTCTCCCAATATCTGAATGATTTGCTTCCTTACCTCTTTCAGGTGTTCATTCAAGTATCTCCTTCAGAATGGCCTTGCCTGACCACCCTATTTCTCCAGCCCCTGCCACCACCAACAGCCATGGCATTTATTCATCTTTAATAACCATCTGACATAACACCTAACTTGCTAAATTTTAGTTTATTGTTTGTCACTCTGTTTTAGTCTGTCCAAGCTGCTATAACAGAATACCATGAACTAGGAGGCTTGTTAACAACAGAAATTTATTTCTCACAGTTCTGGAGGTTGGGAAGTTCAAAATCAAGGAGCTGGCAGATTTGAACCACGTCTTCTTTATCCATTCATCTGTTGATGGACATTTAGGTTGCTTCCATATCTTGGCTATTGTGAATAGTGCTGCTATGAACGTTGGCTTGCATGTATCTTTTTGAATTAGAGTTTTTAGTCTTTTCTGGATATATGGCCGGGAGTGGGATTGCTGGATCATATGGCAACTCTATTTTTCATTTTTTAAGGAACCTCTAGACTGTTTTCTGTAGTGGCTGCACCAATTTACATTCCCACCAACAGTGTAGGAGGGTTCCCTTTTCTCCACACCCTCTCCAGTATTTATCATTTGTAGACTTCTTGATGTTGGCCATTCTGACTGGTGTGAGGTGATACCTCATTGTAGTTTTGATTTGCATTTCTCTTATAATTGGCATTGTGGAGCATCTTTTCATGTGCCTGTTGACCATCTGTTTGTCTTCTTTGGAGAAATGTCTATTTAGGTCTTCTGCCCATTTTTTGATTGGGTTGTTTGTTTTCGTGATATTGAGTTGCATAAGCTGTTTATTTTGGAAATTAATCCCTTGTTGGTCACATCATTTGCAAATATTTTCTCCTAGTCCATAGGTTGTCCATACATCTATCTATCACCATATATTTTATTTTGAAAAAATTTTGACTATATTACCCATTACATTTAACAGATTAAAAAAATGCTTTATACTACCTGGCAAGTACTAAATTTCTCTTTATGGTTACAAAGATAGGAAATGGGAAGAAGAAGAATCCATCTGTTTTCTGATGAGATGAAGTTGAAATGATGTACCTAATGGTGTCTTATTTTCAGTAGTCATATTGAATACATATTGAATGTATTAATACATATTGAATGAATGAGTGAAACAAATGGACATTGCATTACTCCTTGCATTACTATTACTATTGCATTACTATTACATAGTTATGATAATGGTACACATGAGATAAAACTCACTTTAGCTCCACTGTCTTTCTTCCTTGGGACAGTATCTTCTTTCCTATTCTTCTTTTCTTCCTCCCGCTTGTCATTTTCATTTCATGAGCTTCCACTCATTCTCCACTTCCCAGAGCTGAATAAAAATATGTTTGAAGGAAGACCTATTCCATGTGAATGGGCAGATATCTGTATGAGAGCCAGTGGTTCTGAATTATGCCTTTTTTTTTTTTTTTAGTAACAGTAAAACACTGTCTATATTATACCAAATAAACTGACTAAAAATTGAAAAATTTATTTAAATCTTTGTGTACATGTAGACAGAAGCTGGACTGCTGAGTTCTGGACAAGTCACAGAGCTTGAGATTTTATAATTGATCCATTGATTCCTGAATTTGCATACTGATCCTATGCTGGTCAATCACTTGGTCAGATAGAAAATATCCCGTAAGAACTGAGAGTCCAGTAAATCAAAATATATTTACTGGAATGTAATATATATTTAATGTATGTGAATAATAGAATAAGAAGCCTCTTACTGTTTTCTCAATTAAACTCATAAGTTACCATACATAATACAAATTATTATTGTAAACTCCTTGTACCTATACTGTAACTGCCATAAGTTTTCTCTTACTATTTTTTTTTCTTTTCCTATGGGCAACAGAAGTTTAGCATACATTTACATGGTGTCAAATTTCTGACATATAATTGGAAAACAGAACAAAGATGCAATTCAGTTTGATGAAGCTTTTTACAGTTTTACATGTCTTTATGGGCATATACATATGTTGATACAAAATAATACATTTACCACTTTTTAAAATGCTTTCATTAATGAAAAATGCATATTTATAATTGGCATAATCGTAGCATTCATATTTTGGGGGGTATAGTTGTTTTACAATGTTGTGTTAGTTTCTACTGTATAGCGAAGTGAATCAGCCATATGTATACATATGTCCCCTCGTTTTTGGATTTCCTTCCCATTTAGGTCATCACAGAGCACTAAGTAGAGTTCCCTGTGCTATACAGCAGGTTGTAGCATTCATTTTTGTAGTGGAGTTCCCTGTGCTATACAGCAGGTTGTAGCATTCACCTTCATCATTAAATTATTCCTTATTTTTCCAAGTAATAATTATTATCTTACAGACTCAACTTTAATAACTAAATTAAGGTCAACATTCTCTTGAATTTATTCTATGTGATGAGATCAAACTATATCATTTTTATTTCAAATTAAGTTTTATTTTTGAAAAAGTAGGATGTAAATCTTTATGTTTAGAAGAAAAATCAGAAGTCATTCAAATGGGGGAGGAATCAATTTTTAAATCTTTTTTGGTGTTGCACAGAAATTTCTGGGAATGTCATCATTTCAAACTTGGAGGCATCCCTGCTCTGTTTTCCCATATGGTTGGAATGAATTCCCTTGCAGCGACTGCCTCCCATTCACACATGGGAGGAGCCAGAATACAGCTATGGAGTAGTCCATCAAAGGTGTTTTTCATTATTAATAGAAAAGTTATATTGTCTGCCTGCCTGAGAATGTTTATGGAAACGTGTGATTTCTATCTCCAGAATTCGTTTTTGAGAGTGCATGCAAATCAAACTATTGAATAGGTAACAGATATTTTGCTCCCCTACAGACACAACTTGTAGTCTTATATACAACTATAGCAGATCTTCAAAGTTCTCCAACACAGTTGGAAAACTCCAAGATGGTTTATCCTGAGAAGTGTTGGAAGCTCTTAGAAACTGCTTTTAAAAAATAGGATAGATTCTCTCATTTCTAAAATGGCTTTATTAAAACCTCACCTAGAAGCAGAGGTGGGATATTTGTTTTTTTATTGTCTTAAGAACTTATAATTATTTTTGTCAGCAAAGCCTAATAATAATTTATTTAATCTAAAATTTAAAATAAAGGCAGCCAAATTTTCACAAATATTTTTAAATGCAGTTCCTAAAATAATTGATATGTCTAGACTTGGCATTATCTATACCAGTGGTTCCTAAGTAGTGATTCATGATTAAATTTTCACCTGTCTGTGGTGAAATAGGAATATTAGGACAATATTGTGAGTTTTTCATCATTAAATTTATCCAGTTTAAATTAGGACTGTCCTTTATACTGAGAATATGTTATTCCTACTTTTAAATGTTAAAATGTTCATTCGTTTATTACGTAACAGTGGTGATAGATAATTTTTAACATCTTTTGGTGGCAGTTTTTTGTAGATCTCTAGTTTTTAGAAGTTTTATGGTTGTGAAATCCAGAAGTGTAGGAACTCTATTTCATACAGTATTAAAACGTCTACATAAAGAGTGAAAATTCAGTGCCAAAAAACATTTAATTTACTAAATGTTTAACATTCTATCAGGACATTGAGACATATGGTTTAAATTGACAGTTAAATATAGTCTGCTACATATACGAAACTTAACAAATAAATCTATTCAAATGGTCAACATATAACATGAGGTGAATTAGAAAGGGAGTTTAAAAAGTGTGAAAAGTGACCTTGGCCTGGGATGGATGGGCTAAGGAAGAAGCTAACTGAAAGGTCACACTTGCCGTGACTCTGAAATTATTTTATGGGCTTGGCTTAAAGAAATGGGATTTTATGTTTAGTCAGCTAAATCTAGGATTAAAGAGAGGAGAATTATCATTTTGCAACTTTGATGAATTAGGAATGGTATGAGCAGCTGGTGATTAATGAAGGCTCAAAGGTAATTCAACCTGGAGTACAAAATCTTTGCCTATTTTATTTGCTGCTCTGGCCCTAATGCCTGGTAGGTGTTCCATAAATATATGGTGAATGAAGAACATGAAAGAAGAAAGAGAAGGTAGCTGCTGGAGAAGTAGCGGTAGAGAACCGTGTAGAGCACCAAGAAGATGAATTTTAGGAATAGCTAATAAATTTAGAGTTTTTTTGAAGGCCTCTTTTAACCTAGGCAACATAGTCTTATTTATTGTCAGTTGCTCTGCTAACTACAGTATGGATGGTGAAAAGATTTTGTATTGATTATCAGCTACTACTACTAGAATTTACATGATAACTAGAAGATAACAGAATTGTGGTTTAAGACGGTCCTAAATCCATTAGTAATTCTAAAATTTTAGTGAACTTTTTCTTAATGCAAAGAATTTCACTTCTGGTTACATATTTATGGACCTAAAATCATTATCAACTCCTTAAAATCACCAAGTAATAGAGTTGGAAAGTGATTCCAAAGATTATCTATATCATCTTTCCTGAAAAACTAATTTTCAAAGATCTTATTGATATTCTGTACCATATTGAATCAGGCCTACTTTATTTTTGAAAAAAATTTAATTATATGTTTCAGGTGTACAGCGTTATAATTCAGCATCTGTATACACTACAGAGGGATCACCAGCACAAGTCTAGTTACCATCCATCACCATGAAGTTAACTCCCTTCACCGAGTTCACCCACCCCCCTACTCTTCCCCTCTGTTAATGACTAATCTGATCTCTATCTCAGTGAGTTTGTTTTTGTTTTATTTTGTTTGTTCAATTTTTTTTTTTTTTTTGGCCACACCACATGGCATGTGGGATCTTGGCTCCCTGACCAGGGATCGAACCCATGTCCCCTGCAGTGGAAGCACAGAGCCCTAACCAGTGGACCACCAGGGAATTCCCTGTTGATTTGTTTTTCTAGATTCCACATATGAATGAAATCACACAGTATTTGTCTTTCTCCATCTGACTTATTTCACTTAACATAACACCTTCAAGGTCCATCCATGTTATCACAAATAATAGGATTTCATTCTTTTTTATGGCTGAGTAGTATTCCATTGTGTATTTATGTAACACATCTTTATCCATTCCATCATCGATGGAGCCTTAGGTAGTTTCTATATCTTGGCTATTGTAAATAATGCTGCAGTAAACATAGGGATGCCTGTATCTTCTTGAATTAGTGTTTTTGTGTTCTTTGGATAAATACTCAGAAGTGAAATAACTGAGTCATATGGTAGTTCTATTCTTAATTTTTTGAAGAATCTCCATACTGCTTTCCATAGTGGCTGCACCAACTTCCAGTCCCACCAACACTGTAGGGAGGTTCCCTTTTCTTCACAGTCTCTCCAATATTTGTTATTTCTTGTCTTTTTGATAATAGCCATTCTGATAGGTGTGAGGTGATACCTCATTGTGGTTTTGACTTTCACTTCTCTAATAATTAGTGATGTTGAGCATCTTTTCATGTGCCTGTTGGCCATCTGTATGTCTTCTTTGGAAAAACTGTCTATTCAGATCCTCTGCCCATTAAAAAAATTTTTTGTTGTTGAGTTATTTGAGTTTTTTATATATTTTGAATATTAATTAGCCCTTTATCTGATATATCATTTGCAAATTCTTCTCCCATTCAGTAGGTTGACTGTTCGTTTTGATGATGGTTTCCTTTGCTGTGCAGAAGCTTTTTAGTTTGATGTAGTCTCATTTGTTTATTTTTGCTTTTGTTGCGCTTGTTTTTGGACTCAGGTCCACAAAAGCATCGCTAAGACCCATGTCAGTGAAATTACTACCTATTTTTTTTCTAGGAATTTTATGGTTTCACAGCTTACGTTCAAGTCTTTAATCTATTTTGAGTTAATTTTTGTGTATGGTGTAAGATAGTGGTCGAGTTTCATTCTTTTGCTTGTGGCTGTCCAGTTTCCCAACACCACTTACTGAAGAGATTATTCTTTCTCCATTTTATGTTCTTTGCTCCTTTGTCATAAATTAATTGTCCATATATGTGTGGGTTTATTTCTGGGCTCTCAGTTCTGTTCCATTGATATGTGTGTTTGTTTTTGTGCCAGTACCATAACTGTTTTGATTACTATAGCTTTGTAGTATAGTTTGAAATGAGGGAGCGTGATACCTCTGGCTTTGTTCTTCTTTCTCAAGATTGTTTTGGCTATTTGGGAACTTTTGTGGTTCCACAGAAATTTTAGAATTATTTGTTCTAGTTCTGTGAAACATGCCATTGGAATTTTGATAGAGATCTCATTGATTCTATAGTTTGCTTTGGGTAGTATGGACATTTTAATAATATTAATTATTCTAATCCATGAACATGGAATATCTTTCCATTTCTTTGTGTTTTCTTCAATTTCTTTCATTAGTATCTCATAGGTTTCAATGTACACATCTTTCACCTCCTTGGTTAAATTTATTCCTGGTATTTTATTTTTTTTGATGTAATCGTAAGTGAGATTGTTTTCTTAATTTCTCTTTCTGATAGCTCATTATTAGTGTATAGAAATGCAACAGATTTTTGTATATTAATTTTGTGTTCTGCAGCTTTACTGAATTCATTTATTAGTTCTAACAGTTTTTTGGTGGAGTCTTTATGGTTCTCTATATACAGTATCATGTCATCTGCAAATAATGACAGTTCTGACTTGGATGCCTTTTATTTCTTTTTTTCTTGCCTAGTTGCTCTGGCTAGAACTTCCTATACTATGTTCAGTAAAAGTGGTGAGAGTGGGCATACTTGTCTTGTTCCTGATCT
The DNA here is from genome assembly GCF_949987535.1 of Balaenoptera acutorostrata. Taxonomy (NCBI): domain Eukaryota; kingdom Metazoa; phylum Chordata; class Mammalia; order Artiodactyla; family Balaenopteridae; genus Balaenoptera; species Balaenoptera acutorostrata. The sequence continues at coordinate 65,376,577 of NC_080067.1, read as the reverse complement.
CGGGAAAAAGCTTTCAGCTTTTCACCGTTGAGTATGGTGTTAGCTGTGTGTTTGTCATATATGGCCTTTGTTATGTTGAGGCACATTCTCTTTATACCCACTCTGTTGAGAGTTTTAATCATAAATGGATGTTGATTTTTGTCAGAAGCTTTTTCTGCATCTATTGAGATGATCATATGATTTTTATCCTCCATTTTGTTAATATGATAGATCATGTTTATTGATTTATGGATGTTGAGTCATCTTTGCATGCCTGGAATAAATCCCACTTGATCACAGTGTATGATCCTTTTAATGTATTGTTGAATTCAGTTTGCTAATGTGTGTTGTTGAGGATTTTTGCCATCTGTGTTCATCAAGGATATTGGGCATCAGGCCTAGTTTTAAGTTGCTTATACTTATTAAAAACAAACTGCTATTATATATATGCATATGTTAATCCCAATCTCCAAATTTATCACCCCCCCCCCCCAACTTTTTGTCTTTGGTAACCATAAGTTTGTTTTCTACATCTGTGACTCTATTTCTGTTTTATAAATAAGTTCATTTGTACCATTTTTTTAGATTCCACATATAAGTGATATCGTATGATATTTGTTTTTCTCTGTCTGACTTACTTCACTTAGTATGATAATCTCTAGGTCCACTACTATATGTGAAATAGATAACCAACAAGGACTGACTGTATGGCACAGGGAGCTCTACTCAATATTCTGTAATAACCTATATGGGAAAAGAATCTAAAAAAGAATGTATGTATGTACATGTATAACTGATTCATTTTGCTGTACACCTGAAACTAACACAACATTGTAAATCAATTATATTACAGTAAGAAAAAGTAAAAACAAAACAAAACAAAAACCAAACTGCTTATAATTGTTTCTTATAAGTTATTTTGCCAAACAGTCAAAATTTGGTAAGGAATAAGTATGAATGAGATTCATAAAAATTTATTTTTTTGTCAAATTAGCTTTTTGAAATATGATTAAATATAAGATTTAGGTTTCATTTCTCTTCACTTTACAGGACTTAATTTCCCCATAAACCAAAAGAAATACCACTTTATAGGCTATTGTCATAAAAGAATTGCATCTTGATGATTTAATTTACAAATATACAAAAGCCCATAGAGTTCTAATAAATAAAAAATTTTGCTGTCCAATATATATATGTGATAAGTAGACAGCAGAGGACTGTTTCTGTGGGATATTAGAATTTTCAACAGTAAATTTGCTCTCACCACTTCATCTCATGTTAGCATATTTACGTTCCTTTCCCCAACTCCCCTGCCCTGTCTCAACACATGAGGTACAACACTCACTGATTATTTCTGCTGTGTGTTAGACATCTGAAAGTGTGTGGTCTTGCAAAACTATGAGGCAGATTGGAATTCTTTATAGCATAAAGTTAGTGGCATGTAGTTGCTTCAAATCATATCCACTATTCTGGTAACCAAAAGAAATGCAGTGAAATAATAAAGGTTGTTTCCTTGTTTATGAATAATTAAGGGTTCCCCCAAAACATTTCTAATTATTATTAGAAAATAATTTCTCTCGTTCAGCAGAGGAATTTGGGTTTGCAAAGTGTATATTGTTTTCCTGAAGGCCTATTGCTTGTGAAACATGTACACATACCTGCATAAGAGCGTATGTCCTTTAATTGTTAAAAAGAATCATGGAAGCAAAGACAGAAATTTACTTCATCAGATTAACAGTGATGAGACCAGTTTAGCTATTCAACATGTTCTTGATGTTCTATTTTTTTTTAATAAATTTTATAATTTTTATTTATTTATTTATTTATTTATTTTTGACTGCATTGGGTCCTTGTTGCTGTGTGCAGGCTTTCTCTAGTTGCGGTGAGCGGGGGCTACTCTTCGTTGCGGTGCACGGGCTTCTCATTGTGGTGGCTTCTCGTGTTGTGGAGCATGGGCTCTAGGCACGCAGGCTCAGTAGTTGTGGCTCATGAGCTCTAGAGCACAGGCTCAGTAGTTGTGGCTCACGGGCTTAGTTGCTCCGTGGCATGTGGCATCTTCCCGGACCAGGGCTCGAACCTGTGTCCCCGGCACTGGCAGGTGGATTCTTAACCACTGTGCTACCAGGGAAGTCCTTGATGTTCTATTTGTGATTATAATGTTCGTCCATCTTTGTAGTCCAGGTATTCCCCCGGAAGGGGCCTCACCAGTATCTCCTTCCTGTGATTTACTCAGGCTTGAATGGAATGTACCTCAACTAGCCATTCATGTTTTCTGTTTATTTTCTCATTTGGGGACTACTCTCCATCCCTGCCTTTGGTTGTCTCAGGTGGAGAGCATCTTAGTTCTAAAGTATAATTAATGTCTCTCATGTGCAAAGGAGGCACTCGAGGATGAAGTTACTCTCACCTCATTCTCCCTATCCTCCTCTCACTGCTGTTGCTTTTTGAAAACCATCCTCTATGTCACCTTTCAGCAAAGTATGCTTTACTAGTTTGGGAAGATTTATGATCGTATATCTCAACTCAAATAAAAGGAGCAAGTATGCAAGTGAATCCTAACAGGGACTGTCCAATCATTTTCTCACAAGTTTTAAGCAACGTGTTTCTAGACTCTAAAAATAGAGTGCGTATCACAAAACAGCTTATATCCAGTAAACTGTCATTTAATCCAACCGTAAATTATGGAACCTTGTGAAAAGCACTCCTCCTGTATTTTCCTCTTTCTGGGCCAAGGAGGGTGTGCATGTACAGGAAGAAGATGGGGACATGAGGAAGACGGGAGTCTTTTCCTACTCTGTTCTTACACACTGAGCCTCCTGAACAGGAGTTACTCATGAGTGTGGAGAGAAGAAGTAATCTATGTCTGAGGATTTTTTTAATGTAAAGTTAAATTGTATCCAGCTGCTCCAGCTGTTTTCATTTCACATTTGAATGTTTACTATTTTACTGAAAGGGTAAAGCAGCTATTGAGTGTTGCATGTATCATTCTAAAAAAGGAACTTTTTCTGTCCTTAATAGCTAGAGTAACAGAACTGTCCAGGAGGTCAGAGACCAAGACTATCTTATTCAACACTGAATTTCCAGAATCCAACCTGGTACTTGATACCTCGTAGGTGCTCAGTATATATTTAAGAGAATGAAGAATGATCATTGCTCTCCTAGTTGATAAAATAAATAATGATGCCTACATTGTAAGTTTGTAACATTGTGAAAAGCAAAAGATTAAGTTGCCTTTCATTGTGTTTGTGTAGGTACATGTATTATAAACAATATAATTAAAGCCTTTCAATTGTTGATTTGCTTATTTTATTTTTTTACTAAATTTTAAGATCTTGGAATCTGAGAAAATTTATAAGAGGAATATTTACAGCAGTTTTTCTGTTGCAGGGCTGTTTGAAAGATACATGAATTATAATGTTTTATTTTTTGAGGCCTCGTCCATATCAATTGTTTTGATCTAATTGACCAGACTATTTCCTAAACAGTTGACCCTTGAACAATGCGGGGCTAGGGATGCCAACCCCCTCGCACAGTCAAGAATCCAGGTGTAACTTATCGTGGGCCCTTCTGTGCATGGTTCTTCCATATCTGTGGTTCCTTGGTATCCATGGTTCCAAATTTGAGGATTCAACCAACTGCGGATTGTGTAGTACTATACTGTTTACTATTGAAAAAAATCTGCCTGTAAGTAGACCCACGCAGTTCAAACCCATGTTGTTCAAGGGTCAACTGTAGTTCAAAATTCAAAACAGAAAGGTTTCCTCCCATCCTTGACCCCTAGCCACCTAATCCCCCTCCTCACAGTTGATGTTGTTAGTTTCTTGCATAATTTTCCAGAAAGAATTTATGTTTTTAAAATTCAACAGCTAATTTAAATCTATCTCTTTATGAAACTTTCTATATCAGTTCATATAGAGTTTATTCATTCTTTTTTGTGGCTTCATGTTCTGTTGCATGAATCTACTACAATTTAAACAATTCCTTATTAATGAACATTTAAGGTATTGCCAATATTTTAGTGTTATAGACAATGATGACATGAGTAACTTTGTAAAAAATGTCATTCTATACACAGGTTTTTCCTTAGAATAAATTCCTAGATGTAGAATTGTTATATTAAAATATATGCATTTATAATTTTGATAAATATTTTCCAAATTGCCTAAAGGATAGGTTTCAGTGATTTTTTTCTTAACAATTTGCCTGACTCAGACTATTCTATAGGCTGATTTTTTATATTCTGTAGTCACACCATGGAAAATTGAATCCTACAGTCCTTAGGTGGAATAAGCAACCATGTTGATGGTGCAATTTAAGGAGCATTGAGTGTCCCACAGTCAAAATATCTGAAAGTCAGCAGTCTGTCATAATGTTATTTGGGGAAATCCTTTCTATATGATAATCATACCCAACGCTTTATTTTTTTTTTTGGTTATAGTAATTAGTTACTAGTATTCATACCTTGATAAACTATAAAATGTCTCTCTAAAACTTTTGTTTTTCTTGTGTATATTTCCACCTTATCTACTGAAAGAGTGAAATGACAGCCCATGGCCTTTTTACTATAATAACCTGTGGAACATCCAAGTTACACAGAATATTGATATCACTATGAGGGGTGGGAGGGGGAGCAAGGGAGGAAAGGAGGGAAAGAGAAAGAGAAACTTAGTTTTTCACAGGTTTTTTTTTTTTTTTTGGTTAAAATGCCATGGAAAGTTCTAGATTTTGATGGAGATGTCATTGTAAATCTGCATAGTCATTGCTTGTGACTTGTTTCTGCTGACGGAGTTAGTTTTGTCTGGGCAGATGAATGTCACTCTGAAAAAAAGAGTACTGTGCTCTGTGGACACGTGCTGACCCCCTGCCCTAAAACACTGAACATTAAACAGCAGAGCAGAACGCAGGCCCCACTAAAGAGTTGACAGTTAACTTAAAATTGATAATTTCTGTTTAGACTAAATAGTATGGTTGTAAATTGTGGTCATCTAGGAAGGATTTTTTTTTTTCCTAAGGTTGGTAATACCTCAGGAAAGTCATACACCACCTCAGAGGGTATGGGTGGAATGGGAATGAGGGGTGCAAGGAGAGTAGGGTAAGAGCAGGTGAAGCAGAAAGGGATTTCTATATAAGAATGTTAGGAACAGTTTTAAATTAGTCTTGGGTTGCAAATGAGAAATAAAGCATCATGGAAAACTCAAGAACATGAGCAAATATACAAGGCTTTGGATAGAATGAGATTATGAATTGAAGACTACTTTTCACTGCTAATTTCTATCACTAAATTCTAGGAACTCAGTGAAAAAACATTTTTTTTCCCTTTCTTCTTGATAGTCTGTGTATGTTTGTTGTCAAATATGAAAAAAAAACTGTGATAGAAGAAAAAGGCTTTTGAGATCTGTGGTTTTGGTTTAGGTAAAGCTGCTTTACAAGCAGTTTCTTGTTGGGTCAACAAGCCTTGTGTGTTTTGGCATGGAACTGACAGTGCTAATGCCTAATCCATTCAGAATAACCCTTTCAGGGATGTTGAGATATCCAGGCGATAAAATGACAGCAGTAGAGGAGGATGAAATGTTAGGAGAACTAAATCAACCATTAAGAAAAGTTGCAAAACCTGGATTCGGTGGTTTGTATAGACTTGCAATTTTCTATCTAGATGGTTATTGGAATTTCTGTTATAACTTTCAGAGGATCGCTTTCTCTTGGGATAGTAATACACACTTATATCAACAAGGCAGCATGGTATAATGGAAAGTGTGGAACTTGGAAACCGGGCAGATCTGAGATTGAGTCCCATCTCTGCCACTTTTTAGCTGTGTAAATTTAGACAAATTACTTCACATCTCCAAACCTGTTTCCTCACCTGTGATATGGAGGACAATAGTTGTAACTTGTAGTCTTTATAGGGACTAAATAGGGTAATTTACGTTAACCATCTTCCACAATGCCTGAACTGTCAATATAATAGGACTCCTTAAGAGGTAGTCCTCCCTCAGCCGTCTTCTTCCTGACTCCAGAGATATAGGCAATTGAAGTTTTAATAAGTATGTATGTATATGTGTTCCAGAAAGGATTTAAGGTGGTTATAATTTGGTGATTGGACCCAATGGTTTCCTAATAAAATTTGAGAATGAGGAAGTTATTTTTCCTTTTTCATGAGAGACATTTTAAGGCTAATAACATTTACTTTTTCTTTCTTCCATTCTGTGCATTATATTTGACGATCTTTGGGATAAGTGGTCTAACAACATATTGGCAAATTGCACAACAGTGTACTAAGTGTCAGTAATGGTAAATTTTATGTGTGTTGTATCACAATAAAAAAGAGGAAAGAAAACTATAGAAATAGATATTGTTCTTCCTTAAAAAATATTCACAAAGCCAAAGGTTCTGGATAAATAGCATTTATTCATCCACTGCTTTATAGTTAAAGCACACAGCTGAAACAGATTTTTAAAAAATGGCTGAAGAGTTTGGATTGTGAAGAATTTCTTTAAAAACTCATTTATTACAAAGGTGTTTATCACAGAATTATTTATAATAATGAAAAGATTGAAAGCAATCTAAATGGCTTATATTAGAAAAATGAGTAGCAACAGTAATAATTAAAAGTTACTGAACACTTACTATGGCATAAAAATCAAATATCCAGGCAGGGTCATGTAAGCAAGAATAAGAATGTGAGTAGCGATCCTCACAGACTAGCGGACCAGAAAGTGGTTGGGGCAGGATAAAGGGTGATATCTCAGGGGCAATAATATACTTTTAAGTATTTTACATGGATTAACTCATTTAATCCTAATAATAAAACTGTGAAGTAGGTAGTACTATTATTGACATTTTACATATGAGGCCCAGTGATGTTAGTAAATTGCCCAAATTCACACTGCTGGGAAGTGGCCGAACAGGATTCCTACTTAGGCATGTGAGTTTGTGCCCAAATTTGAGGTATTGAGATAATGTAATATTTTGCAACCTTAAAATGCTACATAAGACATTTTTTGATGACACAAAAATGATTATGATATAACAAAGCAAAAAAAATGTAGGGTAAAAATTGAATGTGCAATAAATTCTCAACTTTGGAAAATATCTATGGAAGAAAGACTGAAAGAAAATGTTTATGATGGTTGTCTCTGGAAGAGTAGAACTATGATTATTTATTTTCTCTTGTATATATGCTTTGATACCTTATTTCTTCAGTTAATTTACATTCATTTTATATTCAGAAAAAAAAGAATTACAATAGCATCTCATTTACTTAGCATTTGTATGAATCTCTAAGTTATTCCACATAGGACTTCCCTGGCGGCGCAGTGGTTGATAGTCCACCTGCCAATGCAGGGGACACGGGTTCGAGCCCTGGTCTGGGAGGATCGCACATGCTGCAGAGCAACTAAGCCCGTGCACCACAACTACTGAGCTCTAGAGCCCGTGAGCCACAACTACTGAGCCCGTGTGCCACAACTACTGAAGCCCGTGTGCCTAGAGCCCGTGCTCTGCAACAAGAGAAGCCACCAGAGTGAGAAGCCCGTGCACTGCCACAAAGAGTAGACCCCACTCACTACAACTAGAGAAAGCCCGTGCGCAGCAATGAAGACCCAATGCAGCCAAAAATAAATAAATTTTTTAAAAATTTAAAAAAATAAATTATTCTACATAAATTAAATATTGTTTTAGTTCTGGAGAGGCCCATCATAAGGTGATTTAATTCAGTTTTCCAGCCAATGCTTAAATCCATTCAACAAAACCCATACCAAGAGGCTTTTAAGTTATATTTGAATACTATTTTGTGGATGGAAAATTCACTACTTCTCAAGGCAGTGCAATCCATTTATAAACATTTTTTTACTCTGAGAACTTCCAAAGACTAATCTTTTATGAAAAGAACCTTTTCTTTTTATATTTTATAAATTTTATGCCTGCTGATCAAATGGTCTGTCACTGGATTTTTGGCCCCAACTCTGGAAAGAGGACCTTTTTATCCATGGTATTCTATTACTGCCTGAACCCTGCCCCTGAGATAACCCTTTATCCTGCCCCCAACCACTTTCTGGTCTGCTAGTCTGTGAGGATTGCTACTCATATTCTTATTCTCACGTACATGACCCTGCCTGGATATTTGATTTTTATGTCTAAACAAGCCGTGACACTTGCTGCTCTAAATTGTCTCCGTTAGCACCCCATAGGGGGAGACCCAATAGTGATAATCTTGTAACGTTTCTTGCCATTCAGGATGACATTCTTTTTATTTTATTTATTTTTTTTTTTTTAAAGGATTTTCTTATTTATTTATTTATTTATTTATTTATTTATTTATTTTTGGCTGTGTTGGGTCTTCGGTTCGTGCGAGGGCTTTCTCCAGTTGCGGCAAGCGGGGGCCACTCTTCATCGCGGTGCGGGGACCGCTCTTCATCGCGGTGCGCGGGCCTTTCTCTATCGCGGCCCCTCCCGTCGCGGGGCACAGGCTCCAGACGCGCAGGCTCAGCAATTGTGGCTCACGGGCCCAGCTGCTCCGTGGCATGTGGGATCTTCCCAGACCAGGGCTCGAACCCGTGTCCCCTGCATTAGCAGGCAGATTCTCAACCACTGCGCCACCAGGGAAGCCCTGACATTCTTTTTAAATAGAACATACAGAACATGAGTAATAACTTCCATTGATTGAGCAGCTCCCATACGGCAGGCACAGTGCTAGACTTTTTAAAAACATGACCCACTTCATCATTATTATCATCCTTAGGTAGGTATTCTTCCTGTTTTGCAGATGATGCTAATGCTTATAATGCTTAGAGGGATTAAATAATTAACCCAAGGTCACGAAGCTAGTGAATGGCAGCGTTAGGACTATATCCTAGGTCTTTCTGACTCCGTTGTCAGTGTTCTTTCAATGACACTCTACTGCTTCTCTACTTAAATTACCACTTTCTTCTCGACTCAAGATCATAATGATGAACATCAGTTATTTTACTGTGCTGTAGAACAGTGGCATCTTTAGAGGCTATAGTTTTATAGGCCACAGAGACTATGCTTTGGGATTCTTCTGTCCATCCTCTAATAATGAGGCTGTCAGGTTCTCTGCTGCTTATGAGTGTGCCAGGCCCATTATATTTTCTGATATGCAACTTTTATTTCTGTAGAGCATGGCTGGCATTAGTTAAATGAATGTGTTAATGGATTACATTTCATGGAGATTGAGTAAACTCTGAGGGAAGTTTTGAGGGGCTTCTCTTTTTTCTCTTCTTAGGCATATGAATGTTAACGGGTGTGCTTTGCCACTCAGAAACTCAATTCTAGGCTGTAGTCCATATAGCTGAGCTTGCTGAATAAGTCAGATGAGGTATGTTTTTAAGTATTTTACCAAAGTCCTATCAAGCTGTAACACAGTGGGCAGATTTTATAAATATACTTATCAAACATTGTCTGTTAAATGCAGAAAAATAATGTTTGTCCATATCTCCTTACCCACCACTACCTCTGCTCCAAATCTTATTTTTATCCTTTCTTGCCTTTAGGTAGGGTGGCTATACATCTGTTTTCCAGGACAATCCTGGGTTAATAATTTTTATAATTATACGTAATTAGTAATTATTAACAGCACTGCTTTAATTGTTAAAAGAGTTAGAAGTGATAAGGTATATGATCACACTACCTTCATGGCAGTGCTGATTGTGTTGGACTCCTGTGTGGGTCTGTTCATTGGAACGCCATACACTTTGAGCTTTAAGATCTTGGTATTCAAGAGTAATTGTCAAGACTTTTTTCTTGCCCTCTTGTTTCTTAGAATCTGTTGGGCTATGAGATACTTTTTTTTTTTTTTCTTTAGAGAAATAAGAGCGTACAACATCTACTATTTTATGGATCTTTAATATTTAAAAACTGTTGTCAGGTTTCCCTTACAGATTATGAAGATCTCTTTAAGGACTATGAGATAGGTACTAGACAACCATTATTTTGAACCATTTTTGACTGCCTTCTCATATGGCAACCTGATTTAGTCATTTACTTAACAACACAGGACTAGAGCAAGGCCTAGTTCTTAAGGGAAGTGAATAAAAAATTCAGTAGCTTTGAGAGAGAGAAAGAGAGAGAGATCGAAGAGGAAGAAGGAGAGGAAGGCGGAAAAGGAGGAGGAGAAGAAGGAAGAGGAGGAGGTTAAGGAAGAAAAGAGGAGAGGACAGGAGAGGAGGATTCGTTCCAAGTTCTGCAGCCTGATGGCTTCTGGCATTACCAGATACAAGACAAGCTTAGGTTCAAATTGGTCTAGATGGAGTGAGTGGAATGGAGACCATGTGTACATGATACCAGTTATCCTAATGAAAACTCACTTATGAAGGGGGTAATTCCATACATTGGGTCCCACTTAGCACATCTTCCAATTGAGAAAGTAGAACTGCATTGTCTTGCTACAGTGCCTTCAAGTTTTCCTCCTGATACCCATTTTAACTTGATTTCACTAAAAAAAAAGGAATAAAATAATAAGAGAGAAAAGAAAAGTGGTAGGGGTGTTTGATAAGATCATGGTTTGGTTGAAGGTTCATGTTTGATGGTGATTTTGTCTCAAGAACTACACCCCTGGAAGTGACAAGTGCAGATTTCATTGTATTGATCTGGCAGGCTCAGCCCACTGCACTAGGGATCCCCTAGATAAGTACATTGTCTGGAAAAAAGGTACGACTAACCTTAGAGGATGCTTTTTGAAAAATGGAGACAGTAGCTTTAAAGTAGCTTGCTTTGTTCATCCTTTTTGTCAAAAAAAAAAAAAAACAATTCATATTAGCTTGCTCAAAAATATTTATTCCAATGTGCTTTAAAACAGTACCTGAACTACTAGGTAATTAGACAATAGAAATCTTTTTTTTTTTTTTAATTATTAGCACCTTTATTTATTTATTTATTTATTTATTTGGCTGTGTTGGGTCTTCGTTTCTGTGCGAGGGCTTCCGCTAGTTGCGGCAAGCGGGGGCCACTCTTCATCGCGGTGCGCAGGCCTCTCACTATCGTGGCCTCTCTTGTTGCGGAGCACAGGCTCCAGATGCGCAGGCTCAGTAGTTGTGGCTCACGGGCCTAGTTGCTCCGCGGCATGTGGGATCTTCCCAGACCAGGGCTCGAACCCGTGTCCCCTGCATTAGCAGGCAGATTCTCAACCACTGCGCCACCAGGGAAGTCCGAGAGAAATCATTTTTATCTCTCCACTGGTATATCAGTTTTTGATCATTGGAAAGGGCAGCTGAATTTTCATATTCTAACTTACACAGCATCTATTTATGGGAATGTGTTCTTTAGGCAAAGCCATAGGGAGTCTCAAAACACTTCATTTTAAATAATTACCTTTGCTAGAATAATTTCACTGCTCTAAAACACTATTTTATCTTAGAATTATTTAGTTTAATTACTTTAAAAAGTGCAATATGTGTTCCTTGCTGAAAAATCAGAAAATATAGTTAAGTAAAAAGAAAGTAGAAAAGACCCATCTGTCTAGAGACCACCATTTTAACGTTTCTCTCTCCCTATTAGATTTTTACATTTATTTATATAAATGTGACTGCTTCACATTTGTATTATTCTTATTATTCTATTCACATTATATATTATTCTTCAACTTCCCTTTTCATATTAGTATTTCACTAATATCTTTCTGTGTCAGTACATACAGATCTTCTAAAAGTTCCAGATTTGGAGTGAGACAGTTATGTTTTTGGGCCGCTTTACCTAAGTCTTAGCCCTATCATCTTTAAAATGAGATTTCTAATTATAGCTACATCAAAGCATTGTTGAAAGGATTGAATGAGATATTGCGTTTAACTCAGAGTTTTGCCAGTGGAACTCAGCAGAGGTTAATTTTAATACTATCCATCTTAACAGCTGTATAGTATTCCATTATATGGAAGCACCATGATCTATTGAACCATTTACTTACTGATGGACATTTAGTGTCCCCCCTTTTATGTGCAATTATAAATGCAAAATGCCACACTGAACATCCTTTTACACACATAATTGACAATGTATACAATTATTTCCTTGGCATAAACTCTTGTAAATGGAATTGCTGGGGTACAGGGTATCTGCATGTTAAATGTACATGCTAATGGATTTCTCCCTAAGAGATGCTGTAGCCATCTGAACTCCCCCAATCATTTTTCTTTCAGTTTTTCTTAGTGTTATTTGCTATATAGAAGTTTGTTGCTGATATTTTGTCATGAAGTTAAAGCTGTCAGAAATTTCCTTTATAGTTTCTGGCTTTTACTTAACCTTAGCAAGGTTAAATAAATACTTTCATATAATTCCTTTTAGTAATTTTATAGCTTAAAAAAGTCACAGCTAAGAAACATAAGAAATATATTTTTGCTTTGCCTATTTTCTCCCCTTTGGGATTTGGAGAGTGATTTAGACTACAGAAAACTACAATGTAAGAGTGAACATCATCATAACTGGAGACCCAGGGGATACAAATTCCTAGAACACACACTATTTAATTATGGAAGCTTTACGGTATACTTTGCCATCTGGTAGAAAAAGACCTTTCTCAAATTTCTTAACATTTTTTAGACTATTATCACACATTTATTCTTCCAAGTAAACTTTAGAATTACTCTCTAAGGTTAAAAATGGTATTAGGGTTCTTATTTTGTTTATATTAAATTTATACATTTACTTGGAAAGAGTCTGTATATCATTTTGAGTCTTCTCAATCAGAAAAATGGTATATCTTTCCATTTTTAAAAATCTTCTCTTGTGTTCTTTAGTAGAGTTTTAGAGTTGTCTTTATACATATCTTTCTCTTTTCCTAGTATTATTTTGTTCCCATTTAAAAAAAGGTTTGATTGAAATATTAGCTATAATAAATGTTCCCAGAGTGAAATGGTTTTACACACACACATACACACACACACAGTTGTTGTGCTAAGTAGGGCTAGCAGAAGTCATTAGAACTTTATCTCATAGTCATTGGAAAAAAGCTGTTTCTAGATCCTTTCATCATTGGAGTAGAGTTCAAAATTCTGTGTCCCATGGGAAAATAGATATTGTTTAATATCTTGGCTATCTTTAACATTCATTTATGTGAAAATATTGGTTTCAAGTCACTTGTAAGTAATAGACCTCATAATGATCTTTCTTTAATCAGAGGAGATTTGGAATAGGATTATTAATGTGTAATTAGCCATATTAAAGATATTCCCATGAGACCAATTGATTAATGTCTCAATATTTCATTGTATCACATATATATTATAGAAAAGCAACAAATGCTACTTGTGGGTTATGGCATTATCAATGTGACTTCATTTCTTATTTATAAAATTTAATATTTTCTAAAATATTTCAAAAATGTTTCAAAATACCACCAGAACATAAATCCCCTTTATCCCACATTTCATCCTTCTTCCCAAGGCATTTCTGGATGGAATGAGTCCCTAATACCACCAAATCTCAAGATGGTTCCCTGTATTGTTGATGTTGCTATTGTTTCTTATCATCATGAGTAAAATTACAAAGTCCATATTCTTTCTGGAGACCCACTGTGGAACTGTCACCCTAGATTCAACAAATCCTTATTCTAAGAGTATGTAGACTAAGTTATAGTTCTGTCCAGAGCCCAGGACCTGGATGTCCAGAGTTGATTGGAACAACCTCATAGTATTTTTCTGACTAGGGACTAAATTGCTTCTCTCTCAACTAGGGTTGTTTGGAGCCTCATAGGTAGCGTCTGGCTAGGAGAGGCTGCCCTTGGGATAACCATGGACTCCCTGAACCTTATGGTGGCTTCAGATATTTTATTTGAACGGGATCAGAATTCACAGCAGCCTAGAAATCTTCAAACTGAGGCCAAACTAAAGCAAGTTGGAAATCCAAGAGAATAGTCAACAGAAAGTTCATTGTTTGGAACTTCTAGCAACTCTCAGAGGTTCGATTGGCAAACGGGACGTTTGCTGGTTCATGGGCCCTCCTGGGAAATCTTTAAGAATTAACATGGTTTTAAAGAAGTGGTGAATTTGAGATAAAAATGTCAATAAGAGAAGCAAAACAGAAAGTGAGGCGCATTAGGAATTAAATTTGATTTTTTTTTTTTTTTTTTGTCTCTCACCATGAATTTCAAATTGGGAGTTACTATTTAGTGAATTTCAAGAATAATCCAGGTATTAGGGATTTGAAGGAGATACAGTTTCTCTTGCTTATTATGGAGTTCAATTCAAGTTCTGTTAAATCTATAAAAATCAATGTGAAGTATATGTATTATATGACAGTTCCATCTAAAGTATCTTGTATAGAATATAGGGCAAATACAATGGAGCGGCCAAGCACATGTAATTTACCCCACAAATCTAAAGCACTTCCACATTGATTTTTTTGGCAGTTTTTTAGCCCCCAGTCACTGAATAGAGAAAAAATAGCTTACTTTCATAGTGTGGTGATACTTACGGCTACAAAACATTCATCTTAGTGTCCTCTAATTCAGGACTATCTTTTTGTTACCTTTCTTGATGGGCTTTTTTAGGTCATTTAAAAAATACTTGTCTTCTCTAAAATGTTATGACAAGAAAATAAAATGGTTTTTAAAATGTTCTGATTTGTTGATTAATTTTGCCCCTAAAATTACATTATACTAGTGTTGTTTTTAATGCTTTAACTATTTCCAAATGCAATTATCTTGAAATAACTATGAATAGAAAATTGTATATAACTGAAAAGACAGGCTTTCATAATGTATTAAAGTACCTAATTTAGTAACTAAGGATGAAGAGGACACACAAAAACCATTTTTGAGACTGTAATTATAAGTTAAGTCACTATTAAAATGACATGCATATATATTTCCAGTTTAAAATAATTAAAGCTTTTTTTCCCCCAAATGCTTTCACTCACAAGAGGAGACAGTTGTGAACTTACGAGTTCATGTATACACAAAAATATTCCATGGGTTTACCTACCATACATAACAAAAAAGGATCTATCTGTATTGTTTAGAGCAGTATAAACAAGTGATATTTGATTCCTTGCACCTCACCACCTTCACCAAATGCACATTTGCTTACATTTTAACCAGGGTAGCCAACTGTGAAATACAGTCAGATTAATATTTGAAAATCCGAATAATAATAGTAGAGCGACAATACTTAAACATACCAAGCCTTAGGGATGTTGTATGTCTCTAGCTGTAGCTGCCCCCTCCCATTTTATTTACTCATAAGTATCATTAATACCAAAGATATATAACCTTTGGTGCCAATATGTCACTTTCTCTCTTCAAGTCTTTAGTAGTTGCATGCTTATCTATTTCAGTCAAATGTATTTCTTATCAAAAAAAGAGTGAGAGACCTGACAATACAGTGTTATCGAATTTTTTCAGCTGAGACCCACATGTCATTCAGCATTCAGACATGCTTGCGCTTGATTGATGGATGGGTTTGTGACAAATAAAACTAGGATCAACAGCTTTGCACCTTTTCCCCCATCAGAGACCAGAGTAAAGCATAACTCTATAACAATAGTGGGATTAGGGATGCATTAGCTCTCCATCGACCAAAACCATCCATTCCCATCAATACTTTGCACGTAATAACCTGAAGCTATGATAAGGAAACAAAAGAAGGAGAAAAGGGACAGGAGAAAACAAATCAATAAAAGAAGGGAATGTCTGAAAGATGCACTGTCCAAATGAAGATTTTTTTTTTTCCTGCATTGCTGGACTAATGTCCCTGAATGTGGAAACAATACCTCACCCAGAGTTTTGATGGGGGAGCAGATTGGCACTTTGTTTAAGCACAGGTTTGGCATCTGCGGATTGATATTTAGACTAGGGTTTTTTTTTTTTCCTCAGGGCAAAAGAAGCATTATAGTATTTACTGTTAACCTGTGTCCCTAAAATTGCTCTTAAAGAAAAGGGGTGTTTTCACCTGAATGATTGAGACTCTGTGGGGCCAGTTTGGGGATAATTGGAACACGCTCCTGTGTGGACACAGTTTTAACGTCCAGATGCTTAGCAGAGTCACAAACATTCCCTTAAATGTGGGTTAGTATGCAGAATCTTAATTAACCAATTTACCAAGATTTACACAAAGCACTTTTTTTCTTTTACCAGACACAGACTAATGCCCCTTTTATGAAAACTAATACCTGTCCTAGAAGAGTCTTACTTTTCTAGGTAGTTTTTTTTTTTTTGTAAAATCTTTCCACGTAAAAATGTATCTTCATTCTCAATTCATAGAATATTTTGATGATAATTTCATCATTTTCCCCATAAACAATGGACCGTTAAGCTTATTTATTCAGGTTTTTTGTTCCTTTTCTTTAGAGAGCTTTTGATTTTTGTATTACCTATCATATTTGTCCTAATTTACAATTTATTCTAATTGGCCATTGAGTAGGCCAGTATGGTTTTCTCCTGGTGAGGATGAACATTAGTGATATTTGTTCAGAAGAAGAGGTGTGAAAGGAGGAAAAGCCCAAGTTCTAATTGTGGAGCCACTGATCTTGGGAAAGGCACTTCATCATTTTGCTTCAGTTTTCACACTTAGAATAAGAAGAGAATTATATTGTCTAATTCATCATTATCATCATCGACACCATCATTATTAATATTATCATTATTCTACATTGACGTGCTGTAGTGCTTCATTTTTTTAAAGTTTGCAAAGTGTTGAGAAGAAAAAGCCATTTAGTTCCATTCTCTTTTTATAGTTCTGTGGGAAGATGGATGTCCGTTCCCTTTATTTTAGGAAAAGTAGAAGGAAAAGAGAGAAACTGCCCCATATCCAAACAAATGTGTACAAAATTCTTAGGATAGTTGACAGTTGCTTCTAAACTATAGACCAGGGAATCCAAGAGATTAAAAGAATTTCCAGAATAAAAAAAATTTAGGGATGTTCTACTGTTTTATTTGTAGAATAAATTCTAGTTTTATTCGTTGAGCTCAAATCTTATTTCAGGCAGTAAAAGTCAATTATGTGTGGTTATGAAATCCACTGTATGTGTAAAGGCAGATTTTGGCTTGTATTATTGAAGGTCATGGGTATAGTAGTCAGGAAATGCAGTGGTGTTTCTATAATTATAAAGAGAACAACTGCATTTTAATTATGATTTTAGAAGTTTTCTTTGGGCCGAAAATAGTTAAAATTATTAAAGCCACATATATCTGACATTACAGGTCATATAGCATTTTTTATATATATCATCATAGCTGACACTTTCTCTGAAAATTTCTGTCTGAACTGAAAACCTTTTAGGTAACAAAGCTGATTAAAGGCATATGGTCCACTTTTTTGGACCCCAAATTTGACCTATTTTATAATTGGTACAATCCAGTGGGTATTTTCTTTCAGATCCTAATACAAGGCCATTCTTGGGGCACTCCAAGTAAGTGATTTTGTGGGGCACCTCTGCTGAAGATGAATGAGCCCCCAACATCCAATTCTGATACCTGTGACTGGGTTTGTTTCATCCTCAATAAGACCACTCACTACTTGCACATCTGTTCCCTTAAAATTTAAAGCAGATGCTGGCCTCTAACTCTAGCCATCTTTATAACCATATAGAGGAAGAGTGCCAGGGTTTTCCAGAGGCCCAGTGTCTTAATATAAAAGGACATTAATAAGCCCAGTCTATGTTTTAATATAAGTGGGAGCATGACCTCTGCTACTGTTGTAAAATATATAGTATGTGGCTGATTGATTTCTTTTCTACATAGTCAACTTTCAAGCTTTCTGTGAAAGCTTTATAAAGCACTCTTACATCTATGACACTCTACAGAACTCTCTAATTTGGTTCCATTTAAGGTTCCGTAAGTGAAGATGCAAGGTTCACATATATATGCATGTATATGAACCCAAGCAGGACAAAGCAATCCCCCCTACTTGGCAGGTATATATGTAAATCTTGGATGATGTTTGAATATTTGTTACTATATTATCTATTTCCTTTGTATATGTCTTCCAGGGCAGAGTAAATTCCTGGAGACAATGTTTGTGTCTTGTCCAGGACTCATTGTACACAACCAAATATAGTGCATGTAGGCATTCTAGAAATATTAATTATATGGAAAGGAATATACAAATGTATTCATGGGGATAAATATACACACATTTCTAATGGGATTAAAAATCACAAATATTATAATGTTTTTGGACAATTCATACTAAAAAGCAAAGCATGCAGCATAATGTTAAATGGAAAGGTCTATTTCTCTGTCATTCTAGAACTTAGTAACAGCCCAAAGACAAAGTATATGATGATAACTAGACTCATCATAAAATTTATACCAGTTTGCTTAATTGAAACTGTGTATACTAACTCAGGTTATATCTGACTATAAACATAACATATTAAAGCCTAATGTAGAACATTGTGACTAGAATATAAAATATAAAGTAGATATTCTCAAAACTTGAAAAGTTTTTTCTTCTCTTTTTTGCCAAGTGCCAAATCTCTTCCTGGTTTCTTTCATATTTGGAAAGGATCAGAGATACTCTAAAACTAGGCTCGTCTAACTAGTGCTTGCCTGCCTGCCACCTGTTTTCCTAAGTAAAACTTCACTGTAACACGGCCATGCCCATTTTTTAATGGATTTTCTATGACTGATTTTGTATTACAAGAGCTGAGTTGAGTAGCTAGGACAGATACTATATGTTATAGGTTGAAATGTGTTCTCCCCTCCCCACCAAACCCATATGTTGAAGTCCTAACCCCCAGTATTTCAGAACGTGACCTTATTTGGGGAAATAGGGTCATTGCATATGTAATCACTTAAATTAGGATGGAGTCACACTGGAGGAGAATGGGCCCCAATCCAATATGACTGGTATCCTTATAAAAAGGGGAAATTTGGACAGAAACATGTACACAGGAAGAACACCACGTGAAGATGACAGCAGAGATAAGGGTAATGCAGCCAAGGAATGCCAGAGATTGCCAGCAAACCACCAAAAGCCGGGGATGAGACATGAGACAGATTCTTGCAGCCCTCTGAAGGAACCAACCCTGCAGACACCTTGATCTTAACGTCTAGCCTCCAGAATTGTGAGACAATACTTTTCTGTTGTTTAAACCACCCAGTTTGTGGTACTTTGTTACAGCTGCCCTAGCAAACTAATATACTGTATAACTCACAAAGCCTATAATATTTACTAATGGCTATTTACAGAAAAAGTTTGCCCACTCCTCCTGTAAGACTCTGGCTTAATCTCGGTGGAATTAGAAGTAAGAATTAGTCATAGGTGACTTGATGGTGGGATATGGATCACTCTTCCTGAGGGCTTTTTGCTGGCTTCAGAAAAGATTAGAAATGATGCTTGTTGATTTTGCTTGTAGACATGTTTTAAAACACACACACACACACACACACACACACAGGTTCAAGTCTCTGACTATCCTAACTTTCTATGAGGAAGTATCTACAGAAGATAGTGAAGAAATTGACTAAATGATTAAAAATTAATTTAACCTGAATCTGTGAGGTCAAAAAGGGTCATTTGACTGGATTTAGACTTTTCAGATCTGAATGCTGTGCAACTTAGCTGTTTGCTAAGGCCCAACTTTGGTCTTAGCAAAACAGTGCCTGGTAGTTTGAAGCTCCTAAACAATCAAAAACCTTTTTATGAGAAATGTCAATGATTTGTCAGTGGAACACAAACATGTGGTTTACATTTCCTATGAAGTGTGCATGAGGTTAGAATTAAAGAACTGGTTGCTTGGTGAAGGTCACCATTTGGCAAGAGGATGCTTGGTTTTGCTGATCCCATCCCTTTTTGGAAAGCAGATGGAGACATTTTGCCTACCTCAAAAAACATCTCAGTCCTTTAGTTTGTAATTAATGAACAGAAAGGAGAAGCCAATTTTGGATCCTAAGGGGAAAAAAATCATCAAATGCTTAAGGATTAAAAATATTTTATGTAATTCAAGATAGAATATCTATGCCTTTTTCCTCAGAATCAATATTTATTTTCAAACATGTTATTGACACATGACCAAAATGACAAAAGAAACTAAGTTAAAGGAAGATCCCTGGAGAGTTTTCTTGTCCTAGAGAAAGAGCCTTTGTGGCAATTAGAATAGGTGTTCTCTAGACTCTGGGTCCTCAAAGTGAGGCCTGCAGACCAGCAGCATCAACGTCACCTGGAAGCCTGTTAGAAACACAGAATCTCAACCTGCACCTTGGACCTAACAGATGGGTCCTCATGTTAACAAGATCTCCAGGTGATTCATAAGCACAGTAAAATTTGAGAAGCAATGGTCTTTGTTTCTGAACTGTTGGAAGCATAGACCAGTGAGACAAATTTTAACCACTTCTCCATTCCCACTGCATGATATAAAAGTGTTTACAGCTTGGATTTTCTCTCCCCCAGGCCCTTTCCCTCATCCTTGAGATCCTTGTTAGAGAATTGGGCTCTTATCACGTGTCAGTCACTTTTCTAATTGCTTTACATATATTAAATTATTTAATCCTTGAAACAAACTTATGAAGTAGCACTATTAACCTCCAGATTTGACCGATGAGGAAACTGAGGCACACAGGAATAACTTGCCCAAAGTTAGACAGCTTGTACACGATGAAGCCTGGGTTCAAACAAAACCACTAACCACTACACTGAATTGCATCTCAGTACAATGTAGACTGTGAAAACCCTGTTCTAAGTAGTATCCATGAAAAGTAATAGTAAGGAAGACACCATTTCACAGAAATGACAAAGGAGTCCTAAAATATATTGCAAGTAAGAGAGGCATCTTGGGTCATGAACTGTTTTTTTTTTTTTGAACTTAAAAAGTATAGTTATTTTTAATATTTTTGTACTACCATCTGTACTTTTTCCCTTTATTATTTTTTAAATTGAAGTATAGTTGTGTTAATTTCTGCTGTACAGCAAAGTGATTCAGTTATACATACATATACATTCAGTTATACATACATATACATTCTTTTTTTAATATTCTTTTCCATTATGGTTTATCATAGGATACTGAATATAGTTCTCTCTGCTATACAGTAGGACCTTGTTGTTTATCCATTCTATATATAAAAGCTCACATCTGCGAACCCCAACCTCCTACTCCATCCCTTCCCCAACCCCCTCCCCCTTGGCAACTACCAGTCTGTTCTCTATGTCTGTGATTCTGTTTCTGTTTCATAGATAGGTTCATTTGTGTCATATTTTAGATTTCACATGTAAGTGATATCATATGGTATTTATCTTTCTCTTTCTGAGTTCACTTAGTATGATAATCTCTAGTTGCACCCTTGTTGCTGCAAACGGCATTATTTCGTTCTTTTTTATGGCCAAGTAGTAGTCCACTGTATATATGTACCACATCTTCTTTATCCATTCATCTGTCGATGGACATTTAGATTGTTTCCATGTCTTGGCTATTGTGAATAGTGCTGCTATGAACATAGGGGTACATGTATCTTTTTGAATTATAGTTTTGTCTAGATTTATGCACAGGAGTGGGATTGCCGGATCATATGGTAATTCTATTTTTAGTTTTCTGAGGAACCTCCATACTGTTTTCCACAGTGGCTGCACCAACTTACATTCCCACCAACAGTGTAGGAGAGTTCCCTTTTTGCCACACCCTCTCTGGCATTTGTTATTTGTGGACTTTTAAATGATGGCCATTCTGACCGGCGTGAGGTGGTACCTCATTGTAGTTTTGATTTGCATTTCTCTGATCGTTAGTGATGTTGAGCATCTTATGAACTATTATACTTCAGTAGAATAGAATCAGCCCAAATCAGTGGGTAGAATCCTAACGTGTTAAAAATAGAGGCAGAGACTGTAACTTACAGAGTTCATGCTGCTCACAATTCCAAGTAAATTTATTTTGACAGATTGGAAAAACCTGGTCTTATATTCATTTCAGTTATACTGCTGCAGATGTAATTCTGTCTTCGTATTGTTCCTGTAAAATGCCGAGTACCAAATCCTTTGGTTTGTCTAAATATATTTGGATACCCTGAGGGTACTTTATGGCATGGTACTCAGGGTTCACTTTGTGAGACTGTTCTATGGAACTTGTTCCCACCATATTCTAGGCTTACATGGCTACAGGGGACTCAGAAGTTCTTCTGGGTCATTTTCCGGTGAAATCAAGGAGCTGTGGCAGTTTTCTCCATCCAAGTCCTTGCTCTATTCAAAAAAATCATTCCACCCTCCGTGTACCCCCCAAAAGAAATGATATCACATACATGTTAATGGAAACCCATCCACAAACTCATTGCCTCCCTCAGTGAAATTAATTTCAAATATTAGCAAGCAGATAGGGGTATATTTGTATGTGTTTGGGAGGGGTCTCCCATTGTACTCTAAGCTGTTCTGGTCATGTGAGAAGTAGGGGTAGAGGGGATTGCTTGAGGAGGTTAATGGATCTACTTCCTGCTTTCCTGAGGAGGATAAGCTTCCTGTCTATTCGCTGAGATCTGCTGGTCCTCAGCACAATTCAGCATCACTGGGAGACATAAAGTGGTGGTGTAGTACAAAGAGCACTGCATTAGGATTTTGAAGACCCGATCCCAACTATGTCACTTACTAGCTGTGTAAATTTGGGTGAGTTATTTTGACCATACTGGAAACAGGGGTTAATGTTTCTTACCTAAGGATCTTTGTGAGAATTAAATGAGGTCACTTGTGTGAAAGCCCCAGCATGATGCCTGCTACATTGTAAGTACTCAGTATGTGTTCATTTTTTCCCCTTTCTTGCAGCTGCCATCTTGGGACTTGGGGTCCATTCGAGCATAAGTTGACACAACTGGTGAGTTCTCCCCTCTGTCCTCCACCCCTTTAATTCATCCCCTCAGTTTCCCCCTCCAAGATTCCTGGAGAACATAGAGCCCATTTTCAGTGTACTGCTCTGGCTTTGGTTTCTCCTTACCCCAGTTCCTGTAGTATGACCCTTGTAGCTGACATCAGTCCCGTGGCCAAGAGTCTCAGCTGCCTTGAGTCCTGCACTCCCAGCAAGCTGGGCAGGAGCTAGATGATCAGTAGAGAGCTAAACCAGTGAGGACCAAAGAACTTGGGTGCTAATGGCTTGGGTTCTATGCATGTATGTGTTTTAGGGAGAAACTATTGATTATTAGTAATAAAACATAACAATTTTATGGAGTACTTATCATATGCCACATGCTCTACACTCCTTTCCTCATTCATCCTCATAGAAGCTTTGCAAGATAGGTATTATTACCACCACTTTGCAAATGAGAAAACTGAGGCTCTGAGAAGTTAAGTAACTTGCTTAAAGTAATACAGTTAGTAAGTGCTGTGGCAGAGAAAATGCTGTGTATTCACCACACTATTTTTTCTAGCTGGGCAAGTAGGAAGTTGGTATTTACCAGCCTCCCTTGTAATTCGGTTCGAGTCGTGTGACTCTGTTTTAGCTAATGGAATTGGATGGAAGTGACGTAAGTCATTTCCAGGACTGGTTCCCTCCACGTTCTGCTTTCCCTACAAGGATGACTGTGGAAAGCATGCATTAGATAGCAGAGCTACAGGATAAAGGAAGGCCACCCAGCCCTTATCAGACCTATGACATAAGCAAGAACGAATCTTATCAAAGATTTTGGGGGTTAATTGAGTGACAGACTGGGTTTTGGAGGCAAGTTGTTGGGACACCAAAATTCTAACACACTGTGCTGTAGTCTCTTGATATTGACACTAATGACAGACATTAGAGAGTGAACAAAATTTGAACAGAGAGAAAGAGAAAAGCTAAAAATGTGCTTTGGTTATGAAAAAATAATACTGATTACAATTATTCAAGTGAATTACCACATAATTACCACTCAAAAAATAATGACTAACTATTGGTAAGCTTTATTTCATTTCAGAGTTTATTCTCTATATTTAAAGGTGTGATCAATAAGTTAAAAGCCATGCCCAATCTCAGTGCTTAGAGATACTTGCTTGATGGCCATAGTTGTTCTAGGCACAACAATCATGTTCACAACTATAAAAAATTAGAATAATATAGGTTACAAGTGAACAAATGTTAGAAGGAGGCTGTCCATTTTAAAATTCTTAATCATAACGGGTACAGGTTGACCTATATTATACTGAATTTTAAGCCATAACAAGATATTATACGGACACCCCAGAGGCTGTTGGAAGCAACCTCAGACTTATTTGATTTTTTTTCCAATCATGTGTTTGCTGATAGGTAGACTAGTTTTATCAGTTGGGTCACATGATTACAAATACCACAAAGGCACTGTTTGTGTGTTATATGTTTTATACAACATATAAACATATATTTATATATAAGCCTCTAATAGTCAGAATTATAACAGTTGCCTTCTTGAAAAGTAAATTGATTAGACTATTCCCTTTTAGTATCAGAAAACTCAGACCTTTTTAAGGAACTTAAACACAAGAAGGGTGTATTTTCAATAATAGCAAAAACTTACAAAGCATTCTCTATAGACAGCTCTCATTTCATTTTCACAACAACCCTAGGAGGAAATGGAGGCCACAGAGAGGTTAAGTAACTTGTCCAGTGTTACACAGCTTGTAAACAGAAGAGCCAAGATTTGAACTCAGCTAGTTTAGCTCAGAATCTGTGCTATTTAACCATTCTGTGCATGCTGCTGCCTCTCTACAACACTGCTGTAGTGCTAACCACGGGCCAGGAGCTGGTGAAGCATGCTCCCTCTTTACTCCTCTTTTTGTCTGCAGACAACTTAATCTGACAAATCAGTGTGGACTTTCACAAACCTTTATTTTGATCATGTTTCAGATTTATACCCTTAGGGTCAATATCTTGCTGCCAGAGAAATTAGAGGAAATTTGATGAACAATTCAGTAGGCAGACTATTCCAACACTAGGATTTTGCAAAGAAACTAACTTCCAGTTTTGGCAAACAAAAATTATGACTAAAGGACAGGAAAATGCCAGCAATTATGAAAATCATACTGTACAACATTAATGGGTATTATTTATTGAGAGTCTTCTGTGGGCCAGGTTCTAGGTTTTATATCATTATTTATATCTCAGGACAACTCTATGAAGTATATATTACTTAATTGAATCTCAAATGTCATAGATTGTAAATTCCACAATTTATGTACTAGTAAGAAAGAAAAAAGCTTTACTATTTAAACCAAGACAAATCATCAGTTCTAAGATGTATTCTGATATCAGAGATGTTAAAATGTGAAAGAATGTGCATCTTAACTCTGATGAAATATGATATAAATCCCCACATTACAGATGAGGAAACAGACTTCATGAGGTTAAGTTGCCAAAGATCACATATGGTTAGCAGGGGTAGACCCAGGGCTCACATTCATGTGAGTCTAAATTGAAGCCCATGCTCTTAACCATTTGATGGCGTGTGTCTCAGTTTGTGTTTATGCCTCAGGAAGTGAAATTAAATATCTCTTTGTTATTAAGTTCATCATCAGTATGCTGCAGACTGGTAACTTAAATCTCAAGGTGACTTTTCAAGATTTGATCACTCAATAAGGCCAAATAGGCCAAGAAATAGAAACCAATCTCTACTTCATTTACAGCCATGTAGACAGTGTCAACGTTACAGCTTTCAAGTGATAATTTCTGTCTCTTGTCCTGGAATCATCATTTTAGCTTATAATGAAGAAGAACATTTTTTTATACAAAATCAGATCTTTCTTTTCGAAGACATTGCTTGGTCTGCTGTTCAGTTCACAAACACAGTACAGTTTCTCTACTTTTAATAACTCAAGATGTTTCATAACTATGTCATGGTTTGAGCTTTGAGAACAAGCAAACAAGACCACACGAAGCTTAAAGAAGCACAGAGCAATTTCATAAAAATATTTTTAGCAATAAAGACCCACAAGACAGAAAAACAGAAAATGCATACATACTTGACTGAGAATCCCAGTTTTTTTTTTTCCATTCTTTTTTTTTCCAGGAGGTGACAGCAGCTTTAAACATTGCCTTCCTCCTGCGTAGGACAATACATGTACAGTACATAACTTCAGTTCCTGTTCTAAAAGCACTATGAGCCATTGTTTTATGATTGTCTCTTGAGGCTGAGGGAAAATGTTATTTTTAGTCTGAAAGAATAGGTTTTAATATAGGCATTTAATTTTCTTTCCATATACTCCCTGATTAAAACAAGATTTGCCCCATATTCTTCTTTTTTTTTTTTTTTTTTAAGTCCTCTTTACCCACATTAACAAAACAACATACTGACTATGGCCGTGACTTTGGCTTTGACTGCCTTAAGTTTAGATAGAACTTGGTTCTATCTCTCACGCTGTGTCCAGGCATTGAGTGAAATTTGGTTACATTGACAAAATTTAACTTTTAGTTATAAAAAAATTATTTGTCCCCCATCTTAAACTGAATGGTGATACAGTTTATTGATATATTTAGTTGTTTTTAAAACATGTTTATTTGTTTATTTATTTATTTAGGCTGCACTGGGTCTTAGTTGCAGCATGTGGGATCTTTTAGTTGTGGCATGCGGACTCTTAGTTGCGGTATGCATGTGGGATCTGGTTCCATGACCAGGAATTAAACACGGGCCCACTGCGCTGGGAGCACAGAGTCCTACCCACTGGACCACCAGGGAAGTCCCTATTTAGTTGTTTTTAAAATTAGTTGATAAGAATATAAAAAGAGTATACTGCTCCTTAGCAATTACTGAAATAAGCAAAACATTTAAATCCACAAGGGCCCTGAACAGTCAAACAAATAAAGAAAAAATATATATATATACACACACACACACATATATAAAAATATGAATTCAGTTTACAAAAGTGGAGATTTGGAGCATTGAAAGTTATTGCTGTCACTCATGATAGTATTTTTATTGTTTCTAGGCTATAGAAATAATATGCTCTTTATTTTAAAAAATCCCCAAAATATAGACAAATACAAGGAAGAAAGTGAAAACATCCCAAATCTAACTTCTGAGATTGTTATAGTTTGGAGAGATTAGGAAATTGCAAGAGAGTGGCAGTTTGGATTCAAACCCAGGTTTAACTATAAACCATATGATTTTTTTTTTAAACCATACTATGTTACCTTTCCATTATCACTTTAAACTATACTCACTGGGAGCTAGATCAACAAATGTACTTTGATTTGAAGAGGGCTGAATATGGAATATTCTGATAAGACTTAACACTGATATACACATAGCCAGAAAAGAAAATGTTAAAATGTTCTTATAAATTGGAAGCCTGGGCTTGGGTTCAGTTGTTCATATGCTAGAATACATGTCTGAGTTCTGTTGGGATTACATGGTCAGTTCTAATCTACTCAGTTTCACTCACATGAGCTCTTACTATGTGCTTGTTACTGTGTGAGGTATTTTATATGTACAACATTTCTTGCCAGTAACTCTGCAAGTTAGGTATTATTGGCCCCTACTTTAAAGATGAGAAAACTGGAGCTGAGACAGGTTAGGAGACTTGTTCTGGTAAATGGTAGAGCTGAGGTATGTACCCAGGTCTGTGTGCCCCAAAGTTATGGTCTTACTACCGTGATATCGGAACAATACCCGATCCCCATTCTCAAGGAACTTAAGAGTCTAATAGGATATGAGATCATTGTAGAAATAACTAAAACATAAGAAAGAATACAAAAGAAACCATCCATAGATGTAAACAGTGTTATGAGAATTCCAATCCAGAGAGACGTATCTAGATAGGTGTGGCAGTTAGGAATGAGAGGAGATAGAGAGCAGGAAAACACTCCTGTTAAGAACCTGGATGGGAAAAGGGACTTAAAGGAAGAATGAAATAGATATGATGAAGACTGGGTGGAACAAAGCTGAATCAAGAAGAAGAAATAGGAAATCTAATGTGTTGGTTACATATAAGGTGTGAGTAGGAAGTAAGGAGAGATCAAGTTAGAAAGGTGACTTTGGCTATACCATTGAAGGTTTGAGGCTCAAAGGGAGGAGTTTGTACATGATTCACCAGGCAGTGAGGCTCACTGGAAAGTTTCTGAGTGGAGGGAGACCTTAGGAAGATTGATCAGGCAGTAGTATGGAGAGGAAGAAGGCCAGTTCGTTGCAAGTCAATTCCCTTGGCTTTCAGTAAGATACATATTACTATCCTCATTTTAAGGATGAAGAAACTGAGGCTCATAGGGGCCAAGTAGCTTGCCCAAAGTCACAGTAAACAGAAGAGCCAGGACTTGAATCAAGTCCCTCCAATTCCAGAGCCTCACTCTGTCCACTAGGCCTAACTACTGCAAGTGAGGTCCGTGGACCGCAGCTTCAGCCCCCAGGCCACCTGAGAGCTCATTAGAAATGCAGACCTACTGAATCAAAAATATGCATTTTCACATGATATATGCGCATTAAACTACTAGGCCACATTTCTTTTCCTTACAATGACCTATATAATTACTGGAAAAATCCTTTAGTTGGCTGCAAATCCAATTGTTAGGTAGTTTCCTCACATAAGAGTTAAGAACTACATAAGAAAAGGGGGCCTTCTGGATTTTGTTCTCTCTGGCAAACAAGTCAGGAATTTAAAAATTGAAATTGTAACTAGCTGTGTGGCCTTGGGCAAGTCACTTAACTTCTTTGAATTTTAGTTTTCTCATCTGCATAATATTTAGCCTGAAAAAATCAAATAAGTTGATATCTGTGAAAAGAGCTCATACACTGGAAAATCATTATAAACATATGAAGTGCTGTTATTAGGAGACATAGCTATGAGGTACCTTATTTCAAAAAAGCAAAAAGAAAGAAAAAAGGAGGGACAGAGGAAGGGGGAAGAGAGAGAAAGGGGAGGAGAGAGAGGAAAAAGAAAGGAAGGAAGGAAGGAAGGGTGAAAAGAAAGAAAGGCAGGGACAATATTAAAAAAAAAAAAGAAGGAAAACCAGTCACTGCAGCAGGGGTTTGAAGAACTGATGGGTAAAAGGTAAAGGAGTTTGGGAAATCTAATTTCTGTTCCACACAGGTGTTGATGAATATACCGAGACGTCACTGCACATGGAATTGGGAAGAGTGGTAACAAGGGCCTGTGTGGTCTTGGCCCAAAGTCACAAACTGGAGGCTGGTAAAGTCATAAATAAATTAGTCATGTAGTAATTAAAGGAATGAGAAACAGTTCATTTGAGGAAAAGTTAGTATAGAATTTTAATCTTGAGCAGAGAAACCTACATTCTGAATTAATAATGCAACATTTGTTACCCATTTACTGTAGTTACCACATAAAATTAAGACACATTAACTGATTTCAAGCAAGAGACTCTTTAGTTAGCCCAGACAGTGAGGGAGGTTAGACAGTGAACAATTAAAAGGAGATTATAGACTCCTTATTCTTAATGCTTTTGACATATATTTCTTGAGGGCCTACTATTTCCCAGGCATTGTGCTAAGTGCTGGGGCTACAAAGTGCATAATATATAGTTACTTCCTCAATTAAGTAATTCAGAAGAGAAAAAGATACAAGTTATTATAATGCAGGGTAAAAAGTGAAAAGTTCCATAAAATGGTTATAAATAAGAGGGTATGAAAATTTGGAGGCAAGAAAGTATTAACTTCAGATGTAGAAAGTATTAAGAAAGGCTTCCTGAATAAGGCACACTACATATTTTTAACTTTTATTCTTTGGTCTTCCAAGAATCAAGGACCTGAACTAATCACCTGCTGAGATTCTTTCTTATTTTCTAATGCTGTGATTGTTATTATCATGCTATAAAACAATCGATTAAATTTTAATACATTTGGAACTGAGGAAAAACTAAGGCAGCAGTAACCCTGACATTATTTTGGCATCACTTGACTGTGGAAACCCATATCTATACAATATTTTAAAAGTTTAAAAGAAAAAAAGAAAAAAACATAACTAAAATCAGTTTTAATTCAGCCAAACAACCAGTCAATTTATTGAGACATTAGTGTCAATTCATTCTGTTGATTTGTTGGTCCCATGCTGACACAAACCTATAAAGAGAATATAGATGTATAAAAAACTAATCGGTCACCAACCCCCTTTCCTCCCAACTCCAGTTAAATTAAAATATTTCTGAGGCAGGGAAAGGGAAGTAATGGTTATAGTATGTACTGTGCAGGTAGTTTGTATGGATGAAGCAGTTACAATTTTTTATATTGGTCACCAGGAAAAATCTGGGAAAACCTGCCTTTCTACATGTTGTAAAGTTTTGGCATATTCACTAAAAATCAAGTGGAACATATTTAAAGGGTTCTAGTATATAAAATGTGCTAATCAAGTATCCCAATTCAGGAATTAAAAGCTTAGAAAGAAGAAGATACTGAAAACCAGAGAATAAATTTTTTTTTCTGTTTTTGTAATTGCTCTAAGGCTAAGTAATGCTCTTTGAGATAATTTTAGAAGAATTTAGTAATATTAGACATATTAAAGCTATCTGGATGGGGGAAAACCCTTTAGAATTTATCAACAGAATGGAATAGAATGTTAGTCAACAATTTTTTTAATGTAGTCTCACATATCTGATAGATGAGCTGAATTTTTTTTTGGAGGAGTGTCAATAAATGCATAAGCTCTGGGCTTGCTGAACTTCTGAAGGACATGTGCCTGTAATTGGCCTTTCTCATTTCTGTCTTGTTAACAAGTATATAAATAAGAGAAGCCTTCAGTAATTGGCTCAGAGTTACTAATGAATTAATTAACTTCAGTCTATTTTACCTAACCTTTAATAATAAGAGTCTTTTTATTTTTTTGGTTCAGCAATAGGTCTGACAGACTGAAAAAACAGACATGCAGCAAAGCTCTTGAAAATTAATGAGAAACGAGGAAAGAATCAATGTACATTCTGCTTGCAGAGAACTGACACAAAAAAGACACAATAAACCATGAACAAACACAGTCAGTTTAAAAAATAGGCTAGAAAAAGTGGGCAAATTCAATTATAGAAGTAATTAGAAGATATAGGGCAAGGCTGCCTTTTGGGACCGTGCCAGAAAACATGAATTAATATTAGTGAATAGAAAGAACCCATGTAGTAATTAAGAAGCAATCACCTATGGCAATGAGTACCTGAAAACAGGCTGCAAACTATTAATTCAGTGATCAAAAATATTTTTAGATGATTAATATGGCAAATTTATTTAAAAGACTAATTTCTGGAAAGATATCAAGACAATAGCACACTATTTGTTCCTCTGGCATTTATATAGCTAATTAAATTTTATAATTTGCAACAACAGTCATTATTATCTGAAAACAGTAAAAGCAATATTTTACCTCCTTTTTATAAAACAGTGGTTCTAAAATCAATAAGTTAAATCCAGCTCCTGCTGTCCTCCTATAAGTGCCTAAGCTTTGATTGTTACATTCTTTCAATGTGCATTTTTCTTATAAGTCTCTGTTTCAGTAACATTAAGCATTTGAATTAATGTACATATCCTCAAAGGTTTTACATGTTCCCATACCTGGGCAGGGATTCCACACACTGTTTAATTTCAACAGTATCAAATAAAAGCAGTTTAATGAACTATTTGTGCATCAAAGACTTTCTTACTTGGTCAACAGAGGTCTGTTACTTCAGTACACACCATTCCTCCCCCTAGAATACAAAGGCATAGACACGTTATAGTGAAGAGTGCTTTACAACACACAGAAGGCTAATGGCTTCTGAAATAGGTGATTATCAGAGCCCTGTAGAGCAAGATGAGGGTCTGGCTGGTAATAAATAACCTCGCAATATGAATTATCCTATTTCCACAGCTTTAAAAAAAAGACGTACATTTCATTTGTTGACCAGAAAAATCTGGAAAATGCTGTCTTTTTGGAAATAACAGGGAGCTACTAAAACAAATCAGTGTGTCCGTGGGGAGTTATTGAGCACCTACTAAGGGCCTAAGGCACAAAAGTTAATCCTGAAATGCTAACCTTGTAACAAGTAGTTGTGTGTGTATGTGTGATTTCCTTTTGGAAGCCAATAAACAAAACCTTTGTATGCCATGCTTTAGAGATGCTAGATTTTTAATTACTAAATCTGCTGATGGATTAGTGCTGTTTGTGAGGTTAAGGTATAAATTCATTACCTACAAAACAAGATCAAGCTTGAAACTCATTGAGAGTCACTATTGCAGAGGGCATGGAGGGAAAGAGTGTAGGTATTTGAGAAGAATAAACATGAGAGATTTTAACAAGATACCAAATTAAGCAGATATTAGATCTGTCCAGTTCTTTCATTATCTGTATTTCTCTCATTTTCTTAAAATAAGCCAGGTGGTTTTGAAAAGAACATATAGGAGAAGATAGCCTCTAGCAGAGGTCTCTCATTCTCTGAGTTTGCTTCATGTTGTTAATTATCAAAACTTAGGTATGACAACAGCAAACAAACAACTCCTCTGCCAGCTAGATGACGCTGATGACAGAGAGCTCCCCAAGAGGCAGGCAATTGGGAACTAGTGAAGTGAGTACAGCTTAGAGGCGTGGGCCTGAGAGGGGCTGCCAGCTGAACAGGACCCACTCACCATGAAATGTTAATGTGTCAATGAAGGGGAGAAGCATGAATGAACCACAAAGAAACTGAAAATAACTCAGCTGGTTGGAAATGGAATTTGGGCTGTTTGCCAAAGTAAGGTGTTCAAGGGCACACACCCTAACACCTAGGGAAAAAAAGGCTGCCCCTGAATTTGAAAAGACAAAATATTTTGAAGAAAGAAGACAAATGGCTTTTTTCATCAGAAATAAACTTCTTTTTTTTCTTTTATTCTTCCCTTCCATGCAACAAACATTTTCTGAGTTCCTACTTTTTGCCAGGTTCTGGGTTAGGAATGAAGAAGGAAAAGAGGGAGAATGGAATAAATATAAAAGTAAATGAGGAGGCTGGTTCAAGACGGCAGAGTAGAAGGATGTGTGCTCACTCCCTCTTGTGAGAGCACCGGAATCACAACTAACTGCTGAACAATCATCGACAGGAAGACACTGGAAGTCACCAAAAAAGATACCCCACATCCAAAGACAAAGGAGAAGCCGCAATGAGACGGTAGGAGGGGCGCAATACAATAAAATCAAATCCCATAACCGCTGGATGGGTGACTCACAAACTGGAGAACCCTTATACCACAGAAGTCCACCCACTGGAGTGAAGGTTCTGAACTCCATGTCAGGTTTCCCAACCTGGGCGTCTGGCAATGGGAGGAGGAATTCCTAGAGAATCAGACTTTGAAGATTAGCGGGATTTGATTTTAGGACTTTGACAGGACTGGGGGAAACAGAGACTCCACTCTTGGAGGGCACACACAAAGTAGTGTGCACATTGGGACCCAGAGGAAGGAGCAGTGACCCCATAGCAGACTGAACCAGACCTACCTGCTACTGTTGGAGGGTCTTCTGCAGAGGTGGGGGGTGGCTGTGGCTCACCATGGGGACAAGGACACTGGCAGCAGAAGTTCTGGGAAGTACTCCTTGGCGTGAACGCTCCCAGAGTCTGCCATTAGCCCCACCAAAGAGCCCAGGTAGGCTCCAGTGTTGGGTTGCCTCAGGCCAAACAACCAACAGGGAGGGAGCCCAGGCCAACCCATCAGCAGCAAATTAAAGTTTTACAGAGCTCTGCCCACCAGAGCAACAGTCACCTCTACCCACCACCAGTCCTTCCCATCAGGAAACTTGCACAAGCCTCTTAGATAGCCTCATCCACCAGAGGGCAGACAGCAGAAGCAAGAAGAAATACAATCCTGCAGCCTGTGGAACAAAAACCACATTCACAGAAAGACAGACAAGATGAGAAGGCAGAGGGCTACGTACCAGATGAAGGAACAACATAAAACCCCAGAAAAACAACTAAATAAAGTGGAGATAGGCAACCTTCCAGAAAAAGAATTCAGAATAATGATAATGAAGATGATCCAGGACCTTGGAAAAAGAATGGAGGCAAAGATTGAGAAGATGCAAGAAATGTTTAACAAAGACCTAGAAGAATTAAAGAACAAACACCTAGAAGAATTAAAGAAGAAACAAACAGAAATGAACAATACAATAGCTGAAATGAAAAATACTCTAGAAGGAATCAATAGCAGAATAACTGAGGCAGAAGAACGGGTAAATGACCTGGAAGACGGAATGGTGGAATTCACTGCCATGGAACAGAATAAAGAAAAAAGAATGAAAAGAAATGAAGACAGCCTAAGAGCCCTCTGGGACAACATTAAACGCAACAACATTCGCATTATAGGGGTCCCAGAAGGAGAAGAGAGAAAGGACCCGAGAAAATATTTGAAGAGATTTCTATCAAACATTTAGAGAAGAGCTAACACCCATCCTTCTCAAACTCTTCCAAAAAATTGCAGAGGAAGGAACACTCCCAAATTCATTCTACGAGGCCACCATCACCCTGATACCAAAACCAGACAAAGATACTACAAAAAAAGAAAATTACAGACCAATATCACTGATGAATATAGATGCAAAAATCCTCAACAAAATATTAGCAAACAGAATCCAACAACACATTAAAAGGGTCATACACCATGATCAAGTGGGATTTATCCCAGGGATGCAAAGATTCTTCAATATACGCAAATCAATCAATGTGATACACCATATTAACAAATTGAAGAATAAAAACCATATGATCATCTCAATAGATGCAGAAAAAGCTTTTGACAAAATTCAACTCCCATTTATGATAAAAACTTTCCAGAAAGTGGGCATAGAGGGAACCTACCTCAACATAATAAAAGCCATATGCGACAAACCCACAGCAAACATCATTCTCAATGGTGAAAAACTGAAAGCATTTCCTCTAAGATCAGGAATAAGACAAGGATGTTCACTCTCGCCACTATTATTCAACATAGTTTTGGAAGTCCTAGCCACGTCAATCAGAGAAGAAAAAGAAATAAAAGGGATACAAATTGGAAAAGAAGTAAAGCTGTCACTCTTTGCAGATGACATGATACTATACATAGAGAATCCTAAAGATACCACCAGAAAACTGCTAGAGCTAATCAATGAATTTGGTAAAGTGGCAGGATACAAAATTAATGTACAGAAATCTCTTGCATTCCTATACATTAACAACAAAAGATCAGAAAGAGAAATTAAGGAAACAATCCATTCACAATTGCAACAAAAAGAATAAAATACCTAGGAATAAACCTACCTAAGGAGGTAAAAGACCTGTACTCAGAAAACTATAAGACACTGATGAAAGAAATCAAAGATGACACAAACAGATGGAGAGATATACCATGTTCTTGGATTGGAAGAATCAACATTGTGAAAATGTATACTACCCTAAGCAATCTACAGATTCAATGCAATCTCTATCAAATTACCAATGGCATTTTTTACAGAAGTAGAACAAAAAATCTTAAAATTTGTGTGGAGACACAAAAGACCCTGAATAGCCAAAGCAGTTTGAGGGAAAAAAACGGAGGTGGAGGAATCAGACTCCCTGACTTTGAACTATACTACAAAGGTACAGTAATCAAGACAATATGGTACTGACACAGAAACTGAAATATAGACCAATGGTATGGGATAGAAAGCCCAGAGATAAACCCATGCATCTATGGTCAACTAATCTATGACAAAGGAGGCAAGGATATACAATGGAGAAAAGGCAGTCTCTTCAATAAGTTGCACTGGGAAAACTGGACAGCTACATGTAAAAGAATGAAATTGGAACACTCCCTAACACCATACACAAAAATAAACTCAAAATGGATTAAAGACCTAAATGTAAGACAGGACACTATTAAACTCTTAGAGGAAAACATAGGAAGAACACTCTTGGACATAAATCATAGCAAGATCCTTTTTGACCCACCTCCTAGAGTAATGGAAATAGAAACAAACATAAACAAATGGGACCTAATGAACCTTAAAATCTTTTGCAAAGCAAAGGAAATTACAAACAAGACGAAAAGACAACCCTCAGAATGGGAGAAAATACTCGTAAATGAAGCAACCGACAAAGGATTAATCTCCAAAATATATAAATAGCTTATGCAGCTCAATATTAATAAAACAAACAACCAAATCAAAAAATAGGCAGAAGACCTAAATAGACATCTCTCTAAAGAAGACATACAGATGGCCAAGAAGCACATGAAAAGCTGCTCAAGATCACTAATTATTAGAGAAATGCAAATATAAACTGCAATGAGGTATCACCTCACACCAGTCAGAATGGCCATCATCAAAAAATCTACAAACCGTAAATGCTGGAGACGGTGTGGAGAAAAGGGACCCTCTTGCACTGTTGGTGGGAATGTAAATTGGTGCAGCCACTATGGAGAACAGTATGGAGGTTCCTTAAAAAACTAAAAATAGAATTATCATATGACCCAGCAATCCCACTACTGGGCACATACCCAGAGAAAACCATAATTCAAAAAGACACATGCACCCCAATGTTCATTGCAGCACTATTTACAATAGCCAGGTCATGGAAGCAACCTAAATGTCCATCAACAGATGAATGGATAAAGAAGAAGTGGTACATATATACAATGGAATATTACTCAGCCATAAAAAGGAACAAAATTGGGTCATTTGTAGGGACGTGGATGGACCTAGAGACTGTCATACAGAGAGAAGTAAGTCAGAAAGAGAAAAACAAATATCATACATTAACGCATATATGTGGAATCTAGAAAAATGGTACAGATGAACTGGTTTGCAAGGCAGAAATAGAGACACAGATGTAGAGAACAAACGTATGGACACCAAGAGGGGAAAGTGGCGGGGGGGTGGTGGTGGGATGAATTGGGAGATTGGGATGGACATATGTACACTAATATGTATAAAATAGATAGCTAATTAAGAACCTGTTGTATAAAAAATAAATAAATAAGATAAAATTCAAAAAAAAAAAAAAAAGGAAATGAGACCCAACCCCTCTTTAAAGCTCCTATCCTAGAGAAAGGACAGATATAGGGAGCTATAATAAAAGATAGTGAAATAAGTGCAAAAGAGGGGAAGAGGTAAGTTGTAGTGATAGTGGGGAGGAAGGGGGCAGTTAGCTGGGCGGCTATAGCAGGTCAAAAAAGGTTTTCATTAGAAGAGGTGGCAATTATGCCGATCTTGAAGAATAACAGGCAGAGAAGGAAGAAGGAGAATTTTAGCTGGAGGGAACTTTCTTTTATCCCGCTATCATCTCTAACTTCCTCTTTTCCAAATCAAGGTTATTTTAGGAAGAGCAAGTAGACAAGAGGAGCATGAGGCGTATATATGAGGGTGGTGATTGTGTGTGCTGGGGTGGGGGAGGATGGGTGTGAGAAGAAAGATTGGGTTGTATGGGATTTCTTTAGAGTTTATAATGTGTTCTCTTCATATATCAAATTTTATCTTCTCCAGGTTAGTATGTTTTTTTAAATTTTTAAATTTTGGCTGTGCCGTGCAACGTGCGTACCCTAATTCTCTGACCAGGCATCGAACCCGTGCCCCCTGCCTTGGGAGCGCAGAGTCTTAACCACTGGACCGCCGGGGAAGTCCCAGTATTTTTTTAAACACACTCTTTCACTATTTGAATGAAGTTTTGATTCTGTTTTATTGGAAAATGGGACTTTACAATAGCTTTTATTTTTTATGTTTGTTGGCTTAGTCATTTTTGCCAATGATAAATCCCTTATTCTAATTTATGGCTTGACGATTCCTGTGGATTATGCTATATTTATACCTGCATCCAATTATTCCTTTATTAATGTATCCTTTCCTTTTCTCATTAAATAAATATTTAAGTACTTACTACTTGATAAATATCTTGCTAGGCATAGTTTATTCTTTCCTTGCTTCTAGCTTAGAATATGAAACATGGAAGTTATTTAAAATGCACTGTCTAAAAGATCAGACTTATGCATATGATTGAACCTTATTCAGCACTGAACATCAAAACTAATCGTGTTCTTGACTGATATATTGGTCAGTGGGACCATGTATACTGGTCTATTTAGTTCTTAAGATGTTTTCAAAGGAAGACTATAGAGCAAAACCCTAGTTAAGGCAATTCAGCAGGCTTACCTATAAATGGAGAAGAATTTCAGGCTGGCGTGGGTCAAAAGTTTCCTATGTACAAAACCAGACTTGCTTACTAGACATGTAAAATCTAAGTGTCCATGTCTCTTTAGAGGCTAAGAAAAAAAAAAGTATCATGCATGAACATTAATTCATTCAGTGGATTTTTAAAGTAGTACTCTGCTAGGAACTAGGGATACAAAAATGATTAAAACATGAGCCTTGCCCTTAAGGAACTTCCTCCCACAAGAAGCAGATGAGTCAGATAAGTAAATCAATTATTATAATATAACTGTGATGAGGTACAAAAGTGCAGCATTCTATGAAAGCACAAAAAAGGGATATCTAAATTAGATTGGGACAGTGGGGTAAGAGGATAAAATGCCAGAAGTGAGTTTTTAGGAACAAGAATTTAATTAGCTGAAGAAGGGGGCCAAGGAAAGGTGATGTATAAAATAGCATGAAGAGCTTGGGAATGCCTTTCTGCAAACTTACAAAGAATTGGCTCCATATTCAAAGAAGGGTGGGTGGGACGGTAAAGTATCCCTTATACAGATCAGACTCTCTCTGAGGTTTTCAGGGCCTCAGAGAGAGTAGGTTCTAGAGGTTCATAGAGGTAGGTTCCCTCTATGCCCACTAATTTCTTTTTTCCTAACTCCTTTTCTTTTGCCCAAGGTTTTTGGACAGAGCCATATAGAAAGTCTATTCTGTGGCCATTTCAGTATTTGAAAGCTGCTGGCCTAGAGTGTACTGATGGGGTATGTCAAACGTTCATGCTAATGACCTAGGTGAGAGCACAGAAAAGCAGTAATGGATGGGATCACAGTATACTTGTGTGTGCCTCAGCAAGTTGTTGACATCTATGGAAATGATTTCTTTCTCTGTGCCAGTGTTATCTTTTGTCTGAATTCAGAGCCTTGAATAGGCTAGCTTGTTGCAAAGACCTCAGAAGGTTTTCTGCATGAACAACATCAAGAAAAGAAGTCAAGATAATTCTCAGGATTAGCTCTGGTGTATCACATGGTAAAGGTGTTTATTAGAAATGTCCACTCCTTTTATGAATTCTCTGCCTACCTAATTCCTACTCATCTTTCAGGAATCAGCTTAAATGACTTTTTTCTGAGAAGCTTTGCCTCACCTTCTGTATTAGGTCATGTCTCTTTGTTATATGCTTTCTTAGTACCCTGCAGTTTTCCTTTGTAGCACTTACTGTGACTCCAATTAAATACTGAATTATGTAATTAATGCTTTCACACCAGACTCTTTAAGTAGAATATTAGCTTCATGAGGGCAGAAACTGGGTTTTATGCTGCTATATCTGCAATGCCTTGCAGCATTCTTGGTTCATAGTAGTTGCTCAATACGTATTTTTGGAAAATGATTCAGTTACTCGTTATCCCAATTCCAGTGCATTTAAAATGCAACAAATTGAAATGCAGCAGAGCTGCTAAGTAAAACCAGATCTGTAGATCCTAGAGCTAACTGGAACTCCCAGAAACCTCTCAAAACTGACACTGGTTTCTAGGAGAGTTCAAATGATGGCACTGGGTTATCTCCTCTTATTGCTCCACTTGGCCTCTCCCCATGGTGTTTTGGCTCAAAACTCATCCAGCATCTTTCCATTCGTCTGTGTCAGCAACTTGTTACTGCAACTTGTTTTCCTCAGGCCAGTGCTTCCTTCATTATTGAGTGCCAAATATGCTGGTCAGTGTGCCAAGCATTTGGGATAAAAACATGGAAAGGCATGGACCTGACCTCAGGAGAGCAGTAGGCCGCCACAGAGTGGCAAGATCAGAGTAGGCTTCATCAGTCTCCAGGGAACCACTGCCTGTAGTTATATCATAAGACCATTGCCCTTTTAGCATTAAAAGATTTGATCACTGTTAAAATGCATGTCACCTTGGAAATCATAACTATTTTTAGCAGTTATCAAGCACTTTTACCTTCATATGATAAGAGCAGGCTTTGGCCCAGAGGTGTGGAGGGACAGGGAAAAGGCCTTTGGGAGTGTGAGAGGAAGAGGGACAGGAGTGCCAGTAAGTTGGGAAAGGTGTAAAAATGAAATAGCTAGAGCAACAGTGCCTAGCACATAGTAGACACAATTTACTCAAGGCAATGCTTGGGTAAATAAAAGATAAACTGCTTTCTTCAAATTGGTTGAGGCCAGGTTTTACCTTAGGCTGTTTCTTTAGGTAGCTAGCAATTTCTGGTTGGGAAAAAGTTTACAAAATAGGAAACAGATGGCTCCAGCTGTTTGGGGTTGATGCCAAATCTCAATTAAGCTCACACTCTAGGACTTCACAAGGAGAACGTACAAAATGTATTTTTTTTTTCCTTTTCTACCACCATGAATTCAAGAGGATGTCCATTTCCCAGGGGGAAAAGACCGGGGTGCAGGGAGATAAATTGGGAAGTTGGGATTGACATATACACACTACTATATATAAAATAGATAACTAATAAGGACCTACAGTTTAGCACAGGGAACTTTACTCAGTACTCTGTAATGGCCTGTATGGGAAAAGTAGCTAAAGAAGAGTGGATGTATGTATACGTATAGCTCATTCCCTTTGCTGTACACCTGAAACTAACACAGCATTGTAAATCAACTAGACTCCAATAAAAATTTTAAAAAATTCGGTATCAAGAAAAGAAATGTTACAAGAAGGAGTCATACCCTGTTTTCAAAGGTTCCATGTAAGCTTGAGTTTAGATGCATATGCTGGGTTCTCTTAGCTATTGCAAACATTTTTTTTAATCACAGAAACTCCAATAGACTTAAATTGGTCATGAGAACTAGTGATGATGTTTCACAAAAGGACAAATATACCATACTGGTGTCTGAATACTAAGATTCTTTTCTATGTCTGTGAGTATAATGCTTGCTTACACATAGTAGCAAAGAACACAATTAGCATACTAATTTGATTCCCTACCTAAAGAATGAAAGATTCCTTTGACACAGACAGCTGTCCATGAATGGCTGGGGTGACCCTTGGTCAGTTTTCCATCTGTCTTAGAGTAAAAAGTCCAGACTTAGACGCATATTAGCTGCATGACCTTGAGCAGCCTTCTTACGTTGCTTTTTCTCAGTGTCTTCCCCTGTAAAATGGAGGTACATCTAATACCTGCCTCATGGGGTGGTGGTAAGGATTAAGTTAGCACCTTGCTTGCCATAGACATTCCATATTTTTTTTTTCCCCACTCTGGTCTGAATCTGTCTATTCTGAGGAAGTCTGTAGTAGGTATAGTACCCTCTACTTCTACCTGCCTCTAAAGAGAGAAGTAGAGAAAGGTTTTACTGAATCAATTTTAAGAGAATTCTGCAGTCGTGTAGAAGTCACCACTTCCTTTTTGCCCTGGCTCCCAGGGATAGAAGGCTCCGAGGATGGATGCACAGGGAGACAGGGAATGACTGCTGTTGGGGAATGTCTTAGGCCTATCTCCAGTGCCATTGGCAGCTCTTAGAATATCGGGTTGACAAATCTAAATAACACCAATTATAATTGCATGACCGCAGTTTCTCAATATCTCCCTGTACTGACCTCTCTCTCTCCTGCCCTTTCCCCTTCCTTAGACTAGTGGGTCTTAAGCTTGGTTACACATTGTAATCACCTATGAAGCTTTAAAAAATACAGATGCCTTGGTCCCATTCTCAGATATTCTGATTTTACTTGTCTGGGGTATAGTCTCAGTATAGGCCCTGTTAAAAGCTCTCCAGGGCTTCCCTGGTGGCGCAGTGGTTAAGAATCTGCCTGCTAATGCAGGGGACACGGGTTCGAGCCCTGGTCTGGGAAGATCCCACATGCCGCGGAGCAACTGGGCCCGTGGGCCACAGCTACTGAGCCTGCGCGTCTGGAGCCTCTGCTCCGCAACAAGAGAGGCCACGATAGTGAGAGGCCCGCGCACCGCGATGAAGAGCGGCCCCCGCTTGCCGCAACTAGAGAAAGCCCTAGCACAGAAACGAAGACCCAACACAGCAATCAATCAATCAATAAATAAATCTTTAAAAAAAAAAAAAAAAAAAAAGCTCTCCAGAAAAATCATTGCATTTTCGAACGCTGAAAATTTCAAAATTAATTTTGTTTTCAATGTAAGGTCCAAGTTAACACATGCCAATAAAACAGTTAATAAAAAGAAATTGAGTCACAGTGCATAAAATTAATTTTATACTGTTAATAATGTTTAGTATCTTAAGCTTATTTAAAACCTAGTTTAATGTGAACACCCTGCCCTGCGCCATAAATTTGAGGCTGTTGAGCCAACTTCATGTGAAAGGTACCAGGCTGGAAGGAGTAGAGCAGTCGAATGTGGTCCTGTCATTTGCTGAAAGATTCTTAAGAGCCAGTGGTAGTTCAGAGTGCTCTCCTGCATCTCAGGTTAGCTCCAGGGATCTAAGGATCTCTTCTTTATTAGCTCTGCCCGTTTGGCTGCTAGTTGTGCTAAATGGATATTTTTCAACCCCAGTGTCATGAGACTCTGGTGTGTCATGAGATACGTTACAAGAAATGTGAAATAATAAGTTCTGGGGTTTAAGAATGAATTCCAGCAAACTTAAGGTTATCCTTGTAACAGCATTGTTTTCACTCACTTGCATGCCAATGCCCTGTCTTGAATGGGAGAACATGGTGGAGTTACAATTACTATGGGGGACTGTCATTTGACATGAGTGTGTCCCTGTGGAACAAAGGTTGGGGTTTTGCAAAATCCAGTCTCCCAAGTCAAAGGAGTTCCTCACTGGGCCTCATTTGCAGCAGTGCATATTAATGGGGGTGGCGGGGAGAGCTGGACAAAGGGGCCTCTCTGTGTTCTGGTGCCCAGTCTCTTTTTTGGGGACAGAGAGGACCTTGAATTCTTACATTGGAGAGGGAAGCTTGTGTACAAGTTCACACCTTAAGGCATCTCTGAACTGAAAATGGAAAAAAATCTTCAGTAATTCTGCCAGTCTTTTCTCATCACAAAAATCAGTATATAAACATGTCAAATGTAAACACAATATTTTTAGGAAAAATAAGAAAAGTATTATATACTTCGGGGGTTCTCCTG
The DNA here is from genome assembly GCF_949987535.1 of Balaenoptera acutorostrata. Taxonomy (NCBI): domain Eukaryota; kingdom Metazoa; phylum Chordata; class Mammalia; order Artiodactyla; family Balaenopteridae; genus Balaenoptera; species Balaenoptera acutorostrata. Next base: position 65,333,663 of record NC_080067.1, on the reverse strand, counting down.
ATAGAGTAATTGTGATCTGACCAGGAATTTTAATGTTTTCCGCTGAAGGTGAAGGAATGGGGTGCTTCATTTAACAGTTTCATTTGCTAGCTGAACTTGCTAGTTGCATAAAAAGAGAAATTGCCAGTTAGGTAATTTAGATCAACACTTTATTGTTTTTCTTTTCCTTTTCAAGGTTCCTGAGCAGAAGGGAAGACGAGGCTTGGAGAAGAAAGAAGGGCTAGGGAGAAATATGGTAAGCCCTCAATAAGTGGCTGTGGGTAGTTGTCATGGTGGTGATGATAGTGTTGATAAATCTCTCCTGAGAAAGTTTTTCAAATCAGATGGAACATACTGCTTCGGTTTTTATGAGTACTGAGCTATTTTAAATATTATTTACTACTTTTGTGCTTAGAGTAGTTTTTTTTTCTAGTAAGGAATTTGAATGCACGATAAAGGAAGAGGGATTTATGAAGAGCTTAGTATACCCAAATTGAAATCACCTGGATCTTGTTTTTTAATTTTCCTTGCTTACAACAAATGACTTAATTATACTTTGGTGTCTTAATTTTCATTTCAACTTCTCAACTTATTAGTGAGTAATATACGTGGAGTCCCTTGAGTTAAATGGACAAAGTGTCAAACAAACTTAAGGTTTTATTTTGCAGTACAGTTGATTAAATTGGGCAAGTAACTTAAAATATATATTGAAGATTAGATTCCTCATGGTCATATGGCAAATTAAGTGAAGGGCTTTCAAAAAGTGTGATGGATTCCTATTACTATCTTATTACTACTAAACTATTAGTAAACTATTCCTATTACTATCTTATTACTACTAAACTATTAGCCACAAAAAGTTTCAGAAAATTCATGGATATAGCTCAAGGATGAGTTGCTTACAGAGAGAAAATCAGGAATGTTTTGGGGGTACTTCCCTAATCTTTCAGCTCAGACATTGCCCTGACTTCCCACAATACATCCGACAGGGCTGCTTCCTGAGACAAGTCTGCAAGGCCTGGTCTGACATATGTCATTTGTTGCACTACTCACGTTGAATCATGATATTTTCCTTTCCTTCCAGCTCTTGCTCTTCATTTTACACCACTCTTTATTTCACATTGCTTTTTATTTTACACTGACCCTAGGCACTTGGTGGCAGTATATGAAATCTCAGTTTTTTTATTCTGCAGATCATGTCTGGTGCTGTGGTTTTAGATCCATTACTGTTTACTGAGCTTTTATTGTCACTAGAGACAGCTTTGCATTTTAATAAAGTTTCCAGTCCTCTAGGACTCTCTCCCCTGAAACAACTCCAGCTCCCCAGGGCTGCTGAGGAGTTGAGCAGAGGGTAGAAGCCTTTGCGGACAGTGATGCTGGTGGTAGATAACTCCAGCTGTCATTACAAGATCATCTGGATAAGGGGGGACAATCAAGTAGGGCTTACAGTCCACTTGAGTCTTTCTGATTGTAAAACCAGCCATTTTTCAATTTAAATAATTTAAGGATTCCAGCTTCTCTATACTCTAAGGCTCATTTAGCCTCTTATTAGCTAACTGTTTTTCCAGTTCAAGAGGTGGAAGGGAAGAGTGCAGATTTTTTGTTATTGTTAATTCACAGCAGTGGGTAGTGGTGTGTAAATAAAAAATAAGCCAAACAAATGTGATGAGAAGAGAGACTAGAAATCCATACAAGTAATGATAATTGATTTTAAAAAGTTAATTAAAAGGAATAAAAAGGGACAAGTACTGCAGTGGCCTAGCATATTATCAACAGGCAAATGACAGAGAGGAGAATGAATTAGAAAATTGATTCCCAGCTAACTAGAACAAGAAACCAGATTAACACGGCTCTTAATTTTAACTTGAAAATCCCAAATTCTTTTCTGAGTCCTTTCCTCATAGTATTCTGACAATGATCTTATCTCACATTATTCCCATTGAAGGAAAGGCTGGGAGGAGTAGGAAGGAAAGAACAAAATGAAGTTGTAATTTCCCAGAGAATTCAGCTCAGAACCAATTTATAGAATCACCTGTGACACATCAATGACAGCAAATATAGCTAAGAAACCACAGTTAGCATAAGGTCTTCCTTTTTACTCCCTTAGTTGTAAGCCTTTTTTTTCCTTTTAAATTTTGCAACCTTTCCTTCTTCCTAAATCTTTGTGACCAAAGGCCAGTAACCTACAGTATTTATTTTCAAGTAGTGTATACAGGAGCTACCCTTCAAGTCATTGACTTCCACATAAGAAAATAGGACATGAGGGAACTGTCCAATAAGAAGGCGAGGCTCTTTCTGAACCTTTCAAGAGCATCTTTTGGTAGGACTATGTCTAACATTTTTGTGTAGGTATTCTAGGGATGGGACAGTTCTAGAGAATCATGTACTGGCTATGCCCATGGGTTTGTCTTTTCCTTTGCTTAGGAGACATCTTCTGCTCACATGAGGACACAGATTCCCCAGCATAGAGGTCAGAGTCTGAGTGAGAAGGTTGGTTAGTTAATTAGAGAAAGTATTTCCTGACAGAGGTAGGACCCATAGTTAACCACCAAGAGTTGAATCTGATTGAGGGATACTCTTTGAAGTATTAGAAAGACAATGATGACATGCAGATTGTTGAACAAACAAGGTCTTCAGCTTACACTTGAAAAAGAATTGTCTTATGTAGAAGGTAACATCTCCTTATATAGCTAGGGAGTTAAAACAGGAAGAAAGAGCAGGAAACACTGCGTTGTATTTTCTTTGTTTCCTCCCACCCTCCCTCTCTCCCTCCCTTCCTTTCTGCCTTCCTTTTTTCCTTCCTCTGCTTTCTTTTCTTCCTTTCCTTTCCTTCCTATCTCCCTCTTTCTAAACAATGGAAGCCCATCTTTGGATTATTAGAGAATTACCATAGATCTAATTGATGCATAAGTAGACCTCAGGAAAATATGGCATATTTCTATTCAAAGAACAGATTGTAAACTTCTGGATTGATGTTCTGCTTTTTTTTTTTTTCCTTTCCCTCTTCTCTCATTTTAGAATTAGGGAACACAAAACAAACGTAGCCAGATAAGCTATGAGTGCCAGAGATAGCTAAAATTGCTCGTGCTTCCTGTATTTCTGTTTTCTCTTTTTCAGACACTAGACCACTTGCTGTGATTTCTTTCCTGGACTGTAAGCTCTGTAAGATCAGGGGCCCTGATTGATTTCCTCATTACTGTACTCCTAGCATTTAGCACTGTGCCTAAATATTTGTTGAATGATTGAATTAATGGGATGTCCATTAATATCCTGTCAACAAAATGAGGATAAAGGATTGGTAAATACAAGACCAGTTAACAAAAATAGCATAAACATTACCTTACAGGTCTTTTTCTTTAATCTGCAGAAGTTCTATTAGAGAATTTCCCAAAATGTATTCAACAAAACATTAGCTCTGAAGAATAAAAATAGATTTTTAAAAAATGCAGAATAGGTGAGGAAAGCCTGTGGAAAAACTGTTTAGAATACTTTATATTATACAAAATTCAAAGAGATCTTTACAGTGTGATTTCTCAGAGTTTTTCAGGTACAGATTTTCACTGTAAATTTCCTAGAGAGGGACGTAACATGCTACATTTCCAAAGATTATTTGACCATGTTACTCTTTCACTTGGCACATCTTATAGGAGTACTATTGCGTAAGACACACTTTGAGAAAAGTGGCATCTTAATTCAGCTTTACTTTCTTTAATTCTCTTTCTTTAGAATTTAAGTTCTAATTAATTTCTTCCACTGTGCAAAATACCTCCAAGCAAAAATGTGAATATAGTTAACAGAAGTGAACTTCACAATTAAAAGTAGTTAAGGTGGTAAATTTTATGTTCTGTTTTTTTTTTTTTTTTTTTTTTACCACAATTAAAAGTTTAAAAATACTCCTAAAATATTACTTTACTAAATAATAGATGAATCAGTATTTTACCTAAGGGCTACAACAATGCACCAAAAAATTAATGGTATTGCCAAACAAAGGGCTTGATTTTGGGCTACAACATGTTATTGTATCCTCAGTAAGTATCTTGGTTTTGAACATTGAGCTATGGATCTCTTAGTGTGTGTTTTTAGTAATACTGCTTAGGATGACTATACAGAAAGATCTATGAATGTGTAGGGAAAGTTTATTGTAGTTTAGTAGAGTGGGTTTAAGACTAAGGTACAAGAGACTGGGTTGCAAAATTGACATTGTCACTGACTCAGAGTGCCACATTAAGTAAACCCTGCTTTCCTTATCTATAAGATAGCCTCCATCAGTAATTTTTTACCTTTTCCTTCCAGCACGGTTATCCCATCCTACATGGAACTCTAATAGACACAGCAGATAAAGGCAAGAGGTAAGAGGCCACTTGGCTTCCCTTCCCCCATGGCCCTAAGTATCCCCAAAGAGCCTAAGAGCTCAAGGAAACACAATTTGAAAATCACGAGGCTAGATAATCTTTAGAGTTTTTCCCAAGTCTTACTCCTGCCACTAGAAGTAAGACTGAGGTAGAAAAGAATGTTTGTGTCCATATTAAAGCCTGTGAACCCCTGTAATTTTATACAGACTCACACAGCATTCAGCTATTTCAGAATATAGAATACTGCCATACCACATGTGGCAAGCACCTTTTGAATTTCAACATATATTTTGGGTTAAAAAATAAAATAAGAAAAATATTACCAGAATGTACTCTTTCTTCAGTCACTTTATGGATACATTTCAAGATATAGACTTGATGGTGAATTAAAATTGAATGCAAATATTGTCACTGAGAAGCTGCCCATTTATACAGTTTCTATGACTCTTTTAGTTCTTAATGAGCAAGGTTTTGCTGAAAACAAAAAGTGTTAAGTACATAAATATGTGTATTCTTTTCAAAGCATGCACTATATTATAGTTAAAAAACAGTACAGAAATGAATGCAAAACTATTTCAACAGAAATACTGCTTCTTGAACAGCCTTTAAAATTATGACATGTTTACTGGGAAAATACATTACTCATGACAGGGGTTACAAAAGCAATATTAACCTTCTCGAAATTTAATAGCAAAGTCCGACAGGTAAAAATCAGTACCAGACGTAGTAACATAACTACTTTTGTTAAGATTGTATATAGGATAAAACAGATATTTAAAGCTACATTAAGACGTGGGTAAATAAATGGTCCTTTAGAAGATTCACAACACATATGCAACGAAAACCATGATGCAGATTGTGCTAAGGATAGCATTCTTGGAAATGAAAAAACCTTGTTCTTTCTTTTGCTTCTGTTATTTTAGGCACTGTTGCTTTTGCAGTTTTGTACAGGGTGTCAGACATTAAATTTACCCTTAAGTATACATATATCTATTTTTTGAAGGCAGGCATTTGTTATGTTGACAAGCTACCAAACACTTTCACTGTATTTAATGTGTGACTAACGAGTTTTTGTATTTAATGTGTGACTAACGAGTTTTTGTCATCTATAATCAAAGAGGATGTTTGCTTCTGCAAAAAATATATAATTTACCCAAAACTAGCCAAGAACTAGTTATTATATTAAGCCAAGAACTCCATAGTAG